>NC_142873.1:147287500-147887500 GCF_051225735.1 Oryctolagus cuniculus | reverse complement strand
CTCTTTCCCTCTGGATCTTAATTAATTAGCTTGAAAAGCATCTTACCCACCGTTATCCAGCCAGCAACCTAGAACTGGGACGTTCTTGGAGGCAATTCTACTGGTTAATTACTAAACCTCAACTGTCTCATCCATTCAACAACTGCAGACTGAGACCCTCATCCGGGCCGGGCAGTCCTCCGAATGCTGGAGATGTAGTGGTGAATAAAGGAGATGCAATTCTTGGCCTGCGGTGCTTGTATCCTGGGGCTTCCCCCATGAGAAGAGATGTAGCATTATCAGCTTGGGATGCAAGGCCATGCGCAGACGTCCCACTCTTGCATCTGTGGCAGACAAAGCTTTTGCTCTTGCAGAGCCCAGCTGCTACCCATGATCCTCCTTTATATAGCACTCCAGACTGATACTGCCACGTGACCGGAGTTGGCACCAAAATAAATCCTGTGTGTCATGTGTGAATAGGCATTGTGAATCCCAACCCCGCACTCTGCAGCCAGCACCCTGGGACCACAAATGGAATGCCCATGTTGACAGATGACTTGCTTCCCACTGGCCCCGGCTGGTATCTCCCTCTCATTCCTTTGCCTGGCCACTGGCTTGTCCTGGGACAACGAAGGGCAAGGAGTTAGCCCAGGCCTGGACCCAAGGGCCCTGGCGGCAACCAGGTTATGTTGATCCTGGGAGAGCGGCCTGGTTAGGGAATGCATAGGCTCTAGACTGGGAAGCTATGGGATCTCTACTTGTTTTTGTGACTTCAGGCAAGGCACTGCAAGTCACTCTGCTTCCTCACTTGTTAAATACGGGCCTATGCATCTACTTCAAAGGGCTGATGTGAGGATCAAGTGTAATAATTTACATAAGAGGCCTAGTGTTTGGCACATAATAGTCACTCAACAAACGCTGGATGAATGCATGAGTGGTAGAATGAATGAGCAGCTCTGTTTTTATTTTTAAAAAATATTTATTATTTTTTGAAAGGCAGATATACAGAGAGAGAAGGAGAGAGAGAAAGAAAGAGAGAAAGAGATTTTCCATCTGCTGGTTCACTTCCCAAATGATTGCAATGGCCAGGGCTTGGCCAGGCCGAAGCCAGGAACCAGGAGCTTCTTTGGGTCTCCCATGTGGGTGCAGGGGCCCAAGCATTTGGGCCATCTTCTGCTGATTTCCCGGGCACATTAGCAGGGCACTGGATCAGAAGTGGAGCAGCCAGGACTCGAACCAGCACCCATGTGGGATGCTGGCGCTGCAGGTGGAGGCTTAACCTTCTATGCCACAGCACCAGCCCCCAGAGACAGCTTTTTTTTTTTTTTTTTAATTTTTTAATTTTTTGACAGGCAGAGTGGACAGTGAGAGAGAGACAGAGAAAAAGGTCTTCCTTTTGCCGTTGGTTCACCCCCCAATGGCTGCCGTGGCCAGCGCGCTGCGGCCGGCGCACCGTGCTGATCCGAAGCCAGGAGCCAGGTGCTTATCCTGGTCTCCCATGCGGGTGCAGGGCCCAAGCACTTGGGCCATCCTCCACTGCCTTCCCGGGCCACAGCAGAGAGCTGGCCTGGGAGAGGGGCAACCGGGACAGAATCCGGCGCCCCGACCGGGACTAGAACCCGGTGTGCCGGCGCCGCAAGGCGGAGGATTAGCCTAGTGAGCCGCGGCGCCGGCCCAGAGACAGCTTTTACAACAACTCCCAGACACATGACCTTGGCACATTTCCTGCAGAGCTGTGAGGTCTCTGTCCCCTCCCTTGAAATCGGGAGACCATGGTGAGCATTTCCACCCACTGGGACACAGTGGCACATCAGGAGTGATGCTGTGTTCTTGTCTGGACCAGGACTATTCCCTTGTAAGGCTTCAGTCAGCACAGAAGCAGCCTGGCTGCCTTGTGGGTGCCACACAGTGAGGAAGGGAGAGCCCTCGGGGAGGGCTCCAAGGGTGCCGGAGGACAGAGAGACGCCCACCCACCTCTCAGCTCCTCCAGCTCTGCCCACCCTCCACCACCAGCAACCCCACGAGGGACTCTGAGGCAGACTGGGCCTCTGATTCCTGCCCGACTTCCTGACCCTCCGAAACCTTGAGTCTGACCCCATGGGTGCGGCTGCTTTACACCCCCAAGTCGTGGGGGACCTGGAACAGCAGGCAATCCAAACGCCCTCCTGTGAGTGCTGCAGGAGAAGTTGGCACAGTGGGGTTAGGAGCAGAGAGGAGGACGTGGTCACTAGGCTAATCCTCCACCTGCGGCGCCGGCACCCCGGGCTCTAGTCCCGGTCGGGGTGCCGGATTCTGTCCCAGTTGCCCCTCTTCCAGGCCAGCTCTCTGCTGTGGCCAGGGAAGGCAGTGGAGGATGGCCCAAGTGCTTGGGCCCTGCACCCACATGGGAGACCAAGAGGAAGCAGCTGGCTCCTGGCTTCGGATCAGCGCAGCGTGCCGGTTGTAACAGCCGTTTGCGGGGTGAACCAATGGAAGGAAGACCTTTCTCTTTGTCTCTCTCTCTTTCTCACTGCCTAACTCTGCCTGTCAAAAAAAAAAAAAAAAAAAAAAAAAAAAGCAGTTAAATGTTCACAGGAAGAAAGGAATTACACTGCCGGCTTACCTCACTGAGACATTGTCTTCCACGTCTAAGAGGACACGTGGGCCAGTTGAGCTGCTGGGATTCATCCTTGGGTCAGGCTTTCTGATGCAGGCGTGCCGGGAAATCTCCATTCCACACGGCGTCCCAGCCCGGAGGCGGGATCTGGGCTGTCACTGCTGCCCAGCTGCTGTACTGCAGAAGGAGCACTGGACTTGGAGTCCTGGGTTCAGGCTCTGCCCCACCACTTCCTAGCTGAGTGATGCTGGTCAAGGCAGTTTGACGAGCTGACCCTCAGTCTCCTCACCTGGAAGATGGAGCTGTCACAGCTCCAGCATGTACTGACTGCTCTGCTCACCCTGGGCACCAAGCGCTGTAAATGGGCCCCTGCACTGATCCACACAGCCGCCCAGTGGGATCCTACCATCTCCATTTTACCGTTAAGGAAACCACCCCTGAGATGTTAGGGATCTTGCATGGAGCCAGGCAGCAGCTGCGTGCACAGCTGGGCTTCAAAGCCAGGCTGTTGGGGGGGGGGGGGTGCTGTGGCGCAGTGGGTCAAGGTCAAGCCCCAGCCTGTGACAGCAGCAGCCCATACTGAGCACAGGTTTGAGTCCCGGCTGCTCCACTTCCGATCCAGTTCCCTGCTAATGAGCCTAGGAAAGCAGTGGAAGATGGGCCAAGTATTTGGGCCCCTGCCACCCACATGGGAGACAAGGATGGGGTGCTTGGATCCTGACTTTAGCCTCACCCAGCCCTGGCTGTTGTGGCCATTTGGAAGGGGGTGAACCAGTGGCTGGAAGATTTTATCTCTCTTTCTCTCTCTCTTTCTCTCTCTTCCTCTGGCTTCCAAATAAATGAAGAAATCTTTAGAAACAAAAACCAAAAAGTGAAAGCAGGCTGTTGAGCTCCGGGGCTTGTGCCCTGACCCATGCTTCCCCTGCTGGGGGTGGGGGGTGGGGGGACGCTCCAGGGACAGCCGTGCAAGTCCAGGCGGGACTGCTGCAGAGGGAGGCGGGGCCTTGTGCAAGGCCAGGAACCTTTCTGCAGGAAGCTGCACCGTCCACAGAGCACTTGGCCGCTGCCTTAGCGCACACACAGTTGCTCCTGTTTCTGGATCTCCCTGTGTCAAAGCTCCTTGAAGGAAAGACCCCTGCAGCCTGCCCAGAGTGCACTGGGGCTCAGAAGAAAAAATGAATTGGATGGAGTGCGTTCTTCTAAGCTGAGACACTAAAGCAAAGATATGTGCTTGTAGAGACACGATGGAGGCGAGAGCACCTTCCAAAGCACATTTAGGAAGTTCTCGGCCTGCCCTGAACACTCCTGACGCAAGCTATTTGTGGCTTTAACCCAACTCAGTATCTTCTTTCCTTCCTTCCTTCTTTCTTTTATTTCCTTAAGATTTATTTATTTATTTGAAACTCAGAGTTACACAGAGAGAGGAAAGGCAGAGAGAGAGAGGTCTTCCATCCGCTGGTTCACTCCCCAATTGGCTGCAATGGCCAGGGCTGAGCTGATCCGAAGCCAGGAGCCAGGAGCTTCTTCCAGGTCTCCCACGCAGGTGCAGGGGTCCAAGGACTTGGGCCATCTTCCACTGCTTTCCCAGGCCATAGCAGAGAGCTGGATTGAAAATGGAGCAGCCAGGACTCGATCCAGCGCCCATAAGGGATGCCGGCTCTGTAGGCGGTGGCTTTACCCACTACGCCACAGTGCTGGCCTTTTCTTTTCTTTTCTTTTCTTTTCTTTTCTTTTCTTTTCTTTTCTTTTCTTTTCTTTTCTTTTCTTTTCTTTCTTCTTCCTTCCTTCCTTCCTTCTTTTAAAGATTTATTTATTTATTTGAGAGGCAGAGTTATAGAGGGGAAGAGAGAGAGAGAGAGAGAGAGAAATGTCTTCCTTCTGTTGGTTCATTTCCCAAATGGCCTAAATGGCTGGAGCTGAGCTGATCTGAAGCCAGGAGCCAGGAGCTTCTTCTGGATCTCCTATGTGAGTACAGGGGCCCAAGGATTTGGGCCATCTTCTGCTGCTATCCCAAGCTGTAGCAGAGAGCTAGATTGGAAGTGGAGCAGCCTGGACAGGAACCAGTGCCCATATGGGATACCAGCATTGCAGGCATTGGCTTCACCTGCTACACCACAGTGCTGGCCCCAGTATTTTCTTTCTTGAGAGCTTGCAGATGTGGTCACAAAAGCAGGGGAAAGAGAAGCAAATGGGCTTAATGGCTCCGTGAAGCACTCCCGACACTTTAATGTTCTAGCTGGGACGATGGCCGCACACACCCCAGGGCTGCACTCTGACCATGGAGTGATCTGGAAGCAGCTCTCGCGGGACAGGAGACTTTGTGGAAACTGGTTTTGTAGAGTTCTCTTGAATGGGACCTGACCCAGAAACTCTGGGGCTTTGAGAGAGGCTGATGTCACTGGGCAGCCATCCAGGAAATCAGGTCCTGAAGCGTCCAGCAAACTGAAGTCCTTCTCGTCGAATAGCACCACAAGACGCCCACAGAAAACTAAAAGCTAAGTCTATTTGGGTGTAAAAGCTGAAATCCATGCATAGTTTTTCGTAACATGCATTTTTTGAAAGATTTATTTTCATTTATTTGAAACGCAGTATGAGGGAGGGAGGGGGGAGGGGGGAAGGAAGGTAGGGAGAGGGAGGGAGGGAGAGAGGGAGAATCTTCCATAGGCTGGTTCACTTTCCAATGGCTGCAATACCTGGAGCTGGGCCAGGCCAAAGCCAGGAGCCAGGAGCTTCATCCAGGCCTCCCACAGGGGTGCAGGGGCCCAAGGACCAGGGCCGTCTTCCACTGCTTTCCCAGGTGCGTTAGCAGGGAGCTGGATTGGCAGCGGAGCAGCCAGGACTCGAATCAGTGCCCATATGGGATGCTGGTGTTGCAGGTGGTGGCCTCATGTTACGTGCCTTTTTTTCATTAACTGTTTGAAAACTCTTCAAAGAAGCCAGAAAGCCTCAATGGTTTTCAAGGTGACAAGAAAGGGGGCTGGCTAACGTGCCTGGGGGAGCAGCAGGAGACGCCTGAGTGCTTGGTCCTCTGCCACCACGCAGAGGACCCTGACGAGTGCTGGACTCCTGGCTTTGGCCTGGCTCAGCTTTGGCCGTTGCATGCATTTGGGGAGTGAACCAATGGATGGACGTGCTCTCTGTCTCTGTCTCTCTCTCTGTGACTGTCTTTCAATTAGTTAGTAATTTTTTTTTAAGTAGCAAGAAAGGAAATTCTTTAATGTTCTTGTATTGGTGAGTTTGTCCTCTCTTTCCCATAGTGGGTAGCAAATTTCCATGACAAGGTGACACTGAACCAAAATAGAAGAATTTCTCACATTCATTTGCCTAGTGCTAAACTCAGCAGAAGGAGCTCACCGTTCTACTCATGAGCAGTCATTTGAGACTTGCCAACTACAGGGCTAAGCTCTAAATTAAAAACAAGAACACTTCTTATGCACCCGCGGTATTGAAGCAGCCGCGTGTGCCCGGGTAGTATTGCAGTTAAAGCCACAGCTTTGGCTGCTGGACAGGCTGCGCTGAACCCCAGCTCCGTTATTTCGTGGCTGTGGGGCCATGAGTACATTACTGAATCACTTTACATCTCAGTTCCCTCTATTACAAACTAGACCTAGTAGTAGTGTTGTTGGGAAGGTTAAATAAGTATATATACATAAGACTTAGCATATTGCAGTCCTCAGTAATGTTAACTATTATGGTAGACAGCCTCCCAAATGGATCCGGTAATCCGGGTTTATTAATGTGCTTTTCAGTGCTATAATAAAATAACCGAGAGAGGCTGCTTACGAAGGAAAGAGGCTTACTTTGGCTCATGGTTTTGGTTTCAGTCCAAGGTTGGGTGGGCCCCACTGGTTGGGCGTCAGGTGAGCCAGCCAGAGGACGGTGGTGACAGAGCACGTGTGGAGGAAGGTTCACGTGGCCAGGAAGCTGAGAGAATAGCTGGGCCCGACGCAGGTGAGAACCCCATCGTAGGGCATGCCCCCAGCGACCTGCGGGCTTCTCCTTGGGTCCACCTCCCGAACACCACCACTGAACGAAGCGTCCATCCTCGTACGACTGGTTTGTGATTTTGGGATTAGACATTTGGGAGCCAAATCTTGTTGAAGCCATAGTACTCTGCCTCTTTGTGTTCATATTTTGTGTGATGTCCCTTCAAGTAGGAAATGGATATGGTGGACTAGCTTCTAACAAGCAGAACACAGCAAACGTGGTGGGTGGTGGGATATCAGGGACTCCAAGTGGCTAAAACAACCTTGACAAAGACCAAAGGTGGAGGACTTATCCCTCCAGATCTCAAAACTTGCTGTAGAGCTGCAGTAGTCAAAACAGTGTGGTGCTGGCATACAGACATATACACAGTGGCATAGAACAGAGAGCCCAGAAAAGCCCTTGCACGCATGGCCATGTGATCTCTGACAAAGGTGCCAAGGCCATTCAGTGGGAAAGGACAGATAAAAAAAAATGCTGCTGGGAAAGCTTTTTTTTTTTTTTTTTTAACATTTATTTATTTGAAAGTCTGAGAGGCAGAGGCAGAGAGGAGGGCGGTCTTCTATCTGCTGGTTCACTCCCCAGGTAGCTGCAATGGCCAGAGCTGTGGTGATATGAAGCCAGGAGCCAGGAGCTTCTTCTGGGTCTCCCACGTGGGTGCAGGGGCCCAAGGACTTGGGCCATCTTCCACTGCTATCCCAGGCCATAGCAGAGAGCTGGATCAGAAGAGAAGCAGCCGGGACTCACACCAGTGCCCATATGGGATGACAGCACTGCAGGCAGTGGCTTTACTTGCTATAACACTCAACGGCCCTATACTGGTCTCTACAGCAGCTGCACGAGTCTACATTCCCACCAAGAGTGCAAGAGTCCACCTTGCAGACCTCTCCTTTAGTTTCCAAGCCACAGCAAGCATATTTTCTTGTGCGTATTGGTCATTCATATACCTTCTTCAGAGAAATGTCTATTTCAATCCTTTGCCCATTTCTGAGTCAAGTTGTTTGCTTACTATTGAGTTTTAGGAATTATATATCATATATAATATAATAAAATATACTTATAATATAATATATTATAACATGTAATATATTATAATATAATATATTATATATTATAAATTCTGGATATGAATTCCTTATCAGAGATAAGATTTACAAATAGTTTCTCTCATCCCATAGGTTACCTTTTTACTCTACTGATAGCATCCTCAGATGCACAAAAGTTTTTCATTTTCATGAAGTCCCAGGTGTCTGTTTTCTCTTTCATTGCTTGTGCCCTTGGTGTTACAGTCTAAGAAACCATTGCCAAATTCAGCATCATGAATCTTTTGCTCTATGTTTTCTTTTAAGAGTTTTATAGTCTTACGACTTATGTTTAGTCCTTTGAGTTAATTTTGTATATGCTATTAGGTGAGAGGGGACATGCATTGTGGCACAGCTGGTTAAGCTGCTGCCTGCTTTCTTGGCATCCCATATGAGCACCGATCTGAGTCCCCGCTGCTCTGCTTCAATCCGGCTCCCTGCTCATGTTCCTGAGAAAGCAGAAGAAGATGGCTCAAGTACTTGGACCCCTGCCACCCACATGGGAGACCCAGATGGAGTTGCTGGCTCCTGGCTTCTTCCTGGGTCAGTCCCAGCTGTTGCAGCCATTTAGGGAGCAAGACAGTGGCTGGAAGATTTCACTCTGTCTGTGTCTCCCTCTCTGTCACTCTGCCTTTCGAATAAATCAATCTTTAAAACACACACACATACACGAAGAGACCCATACACCCACCACTACTCAGGGCTCCCTTAAGAAAGAAAGAAAGAAAGAAAGAAAGAAAGAAAGAAAGAAAGAAAGAAAGAAAGAAAGAAAGAAAGAAAGAAAGAAAGAAAGAAAGAGGAGAAAGAAAGAGGAGAAAGAAAGAAAGAAAGAAAGAAAGAAAGAAAGAAAGAAAGAAAGAAAGAAAGAAAGAAAGAGGGAGAAAGAAAGGGAGAAAGAAAGAAGACAGCATATATATATAATATAGTGGTTTGGTTATTGTTCATTTGAAATCATGAAGTATGGGATGGCATCTTCCAACGTAGCTTTTCTTTTTCAAGATTGTTTTGACTTTTCACATTCCATTGAAATTCCCTGTGAATTTTAGGATAGTTTTCTTTTTTTATCTCTGCAAAAAATATTCTTGGGATTTTGATAGGGATTGCACTGAATCTGTAGAATGCATGGAGTAGCAATGGCATTTAAACAATTTAAACAAGCCTTCCAATCCATGATGTGTTTCCATTTATTTATGCTTTCTTTAATTTCTTTCAGCATACAATTTTTGTTTTCCATTCTACAAGTCTTTTATCTTGATTAACTCCTAAATATTTTATTCTTTTTGATGCTATTATAAAGAGTTTCTTTAATTTTCTTTTCAGATTATGCATCATAATGCACAGAAATGTAACTGTGTTGGCTTTGGAGCTTGGGACTTTGTTGAATTTGTTCTAATTTTTTCTTTCCCCCCAACTTTTTGCTGCATAGAACCTTTAGGATTTCCTACATTTAAGAGCATGCCTTCTGTGAACAGAGATAGTCTTACTTTTTTTCCAATTTGTATGTCTTCTATTTCTTTTTCTTGCCTAATTGCTTTTGCTAGGACCTCCAGTGATATGAATAGAGGTAGGGAAAACAAACCTTCTTGCCTTGTTGAGCACCTGGTCCTTCACCACGGAATATGTTTGTTATGAATTTTTCATATATGGCTTTTGCTATGTTCAGGTAGTTTCCCTCTATGCCTACTTGGGTGAGTGAAAAAATGTTGAGTTTTGTCAAATGGCTTTTCTGCATCAATGTAGATGATTGTGAGGTTTCTTCACCTCTTAATTCTGTTATTGGGATGCAGTACATTGATTTTCATATGCTGACCTATCTTTTCACTCCACAAATGCACCTCATTCAATTATGGGTATTATCTCTTTTTAAGATTTATTTATTTATTTATTTGAAAGTCAGAGTTACACAGAGAGAGAAGGAGAGGCAGAGAGAGAGAGAGAGAGAGAGAGAGAGAGAGAGAGAGGTCTTCCGTCTGCTGGTTCACCCCTCAACTGGCTGCAATGGTCAATCCGAAGCCAGGAGTCAGGAGTTTTTTCCAGGTCTCCTACATAGGTGCAGGGGCCCAGGGACTCGGGCCATCTTCCATTGTTTTCCCAGGCCATAGCAGAGAGCTGGATCAGAAATGGAGCAGCCGGGACTTGAACCGGCGCCCATATGGGATGCAGGCACTGCAGGCAGCGGCCTTACCCAGCCACAGCGCCGGCCCCAAGGGCATTATCTTTTAATATGCTGTTGAAAAAAAATTTGTTTTGAGAGGCGGAGAGAGAGAGAGAAAGAGAGAGGGAGAGGGAGAAACTGTCATCTACCAGTTCACCCTTCAAATGCCTGCAACAGCCAGGGTGGGACAGGCTTGGAGCTGGAAGCACAATCTAGTTCTCCCACATGGGTGACAGGGACCCAACTACCCAAGCCATTACTTGCTGCCTCCTAAAGAAGGTACCAGCAGGAAGCTAGAGTCAGGAGGAAAGCCAGGCCTCAAACCAAGGCACACGGGTTGTGAGCATCCCAAGTTACATCTTCATCCCTATGCCAAATGCCTGCCCCGGAATTGTTTTTTTTTTTTTTTTCAGAAGATTTTTAAAAATTTATTTATTTTATTTTTGACAGGCAGAGTGGACAGTGAGAGAGAGAGACAGAGAGAAAGGTCTTCCTTTACTGTTGGTTCACCCTCCAGTGGCCGGCGCGGCCGGTGCACTGTGCCGATCCGAAGCCGGGAGCCAAGTGCTTCTCCTGGTCTCCCATGGGGTGCAGGGCCCAAGCACTTGGGCCATCCTCCACTGCACTCCCTGGCCACAGCAGAGAGCTGGCCTGGAAGAGGGGCAACCGGGACAGAATCCAGCACCCCGACCGGGACTAGAACCCGGTGTGCCAGCGCCACAGGCGGAGGATTAGCCTAGTGAGCCGCGGCGCTGGCCTGAAGTCTACAACTTCTGTAGTGCACTATCTATACATACATACATGCATGCATGCATATTACATGTGTATGTATACACTTATACATGAGGATATATAAAATTTGTAGAGAAATGGAATTAAAAGACAAGTTGGGGGTGGATGTCGGTGTAGCAGTTAAGATGCTGGTTAGAAGGCTGGCATGGTGGCATAGAGGGTGAAGCTGCTGCCTCTGATGCTATCCCATATGGATGCCGATTCATGTCCCTGCTGCTCCACTTCCAATCCAGCTCCCTGCTGGTAGCCTGGGGGGGGCAGTGGAAGATGGCCCAAGTATTTGGACCCCTACCACCCATGTGCGAGACCTAGATGAAGCTCCTGTCCCCTGGCCTCAGCCGGCCCAGCCCTGGCTGTCGCAGCCGTCTGAAGAGTGAGCCAGTGGATGGAGCAGTTGGGTCTTTGCCACCTACGTTGGAGATCTGGCTAGAGTTCCTGGTTCCCCAGCTCCAGTCTGGTCCAGTCTCAGCTATTGTGGGCATTTGGGGAGCTCTCTTTCTCTTTCTGCCTCTCAAATAAATACATTTTTTTAAAAAAAGATTTATTTATTTTAAAGGTAGAGCTACAGAAAGGCAAAGGCAGAGAGAGAAAGAGGTCTTCCATCAGCTGGTTCACTCCCAAGATGGCTGCAACGGCTGGAGCTGCCAATCCGAAGCCAGGAGCCAGGAGCATCTTCTGGGTCTCCCACGCAGGTGCAGGGGACCAAGCACTTGGGCCATCTTCTACTGCTATCCCAGGCCATAGCAGAGAGCTGGATTAGAAGTGGAGCAGCTGGGACTCGAACTGGCGCCCATATGGGATGCTGGCACTGCAGGCAGAGGCTTTACCCTCTATGTCACAGTGCCAGCCCCAGATAAAAACATTTTTAAAAGATACGTTTATTTTGGTGCAAAACGTCTTTGGAATCTATGCATAGTCTTCTCATAATCTACATTTCCCTGAACTTTTCCAAGGAGAAATGTCTGCACTTCCCTTGGGTTCTGCTGCTTGCATCACACATTTTGCTGCTCTGGTATTGGCTGTGTGAGCTGCTTTCGGTGCTGCTCAGGGTCCGCAGCTCTCGTCCAGCCCCTGGTGGACGTGCAGAGGCGAGAGCTAGGCCCAGCCCTGCCGGGTGGCACCTGCTTCCCCAGCCCGATCGGCACCCACGGCCGTCCCTTTGCTCCTAGGCATCGGGCATCCTTTGGTGTGAGCCTCCCTGGCCTCAGTCCTGCAGTGAGCGATGCTGCTCCTCGGGCTGCTGCTTGGGGGCTCCCGCAGCTCCAGCCCCTCAGCAGCACACAGTGTGGCAGACTGCACTGTCGCTGCAGGGTCACACTTGCAGGAGGCTTCTCCTGAGGATGCTAGCTCCTGGGGTGAGCCCCCTCAGTGCGGAATGCACCGGCGATGGGGCCTGCATCCGTACGGGGCACCGGGTTTGTTCCTCAGCTCTGGATCCCGACTCCAGCCTCCTGGCTCAAGCGGTTGGGTTCCTATTACCACGTGGGGAGATCTGCATTGAGTTCCTGGCTCCCAGCTCCAGCCCTGGCTCCATCCTGACCAGGGTGGAAATTTGGAGAGTGAACCCTCTCCAATGCTCAAATAAATACTTAATAAAATTTAAAAAATAACTACATGTGGAGGACTGCAAATACTCATTTTTCTTTCTTTTTAAAATATTTATTTACGTGGGGCCGGCACTGTGGCATAGTGGGTAAAGCCACCACCTGCAGTGTTGGCATCCATATAGGCGCCGGTTTGAGTCCTGGCTGCTCCACTTCCGATCCAGCTCTCTGCTATGGCCTGGGAAAGCAGTAGACGATGGCCCAGACCTTGGGCCTCTGCACCCACGTGGGAGACCCAGAAGAAGCTCCTGGCTCCTAGCTTCGGATCAGCGTAGCTCTGGCTGTTGCAGCCAATTGAAGAATGAACCAGTGGATAGAAGACTTCTCTCTCTGTGTAACTCTGCCTTTCGAATAAAATTAAAAAAAGATTTACTTATTTGAAAGGCAGAGTTACAGAGAAATAGAGAGGTAGACACACACACACACAGAGATCTTCCATCAGCTGGCTCGCTCCCCAAATGGCAGCAATGGCTGGAGCTGGGCCAGGCTGAAGCCAGGAGCCTGGAACTCAGTCTGGGCCTCCCACGCGGGTGCGGGGAATCCCAGCATTTTGGCAGTCTTCTGCTGCTTTTCCGGCTGCCTTAGCAGACAGCTGTATCAGAAGTGCAGCAGCACCCACAAGGGATGCTGGCGTCACCGGCCGAAGCCCAGCTGGCTGAGCCACAATGCTGGCCCCTCTTGGCTATCTTCTTGAATTTTTTAAAAGAACTATTTGTTTATTTGAAAGTCACTTACAGAGAGGGAGGGAGAGACAGAGAGAAAAATTCTATCTATTTAGTTCACTCCCCAAATGGCTACAACAGACTGGGCTGGGCAAGGCCAAAGCCAGGAGCCAGGAGCTTCTTCCAGGTCTCTTACATGGGTAGCAGGGGCCCAAGTACTTGGACCGCCCTCTGCTGCTTCCCCAGGTGCATTAGCAGGAAGCTGGATCAGAAGTGGAGCAGCTGGGATATGAATCAGCACCCATGTGGGACGCTGGCATCACAGGTGGCAGCTTTACCTGCTACGCCACAGCGCCGGCCCCTCTTGGCTGCCTTTCTAACAGGCAGTGCGAATCTAGTGCGTCTTTACTGGGTCGGTGGCTGCCTGGGCCCAGAAGATGTCCACCTCCTATTGTAGAGCAAGCAGTATTCCAAGTGCTTCCTGGAGAGCACGCCAGCGTCGCAGAGTGGCTGAGAGCCAAGGCTTTGGTGTCAGACTGACCCAGGTTCATGCTCTGTGCACGTGACACTGGGGAAATCGGTTAACCTACCTTTCTGAACCTCCGTTTTCTCATCTGTTAAATGGAGGGATAATAGTGATAATAGTGCTACTGACTTCAGTTGGGTTACGGTGAGTACTTGATACTTATTGTTGTGAATATTTGTAACATGCCGAAGTTCATACCTTTGGATTGCATAGGTAATAGTAATACAGTTATGCCAGTTTAAGGCAGGGGACGGTGTAAAAATTCAACCATGGCGAAACGCAACCCAGAGCCGCCTGTTCCTTCTCCTCTTCAGCCACAGGAGCTGCGGGCTAATGGAGGCCAGGGCGTCCGCCAGGCCACGCAGCCGTAAACACCGATTAAAGCTGCGCCCATCTGTTTTCTTCTGCTGTGGCTACATGCATGCTCTTGGGCCACGGAAGCTGGACTCACAGTCTCTTCCCGATCCCAAGCAATCAGTCGGAGGACACTCAATGGCCCGCCTGAGTCAGTGGAAACTTCTAGGTGTTTGTAGGTCATTAACTGCCCAATTACCCGCCATGGGAGCTGTCAACTGGGGTGAGTCATGAGACCTCATTAGCTCCATGTTCTGAAGACAGAGCCGCCCACAGACACAGTTTGTAAACAAGTCATACACATCATGTGATCATTAAAAAGCCTTTTAAAATTCTTCCCACTGTCTCCCTTCTATGTAAGTTCTTGACCGCCTCTCACAGATCCAGGGGATGAGCACCCAAGAGCCACAAACAGCAAGGGGGAGAATGGTGTCCCCAAAGCCAGAAGGATACCCCGCTCTCACTGTGGTGGGGGGGCAGATGTGGACACATATGTTTATGCAATATTGCGTAGGGGCTGGCGCTGTGGCGCAGCAGGTTAACGCCCTGGCCTGAAGCGCCAGCATCCCATATGGGAGGTGGTTTGAGACTCGGATGCTCCTCTTCCAATCCAGCTCTCTGCTGTGGCCTGGGAAAGCAGCAGAAGATGGCCCAGTCCTTGGGCCCCTGCACCCACGTGGGAGACCCGGAAGAAGCTCCTGGCTCCTGGCTTCAGATCGGCACAGCTCCGGCCGTTGCGGCCATTTGGGGAATGAACCAGCAGATGGAAGACCTCTCTCTCTGTCTCTACCTCTCTCTGTAACTCTGTCTTTCAAATAAATAAAAATAAAAAAATAAACAAATAAAGTATTGCTTAATATGTGTCTAAAGTCTCATACACACACGCACACACACACACACACACCTTGTAGCCTACTCATTTCACCCCTAGGAATTTATTTAAAGGAATCTTTTTTAAGGAAGTGAAGATTTTTGTATAAGGATATTCAGCTGAGCATAAAATAGCAAACATTTGGAAGCAACAGTGGAAGACAGTAAAATTAATGCTATAAAGGGTCATAACATAAAACACTGTTAGCCACAACAGAGGTATGCATATAACACATTGAAACACATTCACAATATACTGACTTTAAAAAGTGAAAGGAAAGGTAACAAAAGAATACATACCATTAAAAATGTAATTTTTTGATTTTCATTTTATTTGAAAGAGATAAATAGATGATTGATACTTAGATAGTCTTCAGGTCACCCTCCAAATGCCCACAATAGTCGAACTGTGTCAGGCCAAACCCAGGAGCCAGGAACTCAATGTGGCAGCATGGCCTGTTGCTTCCCAGGGTGTACATTAGCAGGAAGCTGGAAGCAGAAGCGGAGCTGGCACTTGAACCCAAGCACTACGATATGGGATGTGGGCATCTGCTGTGCCAAATGCCTACCCCAAGAACATATACCAGTTATTACCATTTTTGTAAGACGGAAAAAAAAAAGTTCAGTAGTTGAGGGATATCCATGACAGGTATTCTTTAGGTATGTCAAAGATGTTGGCTTATTTAATCCTTACATTAAATGTTAGATTCTGTTATCATGCCCATTTCCTGGATGGGGAAACTGAAGCAGAGTGCAGTTAAATAGCCTGGCCTGGGTCAGCCACACGCTAGGAAGCCACAGAGCTACGATTTGAGGCTGGGCAGCCCTTGGTGCTCATACTCTCGCCACTGCTCGCTGCCTCTTACTACAGAGAAAAGTTTGGAAGCAAATGCCGGACGCTAATAATGGTTATCTCTGGGAGGTGATGTTGGATACTTTTTATTTTTTTAAGCATTAACAATTTTGAAAATTTATTTGAGAGACGGACCAACAGAGAAAGAGCTCCTATCTGTTGATTAACTTTCCAAATACCCATAATGGTTGGGCTGTGCCAGAGCCAGGAGCCAGGGCTCCCACAAAGGTCGCAGGAACTCAATTACCCAAACATCACTGCTGCCTTCTGGGATCTGCACGACCAGGGAGCTGGAGTCAGGAGCTGGGACTGGGACTCAGGCCGGACATCCTGACCCTGTAACCAGCATCTTAATTGCTAGGCCAAACACTTGCCCTTCATTTTAATATTTTATCTGCTTTTTCTACAGTTAATGTTATTTTTAAAAGAATTTCTTTTATATATTTGAAAGGCAGAGAGAGAAATAGAGAGAGGGAGAGATCTTCCATCTGCTGCTTCGCTCCCTAAGTAGCTGCTACAGCCAGGGCTGGGCCAGGCAGAAACCAGGAGTCAGGGGCTTCCATGTGGGCGGCAGGAGCCCGGAGCACTTTCCTAGACACATTAATAGGGAGCTGGATTGGAAACAGAGCTGCCGGAACTCCAACTGGCACTCCGATGTGGATGCTGGCGTCGTGGGCGGCTTAACCCACTGCGCCACAGCGCTGGCCCCAATACGTTATTTACGTAACAAGACAAAACCCCAAGGAAAATGTTTCAGGAACCAAGTCTTCCTTGTGGACGTGAGCGAGTCTCCGAGCCTGAGCTTTCTCACCTGTGGTGTGGCCATCAGGCCTGTCCATGGAGCCAGGGGCAGGACTGAATGAAATACCGATCGTGAACGCACTTTGACGGCGCAGATGGGAAACGTTTAAAAATGCTAGCTATATAGTAGGGAGAGAGGAAGCCAGCGTGTTCAGAGGAATTCCGAGGTGGTCACTGAGTAGACACCATGACAGGTTTCCTGTCCCCGTTCTTTTTAGAGCGTCCCCTGGTTGCCGGCTGGGGGCAGTAGCGTTCTCGCTGGCACAGGACTGTCCTGATCTTCCCCGGAAGCAGGTGGCGGCCACTGTCCGTCCTTTATTTTCTGGTGAGCGCTGCTTGCCCAGATTTCCTTTCGCCATCAATCCAGGTGCCAGTCTCAGCGGTTTGCATCATTTTTGTCAAGGTAGCTGCCCAGTCTTGCTGGTTACGCCGCCTCTGGCCTGCAGACTGGAAGCTCAGACCCTGGCATGGCCCAAGAAGGGGACGACTGGGGTCAACAGACTCGTGGGGACCTGGTGGCGGAGCCTGGCAGTGCACCTGAGAGCTGAACACACTTTTAAAAGCTCATCCAAGAGGCTGGCGCTGGGGTGTAGCGGGTAAAGCTGCTGCCTGCAGTGCCAGCATCTCATACAGGCGCCGGTTCAAGACCCAGATGCTCCACTTCCAACCTGGCTCTCTGCTATAGCCTGGGAAAGCAGAGGATGGCCCAAGTCCTTAGGCCCCTGTGTCCATGTGGGAGATGTTCATGTGGGAGACCTAGAGGAGGCTCCTGGCTTTGGATCAGCGCAGCTCTGGCTGTTGTGGCCAACTGGGGAGTCAACCAGTGGCTGGAAGACACCTCTCTATCTCTCTCTCCCTCCTTCTCTCTCTGTATAACTCTGCCTTTCAAATAAATCAATCTTAAAAAAAGAAAAAAAAAAAAAAGAAAAAGGAAAAAAAAACCCAAAACTCCTCCAAGAGAATCCCGGGACAGGGCAGATCCAGGAACACGTTTCTCACTTCCTTTGTGTTTCTTTTCTGGGAGGATTCATCGGAAAAGGGGGTCTCCTTCATCCACACACCACCACACATACATCCGGGCAAGCTCAGAGCAGCACTTGTGGCTCTCCCCAGAGCCGGACACTGGAGTCCACGAGCAGAATGGCCACACCCCTGTGCCCATCCCCAGATTCCGATTCCAGCCTGGGGTCCTGGCGGTCAAACCCCGGGGCAGATGCCCAGGAGGTGTGGGACTTCAGGACTGATTTCCTGTGCCCTATTTAGTTCTTCAGAAGAAATGGCTGCCACGGCTGAGAATAGGCTGCTGGCTTCTCTGGAAGGCGGCGGCGCGTGGGAACCAGAGGCCCTGCTCGCCCAGGAAGCAGCTTCACGGTGTGGGGAGGGGTGCGGGTTTTCACAGAGTTTAGCAACAAGGTCGGAGCCATGATACACCTTGAAACACTGGGCCCGAGCTCCACATCGCTCTCTGTGTAGGTTCCAAGAATCTGCAGCTTCTAGCTGAAGCTGCCAGCGCTCAGAGCTGTAGGCCAAGGGTGACACTCCTGGCTGAATTCAGACAATCTTGAGGAAGACAAAGAACCCAGCCGGCATCTGTTTGGCCACAGACTCAGCCTGAAGCCACTCGGTCCCACTGGAGACTTGAACCAAAGGCACCGCAAACTTGGGCGATGGCCCAAGCCCCTGGCACTCCTGGGATCTGAGGCCCAACAGGCCTCAGCCTACAGCTTGCCTGTCCTCCACGGCTGGTCTTCCGCTGACACCTTCCCCCAGTCCTCCCCCTCCCCCCGTCACACAGGGAACGCGTGTTGGCTCCCCCTGCACATGACTCCAAGGCCCCTCCTTCTCCATGCGATTCTGCCAGGACCCAGGGCGATGTCTGTAACCCACATCTCCACAGGGAAGCCAGCAGGTGGATTTGTTCGGTCTACCATTGGCATTCCCTGTCTTCGACTCTCAGGGGAAGAACGGAGACAATGAGTCTCCGCGTCTCTGCCAGACACCAGCTTTTCTCTGGACAAGCAGTCCGGGAACAGCTTTCGATCTCCTTTAGGGCCCGGATGGAGTCTCGTTCGTTGTTGTCTCCCCAGGGCTTGGCCAAAGGCCCGGAACAAAGTTGGCACCAGATAAATCTTTGCTAAATTAATGTTTTGTTAGACACCCATGTATTTATTACGCAGTTGGCTCCCGGTCATGGCCATCTGCATCCCGAGAGCTGCTGGTTTGCATCGGCATTTTCCTGTTTGAGCTGATGGCCACTAACTGGACTGCGTCAGTGGAGCTGACTTTTAAGGACCTGCGTGGGACAGGAAGAGGCCGTGTCAGATGTCCTGGGAGAGCATCCCACTTTAACGCCTGCTCTCCGCTTCTGAGCTGTCGCAGGCACTTGGCAAACACGAGTGAGTGGTGTGCTGTGCTGGGAGGCTGGTCAGTGGGCTCCTGAGGGCGGCCTGACCTTGACCTTCTGGCAGACAACCTGCTCCAGCCAGATGGCAGGATGGAGCATGGCCTATGGCCCAAACAGCAGGTCAGCCAGTGTCTGCTAGGGGTGAAGCCACTTTTCAGTGCTGGGGAGGACACGGAGCTGAATCAGATGGCCATGCTGAGGGGACCACGGAGCCGCCGTTTGGAGTCTTCCCGTGTGGCTTTCAGCCTCCAATGCTTCATCTGCACAGTGGGGTGCAAACCAGCACCTCCTCTGTAACATCCGAGGACTCACGCAAGGATGGAAGTGGGGCAGGTGGCAGGGGTGTGGTGACAGGTCTCCAGGCTGCCACGTGTGGGGGTCGCCCCGGGAGAAGACGCAGAGGGCAACTGAGGAAGCCAACTCTGGACGGCAGCAGCCTGGGAGAGTCGGAGTTTAGATTTTATTCTGTATTTGGACCCACTGAAGTGTTAAAAAAAAAATAAAGGTAACATGACCAGAACAATGGTAGCAGAAAGGAAGAAGGGGAGAAGGGACAAATCTGAAAGGGGATTGGATGTTGATAATAAAAAAGTATGAGGCGGCCAGTGTTGTGGCACAGCGGGTTAAGCCTTTACTTGCAATGCTGCATACCACATCAGAGTGCCGGTTCAAGTCCCAGCTCCTCCACTTTTATTTATTTTTAAAGATTTATCTATTTATTTGAAAGTCAGAGTTACACAGAGAGAAAAGGAGAGGCAGAGAGAGAGACAGAGAGAAAGGTCTTCCATCCTCTGGTTCATTCCCTGGTAGAAGCCAGGAGCTTCTTCCGGGTCTCCCACGTGGGTGCAGGGGCCCAAGCATTTGGGGCCATCTTCCACTGCTTTCCCAGGCCATAGCAGAGAGCTGGATCAGAAATAGAGCAGCTGAGATGTGATCCAGCACCCATATGGGATGCTGGCACCACAGGCAGCAGCCTTCCCCTCTATTACACCACAGCGCCGGCCCCAGCTCCTCCACTTCTGATCCACCTTCTTGCTGTTGTGAGTGGGAAGGCAGCAGAAGACAGCCCAAGTACTTCAGTTCCTGTCACCATGTGCAAGACCAAGATGGAGTTCCTGGCTCCTGGCTTTGGCCTGGACCATGAGTGGCTGCTGTGAGCGTTGGAGGAATGAATCAGCAGATGAAGATCTCTGTCTCCCCATCTTGCTATTATCAATCCCTTTCAAACAAATAGGATGAGAAAAAGAAAGCGCTCAGACTGGAAACAAGCTATCCATTTTATCAATCATTGGATTTTTTTTTTTTAATGTCAAGTAGGTCTTTTTGAGCTATAAGTCTTGAGGCCCTGGGGTCGGCACTGTGGTATAGTGGGCTATGCATCCGCCGGCACCCCATATGTACACCAGTTTGTGTCCCGGCTGCTCTGCTTCCGATCCAGCTCTCTGCTATGGCCTGGGAAAGCAGAAAACGGCCCAAGTGCTTGGGCCCCTGCACCCACATGGGAGACCCGGAAGATGCTCCTGGCTCCTGGTTTCGGATTGGTGCAGCTCCGGCCATTGCGGCTGGGGATTGAACCAGCAGATGGAAGACTTTTCTGTCTCTCCCTCTCTATGTAACTCTCTCCAATATATAAATAAAATCTTAAGAAAAAAAAACAAAACACTAGTCATCTCAAAATTGCAATCACCATCAAATCTCAATCCAACCTAACAGGTCTTAAAAAAAAAAAAAAAGTTTTGAGCCCATGAACTACATCCTGCCCATTATTTGCCTAAATGTCTAAGCAAACCTTTTGAGTTCTTGGGAACACTTGACTATGAGTAGTACCAGGAAGCCCCTGCACTCAAAAATATCTCATCATGTCAACGAACTGAATCTTTTAAGATGCATTAACTTGGGTGGCCTGTGGTGTGTAGTGGGCTAAGCCTCTTCACGTGGGGCCAGCATCCCATATGGGCACTGCTTTGTGTGTTTTCTGCTCCTCTTTGGATCCAGGTCCCTGCTAACAGCCTGAGAAAGCAGTGGAAGATGCTCCTGCACCCACGTGGGAGACCCAAGAGAAGCTCCTGGCTCCTAGCTTCCAGTTGGCCCAACTCCCACCATTGAGGCCATCTGGGGAGTGAACCAGCAGTGGAAGACCCCTCTGCCTCTCAAATAAACAAAATACATTTTTTAAAAAATGCATTAATTTTTAAAAGGATTTTTAAAAAATTTATTTGAAAGGCATAATTAGAGAGAGAGGGAAGAGATAAAGAGATCTTCCATCCTCTGGTTCACTCCCTAAATGGCCCCAACAGCTGGGGCTGTGCCAGGTGGAAGCTAGGAGCTTCATCCAGGTCTTCCACACGGGTGCAGGGGCACTTGGACCATCTTCCACTGCCTTCCCACGTGTGCATTAGCAGGGAGCTGGATCCTAAGGACTGGCAGGGTCGCAGGCGGTGGCTTAACCCACATCGCCGCAGCGCTGGCCCAAGATGCACTGATTTTTTTCCCTCAAGAATATAAGAATGTAAGAGCCTCGGTTGGATTGGGAGGTAGGGCGTGGGAGTCACAAGTTCATATGAATTATGTGGTGCAAGGGTTTATGTACAAACTTTTGAGTCTCAACTAATAAGGTCAAATTTAAGCCATCTGCCCCAGAACCACTCATGTTCATTAGCGTTTCTCTCCCATTCCCATGGAGTCGCGCCGACGTGGTGCCCCCACCCCGCCCTGCACCTTGCTGTCATAATCAACCCAACCTCCGCCTCTTCCCCGCTTCCTTACTACAGGTGGGTGGGAGGCCTAAGGAAGCAGCAAACCGCGTGTGCACCTGCAGGGCGCTGTGCTTACAGGACGCGCGGCTCTGCCTAGCGGGGCAGTCCCAGCTACTTCCACCTGGCGGTGGACGCGACGGGGCCGCCAGAGCTGCCCGGACAGCAGAGCTACCCGGCAGGGGCGGCAGGGGCCCGGCCTCGGAAGGCAACTTTTAAAGAAAGTATTTTCCATCTATAGAACGTAGGCCGGGCGACTCGCTGAATGTAACGTCCTCCCCGTCCTAGTTCCGAAGGCCTGCCAGCAGGAGACGAATGAGCGCCGCCGGGCCGCCCCAGGACTCCGCGCCCGCACCGAGACCACACCAGGCTAGACTCTCGGCAGTTATTCCCGACATGCTCCTTTCCGGGATTTCAAACCCAGCAACCACCACGTCCCCACCCCTGCCCCAGCAACAGGCGGGGGCTTGCTCCTCATTGGCCGGAGCCCGAGCCGCCGTGTTCTGATTGGCCGCGGAGCCCCCCGCCCTGCGTCTGCGCTCGCTGTCGCCTCCATTTTGTCGGTAGAGGCAGGAGGCGGACGTCGGGTTGGAGACACCAGGCGGTCGGCAGCTAGCTGGTCGGTGCTTGCGGGTTGTTTGATCCGTGCCTCGTCTCTCCCTGGAAAGGGAGGGAGGCCTCTACGTCGAGAGGCAGCGGCCGCCGTAGTTCCGAGCGTGAAGTCGGTGAGTGGCGGCGGTGCCGCGGGCGCGGCCATGTTGGCGGCCGCGCTCCATTGTTGGGGGAGGAGGTGGGGAGGCCCGGGCGCGGCTCGAGGCGCAGCCGCTCGCAGCCTGGGGGTGTGGGAGGGCGAGTGCTGGGGTTCGGACCGGGACTGACTGTTCCTCGGGGCTGGTAAAACTGTCTGCAGGCCCCTCCCCGCCGGGAAAGGGCGAAAGGAGGCTCAGGAACTCCTTGGAACCCGAAGTGGAGACGAAACCGTGTTGAAGTACTGGTTGGAGAGCGGCGGTTTTGCCCGTTTCTGACGGACCACACTTGGGTGTTGGGCCGGGGCGGAGCCGACGGCGCAGGGCGGCCGTGCTGTCGCAACAATGCGAGTCCCGCGGAACTTGCGGCCGTGCGCTCCGCGGCGGTTGTGAGCCCGGTTCCTGGGAGGGCTGGAGAGGCTGCCGCTTTCCTGGGTGACGTGAACTGGTCGGGAGAGCGTCTGAAGGCTCTCCCCGGAGGCCGCTGTGGGGGCCTCCCAGTGGTGACGGGCTGAGGCCCCGCACGGCCGCCGCCTGCCTCGGCGTTTGCGCGTCGACCTTTGGCCGGGTACACGAGTGACAATGTCTCCTTTCCCAGCTAGGACTTCTCTCACGCTTGTGTGCTGAGGACACTCAGATGTTGGCCTCAGCTCCTAGGCTGAACTCGGCAGACCGGCCCATGAACACTTCTGTCCTGAGACAAAGGAGAGGATCGGCCAGAAAGCAACACCTAGGACCCTGGGCGTGGCAGCGAGGGAGAGGCCAGGCCGTGGGAACCCTGCACTCTGGGCAGCAGACTGAAAGGTACAGAAACTCCCATCTGACAGGGGGCTGTCTTAGGAGAGGCAGCAAGCCAGCCACGTACACTCGGAGCTGAGCAGTCTGAGTTAAGCAGCTGAACAGTGTTACCCAGATTTCTGTATCTACACGTTAGGGCCATAGAAGCTTAAACAGAATTTTTAATCTTTCTGACTGAAAATCTACTCAATGTTGCTTCCGTTCATTTGTAGGTGACAAAGAAGCTGAAGATGGGTGGTGGAGAGAGGTATAACATTCCAGCCCCTCAGTCTAGAAATAGTAAGAACCAGCAGCAGCTTAACAGAAGACCAAGGATCAGAATTCCCAGATGAAGATTGTTCATAAGAAAAAAGAAAGAGGACATGGTTACAACTCGTCAGCAGCCACATGGCAGGCCATGCAAAACGGAGGGAAGAACAAAAACTTCCCAAATAATCAAAACTGGAACGCGAACTTGTCAAGTCCTAGCTTACTTTTTAAGCCACAAGCCAATCAGAACTATGCTGGAGCCAAATTCAGTGAGCCGCCATCACCGAGTGTTCTTCCCAAACCACCTAGCCACTGGGTTCCTGTTTCCTTTAATCCTTCAGATAAAGAAATAATGACCTTTCAACTTAAAACCTTACTTAAAGTACAGGTATAAAACTGCTAAGTGCAAATGTTTAAATTGGCCTGAAACAAATTTGACTAGGGAGTTTGTGTAAAACTGATTAGTATAAGCATATATCTCATTTGTTTTGTGTGCACTGTGATATAATGGTAGTATCAGTGCAACTTAAGGTAACTAAATAATTGTACTTCCTACTAAGTGTCCTCAATTGAGTAACTTTGAGGTAAAACCATTAAAGTTTGGATTCTCATTCGTTTAGATTTAGGGGAGGGCAAAAGAAATAAGTTTTCTATTGTCTGTTGGGGGAAAGTAGTTACCATTATCATTCATGGATCAGTAGTGAGCTGCTTAAGGTCAGTGAATCAAATTAATCACCTAACACAAGGATCAAAAACTAGTTGAACCTTTGAAAGTTTACGTTCTAGAAACAAACTAGTAATGTCAACAACCCAATGCACTGCCAAAAGAAAATGAATTTTCCTTAATAAGTTACAGTTCAGTGCATTATGCAGTGGTGAATGGGAAGGGCACAAGTTTACCCATCAGCCTTCTTTAACTGCAGTTCAATAGGTGTCTGCCAATGAATGCATCCAAACCATTTTTTATAGGAACAGTATTTGATGGTCACTCAATAGCTTTCAAATACATATTTTGTATTATAGCACTGCTCAAGCTATTCTGTCAGTGATCTTAACATCCCTGCAAAGCTTGCTTAAAGTGGGGAACTGTATAATGTGAAACTTGTCTAGGGAAGAAAGAGCCATGTAAATACATGTAATCTTGTAGCATATGTAAAGTTTTCTTGGCTTTTATCTTACAAAGAGTATTTTGGTATGAACTTGCTGAATGTAAGACCATGGATTGTTTTTTATACTATGACCTAATTTTAAAGGTCTGAAATGTTTTTAGTTTGCCCCTGTGCTGAAGTGCCAGTGTATGTAATGACTGATTTGGATGTAAACTATATTTCAGAGGAAACCCTAGTGTATAATGAGTTTTATAATATAACTGAAAAAGCTTTAAGCTGCTAAAACACTTCCTATTTTTGAGAGATGTGAAATGCAGTACAGGAACACCCCCTCCCCCATCTCCAATCAAGCCCAAAGTTGAGCTGTTGTAGAGTTCCTCCAGTCTTAAAAGGTTCCTTTTGGTTTTCACAAATTCTTAGGTTCTATGATTCAAAAACACTTGAAATGTGTAGTACCAGTGGAGTTTTGTGTAATAAGTAATCCAGGGGACAACCTATTATATAAAAGCATTTCTTGCATATAATACCTAGGTACATTTTGAAAGGTAAATTCAAAATAAAACTTAGAAATTAAGCCAGATACACTGTGGATCAAGAGTTAATGCCCTATTTTTTCACCTAACTTCATGTTCATAAGAGTGATCAAGTTTTATTTCCTCAAATATGTCATAAATTAATGTCCAACTCAAATATTCGAATAGCCTAAAGACAAGTTTATATAGTACTTCATGTACATAATATGAATTTGAAGCATGAAATTAAAAAATAAACTTTTTCCTCCCCAGTGGCTTGTTTAATTGTTATGACTGCCGGATATTCTAAAGAATATACATTAATAGGACAGGGTTGCTGGCTTGAAAAGCAGCTATGAATTTGTTGACAGGTGAAGATGACAGGATTGACAAAGTACTTGGCAAACTTCACAAAGCTTTTGAGAGTCAAACCAAATTTAATTACCTTTTCTATCTATATTCTGAGAGCTTTGAGATTTCTCAAATTGTGAAGAGCCTCATGTTTTTCAGTGTGAACATATGTGAAAGTGTTAATCAAAGGGACTTTGGAAGAGAAGCATCACAACCACCAATCACAGGACAGCTTAAACCTCTTCAAGCATACTTTTGTAAATCGGGTGGGGAATATTTTTTCTGCCAGGGGCTACATAGAGTACAGTAGTCAGAATTATCAATTTAAGATTTGCCTGCTAATTTTAAGACGCTGAATTCTGACTCTGAAGTTGCCCTGGCAGGAGGTCCCCATTCCTGCTTTAAGTCTCCTAGTATGTCAGCAAGGCAAAGTTGTATTTTCTCATGGAAACTGGAGGTAAGTGAAAACTACATTTGGATCCTTGGGATTTTTGGTTGTTAAATCCTCTAATTCACTGCAACTTTTACTAAATTGGAACAGTTCTCAGCCTAAGTGTCAGAGTTCTCCATCTATATATTGAAAAATACTAATATAATTGACTTGCTTGGATCAACTTAAGCAAAATTGTACTTAAGTAAAAAGTACTCAGAGGGTGGGAGTGGGAAAGGCTCTTAATTATAAAAAGGATGGTGACCATATAAACATCTTAATTTAGATATTGGTAAAATGGTAAGTTGTTAGTCTACTTAAAGCATAGTGGCTGGATTTTCTGATTTAAGAGCTTAACTAGATACAGAGAGCCTTCTAGGTAGGCCTGATTTAAGTCAGCAATATACTATATGCCTTCTGTAAACTACTTCAACTTGTCAAGCCTTTTTCTATGGCAGCATGTAGTATTGATGGAATTCAGCTCCATCAGGTAACCTTAAAATAAACCCAAGTCCTTATTGGCAAAACAAACCAAAGGGTTTTTTGATTAAGTTATATAAACTGAACGGCATTCTCCTAAGCAATTACTTTGTAAAGCAGGAGGGAGACAATCCATCTTTTAAAACCTCTTGAGGAAAAAGTCTACCCGAGGAAATCACAAATATCTATGGTAGAACAAAAACTTAAAAAAAAAAAAAAACAAGATTTTTTTTTTTTGGCTCCTAGATCAGTTTATTATTTCACTCTCTAGAGCAAAGAAATATGATCTGAAAACTGGACACAAAGGCCTTTTCACTTCTTTACAAACTACTGTCAATTATGTTAGGAAATTTACACACCTCACCTTTTTATTAAAAAAAAAAAAAAACCACCCATCTTAAGCACAAGGGTTAGACAGCTGTTACAAATACAGAGAAACATAATAAAGGTAACCAACACTGTTAGAGGAAGTAGTAAAGGGGGGAAAAACCCAAGAGAATGAACCTATCCCAAAATGACTAACAGCATCCTGTAGATGTCCATGGTTGAAAACAAGCAGATTGCTTACTTCACAGCTCTCCTAGGAGTCCTAGAAGCAGTGGTGGTCCTGATAGAAAGCCATTAGACTACTGCTCAAGATACAGCTTCCCAATTAAAAATGTAATATTGGCACTTTGTAAACAGGAACATGGTCAAAATGCAACACAATGAAAACCTTGCAGAATTTGCGAAGTGGGGCTGGAATGAGTCTCTGACCCACGACAATCTGCCTCATCCAGAAAAATTACTGAAGGTGAGGAATGAAGCTATGCAAAAAAAGCCTATCCACATGATAGGCATTCCATAAATGCTAATTTCCATCTATAAAATGGGGAGAGTACCCATTTCCCAGGAGTGTGTTGGGGATTAAATAGGAGTATCTGAAAAGCATATGGCTTGATGTTAAGTGCTCAATAATAATGACAGCATTCCATAAATCGTAACCACCACAGGAGATACCCTAAAGCAAATTCAACAGCTGCCAAAACCATATGGGCCTTTTCTGATTTACCATGTTTAATTTTTTACACAGTTATCAAGTGTTATTACTGTATGACACGTTTTCCAGCAAAAGATTAACGAAAACACTCATAATTTGTACTCACCAATATTTTTTTGAACAAATTCTCAACTGAATATGCAACTTAATTCTCCTTCCCCTTGAAAGTTTTAACCTCAATTCAAAAGGAAATGGAGACGGAAGAGGGCAAAATATCTATGAACCATATAGGTATTAACTTTAGAAAATACACAGAATCTCTACCCATAATAACTATCACTACAATGCTATTATGTAAAGGCATAAAACAAGATACATTTCCTAATTAGATCTAGCCATTTTTGCTGTAAATTCTAGATTCCATTATACCAACTTTATTTTTTCCACAAAAATTAAGTTATAAAACATTTTCCCATTTGACTCAAAAAACAAAAACAAGGAACAGAGATGAACCAAGAGAAAAATGGATTCTAAACCTCAGCTCTACTTACTCTGTGATCCTGGGCAAGTTTAACAACTTTTTATAATTTTAATAAAATAGGGATTAAAAATACCTCCATTTTACACCTCCCTTTTATACCTCCCTTAAAGTTAATGTGTATTCTCCTGTATTTTCAAAATTCTTTTAAGTTAAATTCCATTTCCAAATTTTAAGATTAATAACTTCACATGCAAGTTTTAAATACATGGCAAAATATGACAAAACTCAAATGTGATGGAACCAATGTATAGCTAAACAAAAAGTTCATATCCTAATAAGGAACTAAGGAATCAAAAGCATTTTGTGATACTATAAAAGTTATTTATTCACTATACACAGAACATGTCCCCTATAAAATGTACATGTAAATCACTAAAAAGTATAATTTGGTGAACATTTTCTCATTACAGAACATACTAAATCAGTTGGGATAACAGCTCTCTGTCTGCCTCAAAATAATCTAATTATAGCACCCAGAATCTCCTTTATATCTAATGCAAAGTTAAATACTTATTTGTGGGATTATTTCCTAATGTATTTGACGAGGCAGAGTTAACAATTTAATATAACTCTAGTATATTACAGTAACGGCACAATAAATCAGTTTATTACAGATTGAAACATTTTTTCATTATTAATGGGGTGCAAACAAATACTGGATACTTTTTAAAAGGCAGATAAACCACAAAATTACTTATCTTTGATAGTATATCGGGTTTTATAATTACATTAAGATGTGAATGGTGTAATATAGTTACAAATAATACACCTCAAACAAAACAGTGAGGCCATATGTAATGATACACAAGATTGTGCTCAGTAGACATTTATTGAATATGGGAATTATCTATTTTTCTATCCAATTACTTAGTACAATATTTTGCCCACTGTTAAGGGCTCAATAAATATTCACTGAACATACTGATTAGGAAAGAGGTGAGAAGAGATGGGCCCCCTCAGCTGGATGTCAAGTATAATTGGAATCTACGTGGGAAAAAGTGGTTAAAGAAGTCAACTGTATGTGGTATTTAAGCAAATATACTCAGATGCCAACGAAGCAAATGATTAAGCAGAAAATACTGGCACCAGAATAAACAAAGGCAAAGTTTGCCAATAATGGCTAAAGAGGAATTTTAAGGAGAATCCAGAAAAAATTTATATTGGACCATACCTTTTCCCACCCAATTCAGTTTGAGACAGACCAATAGAGGCACTGTAAGAGACTATGGCTGTCTTCCTTGATATTCAGACATCCTAGTTTCAAATAATTTATTATGGACCTGTTACCCATGAATCAATATAAACCTATTCATATTTAGGGATTAGTTTCCACAAGTACAAAGTTGAACTTCCTTTTATTTGTCCTAAAATGCTTACTTTCAAACTTGAAGGGACTTCAATTATTCCATGTAGTTTTCGATAATTCTTTTATCTTTTCAGACCAGAGTCAAAATATTCGTACAGTATTCATACTGCAGCACCTTCCACCCACCCTTTGGTCGCTTGAACTGCCCTTCTTTGGTTCTTTTTCCGCTTTCAGATCTTTCTTGAAGTGTAGTAAGCAGAACTGTACTGGGTATTCCAGCTGCAGTTTGGTCTTAAATAAAAGAAGGATGTTTGTCAGTTTGGTTTTCTTTTATTCTTCTCTGTGGTATACAGGATTTTGTTAGTTGAACTGGATGTAGCAGCTTACTGGGCCAAATTTTCAAGAGAATAGTACAACAGCCCCCAGGTCTTTTCCCTGGGTTGTAACTTAACAGCTCATACTCTACATGTAGCACCTTTCCTTTCTCACTGAAGCATTATCTCTCATTTTTTCTTCTTGCTTACTTGGCTTAAAAACAAAAACAAAAACACACGCAGAGAAATCTTAGGCAAAAAGAGAGGTGAAGTTGTCAGCCCTCACTTGAATGGTGATATGACTACTCTAATATTGAGCCCAGTGCCAGACACCCAGTAGGTACTCAAATCTTGGACTCAACTATGCAACCCCAAATTAGCTTAAAACACCATAAAGATCCTTATCAAGTATGAGTAGACTATGAAATATTATGGCTCAACTACAATAGTCCTTTTGAAGCTGTTAGGTACATCACTTTAGGAACAACATCAAGGTTCTAAAGAAAATACACCGAATTTAAAAATAATCCAATGCAAAAAGCAGAAGCATCAGGCCTTCTACTTCTATACAGAGACCAAGAACAATTTCAATGGGCTATGTCCTCAATCTACTCTGAATAATTCACTGAAAGAAAAAAATACATAATAACCAGGCCTGGGCTTAAATCCTCCTGGCTCTGCCTTTTACTTTTTTCTTCGTGTTTCAGTTTCCTTATTTATCATACAGGGAAAATTAAAGTATCTTTCTCATAGGGTTTTGTGAAGAGAAAATTAGTCAAATAAAGCCTCTCAAAGAGTGTCTGGCACATCATAAATACTTGAAAAATTTTTAAGTTGTAACTGTCATTACAAAGTAGCTAGAATTCAAACGATAAAACACCTATGCTCCTTCCCCTAAGTTACTTAATACTAACTGCTCACCAACATCAATGAAAAGAAATTTAAATCATGCCATAAACATTCAGGTTTAATGCAGCTAGTTTAGGAAGGGGCAGAGAATTATTGATTCATCTAATAACAAAGTATAAACTTGTAACTAGCTGACTCAATTTCATCTGAATGTGTTATCTAACACTACCAAATAACTTGTAAGTTACTTAACCCAAGAGGGTTAATGAAAAATCATGAAACAACTTGACATTACATATGGAATTTTTAAGTATTATGTAAAAGAAGTAGCTTTCTGGCAAGTTCTATCATCTCCAAGGTAAGTTAGCTGTGCCCAGTGCAACATTGATTAAAAAATATTCCTACAGCTACAAAAGGCTATTTCCACTATTATTATTTTAGAATCATATTTAGTACTATAATAATTCCAGTTAATCATTATTTCCTTCATTTTGTTTTTATTATAGCATGTTTGCTTAATTTACAGCAAGCAGAAAATAAGCTGGGTCTTATTTTGATCCAAACATTGATGTTTTAAAGGTTGTACACAATATTTGTTAAAAAGAACATATAAAAATACCTTTTTAGAAGCTTCTATAAGAAAGAAAATACAAAGTTTAACCCCACAACTTTCCTCTTTTCTAGAACTGCAAACTACTGCTACAGTTTTAAATAGACTTTTTGTTGTTTAAACTATACATCCAGGAAAATCTAAAAAAATTAAAGAAACGTGCATATAAATGATTGCATAGCAGAACATGAACATTAACTGCAAACAGTAAAGAAATGAGAGTTAGAAATACTATCAAATGTACAAAGGTTCTAGAATCAATCCTTCACATTCCACAAACAGTATCTAAAAACCATCCCATTGTTCTTCACAGGCAAAGCCTAGATTTCTAAAACCAAAATTGGAAAAAATATTCCTCTAAAAGGAATCGTTTTCCCACAATATTACTTAGATCTGCAAGCAAGCAATCTGAGATTTTAAAAAGATGCTAGCTTTTTACTCTGAAATGAGATTGGACGTGTCAAGTCACTTTATTGCCTCAAAACGATCTTTCAGAGAAATACTAGAAATTATAAATGGTTAAGGGCATTACTTGCTCATTTTTAGTCAGCTACATTGATAATTAAAAACTGAGAGATGACTCTTGCTTAAAACTAATCCTTTTCCCAAATTATTTTAAATTTCATGGCACCACAGAATCACCTAGAATGGGGAGTGTTGTCTTTCAACTTGCCTCACATTAAATAAAACTGAGGTGTGAAGAGTAAGCCTCCCTCATAAAGAGGCAGGCATGTTTTGATACAAATGCACATGCCAAGTGCTATAAGCATCAAAATTCAGTTTTACACTATGCACACGCACACAAACAAAACTTACTTTGAAACAACTTACTTGCTTCTAACAGCAGTAAGAAAGCTAATCAACAATGCTTCATAAACTTCAGAGTTAACTACATAATATTCTTTTCCCCTTCAAATTATTTCTGCCATTATTGACCTGCTCAAATTCTAAGGTGGGTTCTTCTGATGTATGTATGTTCTACATCTTTATAAAGACCAGAAAAAAAGCAGTGAAGGCTCCATGTTTCAGCCAAAAACTCATTGCCCTGAAAATGCTACTTAACCCAGCTGGGGGCATTCCCCCAAATAGTGGGGTTAGCAAAAGAACTAGTCCAAACTGTGTCATAAATAAACTATTAACAAGGGCCTACACATCTCGACAAAACATAAAGGTCCACCCTGAACCTACTGTGTGAGCAGTCAGTGTTGTACTGTGGCTACTTAGCTTTTGTATCATTCTATCTTATTAGCAAGCTACAGCTCTAGGTTAACACTTCTACCAAATATGGATATGAAAGTTCATTTTTAATGAGACAATGTTGCAAATTAAGGTCAACCAACATCTTTTCACCAAATACTTCAAGCATAAAAAATGAGAATCTTTACAAAAATATACAGAGACACCACAAATTGGTAGCTGCCCATAACATTAAACAAACTGGACTCTTAAGAGTGGCTTCTCAACAGCATATCATTTTAATTATAACCATTGCCTGCTACAGGGAAAACTAACAAGTGTTTTTTAAGCATCATTGCAACATTGTATTCCTGATAATTTAAGTAAACCAAACTATGAGTAAATGAATGATACATGCCTAAAAATTATCATGGTTTATGCTATCAGTGGCCACTGGACTTAGGACTAGTCCAAGACCTTGATCTAGATTTTGACCTAGACCTAGACTGTGATCTTGACTGAGATTTGGATCTAGGTGGTTCTTTTTTCCTTGATTCCTTTTCATCTCTTGAGCCAGACTTATAATGTGTTTTGGAATCTGTTTTAGAGGTGCCTCTAGTTTTGGTGTGAGATGCAGACCTAGAACGTGATTTAGCCTTCATTTCTTTCTTGGGCTGGGACTTGGACCGTGATCTTGAATTGGATTTAGATCTTGAAAAAGATCGATTTCGGTGTTTGAATCTTTCAAAACAGAGGAGAGATACAATTAGAGTAAAAATTAGATTCTATATTAATCAAATTTGTTATTTTTAGAGCAAAAGTTCACTCTGAAATTGAAAAATGTATGAGTCTTTTTCAAAGCAAAGTTATTTACCTATCATTGTCGGAATGGCTTCTGCTACGGCGAGGTCTTCCAGTCGGTCTACTGCTAAAAAGCATATCAGAAAAAGCAAACAGTGACAAATGTCTATATATAGTCTTAAATTTCTAATTAAAACTGAACCATAAAACTTTTTAAATGATACATTAAAATATTTTTAGTCTGAATGAAGCATTCAAAGTATACAATTAAAGTAAAAACATTAAAATGCTAGCAAACATTTTTAACAGATCATTGTACATCACACTTACTTTCTAGGACTATAAGATCTTCTATAGTTGTAATCAAAAGACCGACTTCTTGATCTCCTTCTTTCATAACTTCGGCTTCTAGAACGCCTGTATCTGTCATAATCATCATAACGTGAAGAACTGTACACATTCCTCCCTTCCTTGGCTTTCATCTGATTTGGTGCTATGAAAGACAAAAAACAAGTATATGGAAATACTAAAAATTTAAGCCCTCAAATTACAGGAGAAAAATTTTTGTATCCCCTCCTCTGCATACCAAAGGAATCATATGTATTTTGGCAGCTGTTAGAGGTGCTTCTTATTTTCGTGTTGAGATGCTGAAAACGATTTAGCCTCAATTCTTTTTTGGGATGGGTTAAGGTTTACTATAAATATTCATCTTGGAACAGGTACTTTTAAGGAAGTCTATTAGCCTCTGGTGGCAAATCAAAGCCAGGAGCCAAGAGATTCTTCCATGTCTCCTGTGTGGGACAGAGCATTTAGGCCATCCTCCGCTGTTTTCCCAGCCACATTTGCAGCAGGGAGCAGAAGTGGAGCAGCTGGACTGGAACTGGCACCAGTGTGAGATGCCAGCATCACAGACGGTGGGTTTACCTGATACAGCACAACGCTGGCCCCAAGAAGTTAAGAGTTCAAAATTGAGATATTTTGAACCATATGCTGATTTGGAATTATCCTGCTATAGTGTCCATTTATTAGAAATATAATTGAGAATAATATTTACCAATGGCCTATGAACAAATGTGTAGGGTCAAAATGTATAGTTTTGACAAACCATAACAAAATAAAGTGGAAGAAGGTAACACCCATTGAATATCATATACACACCCACACCCTTGGCCAGTCTTCCTTATATTATCTCATTCAGTTCTATAAAGCAGAAACTTCGTGTACGTACATCTAAGTAACATAGTAAATACCCAGGAACTCATAACCCAACTCAACAACTAGAGGATTACCAATAACTTTCTTTTTATTTTTAAAAATTTATTTGAGAGGTAGAACTACACAGAGAGGGAAGGAGGGACAGAAAAAGGTCTTCCATCCAATGTCACTCCTCAAATGGCCAGAGCTGGGCTGATCTGAAGCCAGGAGCCAGGAAGCTTCTCTGAGTCTCCAATGCACGCGCAGGGACCCAAGCACTTGGGCCATCCTCCACTGCCTTCCCAGGCCACAGCAGAGAGCTGGACTGGAAGAGGAGCAGCTGGCATATAAATTGGCACCCATATGGGATGTGGTGCCGCAGGTAGAGGCTTAACCTACTATGCCACAGTGACGCCCCCCCACTACTTTCTAGAGCAGCCAACTTTAATTCCTATTTTTTTTTTTTTTTTTTTTTTTTTTTTTTTTGACAGGCAGAGTGGACAGTGAGAGAGAGAGAGACAGAGAGAAAGGTCTTCCTTTTGCCATTGGTTCACCTTCCAATGGCCGCTGCGGCCGGTGTGCTGTGGCCAGTGCACCGCGCTGATCCGATGGCAGGAGCCAGGTGCTTCTCCTGGTCTCCCATGAGGTGCGGGGCCCAAGCACTTGGGCCATCCTACCACTGCACTCCCGGGCCACAGCAGAGAGCTGGCCTGGAAGAGGGGCAACCGGGACAGAATCCGGCACCCCAACCGGGACTAGAACCCGATGTGCCAGCACCGTAGGCAGAGGATTAGCTTAGTGAACCGCGGTGCCGACCTAATCCCTATTTCTAATATCTTGCCTGAGGTAACACAATAACTAAGCTAGAATTCAAACCCAGTACTCCTGACTCAACAGTATACAGCTAACATCTGACATGTGCTTACATAATGATAAAAGCCAGGTGCTGTGGCACAGTGGGTTAATGCCCTAGTCTGAAGCGCTGGCATCTCACATGGGTGCCAGTTCAAGACCTGGTTGCTCCACTTCCAATCCAGCTCTCTGCTATGGCCTGGGAAAGCAGCAGATGGCCCAAGTCCTTGGGCCCTTGCACCCGCGTGGGAGACCCGGAAGAAGCTCCTGGCTTCGGATGGGCGCAGCTCTAGCCATTGCGGCCAATTGAGGAGTGAACCAACGGATGGAAGACCTCTCTCTCTCTGCCTCTCCTCTCTGTGTAACTGACTTTCAAATAAATAAATTAAAAAAACAAAAAACAAAACATGTGCTATGACAAAGTCTAGGTTTAATCCATTATGTTTCCCAGTCCATTTCCATAGCTATACACACCCACATTAACTATTCAATTATACTGTGAAAATCTTTATGAAGAAGGGAGATGACAAGAGATGCAGAACTTTCTATGTTGTATTCTCTATCTCCAGTTTTTTGTTTTTTGTTTTTTTTTTGACAGGCAGAGTTAGAGAGAGAGAAAGGTCTTCCTTCCGTTGGTTCACCCCCAAAATGGCTGCAGCGGATGGCGCGCTGCACCGATCCAAAGCCAGGAGCCAGGTGTTTCCTCCTGGTCTCCCATGTGGATGCAGGGCCCAAGGACTTGGGCCATCCTCCACTGCACTCCCGGGCCGCAGCAGAGAGCTGGACCCATCTCCAGTTATTATTAACTGGGGCCAGTGTTGTGGTGCAGAACCTTAAGCCACCTCCTATGATGCTGGCATCCTATATGAACAATTAGGTCAAAGTTCTGGCTGCCCCACTTCCATTCTAGCTCCCTGCTAATGCCTGAGAACGCAGCATAAAGCTCACCTTAGCACCTGGGCCTCACTTAGGAGACCTGGATGGAGTTCCAGGCTCCTGATTTCAACCTGCCCTAGGCCAGGCCATCTGGGGAGGGAACCAGTGGACGAAGATCTGTCTCTCTCTGCCTTTCAATAGTTAATCATTTTTCAAAAAAGCCAGTTCAGAGTACTGACTGAATGCTAATATATCACAGGCACTCTGATCTCCACATTGTATCTACACTTACCTTGGAACTTTATAATCCATATGAGAAGTGAACACCTATTCAAGATACCATATCTTCTCAAAAATTATTTTTGGAGTTTTGAACAAACTGCATCAATACTTACAAGAAATCTCAAAATGACGTCTAAAAGTAACAATATTACACCTGTTAGGTGTGAGGGTACTTACTCTTCCGATCTCCCTGTGCAAACTGTATTTCAATCTGACGTCCACAAATCCATTTTCTGTCCAGATTATGTAAAGCATCTTCAGCATCACGAACATCCTCAAATGTGCTAAATGTTAAGGGGCTTGGGAAGTTTTGCAGCTTTATAATGGAAGTTCAGTTGGTAAGCCTGAAACAACTCACAATCTCCCAATATTGTTCTAGAAATTCAACCAACCAGACCCCACTTAATAGTTGGTTGATTCAGCCATTATATTTCACAGTAGAAAAGCAGTTGTTATTTTCTAAGGAATACATTTTTGAAAACACATGTGAATACACACTGTGAAATTATTATCAACATAAGATCCGTTACAACTGAATCACCAAGATAACCTATAAAACTGTTTTTTCCTGAGTATTAAGAATTAACTTTTTACAAAACAAGATAAAAATTAAAAATGCCAGTCAATTCTATGTTGGAGGCTAAAAAAAGGATTTCTTAAAATAAAACCAAAATACTATTGTCCATATATTTGCTTCAAATAAAAAAAATGCCAATAGTTCTTGTGTAAGCAAGCAGAATATACCTTACCTTCCAAGAGATGAAAACACTGACTTCAAACTTATTTTGCTGTTTTTTTCTGAGGTGTCTACAATTTCATATAGCTGTCTTCCTTGCACTGCATATGGAAGACTGGGACACTAGCCATTGTGGGTATCAAGACAGAGTCAAGCAACATGACAATCACTACATCAAAAGCACATCAGATCCATGCACAGACTGGGAGGCATGCCATCAAGAGAAAGACCACTGTAAGGATTCCTAGCTTGGAAAGTCCTAACCATGCTCTTACATACATATGGTCACTTCAAAAAGTTTATGGAAAATGAAATTAAGTTAGCTTTGGTGCAAAACAACCGAAATCTAGGCATTTCCACCCATAATATGCATTCTCCATGAACTTTCTGAAGACCCCATGTACAGCTTCCTGCAGTTTGGTCTGGGACTGGTTTTTCCAATGTTAAGGATTTCAAAATAATATTTACCAGCTTTAAGCAGTAACTGGATACTCACTTTAGTTTGAGAAGCTAAGTGGTCTTGTGTCCCCATTGAAGTCAGTAATAACACAGTGAAAACTCTTGGCCTGACATACTCATTCCACCCAAACCCTTTCGCTAAAACCACCATTTTAACCCAAGCCAAGCACACGTTGAAGGCAAAGTTTGATAATAAAAGGTTCGGAAGGGAGCGTGGGTAAATTCGGGTATGGGTTTTCATTCTATCCTATATATAAATCACTGTTCTAGCTTGCCTGTGTTTATTTGAGAACACCAGAATGTAGATTTAGACGATTAAAAACCATTTCCTGGGCCGGCACCGCGGCTCAGTAGGCTAATCCTCCGCCTAGTGGCGCCGGCACACCAGGTTTTAGTCCCAGTTGGGGCGCCGGATTCTGTCCTGGTTGCCCCTCTTCCAGGCCAGCTCTCTGCTGTGGCCAGGGAGTGCAGTGGAGGATGGCCCAGGTGCTTGGGCCCTGCACCCCATGGGAGACCAGGAAAAGCACCTGGCTCCTGCCATCGGATCAGCGCGGTGCGCTGGCTGCAGCGTGCCGGCTGTGACGGCCATTGGAGGGTGAACCAACGGCAAAAGAAAGACCTTTCTCTCTGTCTCTCCCTCTCTCTCACTGTCCACTCTGCCTGTCAAAAAAACAAAAAACAAAAAAACAAAAACATTTCCTGAAGTGACAGACTCCCTTTGAAGACGGAAGCTAGCATTCCTTTATTCCATAGACTAAGTGGTCTGGACCACTCAACTTACCACTTTCTGTTCTGAAAGGAGTTAAGGACTGCAGATTTCTAGTTCTCTGCCCGAGGTTAAATGGAAGCAGGGGTTTTCTCAAGTCTTAAATAATTGGGCTTTCAAGTGAAAAGGCAAAGGCTGATGGGAAGATCAGAACCTTGAATACTGTAACTGAGCCTTCCTCCAAGGTTAATGCAGTTGGGTTATAAACTAATTAAAAGGTTAAGTTCCCTTAATGGGCATTGTACTACTTTATCTATTACCCCAAGAGACAGGATATAGTAATTTTAAGGAGTTACACCAAGAGCTGCACAGATTATTAACCAGAGCAGAGCATCCTCTGGGGGTACCCTCAAAACAGAAACCTGGGCTGGATGGCAAGGTTCTGCTTTACCTGTTAAGCTAGGGACAGGAAGAGAACGCTAAGTGGAACAATCAGGTAGAAGAGACAGCAGCAGGAAGGGCAGACAAATATCACTCTGATGCCACTCACAGGGAAATTTATACTTCATGGTCTTTCTAAAAATGAAACTGATAAGCCTGTTACTTCTTTTTAGTTATTTCAAGACCCCTGAAGACTTAGTGGGTATATATTTAAAAGCGATCACTCTTCTTTGGATTCCCTTTGTATGACTTCTCTACTTACAGATCACATAGTCACTGCTGCCAACCCTGGCTCCCAGGCCACCCCAAAACAGGTAAAATCAGGTCAGCATTGTAAGCCCAATGCACTACTACTTTTATTTACAAAGCCAGATATAGCCACTGTCCTCCGTAACAGAGCTTTGCAACCAATTCCCACTACTGTCCTTGATCACTGGCCCTGTAGGAGTAGCTTTTGGCCTTTTCCTTAAGTCTCCCTAGGACTCCAGTAACAAACACTTCAAGAGTCACTGAATTTAAGCATAGAATTTTTCTTAGCCTGAGGCTCACAGCCTGTATCTTTTGCTATAGGGAGCCGTTCTCACAGAAGAGAAGGTGACCTGAAACTCTCGAGCCAGGGATCAACTTCCCATAGATTCTGACTAGGCACCCCCGCCAGGATGAAGGCTTTCAGCAACCCATTCAGGGCTAACTGATCACATGTGCTGAAGCAGTGCATGGCCTACAGGCTTCACAGAGCTAATTCCAGAAGTTAGGCATTTGTGTGTGCTCACAGCAGCCACTTTAAATCTATCCATAGACAGTATGAGTATTTCTAATGGATCTGACTGCACAAGGCCACCAGAACTGTTTCCAGGTAGCTCCCAGTACATGCATCGGTCTCCCCTTTGAGCAGGGCTCTGTGGCTTGACCCTAGAACCACATGCTACTCCCACAATCCCTGCCTGCTACTCTGTGGTTACTGGCTGCCTGGTCCAAAATAGAAACGTGCTGAATTTAAGCTTAGCAACAGTACATTCTCTTACTCTTTAACTTGAGAAGTTAAGAGAGTGCATTTATACAAGACCACAATCACAACATCAAAGGCCCACACAAATCAAGTTACAGGTTTTGTCACTAGACCAAACCAGAATTTTGTAAATTAACTGCTTACAAAACATTAAAAAAAAAAAAAAAAAAAGGAAAATAGTTATTCTGTAGGATACATCAGGTATGACTCCTTTAATCTTGGCCATCATTGAACTTCATCTTGACCTTTAACTCTTTAAGTGCTTGTCAGAAGGACTTGTCATGAGATGCTTGGCCAAATATGACAGATGGCTTTATCTTTAACTTTGAAAAACAACCTTTTCCCCCTTTTGTAGATAAAGCGAGGCTTTGTCTCCCATTAGGCTTGTCCTTCTTCCAGCTTTTCTTTATTTTTTCTTTTCCCAAACTCATCCCTTCTCTTCAAGCCTGATCCTTAAGAGGTCTTTGGCTTGTCTACTTGCCTTAAGTGTTGAACTCTACTCTAAAGGTTCTTTCATGCTTTCTCTTTGGGGTCGCCATAACTGTACAGCTTTACATTGTCTGAGGTAACAACAGAGGACAGCAAATTAGGGGACAATATTAAAGAAGTTTACCTCGTTATACAATTTGTTTTTGATCAAGTGATTCAAATTAACAAACAAGAATAGCAACTTTAATTGCTAAGCACAAGAACATATTAACTTTTAATTTGACTTAAAGGTGGTAGCAACCAGAGTGTATTCAAATTTAAATCACATATAATCACTGATTTGAGTTTCAGCAGCATGAATGGGAATTTTTATAGTTTACTATTTTGGATTAACTTTAAGAAATAGTAAGAGCAACGTGAGTTGAAGTTAATTTTCAAAAATTTGACGACATTAAGACATTTATTAGAGGACAAAAATAAACTACTTTTTAGATGTTACCACTTACATAAACTTGAATTTCAAACGTCAACACCCCTCACTAATCAGCCTTCTGAAGAAAGGATATTGAACATAAGCAAATCCTCTTGGACGGCGAGTGTAGAAATCAAGCGGAACATACACATCAACTATAGGACCATAGCGACCAAACTCGCGCCGTAAATCTTCAGACCTAAAACATCATAAAAAGACCTCAATTTTTTTGTTCACGTCCTTAAGAGTTTCTTGGTAAGCAGCAGTTATGCGGCTGTAATAATTCTCAATCAATGGAAGGGATTGTGGATAATAAGAGTGTGATCGGGTAGGTCTTTCTCAGCTTTCCAAATCTCAACATTAAGAGCCAACTTTAACCCGCTATATCCCAGTGTGCTATATACAGAACACCTGTACAGCCTTAAATCGAGCAACAAATATACCACTTATGGTAACTTTAAACATGATGTCAAAATGGCCTGCAGAATTGAAAACGTGGGACTTAATAGGTCAAGAACATACAAAAATGTTCAGGCTATATAGCTTTTCAATGAAGAACAGCAATGGAAAATGAAGATGCAGTTTGTAACTAAATCACTATTTCGCACTAATCAAGAAAAAATATGAAGGTACTAAAAAAAGCTTGTGGAAAACGGTATTAAAACATGCTTATATTGATGCAAAAAATGTCGAAATCCATGCACCGTTTTCATAACACGCATTTCCACTAACTTTTCAGACTCCCCCCATACATGGATTTTGACTTTTTTTCACTAAACTTAGCTTTCGTTTTCATAAAAGGTACAGCAGCACATAATTGTATGTAAGCACCGCTGTTTTTCTTTTACAGTATCGATTCTATTACTCTGAAAAATACCAAGCTTATTTTTACCCTAAAAATTTCAGCGACAGGGTTTGCCAGGGTAGGCATTCCTCTGAAAAATTAGTCACAAATATATTATATAAAAACTCCCTTCAATAGCACAAAGGGGGAAATTTCCCCTAGACGTTAAAATAATTACTATTGCTTTCTTTCCTACTTTAGGATGGAAAGCAATAAATCAAAGTTGACGCAAAAAGCTCTCAACAACTTATTTTTTTGTCTGTAGACCGATCATCTGCGACAGACGAAGCCTCAGCTTGTGATAAGATCGCTTCCCCAAATCCTTAAAGGCAGCTCGAAGCAATTAAGGGACCTGGTTAAGAACAAAGCCTATTTAAGGCACGGTCCGGCTTAATCTAATTTAGCTACCAACCGCCTAATGGCAGAAGCTTCCTAAGTCCTCTTTCTGAAAGCGTGCCCAGATTTCCGGGGGACGGGAAGAACTTCGCCATTTAACTGGAAAAATGTCATCTCCCAAATTCAACATTCTTTTTACCCAAATATCGCCTCCGGACCAAGACCCACACACGTAACCCCAAAAGGATCAGCAAATGCTCCGCCACGTTCTTCCCTCTCAGTCCCGTTATCGCACTCGAATTTTTGCTTTAAACTAAAAAAAAAAAAAAAAAAAAAAAAAAAAAAAAAGGTGCCGGGGCCGAGGGGGCGCGCGCCACCAAAGAACGTGAACTTCCAGCCCCAGGGAGCGGACGCGCGGCGGCGGCGGGCGGGCCGCGCCAAGCCAGCGCCGAGGGTGGCAGGGGCGCCGCGCTGCCATGGAGAACGGGCCCGCGCTCCGCGCCGCCGGCAGGGGCGCCGCCCTCGCTCCCACGCGGCGGCGGGGGCCGGCGGCGCGGCCTAGTTCGGCGCCAAAGCGGGCCCCGAGCCCGCCATCTTCGCCCCTTCCCCTCCCCCGGCCAGCGCCGCGCCGCCGCTCGCTCCTCGCCGCGCAGGCCCGGGGTCCCGGTGCAGGACCTACCTGGTGTCGTCCGCCACGTTCCTGACGAACAGAGACGTGTTCGGGGGGCGCAGGTAGCGGGACATGGCGGCGGCGTGAGTCTCGGCCGAGGGCACTAACGGGCTCAACAAACCGTCCGCGGCCGAACCTCAGACAGACACACGCACACAGAGCCAGAGCGCTCCGCTACGGCAACGGCCTCTTCTCGCGAGACTTCCCTCCCGCCTCCTCCCCCTGCCACTCCTCCCAGCTCGGCGCTGCGCCGGGACCGGCAACGGTTCTTTCCCGCGAGATCGCCGGGCGTGCGCGCGCGCCTGCGCAGACGGAGGCCGAGCACGCGCCGCGGCTGGGGGGCGGTCATTGGCTGCTTGCGCCGCCCCTTCCCTTCCCCCTCTCGCCCGCTTTTTCTTTCTTTAGCGCTACGTTTTCCCGCCCTTTTCTGCCCTGCAGCTCCCCGCCGCCCCACAGAAAGCAGGAGGCGGACATTTTGGCCCCTACGCCAGACTTTTATAGAGTAATTAGCAAGCGGACGGAGTTCTTAGCATTATGATTCGGAAAGCCTGACCCAAAAATGTCCTGTGTGGGCCGTCTTACGCCCTGGCTTTTATTAGATCTCTGACAGCCTGAGAAGAACGTGGGTGCAGAAAGGAAGGCGGTGTTGGGCCCCGCAGCTTCGCCGGGCTGAAGGCCGTTCCCGTCGTGCGGATCCTTGGCTGTGGAGGGCTCCCTGGGCTCTGCTCCAGTTCTCCAGCTTTTCGGTCTCGGGACCCCTTCGCACTCAGAGACACTGGAAGGCCTCGCTCCCCCGGTTTTGTTTTTAAATTTCCTTTTAGTATGTGGGTGATAGCTACCAATATTTGCTGTTAGAACTTAAAATGGAGACAGCTGTGGCACAGTAGCACACCCCCCCCCTCTGCTCCGTCACATTATATCCTGTAGCCTCTGGAAAGCGACACTTTTTTTTTTATTAATATTGAAACTTTGGGGGGTAGTGTTTTTCTTTAAAGATTTATGTATTTGAAAAGTAGAACGGGGCTGGGGGTGGGGGGAGAGGTTTCCCGTGTGCTGGTTCACCCCCCAACAGCCAGGGCTAGGCCAGGAGCCAGGGACTCCGCCTGGGTCCCCCCACTTGGGGTGGTGGCTGCGGACTCCCAGGCGAGTGAGCAGGAAGCTGGGCTGGCCTTGGAGTAGCTGCGACTTGAACGTCAGCCTGGCGAGGACCGTCATGCCTGTCCGCAGTGGCACTCTTCTCTTTTGTGAGCGCATGGACATGGAAAAGACGAGCGTGTGGACCCGGGGGACCTGCTCTGTGTGATTCCATTTCAGGAGATGAGGGACTTCCTGTTAGACTGTGTGGCCTGGAGGAGGGCTTAGTTAAAGTGAACTGTTATTGCGTCAGTCGGTGTCCAAAGCAACTGAGTGAGTGGCATGGCTGGGGATGGTGTCTAGTGCTCTGTGGCCGAGCTGTTGTCTCCACACTGGTGTTGCCCAAGAAGCCTTGCACACTGGATTCATTCAGTGTTTGTTTTTTTATTTTGACAGGCAGAGTGGACAGTGAGAGAGAGACAGAGAGAAAGGTCTTCCTTTGCTGTTGGTTCACCCTCCAATGGCCGCCGTGGCTGGCGCGCTGCGGCCAGCGCACCGCGCTGATCCGATGGCAGGAGCCAGGTGCTTCTCCTGGTCTCCCATGGGGTGCAGGGCCCAAGCACTTAGGCCATCCTCCACTGCACTCCCTGGCCACAGCAGAGAGCTGGCCTGGAAGAGGGGCTACCAGGACAGAAACCGGCGCCCCAGCCGGGACTAGAACCCGGTGTGCCGGCGCCGCAAGGCGGAGGATTAGCCTAGTGAGCCGCGGCCCCAGCTCATTCAGTGTTTATTGATTGCCTATCGGTGCCAGGCCTCGTGCTGGATATTCAATGAGGAGCAGCATGGGGCTTATATTTGGAGAGGGGCTGACAATAGAAACAAGTAACTAAGTGCAGCCTTGGTATCTGGAAGAAGTGGTAGTGTAATAGAGGCGATTTTTGTTTGTAGTTTCAAAAACAGTGTTGTCTAGAAAGGCCTTGCTGAACAAGTGTGTTCCCTGCCCCCTCAGTTAAGTACTTTTTAGGGGCTTGAAAACAGACTCTTGCAAATTATCTTAATCAATGCCGAAAATGTAGAGAACTGTGGCTACTCAGTTTACTAGGTGAGTTTACTCCAGAGCCTGATGGATTATCAGTGCCCTATACATGTGGATGGAACTGCTGTGTCATTTGTGGGCCCTGTAGCACCCTGAAAATCCGTGTTCAAAATGTATTATGAATTTCAGCGGGGGGCTAGTAGCACTGTGGCTCTGAATTGCGCCACACTTTGCAAGCATCTGTGGTCCTCGCACCACTTTGGGTCTAGGTTGCTCCGCTGCCAATGCAGCTTCCCAGCCGATGCAGTTGGGAGTCAGCATATGATGGCCCAGGTGCTTGGGTCCCTGTCGCCCATGTAGGAGACTTGGATGGAGTTCCTGGCTTTTGGATTTGCCCTAGTACAACACGGCCTAAACCTTTGCAGCCATCTGGGGACTGAACCAGTGGATGGAAGACCTCTCTCTCTTCCTCTCCTTCGCTCTCTCTGCCTCCTTCCCTCTCCATTGCACTGCCTTTCAAATAAATAAATCTTAATAAACTGGTTCTCTCCCCAGATGCTTACAACAGCCAGGTCTAGGTCAGGCTGAAGCCAGGACCCAAGAACTCAATCTGGCTCTCCCACATGAATGGCTGGCACCCAAGTACTGAAGCCATCACCTACTGCCCCTAGGGTGTACATTAGCAGGAAGCTGGATCTGAAGTAGAGCCAGGACTCGAACCCAGGCACTCTGCGGCAGGATGTGGGTGTCCCAAGCAGAGTGTTAGGTGTGTCTCAGACTCCTGCTCCTAGGAAAGTGCTCTGTGGGCACCGCCTCTCATCTTGAAGAAACTGTTTCATTGGAATTCATGTCAGAAACCCACTCTCCTTGGATCCTCTTCTCAGAACTTCACAAATGAGACCTGAACGTAAAATAGATCGCTATGTATTCTTCTGTGAGTGACCACATAGATACCATACGTAGTAAGCCGCACTGCTGCTTGCCGGTAGGGGGTCCCAGGGACAAATTCTGTGTTAAGTCAGTGGAATTAGGAGGCTGTCCCCATATTCCCCATATGCAGAACCAAACCCTTGAGTCAAATACAACATCCATGAGCTGATGCTGTGGCGTAGCAGGTAAAGCTGCCACCTGCAATACCAGCATCCCGTATCCGTGCTGGTTTGTGTCCTGGCTGCTCCACTTGCAAACCAGCTCCCCACTAATGCACCTAGGAAAGCAGTGGAAGATGGCACTCCCTGCCATCTCTGTGGGTAGATGAAGCTCCTGGCTTCAGCCTGGCCCCGTGCTGGCTGTTGTGACCATCTAGGGAGTGAACCAATGGATGGAAGATCCCTGTCTCTCCCTCTCTTTCTGTAACTCTGACAAATAAATAAATGATAAATCTTTTTAAAAAATACAACAACATTAATTTTATTGGCCTGATTGTTTAATTCAGACAGTTGCCGCAGACTGTGCTTGGTGGTGCTGGGTCTCTGTCTCCGTAGGCAAACAAGCAATTGGAAGCGTGTTCATTTAACTCGTTCAATAGGACGCGCCTGGTGTGGGCTGCCAGTCCTCTCTCTGGTGAGAAGACAGCAAGCCCAGCTCCTCAGGCTGTGGGGGACTCAGCGATCTTGGTTGGAGCCTCCTCACTGTGGGCTGGAGACCGGGTTCTACGCGTGTGCACGCTGCTCAGTTACTTATGCTTGGGCTTGCCTTTTACCAAGGCTCTCAGGCTGCTGCCCTGGGGGTGAAGGCTTGGGAATGCACATCTGTTCTCGTATTCCTCAGGTGGTCTGTTCTAGCATCCAGATTGCCATGTTGAATCTGCTGAAGGTAAAATCACTTGGTATCTCTTAACCCTGCCTTACTGTTTTAAAATAACATTTTTCCAAGCTATAAATGTCGTGCATTTATTGTTAAACTTTTGGAAGTAAAAAATGTAAAGAAAACAAAAACTGCCTGTAGTCTTACCATTCTGAACCATTTACTATCAAAACTTTGGTGCATTTCCACTCATTTGTTAATATTGAAATCATACTATACTCATGTATATACACAACTTTGTAATTTTGCTGTTTTCCTACCATATTATCAACAATACTTTCCCTGGTCATCAATTAATAATAATATGCCACAGTGCTGACCCCCACACAACTTTTAAAAATTATATTTAGGGGGGGCTGGTGCTGTGGCTTAGCAGTAAAGCTGTCACCTGCAGTGCAGGCATCCCATATGAGTACCAGTTTGAGTCCTGGCTGCTCCACTTCTGATCCAGCTCTCTGCTGTGTCCTGGGAAAGCAGTAGAAGATGGCCCAAGTCCTTGGGCCCCTGCAGCCATGTGGGAGACCTCGAAGAAGCTCCTGACTTCAGCTCGGTGCAGCTCTAGCCATTGTGATCATCTGGGGAGTGAACCAGCAGATAGAAGAGCGCGCGCGCGCGCGCTCTCTCTCTCTCTCTCTCTCTCTGCCTCTCCTTCTCTCTCTGTGTAACTCTGCCTTTCAAATAAATAAATCTTTAAAAAAATTCTATTTCTGGGCAGATGGGTGTTAGGTTAAGATTCTGTTGTCTCATATCAGAGTGCCTGGGTTACGTAACTCTCTTAGTTCCTAACTCTGGCTTCCTGCTGATGCAGATCCTGGGAGGCAATGGTAATAGCTCAAGTCACTAGATTCCTGTGCCCTACGTGGATGACCTGGGTTGAATTCCTGGCTTCCAGTTTCTTCCTTGGGGCTCAGCTCTCATCATTTCAAACATTTGAGAAGTGAACCATTGGGTGAGGGTGAGAGTTCTGTCTCTGTCTCTGTCTCTCCTCTCTCTGCCTCTCAAATAAATAAATAATTTTAAAAAATATATTTAAGGGACTGGAGTTGTGGCACGTGGGTAAAGCCACCGTCTGAGATTCTGGTACCCAAATGGGTGACAGTTCTTGTTTTGGAAGTGAACCAGCAGATGAAAGACCTCTCTCTCTCTCTCTCTGCCTCTGCCTCTGCCTTTCTGTAACCTTGCCTTTCAAATAAATAAATAAATAAATCTTTTTTTAAAAAAAAGTTGTATAATGGGGCTGGCATTGTGGAGTAGTGGGTCAGGCTACTACCTGCAATGCCGGCACCCCGGCATTGTGCGCTGGTTTGAGTCCCCACTGCTCCAGTTCCAGTCCAGCTCCCTGCTAATGCACCTAGGAAAGCAGTGGAAGATACCCAAGTGCTTGGGTCCCTGCCAACTACATGGGAGATCTGGGTGAAGCTCCTGGCTTCCGGATTTGGCCTGTCCCAGCCCTGGCCATTGTGGCCCTGTGGGGAATGAACTAGTGGATGAAGGATCTCTCTCTGTCTCTCCCTCTCTGTCTGTAACTCAGCCTTTCAAATAAATAAAATAAATCTTTAGAGAAAAGAAAAATGGAGTCCAGGACTGGGAAGGCAGCTTCAGTCCATCATTAGTATCCATGATGTTCGGGTTCCTCTTCCTTTTTTCTTTCATTCTTTTTTTTTTTTTTTCCTCCAGTTTGACTAATACTGGCTTCCATACTCAAATTGCCTTATGGTCGTAAGATAACAGCTGAAGCTCCAGGCATCACATCTATAGCCTAGAAAGGAAAAAGAAAGGATAGGAGAAAATGCAAAAGGCACACCATCTACCACTTATACCTGAAGAACTTTTGTTAAGCCCAGGCTAATAGTTTGCACTATGCTCTTTGGCCAGGAACTCAGCCTCATGGCCACCCTTATTCTCTCTTTAAACATTTTTTTTTTTTTTTTTTTTTTGACAGGCAGAGTGGACAGTGAGAGAGAGAGACAGAGAGAAAGGTCTTCCTTTGCCGTTGGTTCACCCTCCAATGGCCGCCGCGGCCGGCGCGCCGCGGCCGGCGCACCGCGCTGATCCGATGGCAGGAGCCAGGAGCCAGGTGCTTTTCCTGGTCTCCCATGGGGTGCAGAGCCCAAGCACCTGGGCCATCCTCCACTGCACTCCCTGGCCACAGCAGAGGGCTGGCCTGGAAGAGGGGCAACCGGGACAGAATCCGGCGCCCCGACCGGGACTAGAACCCGGTGTGCCGGCGCCGCTAGGCGGAGGATTAGCCTAGTGAGCCGCGGCGCCGGCTCTTTAAACATTTTTTTAAAAATTATTTTAAATTATATGCGAGAGAGAGAGAAAATCTCCCATCCTCTGATTCACTCCCCAAATGCCTACAATAGCCTAGGATGAGCCAAGCCAAAGCCAGGAGCCAGCCCAGCGTTCCCTCTGAGTTTCCCACAGCCTCCCACGCATGCATCTGCTGCCCCCAGGGTGTGCAATAGCAGGAAGCTGGATGTGAAGTGTGGAGCGGGACTCCAGCAGGGCCCTCCAGGGTGGGAAGCAGGCATTCCAGGGGACGTCTTAACTGCTGCACCAAACACCTGTCCCGAAGCCTGGCTTTTAAATGCCACACATGGGGGTCGGCATTTGGCTTGCAGTTAAGACACCCACGTCCTGCGTCTGGGTGCCTGGGCCTGATTCCTGCCTCTGGCTCCCGACAACGACTTCCAGGGGGCACAGACCTTGGGAAGCAGCGGTGGTGGTGCAAGTGACCGCGTTCCTACCGGCCTCATGGGCGGTCTGGCTCCTGGCTCACCTGCACTTGAGCCAGTAGGTGGGAGCTCTGTCTGTCTCTCTAATTAATTAACTAAACATACATAAGTCAACGTCACACATCTCCTTATTCTCCCTAGAAAAGTAGATCCATGGAAAAATAAAGTCTAAAGAAGCAAAGCCAGGGTTTATCAGGCAGTGTTGGGAGGATGTGCGCTGGCTGCCAAGAGGGGTCCCAATCTATGTCCTGAAACTTTTACAGAACTGCCAGGGCTGGTGTTCTTCACTTCCTGGTTGTCTAGGCGAAGATGCAACAGTTTGGATAATGTAACAAAAGAGCATGGGAGACAGTGAAGAAGTGGTAGAATGTTCTAGCTTTAGGGTCACCCCATTCATGGACTCCAGTCTTTTTTTTTTTTTTTTTTTTTTTTTTTTTTTTAAGAAACAGAACTTCTTTTACTATTATTCCCATTATTGTTATTTAAAGATTTATTTTAGTTATTTGAAAGGGAGAGCTACAGAGAGGGAGAAATAGAAAGGGAGTTCTTCCATCCACTGGTTCACTCCCCAAATGGGTGCACTGGCCTGGAGCTTCATCTGGGACTCCCATATAGGTATGGGGGCCCAAGGAGTTGGGCCGTCTTCCACTGCTCTCCAGGGCACATTAGTAGGGAGCTGGATCAGAAGTGGAGCAGCCGAGACTTGAACCGGTGCCCATATGGGATGCCGGTGTTATAGGTAGCAGCTTAACCTGCTATGTTACAATGCTAGCACCTGCCACAGAACTTCTTGTCTATACAGATGCTTATCAGAAACCCAATATAATATGTTTAAAAAAACATGGCTGGGGGCCGGCACATGGCACAGCAGGTTAATCCTCCGCCTGCAGCACCAGCATCTTATGTGGGCGCCAGTTCACTTCCCACCTGCTTTTCTTCTGATCCAGCTCTCTGCTATGGCCTGGGAAAGCAGTACAAGATGGCCCAAGTGCTTGGGCCCCTGAACCCACATGGGAGACTGGGAAGAAGCACCTGGCTCCTGGCTTTGGATCAGTGCAGCTCTGGCCATTGCGTCCATTTGGGGAGTGAACCAGCAGATGGAAGACCTTTCTCTGTCTTTCCCTCTGTCTGTAACTCTACCTCTCAAATAAATAAATAAATAAATAATCTTTTTTTTAGAAATGAAAACATGGCTGGAGAGCTGTAATCCCTCCCCTGCTTAAGGACTCCTAGAGTTCAGAAACCACTGATCTGGAGCTGGTGTTAAAGCATTGGCCGTGATGCCAGCTTCCCATATCTGAGCACTGGGTCAAGTCCCAGCTGCTCTGCTTCCGACCCAGCTCCCTGCTAATGTGCCTGGGAAAGCAGGGGAAGATGGCCCAAGTGCTTGGGCCCCTGCCACCCATTAGGAGACCTGGATAGAATTCCTGGCTCCTGGCTTTGGCTTGGCCCAGTTCCAGCAACTGTCATCATTTGGGGAGTGAACCAGTGGATGGAAGATCTCGCTCTCTTTCTGTTACTGCCTTTCAAATAAATAAATAAACCTTAAAAAACAAACAAAAATACATCGATCCGCCTTAACCTCCTCACTTTATAAACAAGGAAAATTGCATCCCGGGAAGGGGAAGGATGCATGCCTCAGCCCACAGTGCAGGTGAGTGGGAGATTTGTTCTAGGAGCAGGATTGCCAGCTAGGTGCTGTACTTGCATGTTAATTTCACCTTCAAACCACAGCTTCTGGGAAGGAAATAAAGCCATTTACCTATATTGTAAAGATAAACTTAAAATTAGATAACTTAAAATTAAGTTTATTGAGCTACAATTTACATACACCAGGGAACATACACACATTTTAAGTGTGCCTTTCGATGAGTTTGACCTTGTGTAAGAATCATAACAATGAAAATATAGAACATTGCCATTGCCCTGAAAGTTCCCCTTGTTCCCCATTCCACTTGACTTCCTATCTGCCCTTGGTCCCAGGCGATTTATTTTAATGTAGAGAGAGACAGAGATCTCCCATCTGTTGGTTCACTCCCCAAGTGCCCACAATAGCTGGCAGCCAGGAATTCAATCTGGGTCTCCCATGTGGGTGATGAAAACCCAAGAACCTGAGCCATCACTTGCTGCCCCCCAGGGTGCACGTTGTTGGGAAGCTGGAATGAAGAGCTGGAACTCAAACCCAGGGACTCTGATACAAGATGCGGGCATCCCGAGAAGGCATCTTAACTGCTGTGCCAAGCGCCTACCTACTGTTTCTGGTTTCTTTTGCTCAGTCTGTTGGTAAAATTCATCCATGTTTTTGTGTATATCTGTAATTCATTTCTTTTTATTGCCAAATAGTAGCCTTTGTATGGTATGCTGTCTAATTCTACATGTCAGCTTGACTGGGCCATACGGTGCCCATGCATTTTGTTAGCCATATTCTGAGTGTGTCTCTTGAGTGTGCTTTGGAGAAGATTAACATTTGAATCAGTATACTGAGTAAGGAGATTGTCCTCCCCATTGTGGATGAAACTCACCCCGTAAATTGAAGATTTGAATAGAACAGACATGCGGGTGAGAGGGAACCCAGCCTGCCTGACTACTCACTATGCATCATCAGTGCTCCTGGGCTCCAACTTTGGAACTTTGGGGCTGCAGATCTTGGGACTTCTCAGCTGCCATGATTTTTTTTAATTTTTTTTTTATTTTATTAATTTTTTTTTTTACAGGCAGAGTGGACAGTGAGAAAGAGAGAGAGAGAGAGAAAGGTCAATGGCCGCTGTGGCTGGCGCACCACGCTGATCTGAAGCCAGGAGTCAGGTGCTTCTCCTGGTCTCCCATGGGGTGCAGGGCCCAAGCACTTGGGCCATCCTCCACTGCACTCCTGGGCCACAACAGAGAGCTGGCCTGGAAGAGGAGCAACCGGGACAGAATCCGGCGCCCCGACCGGGACTAGAACCCTGTGTGCCGGTGCCACAGGCGGAGGATTAGCCTATTGAGCCACGGCGCTGGCCATTTTTTTGTTGTTGTTGTTGACAGGCAGAGTTAAACATTGAGGGAGGGAGAGAGAGAGAGAGAGAGAGAGAGAAAGGTCTTCCTTCTGTTGGTTCACCCCCCAAATGGCCACTACGGCTGGAACTACGCCGATCCGAAGCCAGGAGCCAGGTGCTTCCTTTTGGTCTCCATGCGGGTGCAGGGCCCAAGCACTTGGGCCATCCTCCACTGCCCTCCTGGGCCACAGCAGAGAGCTGGACTGGAAGAGGAGCAACTGGGACAGAATCCAGCAATCCAACCGGGACTAGAACCCTGTGTGCCGGTGCCGCAGGCGGAGTATTAGCCAAGTGAGCCACGGCACCAGCCAGCTGCCGTGATTTCATGAACCAACTTCTTAGAATAAATCTTATTCTGTCTCCATCTCCATCATCTCCATCATCTCCATCATCTCCATCATCTCCATCATCTCCACCTCCACCTCCACCTCCACCTCCACCTCCACCTCCATCTCCACCACGAGCCTGTTTGCTCTGTTCCCCTGGAGAACTCTGACTAACTCACACAGTGTTCTATACTTTGCTTATTGATTCGAGTTGCTTCCGGTATGGGGCCATTATGAATGAAGCTTCTGTGAACATCTGTGCACATGTCTTTTTGTGGGTATTTACCTTCATTTTCAGGGGGTAAATATGTCGAAGTAGAATTACGAGGTCCTGTGGTGAGTCCTCGGGGAAGCAGATGCCACGTTGGAACGAGAAATGCAAGAACTGTGTTGTGAATGCCTGTGAAATGAAGGGGGATAGGGAGCATTAGAAGGCAAGGGCGTGCCCTTAGCAGGTGCGACCTTGGCAAGGGGAGGGGAAGGAAGGCCGTGGAAGGAGAACCTCAGGCTTTGGAACAGCTCTGAGAAAGTTTCTACAGCTCCACAGAGAGCCCGGCACAGAAATCACTCAGCGATCACCCTCCAGGCACGGAAGTGGCCAGGCCGCATCCCCACCATGCTCAGTCTTTGGCTGGGACTACTGGGTGCACACGTACCCTGGAGGGCCCGTAGCCCAGGCTGATCCTGAGTTACAATCACTGTTGAAGGCAGATCTAAGAGGCAGTTCCTTGGCATCCAGGCCTTGCTCCACCAAGAGCCGTTCCACACCCTGCACTCATCCTCTCCCTCCTCCGTCACCCCCACCAACCTGCTGTCACCTCTGTGAATCTTGATGGCTTGCTCAGTGGTGGTCTGAGCCCCTGATCACCAGCCCTGAAGGGTGGTGTAATATGGATTATTTTGAGCTAAAGCACTAGAAAGCCAGCAGGTGCCGGAAGGGCAGGCTCACCTCCCCCATTCTTCCTGAAAGCAGTTGATGAAACTCCCACATGCAAGATGCCCTCCTACACCCGCAGGAAAGAGTCGTTCTCCTCTCCAGAGAGGAGGCGGCAAGGCCAACAGAAGTCTTCACAAACAGATTCTGTTAAAATAAATCTTATCTTCCTCAGACTCCCAGGATCTTTTAGTTACTTTCCCACAATGGCTACTCTTTGTTCAACCTGGCACCCAAGCCCTTGGACCTGCTGGCTGGCTGATTTTCCTGTGGGGGTTCTCAAATCCATGAGAGAATCTGTTTGCTTTCCTCCTGCTGGCCTCTTTTATATTGGTTGAATTCTTAGACTCCGCTGGAGACCTTGAGAGCAGCTTTGCCTCCTCTGTTCCCTTCTCAGGCCAGGCTTACAGCACCTGCGCATCCTTTTTACAGCTGGCAAAGGCTATCACGAGGCACCTATGTGGATCGCCTGGTATATAAGTCAGTTTCTTATCACTACAATAAAATACCTGAGACAGTTAGATTTCATATTTTTTTAAAAGATTTATTTATTTATTTTAAAGTCAGAGTTACACACAGAGAGGAGAGGCAGAGAAAGAAAGAGAGAGAGAGAGAGAGGTCTTCCATCCGCTGGTTCACTCCCCATTTGGCTGCATCAGCTGGAGCTGCACTGATCCAAAGCCAGGAGCCAGGAGCTTCTCCCGGGTCACCCACAAGGGTGCAGGGGCCCAAGGACTTGGGCCATCTTGTACTGCTTTCCCAGGCCACAGCAGAGAGCTGGATCAGAAGTGGAGCAGCGGGACTCAAACCAGCTCCCATATGGGATGCCAGCCCTGCAGGCAACGGCTTTACCTGCTATGCCTCAGCACCGGCCCCCAAACTTCATTTTATTTTTGAAAAATTTTTCTTTCTTTTAATTTTATTTGAAAAGTAGAGACAGAGACAGAGACAGACAGAGATCTTCAAATGCCCTCGGTAGGCCGGGCTGAGGCCAGGCGCTAAAAATGCCATCTGGGTCTTCCCCATGGGCGTCAGTAACCCAGGTACTGGAACCATCATCTGCTGCTATGTCCCAGGATACACCGTAACTGGAACCTGGATTGGAGGTGCAGGAGCCAGAACTAAAATCAGGTGCTCGCATATGGGAATGCTGGTGTCCCAAGTGGCCAGTTAACCACTGAGTCTAACTTTATAAAGGAAAAGTTTTGTTTCAGCTCATGGGTTTGGAGGTTCATTGTCCAAGATCAAGCAGGCCCTGTTGGTTTGGCCTTTGGCTGCTGGTGGTGGTCTTGCCGGCAGAATCCTGAGACAGCACAAAGCACCATGTGACAAGAGGGAGCATGTAGTGTAGTGGGTAAAGCTGCTGGGCGCCAGTTCCAGTCCTGGCTGCTCCATTTCCAATCCAGCTCTCTGCTATGGCCTGGGAAAGCAGTGGAAGATGGTCCAAGTCCTTGGGCCCCTGCATCCATGTAGGAGACCCAGAGGAAGCTCCTGGCTCCTGGCTTTGGATGAGTGCAGCACCGTCTGTTGTGGCCAACTGGGGAATGAACCAGCGGATGGATGACCTCTTTCTCTCTCTCTGCCTCTCCTGTCTCTGTGTAACTCTGGCTTGCCAATAAATAAAAAAATCTTTTTTTTTTTTTTTAAAGGAGGGAGCATGTGAGTCTACCTATATCCATGTGGTCTCTTATAAAGCAACCAGGATTTAATCATGGGAGCTCTACCCTAATGACCTGACCCAATCCTATCATTCAAAGGCTCTGCCCCTTGACTACATGATTGGGTAAAGTTCACACCCTTTTACCCAAGGGAAATGAAATCAGCACATGAAAGAGTTATCTGTACTCCCATGTTTATTGCAGCTCAATTCACAATAGCTAAGATGTGGAATCAACCCAAATGTCCATCAGTTGGAGACTGGATAAAGAAATTATGGGATACGGACACCATAGAATACTACACAATGGTTAAAAAAAAAAAGAAATCCTATCATTTGCAGCAAAATGGATGAAAACATCATACTTAGTATAACAAGCCAGTCCCAATAGCATATATTCTGATCTGTGATAACTAATAGAGCACCTAAAAGGTAATCTATAGAAGTGAAATTGATACTTTGAGATGCAATGACTTTGAACAGCCCTTGTCTTGACTGTTGAGGAACAGTTTCTTATTTCATACTATTTTTTGAACTCTACTTAGTATAGAGTTAATCGTATGTGTATAAAGTTAATTGAAAACAGATCTTAGTAAAATAAGAATGGGAATAGGAGAGGGAGGAGGAAGGGGGTGGGAAGGCAGATGGGATGGGAAGAATCACTATATTCCTAAAGTTGTATTCATGAAATACATGAAGTTTGTGTTCCTTAAATAAAAGGTTTCTGGGGAAAAATAGAAACCATAATATAAAGTTCACACCCTTTTACTACTATCAACATAAGGTTTTGGAGACCATAAAGCAATGTACTCAAAGGAAATTTAAACAGATGTCTAAATAAAATCTTGTAGTTGGGGGTGTGGGTGGGGAGTGGCGCTGGCATTATGGTGTAGCAGGTAAAGTGACCACTTGTGATGCCAGCATCCCATATGGGCGCTGGTTTGAGTCCTGACTGTTCCACTTGCAATCTAGCTCCCGGCTAATGGCCTGAGGAAGCAGTAGAAGATGGCCCAAGTCCTTGGGCCCCTGTATTTGTGTGGGAGACCCGGAAGAATCTCCTGGCTCCTGGCTTTGGATTGGCCCAGCTCTGGCTGTTGTGGCCATTTGGAGAGTGAACCAGCAGATGGAAGACCGCTGTATCTCCCCCTCTCTGTAATTCTGCCTCTCAAGTAAAATAAATAAATCTTAAGAAAAAATTAAAAAAATAAAATCTTGTGGGGCAAATGTTTTATGCAGTGGTTAAGAGATCACTTGGATGTCCTCATCCCATATCAGAGTGCTTTGGTTCCTTTCCTGGCTCTACTTGGAATTGCAGCATATCCTGGGAGGCTATGAGTGATGGCTAGAGTTCTTGAACCCTTGACACCCAGGTGGGAGATGCAGATTGAGTTCTGGGCTCTTGGTTTTGGCCTGGTCCATCTCTGGTTGTTGTGGGCATTTGGGGCGTGAACCAAAAATGGAAAGACTGTTTCTAAACCTTGCACACAAATGTTCGTAACAGCACTATTCATAATAGCCAAAAGAAAGAAGCAATCCAAATACCTACCAACTGATGGATTATTAAAGTGTGGTATATTCATACAGTGGGATTTATTAAGTCATAAAAAGGAATGCTACAACATGGATGAACCTGAAAATATTATGTTAAGTGAAGAAAAGACACCAATGGACACATATAGTATGATTCCATTTGTATGAAATAGCCATACAAATACAAAAATCCATAGAGACAGAAGGAAGGGGAGAGGGAGAAATGAGGAGCTACAGAGGTAGAAAATTGCCTTTTGGGAAAATGGAATGATGATTAAAAAAAGTTCTTGAACCACATAGGGTAATGATTGCACAGCATTGTGAATGTATTAAATGCCACTGACCTCTATACTTTAGAATGGTTAAAACAGCAAATTTATGTTATGTGTGCTTTAGCAAGATTGAAAAAAAAAAAAAAAACAGGCAGTATGGATATTTTGACCATATTAATTCACCCAAAACATGAACGTGGGGTATCTTTCCACCTTTTTCTGTCCTCTTCAATTTCTTTCATCAATGTTTCATAATTTTTACTGTAGAGATCTTTTACCTCTTTAGTTAAATTTATTTCTAAGGGGTTGGCACTGTGGTGTAGCAGGTAAAGCTGCCGCCTGGAGTGCCGACATCCCGTATGGGCGTTGGTTGGAATCCAGGCTGCTCCTCTTCCAATCCAGCTCTCTGCTATGGCCTGGTAAAGCAGTAGAAGATGGCCCAAGTCTTTGGGCCCCTGTGCTCGCGAGGGAGACCCAGAAGAAGCTCCTGGCTCCTGGCTTCAGATTGGTGCAGCTCAGGCAGTTGCAGCCATCTGGGGAGTGAACTAGTGGATGGAAGACCTCTCTCTCTCTCTCTCTCTCTCTGCCTCTGCCTCTCTGTAACTCTGCCTTTCAAATAAATAATTAAATCTTTTAAAAATTATTTCTGGATATTTTAATTTTTGTTGCTATTGTAAACGGGATTGCTTTCTTGATTTCTTTTTCAGATTATTCACTATTGGTGTATTGAAATGCAGCTGACTTCTGTATATTGATTTTGTGTCGTGCATCTTTGCAGAATTACTTTATTAGTTCTAATAATTTTTTGGTGGATTCTTTGAGCTTTTCTTTTTTTGAAAGATTTATTTATTTATTTGAAAATCAGAGTTACACAGAGAGGAGAGGCAGAGAGAGAGGTAGAGACAGAGAGGTCTTCCATCCGCTGGTTTACTCTCCAGATGGCCACAATGGCCAGAGCTGCGCCAATCCGAAGCCAGGAGCCACTTAAGGGTCTCCCACGCAGGTGCGGGGGCCTAAGGACTTGGGCCATCTTCTACTGCTCTCCCAGGCCATAGCAGAGAGCTGGATTGGAAGAGAAGCAGCCGGGACTAGAACCGGTGCCCATATGGGATGCTGGCACTTCAGGCCAGGACTTTAACCTGCTGTGCCACAGCGCCAACCCCTTTTGAGCTTTTCCGTATCTAGGAGCATGTTGTCTGCCAACAGTGACAATTTGACTTCCTCCTTTCTAATTTGGATGGCCTTTCTTTCTTTCTCTTTCCTGATGGCTCTGGCCAGGACCTCCATATGATGCTGAATAAAAATGGTGGAGGTCCGTGTCTACTCTTATTCAGGATCGTGAAGAGGAAGTGTTCACCTTTTCTCCATTCAGTGTGATATTAGCTATGGGTTTGTTATGTATGGCCGTTTCACATTCAGATACATTCTTCCTATACCTAGCTTGTTCAGAATTTTTTTAATCATGAAGGGATGTTGAATTATCAAATATGCTTTCTGTATCTGTTGAGATGCTCATATGGGTTTTGTCCTTCATTCTGTTAATGTGATGTATCATATTTATTGATTTGTGAATGTTGAACCATCCTTGCATCCTTGAGATATATCCCACCACTAATATGGTTGAAATATACTACCCAAAGTGATCTACAGATTCAGCACAGTTCCTGTCAAAACACCGAAGGCTTTCTCCACAGGCTAGAAGAAACAATCCTGAAACTCACATGGAACCACAAAAATAGGCAAAGCAATTTTGAGCAAAAATATCAAAGCTTGAGACATATTACCTGAATTCAAAGTACACTACATAGCTAAAGCACTCAAAACAGCATAGTGTTGGCATACAGACACATAGATCAGTGGAACCGAAGAGAGAGCTCAGATATAAAACATGCATATGTAGACAACTGATTTTTGACAAAGATGTTAAAAACAAGTCTTTTCTATAAATGGTGCTGGGAAAATTGGATATTCAGATGGGGAAGAATTAAACTAGAAATCACCTTTCTCATTCTGACTATAAACAGAAAATCAACTCAAAATGGATTAAAGACTTAAATGTGAGACATAAAACTACTACAAGAGAACATGGGGAAATGTTTCATGACATTGGATTGGGCAAGAATTTTTTGGATAAGATTCCCCAAAGCACAGACAACTAAAGCAAAAATAGACAAGTGGGAGTACATCAAGCTAAGACATTTCTGCAAAACAAAGGAAGCAGTGAACAGAGTGAACAGACAACCTACAGATGGGAGGAAATACTTGCGAAGTATACATGCGGTAAAGGATTAGTATCCAAAGTACATAAGGAACTCAACAGCAACAAAACAAAGCAAAACAATCTGATCTTTAAAATGGACAAAAGACCTAAACAGAAATTTCTCAAAAGAGGGCCAGCAGACACATGAAAAAATTCTCAACACCACTAACATCAGGGAATTGCAGATAAAAACCACGATGAGATACTACCTCACTCCACTTAGGATGGTTATTATAAAAAAGACGTAAAGTGCTGGTGAGGATGTTGAGAAAATGGAACCCTTGTATAAGGTTGGTGGGATGTAAATTAGTATGACCATTGTGGAAAACAATTTAGAGGTTCCTCAAAGACATTAAAACTAGAACTACTATGTGACTCAGCATTCTTACTACTGGACACACACTCGAAGGAAATGAAGTCGGAGTATTCTATCGAAGAGATACCTGCACTCTCATGTTCTTGCAGTGCTATTCACAACAGCCAAGATGTGGCATCAGCCTAAGGTGATCGGGAGATGAGTAGATAAAGAAAATGCAATATATATATATATATGTATATATATACATAATGGAATATTGTTTCATATAAAAGATGAAATCCTGTCATTTGCAACAACATGGATGCAGCTGGAGGACATTACGCTAGGTGAAGTAAGTCAGACACAGAAGGATAATTGCTGCATGGCCACCCATGTGTGGAAGAGAAATAAATCGATCTCATGGAAGTAGAGGGTAGCATCGTGATTACCAGAGGCTAAGGGAGAGTGGTGGCAGAGGATAGGAAGAGGTAGGTCGACAGAAATAGGTGCTGGCGATCTATAGCACAGTAGAGTGACTAGTTAATAATGATGCATTGCATTTTTTCAATAGCTCAAAGAGATAATTTTGAATGTTTTACAAAGAAATGCTAGATGTTTAAGGTGACGGATATGCTTATTACTTGATTGGATCATTACACAGTGTATGCAGGTTTTGAAACATAACTTTGCACCCCATAATTTTGTACATAATTGTGTCAATTAAAACTGTTTTAAAGCCTATAAAATAGAACAAAATTTAATCTATTATTGAATTCATAATTCTTTCCAATTTATATTCTTCCCATTGATATTCTTTCCAACTTTTCATTATAAAAACTGATCTTGGGGCCGGTGCTGTGGTGCTGCGGGTTAAAGCCCTGGTCTGAATCAGCGCTGGCATCCCACATGGGCGCCGGTTCTAGTTCCGGCTGCTCCTCTTCCAATCCAGCTCTCTGCTATGGCCTGGGAGAGCAGTAGAAGATGGCCCAAGTCCTTAGGCCCCCGCACCTGCGTGGGAGATCTGGAAGAAGCTCTTGGCTTCTAGCTTCGGATCGGCACAGCTCTGGCTGTTGTGGCCATCTGGGGAGTGAACCAGCAGATGGAAGACCTCTCTGTCTCTACCTCTCTCTCTGCCTCTCCTCTCTGTGTAACTCTGATTTTCAAATAAATAAATCAATCTCTCTCTTTTTTTTTAAAACTGATCTTGAGGTGAACATTGTTGAACAACATTTCAGATGCAGAAAATCTTTTTAAAGATTTACTTATTTATTTGAAAGGTAGAGTTACAGAAAGAGAAGGATACACACACACAAAGTGAGAGATCTTTTAACTGCTAGTTTACTTTCCAAACGACTGCAACAGCTGGGGCTAGGCCAGGCCAAAGCCAGGAGCCTGGAACTCCATCCATGTCTCCTAAGTGGATGGCAGGTGTCTAAGTTGCTTTCCTGGGTGCATTAGCAGGGAGCTGGGTTGGAAGTGGAACAGTCAGGACTCAAACCAGTACCCATATAGGATGCCAGTGTCATAGGCAATGCTGGTCCTGGATGCACAATGTTTTAAGAACACATTTCTAAGTGTTGAATGGTTGAGTTGAATATGGATAGTTTTAAGGACTCAATATACATGATAAAAATGCCTTTTGGAAAGGTTGCACTGGTTTCATTCTCATTATTCATTCAGTAAACACACAAGAAATATGGAGTTTACATTCTCGCTCCAGGTATCATGGCAGACACCAGGATATATTGAAAAATAAGTCATGGGTCTTGGGAATTTGAATGTGGCCTTCAGTTCTGTGTCATGGAAACGTGGCCCCTGATGCAGCTGTGTGGAAAGGTGGGATCTTGGAGAGGTGACTGGGTCAGGAAGACTCTGTCCTCATGATTGGATGAATCGTTTCATGGCTTGATGGATTGTGGGCTATCTTGGGAATTGCCATGTTATGAAAGCAAGCTCTATGGCACGCTTGCCCTGTCTCACCAGGGGATGCCTCCTGTCATGTCATGATGTAGCAAGTGTGCCCTTACCAGATGGCAAGCAGGTGTCTTCCACATCATCAACCAGTGTCGGCACTCAGTTATGGCAACATGCACTCTGACACTAGATGACAGGGATGGAAATAGCCAGTAACAATTTCCATGAACTTTTTGAAGACCTTGCATGTTCGGTTAGCTTGTATTTGCTTTCTTTTTTTTTTAACATTTATTTATTTATTTGAAGGTCAGAGTTACATAGAGAGAGGAGAGGCAGAGAGAGAGAGAGAAAGAGAGGTCTTCCATCCACTGGTTCCCCATTTGGCCGCAACAGCCGGGGCTGTGCAGATCTGAAGCCAGGAACCAGGAGCTTCTTCCGGGTCTCCCACGTGGGTGCAGGGGCCCAAGGATTTGGGTCATCTTCTACTGCTTTCCCAGGCCATAGCAGAGAGTTGGATCGGAAGTGGAGGAGCCGGGCCTTGAACCAGCCCCCATGTGGGATGCCGGCACTGTAGGCGGCAGGTTTACTCGCCATGCCACAGCACCGGCCCTTGTCTTTGCTTTAAAATCTTTGACCACAAGGTTTTTAGAAAATAGTTTTATTGAGATATAATTCACATGCCATAAAATAAACCCATTGTAAGTATACAATTCAGAGTTTTCAGTAAAATTTATCCAGCTTGTGTATATATATATGTGTGTGTGATATAAGTAGATAGTAAAGTTATAGAATTGTGCAGACTATTTTAAAACTACAAGTAACTCTTTCATTGTATGGAATCATAGTTTTATTATTATTATTACCCTTTTAAGTTCAAGAGATCAAACATACCTGAAAGCAAAGTTACTTCCATCTTTTTTGGAGCCATATTCCATAATCAATTGTTATTTATTTTTGTGTCTGGAACAGCAGAGGGAGGCACATGGTTAGGGGGCAATTACATTAGTTTCTTTTTTTTTCCCCATCTGGAGAGAAGTCAGGTATGAAAAGCAAAGAAGCAGAGATCTGATTGTTGACTTACACAGTTGTTTGCTGCCTTGGAATTGTGTGATTCAGCCGCCACGCAGCCTGCAGGCATGTGGGAGCATCAGGTGACACGGAGCCCTGTTACTCAACCCTGGCTGATGGCGAGATGACCTGCTTTAGGGCCGTCCCAGGCTGGAACTTTCCTCCCTCCCCAGCTCTGCACACGCAGTGCCTCACTTCACATCATCTCTCTCTCTCTCTCTCTTCCTTCCTTTCTCCCCCCCCCCCCTTCTGACTTTCTCTTTGCTCAGTGATAACTGTTGGGAAGGAAGGACTTCCATTCTCAGTATTAAAAATTATTTATTTCTTTTTATATGAGCAGAAGAAAGAGAAAGAAAAGAAGAGAAGAAGAAGAAAAAAAAAAAGAAGAAAGAGAGAGAGAAAGGCCCAGAGCCCCCATCTGCTGATTCACTCCTTAAATGTCTAGCCCACATCTGCTGATTCACTCCTTAAATGCCTGCAAATGTTGGGACTGGGCCAGGCGGAAGCTGGGAGCTGTCTCCCAGGGTCTGCATTAGGAAGAAGCTAGAATCAGGAACCAGAGCTGGGAATCAAACCCAGGCCCTCGGATGTGGGACGTGAGCATCCTACCTGGGGTCTTTACTGCTATAGCGGGCATTCCAGCCCAGGTCCTTGTCTTCGTGATCAAAATCCTGTTGCCTCCGGTCGTGCTCCTGATGGCCATCCGATCCCTTTCCTGGGAGACAAGTATCCTCTGCCCCACCCTGTCACGTCCTGCAGGAAAGGGAGGCTCGATGGCTCAAGTGTGTGTCTCTGTTTCCCAGGATTCCACTGTGGGGAGCAGATTTTACTGTCCTTATTTCCAGTTGAGCACATGAAAGCTAAAGGAGAACAAGAAGTCTCCCCGGAGTCTGCAGACGAGAGCTGTGTAGACACTTGTTCTTTTTCCATGCCCTGTTTGAGGAACAGAGGCTACAGAGCGGCACCTGGGTTCCCAGCTCCCCTTGCTGCTGTGCTGTGAGCCTGGTCCAGGCATCACCAGTCACACACTCCCTTTCCAGACGTAGACAGCAGGGACTACGGGTCTCTCCTGAGGTGGTCACGAGAGCGGCACGAGAGCTTAGCTGAGGCCAAAAGGATAATAAGTCAGAGAATGCAAATAATGAAATGCTCGTTGCTATAGGAATCGCTGGTACTTCCAAACCCAAAAATGGTCGAAGGCATCACCCCGTTAACAGGTGAGAACACTAAGCCCACGGAGCTGGGTAGAGACATCGTCAGGTGGGAATTGGCAAATGCTGACTTTCTGCCCAGTATGATGCTAGTTGCTGCCTTTTCCAGGTAACTGAGTGATCTAATTCATTACTTGGACTTGTTTACTGGTGTCAGGGCAGCTATGCATAGCTGTTCATGTTGTGTACCACCCAACACAGGATACAGTTTACACAGACTATAATGTAGATGGTGATCTCTGGATTTGTTCAGTGCACAACACTAACAGTCATACATGTAACGCTAAGGATAACAGACAATTGTTGGCCTGTGATGAATAATCGGATGTTTTGTAACAAGGAGAGCAGAAAGCAATGAAAGATATTTAGAGTTAAAAAATATTTATTTATTTGAAAGGCAGAGGGACAGAGGGGTTGGGGGAAGAGAGAGAGAAAGAGAGAGAAAGAGAGAGAGAGAGAGAGAGGCAGGTGTCTTCTTCCATCCTCTGGTTCACTCCCCAAATGGCAACAACAGCCAAGGCTGGACCAGGCTGAAGCCAGGAGCCAGAAACTCCAGCCAGGTCTCCCACGTGTGTGGCAGGTACCCAGGTCCTTGGGGCATCTTCCACTGCTTTCCCAGGCACATTAGCAGGGAGCTGGATCAGAAATGGAGCAGCTGGGACTCAAACAGGTGCTCCCATATGGGATACTGGGGTCTCAAGGAGCTTCTTTTTTTGATGGATTTGCATTTAATTTATTTTTTTTAAACTTTTATTTAGTAAATATAATTTTCCAAAGTAGTTTATGGATTACAATGGCTTTTTCCCCCCATAACTTCCCTCCCACCTGCACCCCTCCCATCTCCCGCTCCCTCTCCCATTCCATTCACATCAAGATTAATTTTCAATTATCTTTATATACAGAAGATCGATTTAGTATATATTAAGTAAAGATTTCATCAGTTTGCACCCACACAGAACATAAAGTGTAAAATACTGTTTGAGTACTAGTTATAGCATTAATTCACATTGGACAGCACATTAAGGACAGAGATCCCACATGAGGAGTAAGTACACAGTGACTCCTGTTGTTGACTTAACAATTTGACACTCTTGTTTATGGCGTCAGAAATCTCCCTAGGCTCTAGTCATGAGTTTCCAAGGCTATGGAAGCCTCTTGACCAGCTGTCTCAGAATGCTGTTCCAGTTTAGGGATTTTATGGTTGCAAGGATCTTTGGAGACCAGGTAGTCCAGCTCCTAGTTTTTCAGGTGAAGTCACTGAGGTCCAGTGAAGGAAAGGGACCAGTTCCATGTGGTGCAGAATGGGGACAAGAGCCGTGTTTCGAGGCTGCTTGCTCATTGCCTGTTGTGTTCATGAGCAGTTTCCATTGTCGTAGGAGTTCGAGTGCTATTCACATCTGAAACCTCTATGGAGAAGGAGGATTCGCAAGTGCTTCTCCCCTTTGTCAGGAACACGCTCAGGATGGCTGAGCGGAAGTTTGTTTGGTCCTGGGTCTTTGGCGTTCAGGGTCTTGCACGTCCTCTCAGGGCGAACCACTCCTCTTGAGCAAAAGCCCTTGATACTTGGAGTCCACCTCCGCCTGACCTGCTGTTAGGTGGCGAGCCGTGTGGTTTATGTGTAACCTCAGCCGGGTTGCTAGCTTGCTAGTAATCCGAGAGCAGTCTCCAGGCCAGCTGCACCCCTTTGAAGTTTGCTGTGGGTGGATCGCTACACTGCTTCAGAGGGTAACTTGGATCCCACGGGGTCTGAGTGGGGACAAGGGCAGGCTCCAGGAAGCTCATGGTGGGCAGTGCCTTGGCTTCAGATTGATTGACAGTCAGCTATGCATTGCCAATTCATTTTGCCTACTCTCCAAAGCCAGGTATCAGTCAGTAAATGGATCTACAGGGGGCTGGCGCCGTGGCTCACTTGGTTAATCCTCTGCTTTGGCGCCGGCATCCCATATGGGCGCCGGTTCTAGTCCTGGTTGCTCCTCTTCCACTCCAACTCTGCTGTGGCCTGGGAACGCAGTGCAGGATGGGCCAAGTGCTTGGGCCCCTGCACCCGCATGGGAGGCCAGGAGGAAGCTCCTGGCTTTGGATCGGCGTAGCTCCGGCCATTGTGGCCATTTGGGGGGTGAACCAACGGAAGGAAGATCTCTCTCACTGTCTAACTCTATCTGTCAAACAAATAAATAAATAAAAGTAAATGGATCTGCGGGAGGCTTTATGCCAGTCAGGGCAATGGGAAGGCTGGGAGGAAGCAAGCCCAAGGCAGACTTGTGGGTTTTGGAGGGCTTATGCCTTTGGGTGAGGGCTTTGTGGAGGAACTGAACTTGAGCATGCTATGCCTCGCAAAAAGGTTTGGTCCAGAGGAGGTGGAAGAGAAGAAGAGATGCAAAACGCACTTGGGGCAGTGAAACAACAAACTCAAAGGCTTAGGGCCGACACTGTGGTGCTGCCGGGTAAGCCGCTGCCTTTGATGCTGGCATCTCACATCAGCACTGGCTGAGTTCCAGCCACTCCACTTCCAACCTAGCTCCCTGCTAATGCATCTGGGAAAGCAGCAGGTGATGGCCCAAGGACATGGGCCCCTGCCATCCACATGGGAGACCTGGATGGTGTTCCTGGCTCCTCATTTCAGCCTGGCCCAGCCTTGGCTATTGGTGCCATTTGGGGAGTGAACCAGAGGATGGAAGATCTCTCTCTTTTTCTATCACTCTGCCTGCCACATAACTAAATCACTCCTCCAAAAAACAAACAAACAAACAAACAAAACACACACACACACACACACACACAAGCAAGATTGGGGGACTTTTTTTTTTTTTTCTGCCAAGAGCCATTTGGATATTTATAACATCACTCACAAGCCATACAAAATCATCAAATTAAAAATGAGCCTGCCGGGGCCAGTGCTGTGGCGCAGTGGGTTAAAGCCCCAGCCTGCAGCACTGGCATCCCATATGGGCACCAGTTCTAGTCCCGGCTGCTCCTCTTCCAATCCAGCTCTCTGCTATGGCCTGGGAAAGCAGTGGAAGATGGTCCAAGTCCTTGGGCCCCTGCACCCATGTGGGAGACCTGGAAGATGCTCCTGGTTCCAGGCTTCAGATCAGCTCAGCTCTGGCCATTGCAGTCATTTGGGGAGTGAACCAGTGGAATGGAGGACCTCTCTCTCTCTTGCGCTACCTCTTTCTATAACTCTCTTTCAAATGAATAAAATAATTCTTTAAAAAAATTAGCCTACTGCAGATGTATTGAATTTTGAGTCCTGCCTGCAGTTACCTTGGCAGAACCAGACCCGATGATTCTGCAGGCCTTACACAGTCCATGGGCCGGATGTTCCCCACTCCTGGGAAGGACAAATATACAAGGTGTGTTTGGGAAATGAGCCATGGATCAATCTTCCTGTAGTAGGGAGAAGTTAGGAAAGTCAGTTAGGTCCAGCTTGATAGGTCTTTAAACCCCAAGCTATAGAATTGACTGTAAGGTAATGGGGAGCCATGGAAGGTTCATGAACAAGAGCATTATTAGATGAGACAGTGTTGGTAATTTAGTTCAATCTAGTCTTCGAGTGGTAGACTATCCAGGTGGGATGGTGATGGGATGGAAGAAGATTCAACAGCATCCACAGATGAAGACAGGTGGGTTTTATATCTCACATTCTGGAGGGTGAGAGGGAGACTTTGTGAGAAGGATTGTCAAATGTTCTTAGGAAAGAAGGCATGAAGTTACTGTAGCTGTGTGCAAGTGAAATACAAGGGGAAAGTGTGCATTATGAATAACAACTATGCATGTATTTCATCAATGTTTTGTACCAACATGAACTTAACTTTATTTTACTGTTATTGTTTGAAAGGCAGAGTGAGAGAGATTCCATGTGCTGGTTCACTGCCCACATGACCTCAACAGCCAGGGCTGGGCCAGGTCAAAGCCAGGAGCCAGGAGTTTCATCTGGGTCTCACACGTGGGAAACAGGGACCCAACGACTTGAGCCATCCAAGATGCACACTAGCAGCAACCTGGATCAGAAGCGGAGCCGGAACTCAATCCCAGGCACTCCCATGTGGGATGTGGGTGTCCCATAGGGCAGCTTAACACATTGAGTCGCAACACTGGCCCTGAACCTAATTCCACTTCCTGGGAACTTTCTGAAGCCCCCTTGTACAGGCAGAAGACTGAGAAAGGACCCTGGGAACCCACCAGAGGGATGATGCTACTGGTTTTCCCGTTGCTGTCAGCCCCAGGCTGCCCTTCTGCACTGCGGTGTATCAGAGAGACAATCCGGGGGATTTCCCAGGCTCCCTTGCTAGCTGCCTTCTGCTTGGATTCTTCTGATGGGAGGCTTTGGTGTGATTCTGGAGATGGAAGGAGGAGAGGTTTCCTTCCCTTCCCGCTGCAGAATTCTGGTGGCGTCCTTGGTAGTGGAGGTGACTGATGGTGACAACCTTGGCGCTGCTGGCAATGGCAGCAGTGGGTCTGGGTGGCAGGTGCAGAGACGGGGCAGGGCTGCAGACGCCTGCGTTCCTACTCAGACAGTTGGGATCTGACAGCCACTAGGAGCTGTCTGGACGCTGTGCTTCTGGGCTTTGGGTAACATTTTTGCTCCTCCGTGTCAGGACGACAATGCTGTCCTGAAGTCATCACCTCTTTCTTCCGCTCCTCTCTCCTAATGCTCTGATTAGCGGTTCCACTATGGATTTCTCCTGTGCGAAACAGCCAGAGCGGTTTTCTTGTCTGGGTTGGATTCCGTTTCTCACAGTATCTGGGAGACTGTCCACCGGGTTTCTGGGCGGCTGCACAACTTTTCCTCCCACCGCACTGGAATCCCTTCCTGTCTCCCCTGCCAGAGACCTAGACCTCTCAGAGCCGACTCCACCATGGGCGTGAGCATTGGTCACGGATTTTCATGTGAGCTGTTAACTTTCCAGTGCACTAAAGATCTAACTTTACCTATGATACAACCCTGATATCCAGAAGCATGGGACTTAATTCATTTGTGAGAAAACTGGACATTTCTTGCCCTGGTGATTTTATTAATAGCACTTTGTGAGATGATTTGATATATCGCTTCTACCTCTGAGACTTTGTCTTAATCTCAGGCTGTGGGGTTAAAAATATTTAAAGACTTTTGCTTACTGCTGGAACAACCTTCAGTATAAACCCACAGCTGGGGCTGGTGTTCTGGATCAGCAGGTTAAACTGCCACCTGTGATGCTGGCTTCTCACATCAGAGCGCTGGTTCAAGTCCCAGCTGCTTCACTTCCGATCCAGCTCCCTGCTAATGTGCCTGGGAAAGCAGTGGAAGAAGGCCCGTGCCACCCACAGGGGAGACCAGGATGGCGTTCTGGGCTCCTGGCTTCAGCCTGGCCCAGCGCCAGCCCCAGCTGTTGTGGACATTTGGAGGGTGAACCAGCAGATGGAAGATCTCTTTCTCTCTGTTTCTCCCTCTCTGTCATTCTGCCTTTCACATACATAAAATAAATCTTAAAAAGCACAAAAAACAAGAAACACCCCACAATCTAGAGGTGAGTGTTTAGCCAGCACGTGAGACACCTGCATCCCTTATAGGAGTGCCAGGGTTTGATACTCAGGTTTGGCAACTGACTCCACTTCCTGCAGCTGTGAACTTGGGAAGCAGTGGTGATGGCTCAATTCCCTGGGTTCCTACCACCCATGTGGGAGACCTGGATTGAGTTCCTGGTTCCTGGCTCTGGCCTGGGCTGTTGAGGCGTTTGAGGAGTAAACAAATAAGTGGGAGCTCTCTGTGTCTGTTTCTCTGTCTCCTTGCCTCTCAAATTTAAAAACAAACAAACAAACAATCCCAACCCACAGCTCAGCTCCTCTACAGGTTCAGAAACTACTATCTTCTTGAGTTCGCCCTGACATCAATCAAATTCAATGTAGTCTCCAACAAAATACTTATACTCTTCTGATGTTAAAATATAACCCACTGTATTAAACAATGGCTGCTTTTGATGATATTTATGGTTTTAAGGTGATTTGCATCATCACAACAATGCTGAATGTTCCAGTCCAAGCACGGGGTAGCCCTCTGTTTATTTAGGTCTTCTTTAGTTTCTCTTAGCAACAGTCTGTCAGTGTTTTCAGGTCTTGCATGCATTGTTAAATTTAGGAATATGATTTTAAAAATATTTTTATCCATTTTTTTCTCCCTCTTTAGCATTACTTCCAAAGTATCTTACCATGTCTTTCAAGGGTTTCATAATCATTGATAGTGGCTGTATAATTCAGATAGTATTTTTATAAAGATTTATTTAATTTATTTATTTGAAAGGCAGAGGGGCTAACACTGTGGTACAGCAGGTTAAGCCATGGCCTGCAGTGCCAGCATCCCATACAGGCCCTGGTTCAAGTCCCAGCTGCTCCACTTCCAATCCAGCTCCCTGCTAATGTGCCTGGGAAAGCAGCAGAAGATGGCCCAAGTCCCTGGGCCCCTGCACACACATGGGAGACCTAGAAGAAGCTCCTGATTTCTGGCTTTGGTCTGGTGCAGTCCTGGTCATTGTGGCCATTTGGGGAGTGAACCAGCAGATGAAAGATCTCTCTCTATCTGTCTCTCCTCTCTCTGTAACTCTACCTTTCAAGTGAATAAATAAAAAAAAATTTTAAGTCTTGAAAGTCACAGTTACAGAGAGAGAAGGTGAGGCAGAGAGAGAGTGGGGGTGGTCTTCCATTGCTGGTTCACTCCCCAGATGGCCACAATGGCTGGAGCTGTGTTGATCTGAAGCCAGGAGCCAGGAGCTTCTTCCAGGTCTCCCACACAGGTGAAGGGGCCCAAAGACTTGGGCCATCTTCTACTGCTTTCCCAGGCTGTAGCAGAGAGCTGGATCAGAAGTGAAGCAGCTGAGTCTCGAACTAGTGCCTATATGGGATGCCGGCACTGCAGGCGGTGGCGTTACCTGCTATGCCACAGTGCCGGTCCTATAAATAAATCTTTAAAGAAAAAAGAAAAAGAAAGGCAAAATGATGATGATGATGATGATGATGATGATGATAGAGAGAGAGAGAGAGAGAGAGAGAGAGAGCGCTTCCATCTGCTGATTCCCTCTCCAGACGGCCACAACAGCCAGGAACTCCTGGGCTCCCCTGTGGTGACTCTGATCCAAGCACTTGAGCCAACACCTGCTGCTTGGATCCCAGGGTGCACATTCGCAGACAGCTGGAGTCAGGAGAAGAGGGAGGACTCATGCGTGGGATGCAGGCGTCTCAGGCAGCATCTCAGCCACTAGCCCAGTATTGCTTTGCAGCATCAACTTCACTGTGTGGCATGGAAGGTGTAGTGCTGCCCTGGGCCCTCTGGGGGACGCTGTGCAGAGTAATCACAGGCTCAGTTCCAAACCCAACACTCCAGATAAAGAGGGATTTGGTGAAAACGTCAGTTCTCCTGGCATATCTTCCAGTCAAGTGAGCAATCTTTATTTCATTTCCAACATTAAATGTATTCAGTTGTGATCTCTTTGCTACTTTGCTTGTGGTGAAAATTGTCTCTATTTTGTTATATTTCAATGAGTTTGAATTTCTTTTTTGGGAGAAGAGTGATTATTGATCCAATTTTAGGATCAATCTAATCTTGCGTTAAATGCTCTATAATACTCCAAATTGCCAGATGGCAGTGTTAAATGCCTTCACAAAATGTGAGACAGAATGCATCACTTATTTCATTTTTTCATTTTATTTATCTGAAAGGCAGAATATTAGAGAGAGGGAGAGAGATCTTCCATCTGCTAGTTCAATTCCCAAATGACTGCAATGACCAAGGCTGAGCCAGATCATAGCCAGAACCCTGGACCCTCATCCGGGTTTCCCAAACATTTGGGCCATCTTCCACTGCTTTCCCAGGCACATTAGCAGGGAGCTGGGTCAGAAGTGGAGCATCCAGGACATGAACTAGTGCCCATATGGGATGCTGGCATCACAGGTGGTGGCTGAACCCACTGCACCACAATGCTGGCCCCAGCTCACTCACTGATTTAGTCAAACACATGTTTAGTGAGTGATCTCCCAGTACGGACAGTGAGAACTTGTTATGTTCTGGAGTTGCAGAGCTGAGCAAATCTGTTGTCCAGGAAATTCCAGTCTTACCCCGATGTGCTGTACGATTTCACGAGAACAAATCAGTACAGGCCATCGCTGACATGTTCCCAGAGGCCTGAGTCATGTCCACTTCTCTTCCCTCCCTCTGCTGCCTTCAACTGCTGATGGAGTCTGGGGGACTTGTTAGAATTATCTGTGGTTGGTTTACCCCGATGCGAGCATCTTCAAATGAACAACCAACTTAGGACAATACTGACTTCTTCCAGAAGGCTCTGAATGTCTCTGGCCCTGAGCAGCCTGCCAGGAAGGATTCCTTGGGAGGTTCCGGGCCCATTGAGCCTGCTCTCCCTCCCAGCTTTGTGACCCTCGGTTTCATGCCCCCTGTCACCTATCTCTTTCACACCCTCTGCTTTCTTCTGTGTTGCTTCTTCCCACGACTTCGCCTCTGCACAGCTTTGCTCTGCACCCACGGAAGCCTCCGTCCCAGGCCCAGCGACCCCTCTAGGAATGCGAGCCCTCCAAGGGAACTTCCTTTTTCCTCCTCGCCTGACGGACAGCCAGACCTTCTTCAAGACTCCCCTGTAGCTCTCTGCCAATGCACAAGGACCACATCTGGGCAGTAGAGGCTGTTGGACCTCTGCCCGTGGCCCCTGGGACCCCTCCACTGTTCGGGGTGCACCAGCTCCCTAGGTGCTTTCCTTTCGTGGGGGGATGAGTGATTAGGTCCAACTGAATCCTGCATTTAATTGCTCTGTAATACTCCAGACTGCTGGTGGCCGTGCTAAATGCCTTCACAGAGTGGAGGACAGAATATATCATTTACTCACTTTGGGTTTTTATTTGATGAACAATGCTTCCCTCTGCAGCACCTGTGTCTCTGAACCCTTGGGCTATCTGACTCCCTCTGCCTGAACAGAGGAGCAGAGGAGCTGGAAACGTGGCTGTCCCTTCTTGTCCCCAGGGCAGCGCATAGCTGTCCCAGATGAGGCTGGAGGATAGGTACCCAGGCACCTGGGCCCTCGGCTTGAACAACTCTGAGACCTGCCGCCTGCCGTGGGATGAGTCACCCTTCCCGGGACTTCTCTGCCATCACATTCCTGCTTGGCCTCCTCCCTTTCCCAGCCTTTTCTCCCTCTTCCGCAGGTTTCTCCTGCAAATCCTTCCTGATAACTCACTGCACAGGAATCCTCACCCCAGGTCTGCCTCTGAGGAGCCCAGCCTTATGCCCCGAGCTGTTCCTCCCTCCTCTCACAGCGAAGAGGCACTGAGTTCTCAAGGCCTGCTCCAGGGTCAGCCCCTCCTTCCTTTCCTGCCTCCCAAAGCAAACCTCTCGAACCCTGTGGCTTGATTTACCATCTGTGTTAGTTTCCTGGGGTCTCTGTAACAACACACCACAGACGGGGCAGCTCACACAGAAACTCATGGACTCTCAGTGCTGGAGGCTGGAAGTCCCGGATCCAGGGGTCAGCTGGGTGGTGCCTGTCCCACCCTCTTCCCTGCCTTCTGCTTGTTTGCTGTTGGCAGGCTCTGGAGTTCCTAAAATTGCAGATCTGTCTTCATCCTCAGTAGTGGTCTTCTCCCTGTGGGTATGTTGGTGCCCAAATCTCTTTTTTATAAGGACACAGATTGTGTTAGGTTAGGGCCCATCATAAGTGATCTCGTTTTAAGTGGACTGCCTTTGTGAGGACCCTGTCTCCCTGATAGGTCGCATGCTGCGGTACTGGATGCCTGTGTATCAATGTACGAGCTCCAGGGGACAGGCTGCAAGCTGCAGCACCCTCTATGCGACCCCCAGCCAGATCTGCTTCACAGTTTGTCTCGGCTGGTCAAGCTCTTCATGAACTCAATCCATGTCTCCCATGTGCATGGCAGGGACTCAAGGACTTGAGCCATCATCTGCTACCTCCTGGGGTGTACATTATTAGCAGGAAGCTCCATAGAAGTGGAGCTGGCACTTGAACCAGGAGCTCCGATATGGGATGCAGGCCATCCAAGCGGTGATGTAACCATACACCTGCTCCTACTGACCTCTGAAGACGTCATCTCTAAATACAGTCATGGAGAGGAAGCAAAACATTACCTCCAGAGCTTCCTGATGGGCCTAAGAATTACATTGACGTAAGACAGATGATAGGACAAAGCAGGCAGATGTTTGCACACATGGGGGAGCTCCCGTAGGAAAACCAAGACCAAAGAAATGGCAAAACCAAGTGTTTACGTGCTGGGTTGCACAGAAGCAACTGTGGAAAAGATTCTAAAGTATATGGGGAGGGGCCAGTGCTGTGGTGTAGCAGGTAAAGCCGCCACCTGCAGTTCCGGCATCCCATATGGGTGCTGGTTTGAGTCCTGGCTGCTCCAATTCTGATCCAGCTTTCTGCCATGGCCTGGGAAAGCCGTAGAAGCAAGTGGCCTGCACCCACATGGGAAACCCTGAAGAAGCTCCTGGCTCCTGGCTTTGGATCAGCCCAGCTCTGGCCGTTGCAGCCATTTGGGGAGTGAACCAGCAGATGGAAAATACCCCCCTTCTCTGCCTCTGCCTCTCTGTAACTCTGCCTTTCAAATAAATAAAATAAATATTTTAAAAAAAAGTGTAGGGGAGAGCAAAGGAAGAGGAGAATTATTTTAGCAAAATCTGTTCAGAAGTCCCTTGGCCTTGGTGCACTGTCTCTGGTGACAAGAATGCTTCTTTCCTCCTGGAACAGGGAGGGCCTCTTCCACGTGGGCGTCTCATCTCCTGCTTTCAGGAAGAAAAGGGGAGATCGGGTGTCCGCCTTCTGCCTGTTGTCTATCAAGTGCCTCTGCTCAGTTATCCTCATACCAAGGTGGCTCCGGTGATTTGGCTGTGGTTTGAGTGGGAGCTTCAAGAGCTCGTGTGTTGACGTTTAATCCTCATTGTGAGCATTTCTTTTTCAAGCTATATTTTTAAAACAGATTTATTTTATTTATTTGAAAGAGTTAGAGAGAGAGAGAGAGAAGAAGAAGAAGAAGAAGAAGAAGAAGAAGAAGAAGAAGAAGAAAAGAGAGAGAGAGAGAGAGAGAGAGACAGAGACAGGTCTTCCATTCATTGGTTCACTCCCCAGATGACCACAATGACCAGAACTGAGCCGATTTGAAGCCAGGAGCCAGGAGCTTCTTCCTGGTCTCCCACATGGGTGCAGGGGCCCAAGGACTTGGGGTATCCTCCACTGCTTCCCTAGGCCATAGCAGAGAGCTGGATCGGAAGTGGAACAGCTGGGTCTGGAACCAGCGCCCATATGGGATGGCGGCACTGCAAGAGGTGGCTTTACCCGCTATGCCACAGTGCTGGCCCCAGCTTTATTTGCTTATTTGAAAAGCAGAGTGACAGAAAGAAAGGGAGGGACATTTTTCTACTCCCCAAATGGCTGCAATGATTGGGGCCGGGCCAAGCCAAAGCTATAAGCTCAGAACTTCTGGATCTTCCATGAGGAGGGCAGGGGTCCACGTCCTTGGGCCATTATCCACTATTCATTATTCCTAGTCACATTAGCGGAGAGCTGGATAGGAAGTGGAGCAGCTGGGACTGGAATTGGCATTCTGATGTGGGATGCTGGCATGGCAAGCGGCTGCTTAACGCACTGTGCCACAATGTGAGTCTCTCCACTGCGAGTATTAAGAGGGTAGAAGCTTAACCTGACAGGGGTGCTTGGTGGCAGGACCCTTGGGAAGGTCTTTTGCGTGGAGCCCCCATGGTTGAATACTGGTGGCTTTACAAGGAGAGAGGCAGAGCCCAGAGGATGTGGCCCACACACCTGCTCCCTGTTCCTGTGCTGTCTCAGGACTCTGCCAGCAAGAAGGACACCACCAGATGTGGACCCTCAACCCTGGACCAGCGCTGGGAGCCCAAGTAAACCTCTTCCTTCCTAAAGGAACTCAGCCTTGGCTGTGTTGTTTCAGTGACGAAAGTGGACTGACACAGGGAACCATCCGTCCATAACATCTGGGAACTGGGAGGACAGAAGGCGCCCAGGGCTTCCTGATGGCCTTGTGCCATCAGGGTCAACAGTGGACTGCTTATCTCTGGACTTCTGGTGAGCTAGCCCTCATCTGCTTCAGCCTGAGGCTTTGGGTTTTCAGTGGAGCACATTCCTGGGATGATACACATCCAAAATGGAAGCCATCACCTTCCCCAGCGTCTGTGTCCCCACTCGGTTGGTTTGTTTGATCGTCATCCACCCAGAAGTCAGTGGGCATCTAGCCTCAGTGTGCCCTTCCACCAAATACATAATCAATCTCTAAGTCTTCTTGAAAAGTAGAGTTCCAGAGAGAGAGACACACACACACAGAAAGAGAGGGGCTTTTCATGTCAGTGTAGGGGCCCAAGCACTTGGGCCATCTTCTGCTGCTTTCCCACATTAGCAGGGAGCCAGATTGGAAATGGAGCTGCTGGGACTCGAACCGGTTCCCATACGGGTGCCAGCGCTGCAGTGTCAGCCCCTGATTGACTTTCTTAAACCTCTCCCTTGATGGGGTGAACTGTGTCCTCCAAAATCTACCTTTTTTTAAAAAAAAAAAAAAGATTTATTTATCTATTTGAAAGGCAGAGTTACAGAGAGAGGAGAGGCAGAGAGAGAGAGAGAGAGAGAGAGAGAGAGAGAGAGAGAGAGAGGTCTTCCATCTGCTGGCTCACTCCCTAATCAGCCTCAACGGCCGTAGCTGTACTGATGCAAAGCCAGGAGCCAGGAGCTTCTTCCAGGTCTCCCATGCAGATACAGGGGCCCAAGGACCTGAGCCATCTTCTGCTGCTTTTCCCAGGCCATTAGCAGGGGGCTGGATTAGAAGTGGAGCAGCCGAGACATGAACTGGCACCCATATAGGATGCTGACATTGCAGGCTGCAGTTTTATCCTATGCCTCAGCGCTGGCCCCCAGAATTGGGTATCAAACCCAGGTCTTCCAGTGTGGGATGCAAGCCTTCTAACTGAAAGGCAGAGTCTCTCTCTCACACACACACAGAGGCAGAGAGAGGTATTTTTTCATCTGCTAGTTCACTGCCCAAATCCTGCAACAGCCAAGGAGCTGGGCTGAGGCCAGAACCAGGAGCTGAGAACTCAATCCAAGTCGCCCATGTGGGTGGCAGTGACCCAAGGACTTGAGCCATCACTTGCTGCCTCCCAGGGTCCGCACTGGCAGAGGTGGAGTCAGGAACTGGAGCCTTGTATCCAATGCAAGCACTTCAGCATGGGACAGGTGTGTCTCACACAGCATTTTGACTGCTAGAATCTAGTCAAGGCACCTCCATTTATGGGATGAGGAATCCGAGGCCTAGCGAAAGGCTGGCAGGGAGCTAGTAATGGCACTACATACCCTGTCTATTCTAGAAGTCTCCTTGCGCTGTCACAGTAGTTACGGCTCTCAGAGATCTGGTGTAGCATCACCTGCTGGTGAATATTCAACAAGGACTCCTGGGGGCGTGGCCCCTTGATTTGCTGCCTTTGTCAGTTTCTATGGTTGAAGAATTCTCCTTTGGCTGCCTTCCAACTCCTCCTGTGAGGTCACCGACCAGAGCGTCGGTCCAGGGTCTCCAGCAGACCATTAGGTACGGCCTTGAGTTCAGACTGTGCAGGGTCGTGTTCTGGGCGGACTGCTGGGCTGTCTTGCTTAAAAGAGAGTAGCTGGAGGCTCCCATCCCCCCTGAACATGGCTGTTACCAGAGCACGCCAAGTGCTGGCAATGACATGACGCAAAAGGCTATAAATAAAAAGAAAGGGTCTCCAAGGGATGACCTGTTGAACAAGACAGGAGACGTGTGTGAGCAGAACATGCTGTTCATTGCTGTGTGTTGGAACCAGATGCCAGCGATAACCTCCCATAACCTCAACAGAGAGGAGCGAAGGGAACAGGAATGAGGTCCCCTCGCCCTGCCCTGAGCAGAGCGGGCCCACGGCAGTGACCGCCGCCTCGGCAGCATTTCTGGTTCACCGGCAGCCCCAGGAGCTCCCCCTTTCTCACGTACTGGGTCCCATGCACTTAGACGCTGTCGCTTTTGTATTTTAGAAGTGCGTAGCACTTGGAATGTGTTTTACAGACGACATCCAACTCCCTAGCTTGGCAGATGAGCCACTTAAGAAATGAATTTTCAGAGAAGGTGGGCTGGGAAGAGGGAAGAGCACAGCTCTAAGGTTTGATCAATTCTGGGTCAGGTTCTGCCTGGCCCCTAGCTGTTTATGAGGCTTCAGACCAGTTTCTTGACCTCAAGTTTCTTCATTCTCTCTCTCTCTCTCTCTCTCTCTCTCTCTCTCTCTCTCTCCTCTAAGATTTTTTAAATGTATTTGAAAGACAGAGTTACAGAGAAAGAGACATCTTTCATCCACTGGTTCACTCCCCAAATGGCCATAACAGACGGGGCAGGGCCAAGCCAAAGTCAAGAGCCTGGAACTCCATCTGAGTCTCCCACGAGGGTGCAGGGGCCCATCATGCACTTGGACCACCTTCTGCCGCATTCCCAGTTACATTAGCAGGGAGTTGGATCAGAAGTGGAGCAGCCAGGACTCAAACCAGCAGCCACATGGGATCTTGGCATTGCAGGTGGTGGCTTTACCCTTCGCCCCACAATAGCAGCCCCAGTTTCTTCACTCTTAAATGCCTTCTTTGTAAGGTTGACACAGAATGAATGAAATGACCTAAGACTTGTCAGGTGCTCAACACTCCACTTGGTAAGCATTCAGGACGCAAGAAATACCTGTTCCCTCTTTTTGCAGGGTAAACATTTCCTATTTGTTTACGTCTTCTTTATATTTTTGAAGATCTTGCTTTCCTATTAGTGAATTAATTTATTTACTCTTTCTCCTAACAAATATTTAGAGATATGAATGTTCATTGTGGATTGACTCTGATTCTAGTCTTTCTGAGATCTAATGATTTTGCAGAACTAGGATACAAATGAGTTTTTGGACTAAGGGATCTTACCTAGGTAGAAGGCAAATCCAGCGAAAGTTGTTCTTTTTGAAAATTTATTTATTTAGGGGCTGGCATTGTGGTGCATTGGATTAAGCCACCACCTGCAATGCCAGCAACCCATATGGTTGTCAGTTCAAGTCCCAGCTGCTCCACTTCCTATCCAGCTCCCTGCTAATACTCCTGGGAAAGCAGTGGAAAAGATAGCTGAGATGTGAGAGCTTCTGACACCCACATGGGAGACACAGATGAAGTTCCAGGCTCCTACCTTCAGCCTGGCCCAGCCCTGGCCTTTGTGACACTTGGCTAGTAAACCAGTGGATGGAAGGTCTCTCTCTCTCTGTCTCTCTCTTTCTGTGTCTCTCCCTCCTCTGTAACTTTGCCTTTCAAATAAATAAATAATTAAATCTTAAAAATTATATATTTATTTTCGTTTTTTAAAGACAGAGAGATGGTGGGGCCAGCGCTGTGGCACAGTGGGTTAAAGCCCCAATCTGCAGCGCTGGCATCCCATATGGGCACCGGTTTGAGTCCTGGCTGCTCCACTTCCGATCCAGCTCTCTGCTATGGCCTGGGAAAGCAGTAGAAGATGGCCCAAGTCCTTGGGCCCCTGTACCCGTGTGGGAAGACCTGGAAGAAGCTCCTGGCTCCTGGCTTCAGAATGGCGCAGCTCCGACCATTGCAGCCAAGTAGGGAGTGAACCAGCGATGGGAGACCTCTCTTTCTCTGCTTCTCCTTCTCTCTCTGCCTCTCCTTCTCTCTCTGTGTAACTCTAGCTTTCAAATAAATAAATAAATCTTAAAAAAAAAAAAGAGAGAGATGGAAAGAGAGAGAGAGAGACTCCCATGTGTGTGGAAGGGACCCAAGTATTTGAGCCGCCACCTGCTGCCTCCCAGGGTGCACTTGCAGAGATGCTGCACTGGAAGTGGCGTAATGGCTTTGAACCAGACACTCCAGCGGGATGGAGGTGTCCCAAGAGGCATCCTAACTGCTCTGCCAAATTCCGGCTCCTGAAAGTGGTTCTTCGGTGTGGATCGAGGTGCTAAGGGCAAGGTACCCAGCGCAGGCTGGGCCTGGCAAGGGCGCTGATGCCCCTGCTAAAGGTGGGCGCTCACCCCAGCGCCTCCCTTGACCCTCACATTACTCCTGGGGTGTGGCATGCTCCAGGTACTCACTCAGCAGCATTCCTTGTGTACCTGCTATGTGCTGGACACAGAGCCTGGAGGAGGCAGACCTCAATCTCAGCCCTCCCAGAGCTGACATTAACAGGGCAATCAGAGTAGGGCAGCTGGTGCCAAGGCATGGAGAAAAGCCAAGTAGGGTAGAGGCTTGGGGGAGATGGGAGGCTGCAGTCCGGCTTAGGAGGATCCTGGAAGGTCTCTGGACATGACCTTGGGGTGAGGATGTGGAGGTGAGGAAGCGCCTTCAGAACCGCGCCAGTAGCTGGTATAGGAATTAGAGCCGGTGCTGGAATCTACATTTGACCCTGAAGCCAGATTTCAACAGCCTCTCCCTCCTTTCTCTTCCTCCATTCCTCCCTCCCTCCGTCTCTCCCTCCCTCCCTCCCTCCCTTCCTCCCTCCCTCCCTCCCTCCCTCCCTCCTGTTTGCTTTATTTTATTTGAAAGGCAGATTGAAGGCAGGGTGGTGGGGGCGGGGTAGGTCTTCCATCCCGTTGGTTTACTTCTTAAATGTTCCCAATAGCCAGGGCTGGACCAGGTCAAAGAGAAGAGCCAGGGACTCCATCCAGGCCTCCCACGTGGGTGGCAGGGGTCCAAGCACTTGGGCCATTATCCTCTGCTTTCTCAGGCACTTTACCATGGAGTTGAATGGCACTTAACTGGCATTCCAACACGGGGTGCTGGTGTTGCAACAGTAGCTTAACCTGCTGCGCCACAGTGCCGGCCCCAGCAGACTCTCTTTCAAGAAGCAGTGCTGCTGTCCCCGGAGGAGGACGTGTGCGTGAGCTGCTGCACACTCCCACGCATGTGTCATCTGTGCGTGGTTGATATTCCCCCGGGCCTATCCTAAGGTCCCAGGTTCCCTCCTGAGGCCTTCCAGGGCCTGTCTGAGGCCTCACGTTGTTGGTTCTCCTGGAAACTTGGCAAGTCTGTGGCCACCTCGCCCAGAGCCCTGCATTCCAGTGGCTTATTTGTGTGCCTTGGAGCCCTGCCAGGGCTGGGCCCGGGACAGGTTGCCGTGGCAACCTCCCCCACTCCTTCCAGATAACTTCTCAAGGATGTTGCTCCTGGGCCAGAAATAGTTTCAGTCAGCGCTGGCTGCAGGAGGGGAACTTGGCAAGGTGAGCTGACTTAGGAATCCGTCTGGCTCTCGCAGGCTTTGAATCCCCACAAACTGAGTGGGGGCGGGGGCTTCTGGGGAGTGAGCCCCAACCTCCCCCGCCTGCTCCCAGCTTTTGGATTGGAATGGCTTAGTGTGGATCCTGGGAGAGCTGCCTTCAATCGTCACATTCCCGTTGTTGCAGTCAGAGCTTGCCTTTGAGAGCCTGCTAAAGCGGAACATTTTCTAGAAGTTCAAGTTCATTGAGGTATGCCTGCTAAAGAAGGTTCCCGTTTTCAGTGTACAGTTTGATGAATTTCTACACGAGTGATGGTCACTGCTATTAGGGATAGGTAACTTCTCTGTAACCCTCCAAGTGCGAGCGTCCTGCCCGGCTCCTAGCCCCAGGCACCCTGTGGTCTGCATCTGTCCCCACAGAACAGCTGTGCCTTTTCTAGAAGCTCCCATGTCCTAGGAATCCCCAGTACATGCGCACCTGTGGTGGGCATCTTTTGTTCAACCTCGTGCCTTTGAGATTCATCTGTGTGGCTGCTGTCTATGTGCTCTTTGGACCCGTTGTCTGGGGGTGTGGTAGTTACATGGGCTAACAGGCAGTTAGGTCAGGTCCCTGCTGGAATGAGAAAAGGGGGGGGGGCCCTTTAAAAATGTGCAAGATGCGTGCTTCTCCACAAAAGCTGCCTTTAGCAAGGTCGAAGTGCTGACCCCAGCCTTCTGAGTTTCTAGTTTTGTCGTGAGAATAGAGAAGTTATCCATCCCACCCTTCTGAGGGTTTTTTTATTTGATCAGGAGCAGCCTAGACAGGGTTTTGTCCCCGCCCTTGATTGATTGGTCCCCAAATAGTGCTTAAAAGACTCCACTTCCACCAGTTTCCGGGGTCTTCCTCTCTTGGAGCTCCCTTCTGACCGCTGAGGCAGGAGGTTTCTGACGTCAATAAATCTTGCTTTGCTCACTGCCTTGTCCGTGTGGAAATTCTTCCACGTGACCAGAACCAAGGTTGTTGCTGGTTTCCCTGTAGCAGGGTGATCCGTTTCCATGTTGATGGGTGTTCCAGTTGTTTCCAGTGTCTGACGATTACAAATGCTAAATAAAAATACAGAAGCCATGGGGCTGTCGGGAGGCTGTGGAAGCCCTGGTGTGAGACAGAGAGTAGAGTGATGAGGCTTTATTAGCAATAGGGCATCCATCGGAATGGAAGGGACAGAGAGAGGGGGAGCGCCCAGTCGCTAGGACTGGGGGAGAGCGAGGTTACATGGTTGAATGGAGAGAGTACACCTGGGCAGGGGGCAGCTCAGCAGAGAGGCAGAGTGCTGAGCACGCAGTCTGTTTGGACTTCCTAGGTTTTTACCCACCTACCCCTCTTCTCCAAGACAAAGGAGGGAGAGTCCTGGCAGAAGGGTTTGTGGGGTGAAAATTAGCAAATTCCTCCCCAGATTTGCTGGCTCTGGGCAGAGCAGAGGGGCTTCCCTTAGGGTGTCTGTGAAGGTTTTATTGCACATGTTATCAGGTCAGGTAACCCATTTGGTCCTGAGGAGAGAAAATTCTCCTGGGAGCTGGGAAGGGCTGGGACCACCTGGGAGGTTATCAGGGTCTGAGCAGGACGTTGAGGTGCAAGATGCTGGGCTCCTGGAGCTTCTGCAGCAGGTGCTGGTCTTCAGGCCCTTCTCACACACACATGGGCTCGATTTCTGACTTCCTACCTAACAGGGCCAGCACTGTGATGTGGTCTCGGTTAAGCAGAGCTTGCAATGCTGCAGGCTCCGCTTCAGATCCAGCTTCCTGCTGATGCACCTGGGAAGTCAGCAGAAGATGGCCCCAGAGCTTGGAGGCCTGCCACCCACGTGGGAGATCCCGATGGGGTTCCTGGCTTCAGTCTGGCCTGACTCTGGCTGTTGGGAACTGAGCCAGTGGATAGAAGAGCTGAGTCTGTGTCTGTGTCCCTGCTTCCTTTTCTCTCTGTCATTATGCCTCTCAAATAAATAAATATTTTAAAAAAAGTAGTCACTCCTGCTGAAGATCACATCACCACACTGAAACCTCCCGGGCAATCAGATTCCAGAGATAACAGCCACATCTTCCAGGCAGGCCCCTGTCAATGGGCACGAGGATGAGGTTCCTTCTACTTTAATCTTTACACAAAGGGCAACCTGATATTAACCAATCAGCTACCTTTCTGTTGCTCTGTCTCCCTGTCCCCACTTTATGAAGAAGGTGACTTGGAAGTGACTAATCTACTTCTTTTGTTCTTTCTTTCTGCTTTCTTTCTTTCTTCTTTTTCTTTTCTTTTTTTTTAAGACTTTATTTGAGAGGTAAAGTTACAGAGAGAGGCAGAGAGAGAGAGAGAGAGAGATAGAGAGGTCATCCATCCACTGGTTCTCTCCCAAAATGGCCGCAAAGGCTACAGCTGAGCTGATCCGGAGCCAGGAGCCAGGAGCCAGGAGCCAGGAGCCAGGAGCCAGGAGCTTCTTCTGGTCCTTGTTTCTGCTTTCTTCAGCTCCTTTCTATGAAACCAAGCTCCTCTACCTGACCCACTGGAATATTTATTCTTCACTACATAAATATTGCCCAGTTCTAGAATAGTAAACAAAGTCACTATGAAATACATGAAATCTGTTCTCTTTGTGTCAATAAAAATTAGAAAGAAAAAAATCTGTGGCCTACCCTATGGCACAGTGGGTTAAAGCTCCTGCCCACAGCACCGGCATCCCATATGATGCTAGTTTGAGTCCTCGCTGCTCTACTTCTGATCCAGCTCCCTGTTGGTGCACCTGGGAAAGCAGTGGAAGATGGTCTGAGTGCTTAGGCCCCTGCACCCCACGTGCAGAGACCCAGAAGAGGCTCCTGGCTCTGGTAGTTGCAGCCATTTGGGGAGTAAATCCACAGATGGAAGATCTCTCTCTCTCTCTCTCTCTCTCTCTCTCTCTCTCTGCTTTTCAAATAAATAAAATTAAACAAAGAAAATATTTAAATTGTAAGGATCCCCATGTTTGTATTATTGCTATACACATTTATGTATAAATCTCTATGTGAACATATATTTTCATGTTTTGGGTAATAACAGCAATAGAATGGTTGGATGATATGGTAAGTATATGTTAAATTTTATAAGAAACTATCAGATTGCATGTGTTTTTTAAAAAAATTATTTATTTATTTTTCCCAGAAGCCTTTTATTTAAGGTAGACAAACTTCATGCATTTCCTAAGCACAACTTTAGGAAGATAGTGATTCTTCCCACCCTACCCACCCCTCTCCCACCTGCACTCCCACCCTTCTTCCTCCTCCCTCTCCTATCCCTACTCTTATTTTTTACTGTGATCTATTTTCAATTAACTTTATTTTTTTATTTTATAATTTATATTTATTTGACAGGTAGAGTTATAGACAGTGAGAGAGATAGAGAGACAGAGAGAAAGGTCTTCCTTCCGTTGGTTCACTCCTCAAATGGCCGCAATGGACGGCACTGCGTGGATCCGAAGCCAGAACCCACTTGCCTCCTCCTGGTCACTCATGCGGGTGCAGGGGCCCAAGCACTTGGGCCATCCTCCACTGCCCTCCCGGGCCACAGCAGAGAGCTGGACTGGAAGAGGAGCAACTGGGACAGAATCCGGCGCCCATATGGGATGTCGGCGCCGCAGGCGGAGGATTAACTAAGTGAGCCACGGCACCGGCCCCCCCTTCAATTAACTTTATACAGATAGGATTAACTCTATACTAAGTAAAGAGTTAAACAAATAGTATTAAAAACTGTTCCTGTAGAGATAAGAGTTGTTCAAAGTCATTGCATCTCAAAGTGTCAATTTTACTTCTATAGATTACGTTTTAGGTGCTCTATTAGTTAGCACTGATCAGGGAGAATAAATGGTCTTTGTTCTTTTTTTTTTTTTTTTTTTTGACAGGCAGAGTGGACAGTGAGAGAGAGAGAGACAGAGAGGAAGGTCTTCTTTTACCGTTGGTTCACCCTCCAATGGCTGCTGTGGCCGGCGCGCTATGGCTGGCACACCGTGGCTGGCACACCTCGCTGATCTGAAGCCAGGAGCCAGGTGCTTCCTCCTGGTCTCCCATGGGGTGCAGGGCCCAAGCAGTTGGGCCATCCTCCACTGCACTCCTGGGCCACAGCAGAGAGCTGGCCTGGAAGAGGGGCAACCGGGACAGAATCCGGTGCTCTGACTGGAGCCCCGGTGTGCCAGCACCACAGGCGGAGGATTAGCCTATTGAGCCACGGCACCAGCTGGTATTTGTTCTTTTGGGACTGGCTTATTTCACTAAGTCTAATGTTTTCCAGTTGCATCCAATTTGTTGCAAACAACAGGATTTCATTTTTTTCCACCACTGTATGGTATTCCATGGTGTATGTATCCCATAATTTCTTTTTTTTAAGATTTTATTTATTTATTTGAGAGATAGAGTTATAGACAATGAAAGGGAGAGACAGAGAAAGGTCCTCAGTCTGTTGGTTCACTCCCCAATGGCTGGAGCTGTGCCAATCTGAAGCCAGGAGCCAGGTGCCTCCTCCTGGTCTCCCATGTGGGTGCAGGAGCCCAAGAACCTGGGCCATCCTCCACTGCTTTCCCAGACCACAGCAGAGAGCTAAACTGGAAGAGGAATAGCCAGGACCAGAACTGGCTCCCATAAGAGATGCTGGCACCGCAGGTGGAGGTTTAACCCACTGTGCCACAGTGCCGGCCCCCCATAATTTCTTTATCCAGTCTTCAGTTGATGGACATTTGGGTTGATTCTATATCTTAGCTATTGTGATTTGGGCTGCATGCGCTTATTTTTGTACATTTGGAAGGAAGAGAGAGGGAGACAGAGAGAGCTCTTCCATCTGTTAGTTCACTCTCTAAATACCTGCAATAGCCAGGGCTGGGCCAGGTTGAAGCCAGGAACCCAGAATTCAATCCGGGTCTCTCACATAGGTGGCAGGGACCCAAGCACTTGATCATCACCTGCCGCCTCCCCGGTCTGCATTGTCAGAAGCTGGAACGTGGAGCAGAGCTGAGACTTGAACCTGGATGCTCTGTTACGGGATGTGGGCATCCCAGGCAGCAGCTTCACCTCTGCCCCAACGCCTGCCCCGGAGAGCTTTTCTTGTATCTGCCTCTTGTCTCTGGCCTTCAGCCCAGGCTGATCCTTATGTCAGCGTGCCACCCTTCATTGGACACATCTTGTTACCGGAGAATGGCAGGGTTCTTGTCTTCGCCCAAGAAAGAATTCAGGCGTGAGACAGAGTAGTGGAAAGTAAAAAGTAGCAAAGTTTATTAGGGTAGGGACATCTGCAAGAACAGATGGGTTGGCCAGCACCATGGCTCAATAGGCTTGTGGCGCCGGCACATCGGGTTCTAGTCCCGGTTGGGGCGCCGGATTCTGTCCCAGTTGCCCCTCTTCCAGTCCAGCTCTCTGCTGTGGCCTGGGAGTGCAGTGGAGGATGACCCAAGTGCTTGGGCCCTGCACCCGCATGGGAGACCAGCAGAAGCACCTGGCTCCTGGCTTCAGATCAACGCAGTGCGCTGGCCGCAGCAGCCATTTGAGGGGTGAACCAATGGTAAAGGAAGACCTTTCTCTCTGTCTCTCTCTCTCACTGTCCACTCTGCCTGTCAAACAAACAAACAAGCAAAAAACAAAAAACGGATGGGCACTTCTCCAGACAGGACCTGAGAGAGAGTGCAGTCGCTCAGACTGGGGGGTGGGGGGTGAGGTTACATGGTTGAGTAGAGATTACACCTGACCAGGCCAGGCGGGCGGCTCAGCAGAGAGGCAGAGGGCTGAGCGCACCATCTGGTTGAGGCCAGGGGTTTTTAAGGAGGTGGGTCTTGCTTCCCCACCTGTGCTCCTCTTGGAACAAAGGGCTTTTTGGATGTAAATAGAAAAACTTCCATCTGAGTTTTCTCCCTGAAGTTATCAGACAGGAGGAAGGTGCCTGTCCTGAGTTTAGAGGAAGGGTGAGCAAGACCCCCTAGAGAATGGAGATCGGGAGCAGGGTGTTTGAAATGCAGATACTGGGCTGCACCTTGGAGATTGTAGAAGATTTGTCAGGCAGAAGGGGTGGGACCCCTCACCTGGCAGGTTATTGGGTAGAAGGGGGCAGGGCAGGATGCGGATACCAGGCTGCCCCTGAAACATTATCCGGATGACTTTGAGATGCAGATGCATGTGCTGGACATAGACGTCTTCTCTTTAGGCCTTTATGTCACACACACATAAGCTCATATCTGACTTCCTACCTAACAGTCTCATTGACTCTTCATGAATACTCAGTGAGGTTGGTCCTGTGCAGTCAGGTTTTGAGAACAAATTATTTTATTTTATTTTTTAGATTCATTTTATTTTATTTTTAAATATTTATTTATTTAATTGAAAGAGTTACAGAGAGAGAGGAGAGACAGAGAGAGACCTCTTCCACCCGCTGGTTCATTATCCAGATGGCCACAATGGCCAGCACAGAGACCAGACTGAAGACAGGAGCCAAGAGCATCTTCCAGGTTCCCCATGAGGTTTCTAGGGGCCCAAGCATTGCGTCATCTTCTGCTGCTTTTCCCAGGCCGTTAGCAGGGAGCTGGATTGGAAGTGGAGCAGCTGGGACATGAACTGGCTCCCATGTGGGATGCTAGCATTGCAGGCGGCAGCTTTACCTACAATACCACATGCCAGTCCCTATTTAATTTTTTAAGGATTCATTCTTTTTTTTCTTTTTTTGAAAGGCAGAGTGACAAAAAGGGTGAGTGAGACACACACACACACACACACACACACAGAGAAATTTTCCATCTGCTGGTTCACTCCCCAAATGCCCTCAGCGGCTGGAGCTGGGCCATATTGATGCCAGGAACTCTGTCTGGGGCTCTCCCACGAGTGTCAGGGACCCACATACTTGAGCCATCACTTGTTGTTGTGTTAGCAGAAAGCTGGAATTAGAATGGAGCTGGAACTCAAATCCAATCACTTAAAAAAAAAAGATGTATTTATTTATTTGAGAGTCAGAGTTACACAGAGAGGGAGACATAGAGAGATATTCCATCCGCTGGTTCATTCCCCATGTGGCCGAAATGGCCAGGGCTGGGCTGATCCAAAGCCAGGAGCCAGGAGCTTGTTCCTGGTCTCCCACACACTTGGACCATCTTCCACTGCTTTCACAGGCCATTAACAGGGAGCTGGATCTGAAGTGGAACAGCCGGGACTTGAACCAGCGCCCATATAGGCTGCTGCCACAGCATGGTCCCCAAACCCAGTCACTTCGATATGGAATGCAGGTGTCTCAATACATTGTCTTAAATCAATAGGCCAGGCCGGCGCTGTGGCTCAATAGGCTAATCCTCCGCCTGCGGCGCTGGCACCCCGGGGTTCTAGTCCCGGTCGGGGCACCAGATTCTGTCCCAGTTGCCCCTCTTCCAGTCCAGCTCTCTGCTGTGGCCTGGGAGTGCAGTGGAGGATGGCCCAAGTGCTTGGGCCCTGTATCCGCATGGGAGACCAGGAGAAGCACCTGGCTCCTGGCTTCGGATCAGCGCGGTGCGCCGGTCACAGTGGTCATTGGAGGGTCAACCAACGGTAAAGGAAGACCTTTCTCTCTGTCTCTCTCTCTCTCACTGTCCACTCTGCCTCCTATAACCATCTTTGAACACAGGAGACTTGTATTATATATAAATAATTCTGTTATTTCTTTCTGTAGTGGGGACAAACTTTACCACTACCCTCTTAGGCTCTCTGACTGGGCCTGGAAATGAACTTGACATAGGGCAACTCAACAGGAGAACGGCCCACAGATTTCTATAGGGACAGAAGAGCCCCTTGGAAACCGAAGATCCAAAGGGGACGATAGAACCTACTCTGCCCATGTTGTGAGTTGGACCAAGAGAAGGAAGGTGTGAGAATGTAAGGAGACCCAGGGCTTCTGCGGGCGGGTGCTCAGGGAGGAGAGGCTGGAAGGATGGGGGTATCGAACGGGGCTGGTGGGCGGATCTCTCCTGGCCTCAGCTCCCTCCTGCTGCAGGCACCTGAGGGTAGCTGCCCCCCAGGACATGCTCTGTTTTTGGGAGGGGTAAGGGACCAGAGTGCCCCTCTCGCCTTGGCTATTTTTAGGCGCTTTTTTTTTAAAAGATTATTTATTTATTTATTTTTGACAGGCAGAATTAGATAGTGGAGAGAGAGAGAGACAGAGAGAAAGGTCTTCCTTTTCCGTTGGTTCACCCATCAAATGGCCACTACGGCTGGTGCGTTGCACCGATCCGAAGTCAGGAGCCAGGTGCTTCCTCCTGGTCTCCCATGCGGGTGCAGGGCCCAAACACTTGGGCCATCCTCCACTGCACTCCTGGGCCACAGCAGAGAGCTGGCCTGGAAGAGGGGCAACCAGGACAGAATCTGGCGCCCCGACCGGGACTAGAACCCCGGGGTGCCGGCGCCGTAGGCGGAGGATTAGCCTAGTGAGCCGCGGCACAGGCCAAAAAAAACTTTATTTATTTATTTGAGAGGCATAATTACAGAGAGAGAGAAGGAGAGGCAGAGAAAGGTCTTCCATCCACTGGTTCACTCCCCAAATGGCCACAATGGCCGGAGCCAGGAGCCAGGAGCTTCTTTGGTCCCTGTCAGCAGCCCTTTCAGACGTAGGGACTTGTGACAATAACTCTTTCATTTGCTCAGGATTCTGTGGGCAGCTGTTTGAGGAGGGCTGGGCTTCCTTCCACTGGTCTTGGCTTGGACTCATTTGTGCAGGGGGCTGTTGGGACCCAGCTGCTGCGGGGCCTCTGTAGGGTGAGGTTTTGCTCTTCCTGTCCTGTCACACTGGACCAGCCAGGATGGCCAGTTTCTCTAATACCAGATGACAATTTCAACCTCAAGGCTTACGATTTTTCCAAGGTTTTTTCCTCTACCAAATCAGAGCCGAATTTGGCGCATTGTATGTATTTTTAAAGATTTATGTATTTGTTTATTTTTAAAGATTATTTATTTGAGAGGCTGAATTGCAGACAGAGAGAGGGAAAGACAGAGAGAGAGAGGTCTTCCATCTGCTGATTCACTCCCCAAATGGCCACAACAGCCAAAGCTGGGCCGATCTGTAGCCAAGAGCTTCTTCTGGGTCTCCCACACGGGTACAGGGGCCCAGGCACTTGGACCATCTTTTGCTGCTTTCCCAGGAAAAGCAGAAGAAAGCTGGATCAGAACAGAGTAGCTGGGATGTGAACTGGCACGCTGAGACGGGATATTGGCATCACAAGCCGTGGCGGCTTAACCTGTTGCACCACAGCGCTGGCCTGAGAGGCAGCGGCTTTGGCCCTTTAAACTAATGACAAGCCAAGTGGGGCAAAGATGAGACCAATCGATCAGTTTATGGCAATGCACACAAAAGCAGAATAAGCAAAATCAAATAAAAGGAATACATGAAAGATGAGACGGATGAAAGAGAATGACTTGAGCCCAGAGTGCTATTAACAAACCAAGCACAAGCATCCGCAGAGGACATTTTCCAAATGGTCCAGGAAAACGCAGCCCTTCAAGGTGACACTGGGCGGTTCCTGATTGCCATCAGCCATCAGCCATCAGCGACGACGGTCAAGGGCCCTTCACCCCAACAGAGCCTCTGCAGCCAGCGCCTGCCCGAAGTTCTCGCAGGGCAGGGAGTCACAGCCAGATGGGTCTCAAGTGGCAGTCTGAGGACTATAGCATTTACCGCTCTGGAACGTGTCTTGTGTTAGCCACCAGATGTCCAGTTTGGGGAAAAACATCCAGAACCAAACGATCTCATTTGCACCGGGACACACAGTTGCCACTGTGCTGTATCAACCAGCCAGAACAAAGCAGTGGGTCCCCTGCTATCAGCCATTTGGCTCCGTTTCAGCTTGTGTTACATGAAAAAAACTCGCAATGGAGTGAGTGCTGTAAAGGCACCTTCATGTTAATCCTCATTAAAATACCAGTTTACTTAGATTCACAAAATGGTAACACAACAAAACGTACATTTGCTTATTTGAAAGGCAGAGAGACAGAGAGAGGAGAGAGATGAGAGAGAGAAGGGAGGGAGGGAGGGGGAGAGAGAGAGAGAGAGAGAGAGAGAGAGAGAGAGAGAATCTTCCATCCACTTCCATTCATTCCCAAATGGCTACAACAGCCAGGTCTGGGCCAGGCTGAAGCCGGAGCCAGGGATTCCAACCGGGTCTCCCATGAAGATGTCAGGGGTCCGTGTACTTGGGCTATCATGTGCTGCTGTTGCAGGGGAATTAGCAGGAAGCTGGACTGGAATTACAGTAGCTGGGACTCAAACCCATACTCTGATTATGGGATGCCAGTGTCGCAAGCAATGGCTTAACTCTGTGTCACCAACCAGCCCCCACAGCGTGACTGCCTCTGTCATAAACTTCAAAGGCTTATTTGAAACTCAGAAGCTAAGAATGCACTCTCTGTTCTGCTGTATCCTCCAGTACTTCCTACAGGGCTGTGCTGTAAATGTTCTAGCCGCCTCTCCGATGGGGGAAGGAGTCAGGAGGAAAGCCTCATTGAATAGCAGTGTAGGACAGTGTCCTGGTTAGAACGGTTGGTTTACCCAGGGTGAGGGGTACCAGGGGAAAGGAGGGGAACTCTGCCCCGACTTGGGTTTTGCAAAAATTTACCTGGGCAGCTTTGATGGGGGATGGCGCTATGGAAGATTAACTTCAGGAGCCATTGTGTTCTAGGGAGAGAGGCACAATGAGGAGGAAGGAATTTACTACTCTGGCCCTTGCACAGGGCGTGGCTGTAACTGGGATGCCTTGGTGCTGGCTCACAGGGGCACTGGGGGAGGAGAATCTCAGGGGGCAAAAGCTGAGGGAGTCGTAGCATCAGCAACCCAAGCAATGGAGAAGGCTGGGTCCTCTGTCTGCCGGCTGCAGCAGGTGAGCCCCAGAGTCTGATATGCAAGTGGTGACGGGATGGTGATGTCACTGGCAGCTCATGGGCAAGAATGGAGTTGGCAGCAGGTGGGCAAGTCGCAAGGGCAAGGTCAGGAGCCCAAGGGTGAGCGTCTGGGGTGATGGTAGTGAGAATGGCAAGACCACTTGGCACCTAACGCCTCCCGTCACGTGCCTGCCCTGAGAGACTTAACTAACCTGGCGCAGCTTCTAGCAGCCAAAGATGGCGTCCCCAGGGCTCCCTCTGGATTCCTGTCTAGAGAGGCTCAGGGCTGTCAGATGGATTTGTTCCAGCCAGCGTCAAACACAGGCCCCCAGCCTCCCGCTCTCAGAGCATTTACAACAAAGGGCTCACAGCCAAGACTCTTCCTCTGTGCCTTCGACGTGTGTGTGTTTCCTGCATCTTGCAAGGACCTCGAAGTGGGCTCATCAGTAGGGTGAGCTCCAGGGTCTCTGTCTCGCAGCCTCTGTGGGAGGGCACGGTCCTAACTGTGATGCTGCCGGCTCGGCGCAGGCCTGGTGGCGTTCATGGTAGTCCCTGCTGCCCCTCTGCCTGCACAAACTGGAGTGGAGCTCTGTTCTCCCCTACAGGCAGTAGTTATGGCATCAATCTGTTCTCAGCACGCTTGCTAGCCTTTCACTTCCTTTATCTTTCTTGCTTGGGAGTTGGCAGGGACTACGGGGAACTGAAGCTGGAGGAGGGGCGAGTTAGATGAGCGCCAGGCTCCAGTCAGGCGGTGAGAGCAGCCCCGGGCGGTGACCGATGGGGCCAGGGAAGAGTGGCCTGGGCACGCTTGAGGTACATTAGACACCACAAGCTGGGCCCATGCCAGGGGGCGGGGGGAGGGCTTTTGTTCACTAAGGGTGCAGCCTGGAGGGGGCTGATGTGGGCACAGAGCATGGGAGACAGCCCCAGCTGCCGCCCCTGGAGAGATACAAAATGGGGCCAGGAATGCCGGAAAGGAGGCAGCTGGCGTCCTGCCATCTTGCGTGTCAGCTGTTGAGGCCACAGTCTTCCTGTTGATCACAACCGATGTGTGCACACGAGGGAGAGAACCAACTCCCTGGGTACTGCTGTCGCAATTCTCAGAGGTCGCTGTTTATCCATGAACTTCATTTTGGGGTCTCTCCATTGTGGTCATGGTCACTGACTTCTGGAATGTCCTAAGGGTTATTTTTTCATTTTGCAGAAGAAGAGGAAAATTCCTTTTGAAGAGAAAAAAATAGTGAAAAGAAAATTCTAGAAAGTGGAAAATGACTTGGAAGTCTCTCTCTGCCCTTGAGAAATAAGTGGGCCCCTCTGATGCCCTCACACTTTTGGGCAATCGAGCAAGCACAGCCCACAGCAGCAGTCTTGTGGGAGGGGGAGAGTGGGACACGGGACCCAAGGCTGAGAACCCAGGACACAGAGCCTCCCCTTCTGCCCCTTTGGTGACCAAGAGCAATGATTTCACACCTGTGGTCATCAGTTTTCTCACGTGGCTTCATGTTTGCTGCCTTGAGGTCAATTATGTTTCCTTCTATGACTTTGCATTCAGGCAAAGATTTCTCGTTCCATTTTGTTCCAGATAAGTGGAACACATATGGGCGCACACACTGAGGGAAGTGGGGTACCCCAAAAGCACATAGTACTAGGGTGACACAAAGGTTTCTACTCCGTGTGTTCAGCCACCCTTCAATCCTTCTTCAGAAGTAAACTTTGGGTTGGCGTTGTGATGCAGCAGTGACGTTCCTTCCATATGAGCACCAGCTTCAGTCCTAGCCGCCCTGCTTCCACTCCAGCTCCCCGCTAATGAGTCTGGAAAAGCAGTGAAGACGGCCCAAGTGCTTGGGCCCCTGCCATGCTTGTTAAGGACCAGGATGGAGTTCCTGGCTCCTGGCTTTGGTCTGGGACAGCTTTGGCTCTTTGGGGGAGTGAAGCAGTGGATGGAAGATTCTCTCTCTTTCTCTACTCCCTTTCCTTCACCCCCTGTCACTCTGCCTTTCAAATACGTAAGTCTTTTTAAAAAATAAACTTGGTTAGTTTAATTTAAAACCACATTTAGGATTGAGTGGGAGAAGCAAGACACAAAAGATGCATACTGTGTGATTCCTCTGCTGTAAAGTTCGAGAACAGATAGAACCAACCAGTACCTACGGGGGATTGGTTCCAGGACCCCCGTGGAGACCAAGGTCTACAGATGCTCAGGTTCCTTATGTAAAATGGCATAGCATTTGCCCATAAGCTACACAATCCTCCTGTGTACTTTAAATCGTCTCTGGGTTCCCTATAATACCGAGTACAACATAAAGACTATATAAATAGTTGCTATTCTAAATTGTTTAGTGACTACAACAAGCAAAAGTCTGCACATGTTCAATTCAGATTCACTTTCCCCCCAAATAGCTTCAATTTGTAGTTGATTGAATTCACAGATGGGGCACCTGCGGATCTGGAGTGCTAACTGCATACATGGTTGTAAAAACCCGAACAGGAATCACCCCTGAACTTAATCAGGAGGAAAGAGTCCCAGATCTTGCTTGGGAGATCAATTTTGCTGTTATATGTATTTGTCAAAGCTCACTAGACTACACACTTCAAATCTGTATATATATATATATATATATATTTTTTTTTTTTTTTGGGCAGGCAGAGTGGACAGTGAGAGAGAGAGACAGAGAGAAAGGTCTTCCTTTACCATTGGTTGACCCTCCAATGGCTGCTACGGCCAGCGCACTGCGGCCGGCGCACCGCACTGATCTGAAGCCAGATGCTTCTCCTGGTCTCCCATGCGGGTGCAGGGCCCAAGCACTTGGGCCATCCTCCACTGCACTCCCGGGCCACAGCAGAGAGCTGGCCTGGAAGAGGGGCAACCGGGACAGAATCCAGCGCCCCGACTGGGACTAGAACCCAGTGTGCCGGCGCCGCAGGCGGAGGATTAGCCTAGTGAGCCACGGCGCCAGCCCAAATCTGTATATTTTTTTTCTACACACACATTATACTTCAACAATATTTTATTTTGTTTTAAAGATTTATTTATTTATTTGAAAGTCAGAGCTACAGAGACAGAGAGAGAGAGAGAGACAGACAGACATCTTCCATCCACTGGTTCACTCCTCAGGTGGCTGTAACAGCCAGGGCTGGGCCAGGCTGAAACCAGGAGTCGAGAGCTTCATCCAGGTCTCCCACATGGGTGCAAGAGCCCAAGCACTTGGGCATCTTCCACTGCTTTTCCAAGGCCATTAGCAGGGAGCTGGATCAGAAGTGGAGCAGCCGGGACACGAACTGGCACTTATAAGGGAAGCCAGCATTGCAGGTGGCAGCTTTACCTGCTGTGCCACAATGCTGGCCCCAGTAATTTTATTTACGTATTTATGTTTTATTTTCTTTGAAAAGGAGAGAGAGAGAGAGAGAGAGAGATCTTCCAGCCGTAATTTAAAAGAAGCAGTGAGCCCTCTCATTTTAGACCATGAACGAGCCGAGACTGCCAGCTCCTTCCCTTAGAATCGACCTTGGAGGAGCCATAGCAGCTGCAGGGAAACACAGATTCCAGAAGTGATGGAAAATAAAAGCGAGCCGACCCGCCTGGTCTCTGCCCCGCTGCCCTGGGGAAGAGGGTGCCTGATCCTGAAGCTGGGGCTGCAGCTGGCGTTGGAGCAGGGCTGGGCTGCTGGGCGTCCGAAGGAGATGGGTTTTGTTTCTGTTTGGCTTTGTGTAGGCGTGCGGATGACTGCCTGTCTGGCTAGGGCCTGTTTGCTTTGGTTTGGTTCTGCCTTGCCGTTTGCCTGACAGATCTGAGGCCAGACCTTCGCCTTGCCCCGGGCCTGGTGGCTGTGGGGTGCCACTGGCCACACGGAAGCAAGCAGCATCGCTTAGAGCTCTTGCCCCTCCCCCATCTGCAGGGCTGTGGACCACTTCAGGGAGGCTCTGCCCCCGCCAGGGTCTCTCCTCTCTGGACCGGGGATGGAAGCTTAGGCGGCGGGGCTGCTCGCAGGCTTGGTTGGCCACCCCTGCCTGGGCGTGGCCCTTCCTTCTCCTTAAATCCGTGAAGGTTGACCTGAATTTGGGCATGCTCGATGCTACCCCTTCTCCACCGCCTTCTTCCAAAGCAGCTGGTACAGGTCTCATCCCGATTATCCAGCCACAGATTGAATTTTTCTCCCTGTAAACAGTCTCACTTTCTCGTCCTCCTCCCTCCCCCCCTCCCCCCTCCTCATCCTCCTCGCTTCTCCCTTGCAGCTTTTTTTGGCTTGGAGAAGCACAGTGCTTTTCCTGCACTGCTTATTTTTTGTCTTTTGAGACTCTTCCCACTGTGACAGTCCGCTCCATCTGCACCTGCGGCATTTTATTCCTCATTTCCTCACCACTTTCAAAATAAATACCATCTCTATGTTTGTCCCTTTTATAATTGTGCGCCTCTTACAAGCACGGTCAGGATTCTCGGTGGCTTTACGCTTATGGGCCGTGATGGGGTAGGTAATATGTGAGCAACTGCGTGGGCACAGCACAGCCACGCGCCTGGGGGAACGAGCTCTCTGCAGGTCACGATGACCATTCGCTACAGCTAATGCCATCTGTTGGTGGAGGGAGGAGTTGTTTTTTTCCTGGCTTTTTTTTTATATCTATGGATCTGCAGGCATTGAAATTTGAGGAAAATTGTTTCCTAAACATATTATTCTGTGGTTTTTTAAAAATCGATCTTCTTGGCCGGCACCGCGGCTCACTAGGCTAATCCTCTACCTGCGGCACCGGCACCCCGGGTTCTAGTTCCGGTCGGGGCGCCGGATTCTGTCCCGGTTGCTCCTCTTCCAGTCCAGCTCTCTGCTGTGGCCCGGGAATGCAGTGGAGGATGGCCCAGGTCCTTGGGCCCTGCACCCGCATGGGAGACCAGGAGGAAGCACCTGGCTCCTGGCTTCGGATTGGCATAGCATGCCGGCCATAGCGGCCATTTGGGGGTGAGCCAACGGAAAGGAAGACCTTTCTCTCTGTCTCTCTCTCTCTCACTGTCTAACTGCCTGTCAAAAAAAATCAATTTTCTTTTAAACATATTTTTTAAAAAATTTATTTGAAAGGCAGAGTTACAGAGAAAAAGGGGAAGAGACAGAGATAGAGACAGAGAGGTCTTCCATCCACTGTTCACTTCCCTAATGGCTGCAACAGCTGGTGTGAAGCCAGAAGGCAGGAGCTTCTTCCAGGTCTCCCATGTGGGTGCAGGAGCCCCAGGACTTAGGCCATCTTCTGCTGCTTTCCTAGGCGCGTTAGCAGGGAGCTGGATAGGAAGCGGAGCAGACAGGACTTGAATCAGCACCCATATGGGATGCTGGTGATGCAGGCAAGGCTTAACCCACCATGCCACAACACTGGTCCCTATTCTGTGGCTTTTAAAAGTAATTCATTATAGGGGCTGGTGTTGTGGCACAGCAGGTTAAGCCACTGCTTGTGATGCCAACATCTCATATCAAAGTGCTGGTTTGAGGTCTGGATGCTCCACTTCCAACCCAGTGGAAGACAGTCCAAGTACTTGGGCTCCTTCCGCCCACGTGGAACACCAGATGGAGTCCCTGGCTCCTGGCTTTGTACTGGACCAGTGCTGGCCATTGCAGCCATTTGAGGGGTGAGCCAGCCAATTGGGGAGTGAGCCAGCAGATGGAAGGCCTCTCTCGCTCCTCTCTCGCTCCTGCTCTCGCTCTTGCTCTCTCTTTGTCTGCCTCTCCTTCTCTCTCTGTAACTCTGCTTTTCAAATAAGACTGAAGCCAGGAGCCAGAAGCTTCATCCGGGTCTCCCATATGAGAGGCAGGGGCCCCGGTACCTGGACCATCTTCAGTTGGTTTTCCGAAGTGCATTAGCAGGGAGCTGGATTGGAAGTGGAGCAGATGGGACACGAATTGACGCACATATGGGATGCTGGCATCAGCGATCATGGTTTAACACACTAAACCACAATGCAAGCCCCTACAGATAATCTTCTAAGTTACATATCCTTAGTTTTAAATGTAAATCTCTGATTTTCAATGGAGTTGGCTATGCCAATAAACAGATTTCCGCCTCATGATTTTTTCCAAGACTATTACAACACACAATTTATGCGGGCAATCCCTAATGTTGGACAATGGTCTTGCTTCTGAAGTGGTGACATCAAACGCTTGTCCTATCTCCTGAAGCTCATGTGAGTGTGGCTTCATGCAGCAGGTGGCGGGAGCAAGCGCGTCACCAGACTCAAGCTGAGGTAGGAGTTCTGTCTGCAGGGTGGGCAGTGCACCGTTCATGTAACCACCAACCACTTCTGGTTGTAGAACATCCCTGTTCGGGGCTGGTGCTGTGGCATAGCTAGTAAAGCCACTGCCTTTGATGCTGGCATCCCATGTGGGTGCCAGTTTGAGTCCTGGCTGCTCCACTTCCCATCCAGCTCTCTGCTACTGTGCCTGGGCAAGCAGCAGAGGATGGCCCAAGTGCTTAGGCCCCTGCACCCATGTAGGAGCCCTGGAGGAAGCTCAGGGCTCCTGGCTTCGGCCTGGTCCAGCCCTGGCCATTGCAGCTATTTGGGGAGTGAACCAGCCGATGGGAGTTCTCTCTCTCTCTCTTTGTGTGTATGTGTGTGTCTCCCTCTCTCTGTAACTCTGCCTCTCAAAAAAAAAAAAAAAAAAAAAAAAAAAAGGCAAGGGGGCAGAGCTGTGGTGGTGTAGTAGGCTCTAGGCTATGCCTCTGCCTGTGGCACCAGCATCCCATATAGGTGCCAGTTCGTGTCCCAGCTGCTTCTTTTCTGACCCAGTTATCTGCTAATGGCCTGGGAAAGCAGTAGAGGATGGCCCAAGTGTTTGGGCCCCTGTACCCACGTGGGAGACCCGGAAGAAGCTCCTGGTTCCTGGCTTCGGATCTGGGGAGTGAACCAGCGGATGGATGACCTCTCTCTCTTTCTCTCTCCCTCTGCCTTTATACATAATAAATAAATATTTTTTTTTACAGAGTTAGACAGAGAGACAGGACTCCTTCCGTTGTTTCACCCCCCAAATGGTAGCTACGGCCAGCGCGCTGCACCGATCCGAAGCCGGAAGCCAAGCGCTTCCTCCTGGTCTCCCATGTGGGTGCAGGGCCCAAGGATTTGGGCCATCCTCCACTGCACTCCCAGGCCACAGCAGAGAGCTGGCCTGGAAGGGGGGCAACCGGGACAGAATCCGGTGCCCTGACCGGGACTAGAACCTGGTGTGCCGGCGCCGCAGGCAGAGGATTAGCTAAATGAGCCATGGTACCGGCCCAGAAATAAATCTTAAAAAAATATATATATACTTGACAGCAGCTCGAGTTTTGCTTATAATTGGTTCTAATGTGTTTATGTTGATTTATGAAGATGCATATTTGCTAGATTTAAGCATATACTTCTCTTTGAGCAGTCAGCAGATAATTGGAGATGATTTGACTTCTTAGAATCCTTCCCAAGGAAGGTGCTGGCCTCTATTCCTTCTCCTTTCTTCCTTTTCTCCCTCCCTCTCCCCTTCCCTCCCTCCTTCCCGTTTCCCTTCACGGGATAGCATGCATGTTACAAAGTCTGTAACCTGCACTAACCGCACACGCACATCTTAAGAGCGGCCGTTCAGCTCAGTGAGGACCCTCGGGGGTTTCTAAAGAGAATGCAAGGCGGGTTGGGCTGCACGGCCCGGGGCTGAAACCAGCTACGGGTCTGAGAGTCGGTATCTCGGACATCAGTGCAGCTCCTTGGGAAACTGGCCTGGTGGCTTGGCGTTTTCAGGAGGAGGACATCACAGGAGACCTAAGTAGCCACAAGACAGCACTTGGCTGCGGTCTGAAAGAGACAAAGCAGTGTGTTCAGAGATTGCCGGGTTTCACCATCAGGGTGGAGGCCTCGCAGCCTGGAGCCCTCGCTTAGCGAGCCTGTGGTGATGGTGTCGCTTCGCGGTCTCTTACAACCAAGTCAAGCCTCCGGCCTGGTGACTGGGCAGGGCCACCCTGCTTGGTACCTCAGCTGGCGCGCCCGAGGCCCGTTTCTGGAATCTACAAGCCAGCGTTATGTTTCAATAGACACCTGAGTCAGTCACCAGCTCAGTAGTTTGCTTTTGGCCATCAGAGTATGAAGAAAGATGTCCTCGGTCCAGGTACGACTTGTCCACCTCGCTGAGCGTGCAGACAGCTCTCCAGGGCGGCTGCTGCTGCTGCGAGCGGGTCAGGGCCCGGCTGCCCCGTGGCGCATTCACCCAGTCATCTGTCACGAGCTGGAATTGTGGACAAGCAGTGGCTAGTACAGATAAAGCTGCTGTGGACATTCTTCTACAGGTTTGTCTTCTTTTGTGTTTGAGTCTTTTCTCTAGGGTATATCCTTAAGATAGGAATGACTGGGTGGGGAGGTGGGCATTTATTTAGCTTTAGAAAATCTGCCACACAGGCTCCCAAGGAGTTGTAGAATTTTGGGCTGCTTTTAGCAAATTCCAGTTGCTTCTGGGCCTGTGAACACTTCTCATTGTCAGCCTTTCTATTTAGGCTTCCTGAGGAGTACGTGGTGGTATTTCCTGTGGTTTTCATTTTTCAAAAAAAGATTTCTTTTTACTTATTTGAAATGCAGAGCGACAGACAAGGAGAGACAGAGATCTTCCCTTTGCTGACTCACTCCCTAAATGACCACGACAGTTTGGCTGGGCCAGGCTGAAGTCAGGAGCCTGGGTGCAGGGCCCGAGCACTTGGGCCATCTTCTGCTGCTTTCCCAGGTGCGTTAGTAAGGAGCTGGATCAGAAGTGGAGCAGCCGGGACTTGAACCAGCACTGTGAGATGTGCTACAGCCTACCCCACTGCCTTCATTTGTATTGCAAAGCTGATTCTGTGGGTCACTTTACCCACACTTTTATTTTTTTTGTCTGCAAAGCCCTGTATCTTGTGCAGCAGAATATGCCAGTTGTTCAAAGTGTTTTCTGAAATGATGGAACAACTTCTACCAATTTGCTTCCCCCTGATCTTAGCATCAGTCCTCTCACGGCCTTGAGAAAGTCTGCTTGTGTGTGTATGTGCTGGGGGTGGGGGGTTTCTGTTTCTGTTTCAGAGAAGAGCTTTCTAGAATGATCTTGGCATATGGCGTCATGCCAGGTGAGTCCATTTGTGATAGATCTCTCAGCTCAGGTATCTTCAGTTTTAGGTAAGGACTTTCTAACCCAGGTCTCACAGAGGGTCACTATGGAGACTGTTTGCATCTGACTGGGAAGAGAGCGTGAAAAATGCGAGCAGTGCTGTCTCCTAAACACACCTGTGGGTCAGAGAAGCTGGAAGGAGTGAATTTTGCTGGCCCCGAAAGTTATTGGCGGTGCAGTAGCAGCCCTGGGGCCACCCTGGATGGACCCATTGTTAGATCAGCAGTGAATCTCATGGCTCTAAAGAGTCAAGTTCAGAGGCCAGTGTTGTGGCCTAGTGGATTATGCCACTGCCTGCAGTGCTAGCATGTCATGTGGGCACCAGTTCAAGTCCCAGCTGTTCCACTTCTGATCCAGCTCCCTGCTAATGTGCCTGAGAAAGCAGTGGAGGATGGCCCAAGTGCTTGGGCCCCTGCACCCACATGGGAGATCCAGAAGAATCTCCTGGCTCCTGGCTTCCAGATGGTCCAGTCCCAGATGTTGAGGCCATTTAGGGAGTGAATCAGCAGATCTCTCTGTCTCCTACTCTCTCTCTCTCTCTCTATCTCTGTAACTCTGCCTTTCACATAAATAAAATGAATATATATATTATAGTCAAGTTCAGAAGCTTGCATTTATTTTTATTTTATTTTTTCAAGATTTATTTTATTTATTTGAAAGACAGAATTACAGAGAGAGAGGTAGAAACAGGGAGAGAAGTCTTCCATCCGCTGGTTCACTCCCCAGATGGCTGCAATGGCCAGGGCTATGCTGATCCAAAGTCAGGAGCCAGGAGCTTCTTTTGGGTCTCCCACATGGATGCAGTGGCCCAAGTCCAATACTGCTTTCCTAGGTCGTAGCAGAGAGCTGGATTGGAAGTGGAGCAGCTGGGACTAGAACCGGTGCCCAAATGGGATTCTGGCATCTCAGGCCAGGGCTTTAACCTGCTGCACCACAGCGCCGGCCCCTGGGAGCTTGCATTTAGAAGAGTATTTTGAATTTTTTCTTAATGAAAAATCTCTGTCATTGACCCTGAAATAGGTTCAGACACAATAACCTTTAAATCTGTCCTCAAGGGTGCCACCATCACACACACAGAACAGGGACTCTATCCTTGGAACGAATTTGCCACCTGTCAGTGGACATGCTGTAAGGGGGGTAGTTTATTTTATTGGTTTATTTATATATATTTGAGAGGCAGAAAGAGAGAGAGAGGAGAGAGGAGAGAGGAGAGATGAGAGAGGAGAGAGGAGAGAGAGAAAGGAAAAGGTGAGAGAGGAAAGAGAGAGAAGAGAGATATAGATATAATTCCCATCTGCTGGGTTAGTCCCTCAGATGCCTGTAACACCTGGGGTTAGGCAGGGGTAGAAGCTGGGAACCAAGAACTCGGTTGAAACCCTAGCAATGGGAGGATGTGCGTAGGTTACACGCAGATGCTCTGCCATTTGACAAGAAGGGACGAAGCTTCCATGGATTCGGATGCCTCTGGGGGATCCTGGAACCAATCCCCTGCGGATGCCGGGGGATGACTCTTGTCTTTTAGCTCCAACCCACTCTCCTATATTCTTCTTTGCTGGGGCTAAGACCCTAAACTGAATTTCCGGTTTACCAGCTGCCTGCCTGCTCCACTCTGCCAGTGGGTGGTGTGAGAGGGGAGCTGCAAGGGTGGAGGAGTGCATTAGTCAGAGCTCCCCAGGGGGACCGAAGCAATCAAATACGTGGGCATCTCCTGAGAGAGAGCTGTATTGTTAAGGAGCTGGCACATGCCGTTGTGTGGGCTGGCAAGTTTGAAGTCTGCAGAGCAGGCTGTGGGCCGGGGACCCTGGGAAGAGCAGATGTTGCAGCCTGAATCCCAAGGCAGTCTGGGGGCAGAATTGCCCTCTGCCTCGCAGGAAGTGGGTCCTTTCCTCTTCAGGCTTTCAACTGATCGCACGTGGCCCACCCGTGTCACGGAGAGCAATTGACTTTACCCAACGTCTACAGATGTAAATGCCGGTCTCATCTAAGACAGTGCCTTCACAGTGACAACTAGGTGGCGTTCGACCAAATCCCTGGTACCACGGTCTCGCCAAGTGAACACGTAGAATTCACCACCACAAGCAGGGAGAAGGGACTCGCTGCTTCCTGTTCTCCCCAGCAGTGGCAGAGGTCAACTTGCATCTAACTTCCTCTGGCAGAGGTCACACGCACGCAGTCATCACTTGCAGAAGCAACTCCCTTGCTCCTTCCAGAGAGACCAGCACCAGCCAGCAGAGCCTGCTCCTTAGTCTGAGACTAGCTCCGTGGGGCGCCTTCCTCACGGACGTCTTCCTCAGTGTCTAAGTTGTATAATTCCTAGTCTCCCCGCTGTTTTCTTGGCCCTACTGGAGGTAGCTGCTTTTGGCAGTTGCTCTCTCCACGATACCTTAACCTATTTTTTTCTCTTCCCTATGAACAACTTTAAGTCTAGTTAGTAATTCTTTATGCTACATTCTCTGTGTTGCAGTCTCCCATGTGGTTTCTGTCTGCAGGTACAATTCTATGTGTTGTCTACGGTCTGTCCCCCCCCCCCCTCCACCTCCCACAGTGTCACCTCCATAAGGACAGGGGTTATGTCCCTTTTGTCACTGATTGACTCCAATCACCTAATCCGGTGCCTGGCACTTTGTAAGTGTGCAGTGAACTCTCGTGGAATGGCTGAGTGGCTCGATGGACGAATGGATGGTTGCTGGCTTATGATTCATTTGGATTATTTGTTTGAGTTTTCTTCTTAGGTTTTTGTTAGTTTTGGGTACTATAAATGAGATTTAGGAGCTGGCACTGTGGTGTAGTGGGTTAAGCCACTGCCTGAGCACTGGCATCTCACCTGGGCACCGGTTCGAGTCTCAGGTGCTCCACTTCTGATCCAGCTCTCTGCTAATGAGCCTGGGGAAGCAGCGGAAGATGGCCCAAGTGCTTGGGGCCCTGCATCCATGTGGGAAACCTGAATGAAGTTCCAGGCTCCTGGCTTTGACTTGGCTCAGCCCCGGCCATTGCAGTCATTTGGGTAGTGAACCAGCAGATAGAAAATTCTCTCTCTCTTTCTCTCTGTATCTTTGCTTTTCAGATAAATAAATAAATTAATTAATCTATCTTTATAAAAAAGAAAGGGAACAATCTCTGTAGTAAGAAGGGGTAAGACCACACGCAGTCCAGGACAGGGGGAACAGGCAAAGGACGGGGGGGCAGGCCAAGAAGAGACCATGCACTGATTTCTTTTTTTTTTTTTTTTTAATTTTTTGACAGGCAGAGTGGACAGTGAGAGAGAGAGACAGAGAGAAAGGTTTTCCTTTGCCGTTGGTTCACCCTCCAATGGCCGCCGCGGCCAGCGCGCTGCGGCCGGCGCACCGCGCTGATCCGATGGCAGGAGCCAGGAGCCAGGTGCTTTTCCTGGTCTCCCATGGGGTGCAGGGCCCAAGCACCTGGGCCATCCTCCACTGCACTCCCGGGCCACAGCAGAGAGCTGGCCTGGAAGAGGGGCAACCGGGACAGAATCCGGCGCCCCAACCGGGACTAGAACCCGGTGTGCCCGGCGCCGCTAGGCGGAGGATTAACCTAGTGAGCCGCGGCGCCGGCCCATGCACTGATTTCTCCATTTGATCAGAGAATAAGTGAGTGAATTAGGAGCCAAAGATGTCTTGAAGAGCTACCTGGGCATTTACTAAAATGATTTACCCATTAGTTTTTTTTTTTTTTTTTTTTTTTTTTTTAGTTCATTCCCTGCCATCTAGAAAGAGCCTGGAAACAAAGCCTTGGAAACAAACACAGACCTCAGTTCACTGAATCCAAGTAAAAGTTGAGTTTATTTTGGCACAAAAAGCTTTTGAAATCCATGTATGGTCTTTTCACAATCGGTACTTTCCAGGTATTTTCTGAAGACCACTCACTTATGACAATTCATCATCTCCACTCTTTACACCGTTTGTTTCTCAATTTTGCTTTATTGGTTTGTTGCATTGGCTAGGCAGTCTCAGTCCACTGTGGAGACAAAATCATATCACCAGGTGTCTTGGTCTTGTTTCTGATCTCAAACATTTCACCACTGCATACGATGTGTGCTGTAGATTTTTTCTGATCTTTAAAAAATTAAATAACTGGGACTGGCATTGTGGCTCAGTGGTTTAAGCCACTGCTTAATATCGGAGGGCCAGTTTGAGTACACTTTCAATCCAGTCCCTGCTAGTGTGCCTGAGAAGGCAGCAGAAGATGGCCCAGGTACCTGGAAGCCCTGTCACCCATGTTGGGGAGACCCAGATGGAGTTCCAGGCTCCTGACTTCAGCCTGGCCCAGATCTGGCTGTTGTTATTTGGGGAGAGAATCAGTGGATAGAAGATTAGATTTCTCTCTCTTTTAATGAAAGATTTATTTATTTGAAAGTCAGAATTATAGAAAGTGAGAGAAGAAGACAGAGAGCGATCTACCATCCACTGGTTCATTCCCTGGATGGTTGTAATGGCCAGGGCTGAGCCAAGACAAAGCCAGGAGCCAGGAGCTTCTTCCGGGCCTCCCACATGAGTGCAGGGGCCCAAGCACTTGGGCCATCTTCTACTGCTTTCACAGGCCATAGCTGAGAGCTGGATCAGAAGTGGAGCAGCGGGGACTCGAACTGGCACCCAAATGGGATGCTGGATATGCCACAGCGCTGGCTCCCAGTGGTCTTCATACTCTACTCAAAACCCAGTCAAGCCTCAGGAACTATAATATCAAACTATTAAAATATAAAACTATTAGTTTTACTGTGAACGCATAGTTTGCATTTACATGTTTACATGCATCATACATATATGAATATGTATGTGTGTCTATTTATACTTCACGTATGTCACCTCAACTGAGCATCACAGTTTTTGTGTATGATGTGTGAACGCAGTGCCTGGTACTCAGAGCAGCTTCTGTTTTCCTGGAAAATAAATGACCTGGGGAAACTGTCACGCAGTGAGCCCCAGATGGACGATGAAGCAAGTCTATTCAGCATCCTTACCTGCGAAATCAGTGACAAAAGCAAGTGAGATGCAGCTAAAGATGGCCCAGGATGTGAGAGCCGGGCAGGCCGGCTCAGCTGTGCCAAGTCAAGAGGAGCCAATCAGTCCCTCGGGCCTGTGGCCCACGTGGCTCCGCCCCAGCTGACAGCTGGTGTGAGTTATTGGTGCTCGGAGACCCAAGCTCTTTGGCCAAAAAGCCGCATGCTTCTGTCACCTGCTGGGTTAACATATTCACTTCAGTTTCTGATTTCTAATTAACAGGAACGACTCTGTTGGAAGCTGGATGCCCTAGCCTTTGAGTAACGGCTGGGAGTGTCTCTGGGTTCCTTGTCACAATCATCAACAGAGGTAGGCACATTTGCTAGCACTGCTGGGCCGATGAAGACACCGGGTTCTGGAGACGTTAGGTGACTGGGCCTGGGCAAATGAGCTTTGAAGCTGTGCACCTGCACCCCAAGCCTGGTGCTCTCAGCACTAAGGCTGCTTTGGGGACAAAATACTGTGTCATCAAAGCACTGAGTGAGCTAAATGCTATTAGTTGCTATTATGGATTCAATGGGACTTAGCTCCCCAAACTTGTGGAGATGTTTAAACTCAAGTCTTTTTTTTTTTTTTTTTAAGATGTATTTGAAAGGCAGTATTCTAAATTGATCTGTATATAAAGAGAATTGAAAATAAATCTTGAGCCGGCGCCGCGGCTCAGTAGGCTAATCCTCCGCCTTGCGGCGCCAGCACACTGGGTTCTAGTCCCGGTCGGGGCACTGGATTCTGTCCCGGTTGCCCCTCTTCCAGGCCAGCTCTCTGCTGTGGCCAGGGAGTGCAGTGGAGGATGGCCCAAGTGCTTGGGCCCTGCACCCCATGGGAGACCAGGAGAAGCACTTGGCTCCTGCCATCGGATCAGCGCAGTGTGCCGGCTGCAGCGCGCCACAGCGGCCATTGGAGGGTGAACCAACGGCAAAGGAAGACCTTTCTCTCTGTCTCTCTCTCTCACTGTCCACTCTGCCTGTCAAAAAATTAAAAAAAAAAAAAAGAAAAGAAATCTTGATGTGAATGGAAGGGGAGAAGGAGAGGGAGAGGGGAGGGTTGTGGGTGGGAGGGAAGTTATTGGGGGGGGGGGGAGAAGCCACTGTAATCCATAAGCTGTACTTTGGAAATTTATATTCATTAAATAAAAATAAAAAAAAAGAAAGGCAGTGTTACTGAGACAGAGAGGCATATCTCCCATCTGCTGGTTCATTCCCCAAATGGCTGCAAAGGTTGGAGTGGGGCTGAAGCCAGGAGCTTCCTCCAGGTCTCCTACATGGGTGCAGGGGCCCAAGCACTTGGGCCATCCTCAGCTGCTTATTGCTCTACATTAACAGAGAACTGGAACAAAAGTGGAGCAGCAGGGACTTGAACGGGTGCCCATATGGGATGTTGGTTTGGCAGCTTTACCTACCATGCCACAAACCAAACCCCAAAGTCTTATATTAGATGATTGATGGATTATGGGTGAGCTTTGATTGAATTATGGCATCTGGGAGGAGGGTCTGGTGGGAGGTCTTTAGGTTGTTGGGGCTTGCCCTGAAGAAGAGCAAGGGGCAAATTAAGAGTTAAGAGGGGGTAGTTAAACACACGAGTTATATCGTGTGTGTCCATCTGCTTCCTGGCTGCCCACATGCTCCACCATGACCGGCCTTCACCAGCGCCAGACCAAGGCGGGCACCAGATCTTGGACTGAGAACCTGCAAACTGTAAGCCCAGCTGAACATTTCCTTCCCAGGAAGCTCCTCGCAGGTATCTCAGTTAAAGTAGTGAAAGACTGACTTGGGGCCGCGCTGTGGCGCAGCTGGTTAACGCCCTGGCCTGAGGCACTGGCATCCCATATGGGCGCCGCTTCTAGTCCCTGCTGCTCCTCTTCTGATCCAGCTCTCTGCTGTGGCCTGGGAAAGCAGTAGAAGATGGCCCAAGTGCTTGGGCCCCTGTACCCACGTGGGAGACCTGAAAGAAGCTCCTGGCTCCTGGCTTCAGATCGGTGCAGCTCCGGACATTGCGGCCATCTGCGGAGTGAACCAGTAGATGGAAGACCTCTCTCTCTGTCTCTCCCTCTCTCTGTAACTCTTTCAAATAAATAAAAATAAATTTTAAAAAAATAAATAAGACTGACTGACTAATATGGTTGCTTTCTCACCCTTAGAAAGCAACCTGGAACCAACCATGCTATGGTTTCAATGCATCCCCCGAAAGTTCACGTGTTGGAAACTTTATCCTCAAGGCCATATGTTGATGGCATTTGGAGATGGGGCCTTTGGCAGATGGTCTGGATTAGATGAGGTCAGGAGGGTGAGACCCCTATGGTGGGATTTGTGGTTTTCTATTTTTTAAATTTGTGTTTTATTTTAGAAGGAAGAGACAGAGACACACAGAAAGAGACAGAATCTTCCATTTACTGGTTCACCCCCAAATGCATGCCATAGTTAGGGGTGGGCCAGGCCGAGTCCAGGAGCCTGGAACCCAGCCTGGGTCTTTGACATGGGCGGCAGGGAGTCAACTCTCTGAGCTGTCACCGGCTGCCTCCCAGGGTGTGCATGAACAGAAAGCTGGGTCAGAAGTGGAGGAGCCGAGATGGACACCAGGCACTCCAATATGGAACGCACGCATCCTAAGGTGATGTGGGCAGCGGATAGGTTAACGTCTGATCTGTGTTCTAGCCTCCCACAGAGACGGAAATCCTAAGCAGAGCCTGGCATCATGTGCAAATAGGAACAGAACTTATTTGGCAATGAGGGAATAAACATATATTCACATGTGAGCCTGAGTCATCCCACACTGAGAAATACCCAACACGAGTGGGTGGAAGAATTGCCCGGGCCGGCGCCGCGGCTCAGTAGGCTAATCCTCCACCTTGTGGCGCCAGCACACCGGGTTCTAGTCCCGGCCGGGGCGCCGGATTCTGTCCCGGTTGCCCCTCTTCCAGGCCAGCTCTCTGCTGTGGCCCAGGAGTGCAGGTGGAGGATGGCCCAAGTGCTTGGGCCCTGCACCCCATGGGAGACCAGGAGAAGCACCTGGCTCCTGGCTTCGGATCGGCATAGCTCTGGCCGTTGCGACCATTTAGGGAGTGAACCAACAGAAGGAAGACCTTTCTCTCTGTCTCTCTCTCTCTCTCACTGCCTGTGACTCTACCTGTCAAATAAATAAATTAAAAAAAAAACCACAATGAGATTTTTGAGGTCACATTAGGAGTCTTTATCAGCCAGCTGGCGACCACCCTCTCACAGAGCAGGTCCAGAGAAGACGGCCCCGAGGTGCAGTGGCCGGGCTTTTTTAAAGGCAGAAACTACATTTTGGTGGCCTTGGCCATTATCAAGCAAGCAAGCAGGGTACAGAAGCCAGAAATATGCCGGTTACAGCCGGTCGAGCAGACCGATGTCTGTCACTTGTTTCTCTCAAAGGAACAGTCCCTGCTCTGAAGCAACCAAGCAAGATCACCTATGACCCCCAGGCAGGCTGTGCCCCGTGGGAAAACCTTAAACTTACAGCCACCCTGCCACAAAATGAGCTGATGTTCGAGGCGCTTGTCCCAACCAAACTAATCTCCTAAAAAGAACCCACGAGAAGAAAATCAACACATTTTAGAGGAATACGACAGAATCCAGAGTGCCCAAACCTAACAGTGACAATGCAATCTCGAGTCATCTGACAAAGGTCTGTTTTCAGGGGAAGAGAAAATCAGCAGAACCTGACCCGGAGGTGGCAGATGAGGATTTCAAAGCCGCCGTGCGAGCTGTGCTCTGCACAGTAAGGAGAACGTGTTCTAAGGAAGGGGCCGATAGGCAGTCTCGGCACAGGGAGACAGACCGAGAAAGAACCAAACGGAAATTCTGCAACTGTAAAATGCGCTCTCTGAAGTAAAAATGGTCCCGGGTAGGCTGAAGTCTCCAAGGATGACAAAGAGAAGGTTCCAGGCCCCGTTGAGAAGTCAGGCACAAAAGGAAAATGAAAAAACTGGCTCGAGGGCTGGGAACACAGAATAAGAAACGCTGGTCTGCAGCGATGGGGCGGATCTCTGTGGTCGCTCGGAAAGCATTCAGGAGCCTTGTTTCTTTCCCTTTTAAAAAATATTTTAAAAAGTTTATTATAGCTATTTTGAAATACTAACAAGAGAAGAAAATCAACATCAATTTTGTAAAAAGATTTATTTGAAAGGCAGAGGTACAGAGAGAGCGAAGGAGAGAGAGAGTGAGTTTCCATCTGCTGGTTCACTCCCCAAATGGCAGCAACAGCCAAGGCTGGGCCAGGCCAAAGCCAGGAGCCAGGAGCTTCATCCGGGTCTCCCATGTGGGTGCAGGGGCTCAAATACTTGGGCCATCTTCAGCTGTGTTCCCAGGTGCATTAGCAGGGAGCTGGGTTGCAAGTGGAGCAGCTGGGACTCAAACTAGTCCCATATAGGATGCTGACACTGCAGGTGGAGGCTTAACCTTCGACGCCATAGTGCTGGCCCTAATAAACATCAATTTTAATCTTACCACCTAGAAACATCACTGTTTACATTTTGGTATGTATTCTTCCAGTCTGCTAGAATATGTCATTTTTATTTTACCAAAATAACATCACATTGTGTTTACTGTTTGAAATACTTTTATTTTTGTTTATTACAATTTTATTTATTTGTTTATTTGCCAGGTGGGGAAGGAGAGAGAGAGAGAGAGAGAGGGAATTTCTATTCTGGGTTCCTGGCTTCAGCCTGGCCCAGCCCCAGCTGTTGTGGCCATTTGGGGAGTGATCCAGTAGATGGAAGACCTCTTTTTGTCTTTCCTTATCTATCACTCTGCCTTTCTTTTTTCTTTTCCTTTTTTATTTTTAAGATTTATTTATTTATTTGAAAGTCAGAGTTATAGAGAGGGCTAGGCAGAGACAGAGGCAAAGAGAGAAAGGAGAGGAGGGAGGTCTTCCATCAGCTGGTTCACTTCCCAAATGGCTGCAATGGCCAGGGCTGGACCCGGCCAAAGCCAGGGGCCAGGAGCTTCTGGGTCTCTCGTGTGGATGACAGGGGCCCAAGCACCTGGCCACCTTCCACTGCTTTCCCAGGTCATAGCAGAGAGCTGGATCGGAGTGGAGCAGCTGGGACACAAACTGGTGTCCATATGGGATGCCGGCACCCGTAAAGCGGAGGCCCCCCAAACAGCATCTTAACTGCTGTGCCAGACACCTGTCCCAGAGCAATTTTTGGTAATGTGAAAAAATCATTTTGATGTAATGGAAAATGAAAAATCCAGAATGTAAAATTTTATGTAGGATTTCTCAGCTCTGTATAGACCAGCAGGAAATCCAGCAAAAATATTAACCAAAGTGGTGTGTGAACTGGAAATGCTTTCAGCTCCAAGGAACAGCAGACCTAGTTTCCGGTGGCTTGAACACAGACCGGTTCCCGTTTCTGTTGTACGTAGGGAAAGGAGGTGGTGGCAGAGGGCCTGGTGGCAGCAGCAGCACCACACCAGCACTGCGAGTCTCTTTCTTCATGGTCCTGAGGTGGCTGCCCACGTTAGAGGCAGGAAGGAGGGAGGGGAGTGGCTTCATACCTATTGTGTCTGCTCCTTTGATCAGCGACATCAAGAACGCCCCCTCGCCCCGCCCAGCACCCAGCTAGCGTCTGCTTATTTCCCTTAACCAAATTGCATCCCGCAGACACCCCAGGTAAGCGGAGCCTGCGGAACAGAGCGGCGATGGGGAACAGGTGGGAACATCTGTCAGGCTAATAAGCAACGATTCCCACTCTGCTTGTTCCTTGTACATGAGCCTTGTGTGTGGGTGTTTGAACTCCTCTTTTTTTTCTTTTAAATTATGTATTCAGTCAGTTTATTTGAAAGGCAGAGAGAGAGAGAGAGAGAGAGAGAGAGAGAGAGAGAGAGTTCTAACCACAGTTCATCCCCACAAATGCCCACAATGGCCAGGGCTGGGCCAGTCTAAAGCCCAGGCCAGGCAGTGGGTCTGGGCCTCCCACGTTGGGGCAGGAACCCAGCTACTGGAGCCATCATCTTCCTGCTGCTCCTCCGGCTGCAGTCAGCAGGAAGCTGGAATGGGGAGCAGAGCTGGATATGGAACCCCGGTACTCAGATGTGTGATATGGGTGTTACCACTGCATTCTACACGCATTAGTAATCTCTATAGAAAAAGACAACAGACACCAGTTTAAAAATCCCTCTTGAGACCTTGGGCTTCTGTTTGTGGAGTTGTTGACATTGTCATCGGCCAGCCACGTGCTGACGCCAGGCATCGCCGTGGCACCTCCGGTGACTCCCTCCCCTCACAGGGCGTGGCTGGCTGGGGCAGCTCTCACGTGTTGAGCTCCTGCCAGGCACTGTGCTGGCTCATCTGATCCAGCAACTAGGTTAAATAACCCAATCAAAGCTGGATCCCAGATGATCGCACCAAGCTTTAATTTTGGGAGTTCCTGCCACTTAGCAAGCTCAAGAATGGTTGTGTTGAATGAAGGCAGAGTCAATGAAACCGTGGCTATGTAGGTTTTTTTTTTTTTTAAACTGCACCATTACTTGATAATTATTTCTGGTAGAGCAGCCATTCATTTTAATTAGCGCAATTGAAAAATAACAGGCTATAATCATTGCCTGCAAGAGAGAAGCTCTGTGCTCCCTTGCCTGCATCTCATAGCCCTAATTGCCGGATGTAAATAACTAATATGACTACGGATGAAAAGCCAGCAGGGGATTTGTTTCCTGAGAGGTCTTCATAAATCTTTACGATGAGATCATTACACACACACACACACACACACACACAGCAGCAGAGAAAATGCAGTGTGAACCTTCACGGAGCTTCAGGAATCATCCCCCTTTTGCTAACTTTTCTGCTTATCTCCCTTCCTCCCATTTATTTTTAGAGTATTTAGAGCAAACCCCAAGACTCATTTCACGCAGGCAGTTCTGTATCGGGAATGAGAAGGCTTTTGTGTGTGGCCCTGCATTTTGCTGTCTTCAGGTGTGGGGGCCCAGACAGGGGTGATGCAAAGCTCAGCCCTGGGCGCTGGGTTGCTGGGAGGCACGGGCAGGGAGGGGCCCATTGGGTGGGGAGGGGCACACTCCCATTCCCCCGAGGCTGTGCCATTTGCTTGGCTCCTAACCCAAGGCACTCTTCGCTAACTCCTCCAGGCTCAGCAGGGGGACTGTTCTCACAAGCTACGAACCAAACCGGAATCTACTTCCCTTCACTGAGACATCTGGGGAGTGTTGCTTCTGAAACTATTTTTGGTGTGAACATGTCGCTCAAGCTGCCGCAGCTATGTGGGAATTTTGAAGTGTCAAAGGCGTATGACTGCAGCTGGGCGGAGGCGAGTGGGCAGGGTTATTACAAAGCCCAGCCAGCTCCTTTTCAGCTCCCTGCTCACCTCGGCTCTGAACGCCTTAGAAGGGCTGCACCCAGGTTAGGATGCAAACGGTGGCACAGGTGTGGCTGGGAGGAGCTGGTGGTCTGGCAGAGGGGGCCTTACGGGCCTGGGGACCCTTGGCATCCTGGGAGATCCTTGGAGGTGATTCGTGGAGGGTTCCTTGGAGAATGCCGGGGCTGTGTTTGCAGATGGTTTCTCCAGGTAAGAGACAAGGTTCCTGCTTTCTAAGTCTCACACAGGGTCCTGGGATCACACTGGACCCAACGACACATTTCCCAGGGTGAACCAGAAAAAGGATCCTAGAAGGAGCCATTGGGAACAGCAGCTAAGGAGGAAGCCAGAGGGGCCCCAGCCGGCCAGGGAGTGGAGCCACTGGGGGCCGGCTGGGGGGCGGGCAGTCCAGTGAAGGCCATGGATCCAGGGTGTACAGTGAGAATGCGGCCTCACGGGACGGCGACCCATGACTGCCGCCACCCTGGGCTCAAGAAACAAGGGAGGCCCTGTGGGGAGGTTGATGACGCATCGCAACCCCGTCCCAGGGGACTTGAGGTGTCACTGGGCTGAGGTGAGGAGGCTGAGCGGCAACAGTGAAAGGCCTTGGGGCCTCCATCCCCACGCCCACCTCCCCCTGGGCCTGCCCCCTCCACGGTCCTCCCAGGTAGGACCCCAACAGGAAACCGGGGAGCCTGGGCTCTGAGAGGCGGGGGCAGGGAGAAAGGAGTAGCCCAACCGGGGTGATGGGGTTCCCAGTCCTTGGGAAGGCTGCTCCGGGATGCACCGTGGGGGCCTCTATTCCGCAGGCCAGACCGAGAGTAACTTCCGGCTTCCGGTCGTGCTCCTAAGGAGCTTAGAAGTCGCCAAATGAACAAGCCGAGAGCTCTCCTGAGATCACTAAGAGAAGGGCGGGCACAGGGCAACGGCTGCCCTGCTGGAGAGACAGACAGGTGGGTCCTGAGCATCCAAACTTCCTGGGGCCGGAACCGTGGGCAGGAGCCTCTGGGGGACCCCGGGCAGGGGGAGAGGAGCCCGAGATGGAACGGAAGAATTACTTGAGCTCCAGGTGGACAGGTGTGAGAGACGAGCACTCCCGGGGCCCCCACCCTTGCCTGAGTTTTACCTCCAGGAGCTGGACCAAGTTCTCACAGTGAAGATCAGAGAAAAACCCCTCAGTGGCTTCCAGCATGGGGGGGGGGGGAGGAGCCGTTTTGAAATATGCTGGAGCGTTCTCTTCACAAAGCCTGACCTCCGGAGAAACCATTTTACCAGAGCCGGATCTGCTGCTGTTTTACCAAACCCCTGGGGGAGGGAGATTACCCCTGTGGTCATCTGCCCCGTCCTGGGTGCAGGCTCCCTAAAACCTGGGTCTAATCGCAGACTTCCCCGGGCTTCTCCTCCCAGCCCTCGCCACAGCGCACTGCCCACGGCAGGTCCTTCTACCTGGCACGTAAGGACCACCTTTCGACAGAGGCTACAAGGCGCACCAAAAAGCAAAACCCAGGGCTGGGCGTTTGGCAAGGCTGTTAGACACTGCTTGGAATGCCTGCGGCCTATACTGGAGGGCCTGGTTGGAGTCCAGCTTCACCTGTGATCCAGCTTCTCGATAATGAATGTGCTGGGAGGCAGCAGATGTTGGTTCAAGTACTTGGTCCCTGCCACCCACACCAGGAGGCATGCATGAAGCTGAGTTCCTGGCTCCTGGCTCCTGGCTTTGGCCTGACTGTTAGGGGCATTTGTGGAGTGAACCAGCAGGTGGGCTCTCCCCCTCTCTCTGCTTTTCAACTAAAATTTAAAGAATTAAAAGGTGAAAACTGCAGTTTGAGGAGTAGGCATGAGCACCAGACTGAGATACACCGGGGATACTGGAATTACCAGGCCAGGAGCTCAAACAAGCAAAACCACGATTAGCGTGCTGCAGGCCTGACAGAGCAGAGCAGGGCTGGCTTCTGCGCCTGGGCCCCTGGCTTGCTGTCACCTCACCTGGGAGCTCCCAGCATCCCCAGCCGCAGGAATGGCTGCCCTGGAGCAGCTTCTTAGAGTGTAAATGCAACTGTCACCAACAGGGGGCGCTCACAGCCCACGCCACGGGCTTTCTAGTTGTGCAGGAAGAACAACACTCAGACTCGGATGCGAATGTGAGTGGGGTCCCCAGGGCTAGGAGGGAGCCTTCTGCTTTACCACATCTTCATGGGAGAAGCTAAGGAGAGGCGAGTCCTTGGAAGTCATAACGAACCTAGTGTCAGCCAGAGGGCCCTCGATGACCTCCCACCTTCTCCTTATCCAAAGGGGACACTGAGGCTGAGAGGAAGCAAAATCACGGGGCAAGATGGCATGGGGGGGGGGTTTGCCTCTAAGGCCTTCCCGGCAATGGTCACGTCCCCCTTGTCCCTGCCTTCCCAGGGCAGGGTCTGCTCTGCACCGTGGCGCCTGGGACGTGGGCCTCTGGGCATGCCTGACCCCAGGCCTGGGCGCGGGCCTGGCTGGTGGACGCGGGAGGGGTTCACTTTGTCCTTCAACGCGGAACTCATTTCAGACAGCGGAGGGCGGTCTTATGTCCTGGTGTCGGGCGTATCGACGGCTTTTATTTTCCGCTTCATAACTTCCAGAGCTTCTCAAAGTTTTACAATCAACATTTCTAATTTTATAACCTTTCCCCATCTTATTTTGAAAAGGAAGGAATTTGGGGGTGAGGGTGGGGGTGGGCAGGGAAATGCCTAGCTCTGAGACCCCCCGAGCAAAGCCAACCAGTGGCAGAGCCCCGTGCTGGGAGTGGTCCTCCCCAGGCAGCCGCCCTCGCCGCCTCACTCTTGCTCCTGCCATGTCCTTCTCCCTCTACCACTGCCACGTCGAACTCATTTTTCAGGGCCCAACAGCAGCTCTGCCAACCGCGGGAAGGTGTTTCGAAGCCTCACCTCACCCAATTGGCACAGCCGTCGTCTGCTCCTCTGACCACCACAACACGTTACTCGGACCTGTTTTATAACTTGCACCATCTCCTGCCTGGTCCTGGAGTCACCTGCACTGGGTATCTGTCTCCTCCTGAACTGAGACCTCCTTGTGGGCAGAGCCTGCCTACTATTTTCTTTGTATTCCTAGTGCACCCTCAGCCTGGCACAGGCTAGACTTGAAACGACTGTTAGCTGAACTTAGGCGACTCAAAACCGTAACATCCTAAGAGGAGTGCTGCATAATCAGGTACTGCAGGGAACAACTGACAGGTAGGGTAGGCTGAGTCCGGGGGGGCGGGAGGGGAGCCGTGGCGTCTTGCAGCACCTGGCCTCTACGAGATGCCAAGAGACGCGCCAGCTGTGACCACCAGAAGATGTTGGCGGTGTCCCCCCGAGAGCAGAATTGCTGCTAGTATGGAGAGTCACTGCTCTACCATCTGCAAGAGGTTCTTACAAACAGTCCCTGGAGGCAGGAACACCCATGTGACAGCGAAAAAGGCAAGGCTCTGCAGCGTGTAGGGGTCTCCAAGCCCAAGTGCAGGCCTCGCAGGACCCCAGCAAAGTCTTTGCTTCCCCTCTGGGTACGCCCACTCCACCCCCACCCTCGTGCCCTGGTTCTACGCTCTCCTGCTTCCTCCTGCCCCGCCCCTGGCCTGTGCCCGGCTGTGACCCTGCTGGCCCACGCAGAGAAGGCCGGGCCCTGCCTGACGCGCCGCTCACATCCTCTTCAGCTCCGTGGGCTCATCTCCGTGCTTGAACACGCTGATGGTGACCTGGCCCGTCTCGGAGCCATACTTGTTCTTGACGAAGACCCCGTAGCGTCCGCTGTCCTCGCTGTTGACCTTCTCGATGGTGATGGTGACCTCCGAACCCTTCACCTCCATGCGGTAGCGGTCCAGGAAGGTGACGGGCTGGTCGTTCTTCAGCCAGGAGATTTCAGGGGCGGGGTCTCCTGAGATGACGCAGGTCAGGCATAGGGTCTGTTTCAAGGGACAGGAAGAGAACAATCGCATCACCTTGGAACTTGAACTTGGCACCTTCTTGCCCCCAGAGAGCCCCTAGGACAGGCTGCTCTTTGTGATAAACTCACTTTATTGAAACCCATAAAAGGGAGTGTTGTGTTAGTTCAACTCCATGTCTCCACCCTCCGCCTTTCTCTGGCAATATTTACCAGTTAAGATTTCAGACTTTGTTATTCCAGTGCTTATCTGCCTCTGGATGGCCTGCACTTTGCTTTATTGCCTTCTGTCCTATATGTCATGATTTTACCATGCAAATAGATTAGGTTGCTGTAGGACAAAGATGTTTGCACTGAGTTGGAGAATTCTTGACCAAGCTCTGATACGGAGCTGCGGTGATAAAGTGTTCCACACCCGGGCTGGGGTGTGACTTTCAATGCCGCCCCTTCAGGCTGTGTGGCCTTGGGCAAGTCCCTTAACTACTTTGGGCCCCAAGTTTCCTTAGCCATAAAGTGTGACCAGGAATCCTCCATGGCACATGTTGCCTTGATGGCGAGCTGAGCTGAAATGTGGAGTGTGGTTGGAAGAGGGCCTGGCCCAGGGTAAGCGCCACAGAGGTGAGCGAGCACTTTCAAGAACCCTAGGCTACAAGGGCTGGGAGGGAGCTTCCAGCAGAGCTCCTTGGAAAGCCAAGTTCACGGACAGAAAGCTGTGGCGCCCAGGGCTGTCTAGAGAAAGGGGGGTAGAGCTGGGTCGAGCCCCGACCCGGGTGTGACGCCAGGGCCGTGCCTTTCCTTTGTATCCCGTGCAACCCCTGAGGTGGGATCCCTGGACCCCTCTGGGGCCCCCAGCCCCTTGGCCAGCCAGCCCCTGCTTGGCTCCTGAACTACACAGCGCCATGTTTCACAACCTGCAGGGAGTGCGTGAGGGAACACGCCGCCCGGGAGGGTCCTACCTTATCCTCCATGATGGTGGCCACGTCCGGCAGGCCCCTGACCACTTTGGCACGATCTGGAAGGGAAACAGGAGACCCCGGTGACGGTGCTGTCCTGCCAGCTCCCCCCGGAGGCAGGTCCCCACAGAGCTGAGCTGCACTATTTTTTGTTCTATTTTCATCATTTTGGCTGAAGTCTTTAAAATAGTAGTCCAGGCTTCAGAAGCAGAAGATGGGGGGGGGGGGTAGTGTGCCGCTGCCACCAAGGTGAGATAGTTAGGTGCGGCGGTGCTCGGAGGGGATGGTGAGATGCCCCTGTCCTCACATCCTGGGACAAAGGGTAAGTGAGGCTGCTCAGGGACATAGAACAGCAAAATCCGCACAAGGGCGGGGAGGGTGCCCAGTGGGGTCAAGAAAAGTGGGACCCAAGGGCCGGCGCCGTGGTGCAGTAAGTTACGCCTCCACCTGTGGCACCGGCATCCCATGTAGGCGCCAATTCATGTCCCGGCTGCTCCACTTCTGATCCAGCTCTCTGCTGTGGCCTGGGACAGCAGTGGAAGATGGCCTAAGTGCTTGGGTCCCTGTGCCCATGTGGGAGACATAGAAGAAGCTCCTGGCTCCTGGCTTTGGATCAGCACAGCTCTGGTTGTTGTGGCCATTTGGGGAATGAGCCAGTGGATGGAAGACCTCTCTGCCTGTCATTCTGCCTCTCAAATAAATAAATCTTAAAAAAAAAAAAAAAGTGGGACATGAGCTCTTGGGGCTCCGTCATGCTGGTCAAAGCAGAGACCTGATGGCCACTGTGGGCAGACAGGAAGAGAACTTGGTCCTAAGTCACAGGCAGAGAGCCAGAGATCCCTGTGCTGGCCTGGAGGCAGTGGACAGCTCAGCCTGGACCATGGACTGCAGATGTGCAGTCAGCCAATGCCAATGGTGGCTGTCCAGTGTGGGAGAGGGGACAGGTCCCTGACCCAGGTGGGGAGGGCCCAGAGATGGGCGCTGTCATGGGCAGGAACTTTTGCCAGGCCTCCCTGGATGGGTGAAACCATCGCTTCCCTCGGGACGTGTCCCTGAACTCTGCTTCCTTACGTGGGGCCCCAGAGGGGCATCCTGTCCCAGGACCTGGCTTTAAGGATGGGAAGGACTGTCCTCCCGGCCTGGGCTGGCCTTGGGGCTGTGCTCCCTCCACCATGGCGGCTTCTCCCCAGGGCATGGTCACTTAGACCTCCCGACTGCCCCCTTGCCAAAGCCAGTGATGAACTTGAGGCCTGGACTTCCCATCAGGTGGGGACACCCAGGGACTGTGATGTCCCAGCTGGTGGCGTCGTGGAGTTCCCCAGCTATCCAGGCGCTGCCGCTGGGGCCCACCTGGCAGGGCTCTGGGTGCTCTGCTGCCCGGGGCTTTCCCTTATGGGGGTCCCTGCTTTTCATCTGCTGGGCCAGTGATGCTGAGAGCCAGGCTTCCAGCACCAGGCCCTTCAGAACCGGCTGGGACAAGCTCATGCATGCGGACGTGGGGGTGGCTCCCACAGCTGCCGAGGCCATGTGTCCCTCTGGGGCTGGCGCTGCGTCCTGGATTAGAGGAAGCTCCAGTGCCCCAAGAGCCACAGCTTCAGCTCCCTCAGGAAGACCGGCCCAGCCCCCTTCCTCTCTAACCCTGTCTTTGGGGTCGCACCCACGTTGCCCACTTGGCACCACGGTCCTTGCCGGGCACTTGGGGACCCACGATCTTGGGGATCCCTCGCCTCCTTATGTGTCTCCCTGTGTGCCGCAGCGCCCAGGTCTCTCTCCCCTGCATCCCTGAGGACGCAGACCCCGGGGGGCGGGGCGGGGCTTTAGCAGCCTGCGCTCCGGGAAGCAGAGCGGGACTCCAACAGAAACGCAGGAGGAGCGGCGGACTCACTCTTCTCGATGATGGCCAAGGCTCTGAAACAGACATGGGAACAGGTCAGGGTTAGCCTTGGGCAAGGATGACCCTGCCTGGGCAGGGAAACCCACGGCTGCCAGGAGGCGCAAGAAACACAGGAAACTCACTTCAGTCTCTGGTGTTCAGCCAGGGCGTCCTCAAAAGCTGTGAGGAGGACACAGAGGGAGAGGGGAGCGTCAGGGCCTCTGCTGTGGGACCCTCAGGGGCAGGGCGACCCCCAGGGACACAGCTTAGCCCTGACTGTCCTCCCCGATCCAGCATCTCGGGACAGGGACAGGGCCAGGACTGGGTGGGGAGCTGGGATCCCCCCCGCCCGCCAGAGCCCCCGGCATCTCCCCATGGGTTTCTCAGCAGACACCAGGCAGACGGCCGGCTCACCTTGCCCCGAGAGGTCCACCGAGAGCTGCCGCGCTTCCTTCCCGGCGGCTATCTCCAGGGTGTACTTGCCCTTGTCCGAGTCTTTGGGGTCCAGGATGTGCAGCCAGATCTCATCCAGGGTGGTGCCTGCCCGCAGCCGGTCGCCGGTCTCCAGGCGTTTGTCTCTGCGTGTGTGTGTGTGTGTGTGTGTGTGGCAGGGGGGACAGGGCAGTGGTTAGGGCTGGCCACCTGCAGGTCGGCAGAGGGCTCCCGCCCTGGCTGCACGCTCGGGTGAGACACTCAAGACACATCCACCCCACCCTCCATTTACCAGGCCACCGCTCATTCATCCATCCTCCAGCTCAGCTTCCATTCATCCATCCTCCAGCTCAGCTTCCATTCATCCATCCTCCAGCTCAGCTTCCATTCATCCATCCTCCAGCTCTGCTTCATTCATCCATCCTCCAGCTCAGCTTCCATTCATCCATCCTCCAGCTCTGCTTCATTCATCCATCCTCCAGCTCTGCTTCCATTCGTCCATCCTCCAGCTCTGCTTCCATTCGTCCATCCTCCAGCTCAGCTTCCATTCATCCATCCTCCAGCTCTGCTTCATTCATCCATCCTCCAGCTCAGCTTCCATTCATCCATCCTCTAGCTCTGCTTCCATTCATCCATCCTCTAGCTCTGCTTCCATTCATCCATCCGTCAGAGTGTGTGGCTCAGGGGCCACATGCCGGTGCCGTCTGTGTCTGTGAGCTGTCACGCCAGGGGCAGTGGCCACCACTCTTCCCACCCCGGGAGCCTCTTCCTCACTTCTTAACTTTCTTCCTCTTAAACCGTCCCACTCTCCCCTAACCTTTGGAAACCATATAAAGTTAAATTCCTTCTTCTTCTTTTTCTTCTTCTGCTTCCTTTTTTTTTTTTTTTTTTTAACTTAAGTGTCATTCCTGGAGACTCCTGGCCCATGTCCCCAGTGTGGGCTTTGTCACTCTGGCTAGGCCTCTGGCCTTGCCTCTCACCCTGTTGATGAACTTGACCAAGTCAGTCTAACCGTCCCCATAGAACAGAGGCAGTTATGTCTGCTCCACAAGGCTGAGGCGTGCTCACACTAAGAAGGAATGGGCAACTCTGTTCTCAAGCTGGCTGGGGTGACTTGGCTCCTGGCTGGGGCTCTGTGGATCCTCATCTGTCCTGCCTTCAAGCCCCGGCCTCCAGCTAGTTGTCAGCCCACAGGTCCTTCTGCCTACACCATTGCCCCTGAGCCTGGCTGCTCGAGTTTGCTGAGGCTGCACAGCCCACAAGGGCACCACAGCCCACAAGGGCACCACAACCACCGACTATTGGGTTCTGCCTGCTGCCGCATCACGCCCTCCCCACGTTCCCGGAAGCTACTCTGAGGCTGAGGTCTTGCTGCAGCCATGGATATTCCAGAAAGGTCTTCCACCATCATGGTTCTCTGTTCCCTGGGGGATCTTGGGAAGGCCCTCTAGTCTTCCGCCTGCTGCTTCCTACCCCAGCTCTCTCTGGGGACCAGAGGGCCCGAGGGAGACCCTTGTCTCTGGCAGCCCTCTGGTTCTGGGCTCTGCCAGGAGGACTGGGCAGGGGCAAGGAGGGAGGGAGGCCCCTGTGTGGCAGGTGCTGGGCTGTGGCTCCTGGGCAAGGCCAAAACCTACTTGTGGAACCAGGTGGTCTTCATGTACTCCACGTTGTAGTACTTGACCTTGCTGAAGATCCGGATCCCCTCTTCGGTCCCCTGGATTTTCAGTGGGGTTGCAGAGAGGGCTGGGGAGACAGGAGAAGCATGAGTCCTGGGGCGGCAAGGATCAGAGGCAGCCCCTACGGAGGTCGGGTGGCAGGGGGACCAGCACTGTCAGGAGGCAGCCCAGATGGGAGGGACTGGGCCAAGGGTAGGCTGCTTACCACCGATCCTGCCCAGCTCCGTGAAGATAGCGTCCAGGGCTGCAGGGAGACAGAGAGAATGGTCAGCTGGCCTGGGCTCCCCTGGGGATACCCGGGGTGGGGCCCCCCAGGTGGGGCTCCTGAGCTGCTCCCAGTGCACAGGGAGCACAGCAGGCGGGAAGGACTGGGGCACCCACTGATGCGCCAGCGCAAGCATTTCCCTGCAGGCTGAGCGGCGGGAGTGAGCCCAGGCTCTCCACCATGTGTACGGGAGTCAGAGCCGTGCACTCCAGGCCCCTGCTGACCAAGTCCCTTCACCTCCCAGTGCCGCCCCCTCCCCCAGTGCCACGGGGGCCCCCATCAGTTTTACCCTGCAGGTCCCACTCCCAGCCGCTCTTGGCCTCGCCAGCTCCTACCTTCATCCATGAGGTCCAGGATGGTGTCGTCCTCGCCTCGGTCATCGGCGACCACGGCTCTGTAAACTCCCCGGTCCTCTCTGGACAGCTGCAAAGGAGGACGGGGGAGACGGTGTCGGCGGGCTTCCGGAGGGCGGACGGACAATGCATCAGAGGTTCCAGGCTCCGGGGCTGCCCCTAGCACTGTGCCCTGGGGACCCTGCCTCTCCCTGGGCCTCTCCCTGGGCCTCTCCCTGGGCCTCATCTGAGCTGGGCGGTCTCTCCAGAGCCCTCTGAGTCCTGCGCCAGGCTGGTCTGGGCCTGGGCAGGGCTGAGGGCAGGAACGGCCAGCCCCCCTTGGGGTTTCCAGGCACAGCAGACCCTCCGTGCAGACCTTGGCTGCGCCTGTACACCCTTCATGGGCCACCCCTCCCCTGGGGGCCCCGGATGGAGGGGTGCCCCTGCCCTGCCCCCACAGGAAGGGATTCTTCTGGTACTTGTTTATCAGCCCCAAATGAAATGGGGACCATTGGGGCCAGCACTGTGGTATAGTGGGTAAAGCCACTGCCTGCATTCCATATGGATGCTGGTTTGAGTCTCGGCTGCTCCTCTTCTGATCCAGCTCCCTGGTAATGTGTTAGGCTAATGTAAGCAGTGGAAGCTGGCCCAAGTGCTCGGACTCCTGCACCTGTGTGGGAGACCCAGAAGACGCTCCTGACTCCTGGCTCCAGATCAGCCCAGCCCTGACTGTTGTGGCTATTTGGGAAGTGAGCCACTCACCTTTCAAAATAAATAAATCTTTTTAAAAAGAGATTAGAACCAATACTCAGCAAAGAACTTGGTTGTGCTTAAAAACAAAAATATTTTAAAAATGTATTTGAAAGACAGAGGGAAGGAGGGGAAGGGAGAGGGAGAGAGAGAGAGAGAGGGAGAGAGAGAATCTTTCATCTGCTGATTGCCTACAACAGCCAGGCTGAAGCCAAGAGCCCAGAACTGCCGTTGGATCTCCCACACGGGTGGCAGGGGTCCAAGTACCGCAGCCATCACCTGCCGCCTTCCAGGATCCAGCAGCAGGAAGCTGGACCTGAAGCGGAGTAGCTGGGACTTGAACCGGCGTCAGTTCCTGCTGGTAGCACAGTGGCACATCCCTGCGGAATGCAGGTGTCCCAAGTGGGGGCTTCACCTGCGGAGCCACGACGCCGGCCCTGGTTGCGCTTTCAAGCTAAGGTCCAGAGATCCGAAGTGAGACCCCCGTGGCACACAGCCCCTCCCCAGGGCGGAGGGGCAACGCGAGGGCTCTGCAGAGAGCTCACGGCAGGGCCAGGTGTTTGGTGGAGCAGCGAAGGTGCTGCCTGGGACCCCCACAGCCCACATCAGAGAGCCTGGGCTGGGGTCCCGGCTCCGCTTCCGGTTCCAGCTCCCTGCTAACGTGCACGCTGGGAGGCAGCGGTGATGGCTCAAGTTGTTGGGCCCCTGCCACCCACATGCAAGACCTGGGTGGAGTTCCAGGCTCCTGGCTTCAGCCTGGCCCAGCCCTGGCTATTGTGGCCATTCTGGGGAGCAAACCACTGGATGGGAGATCTCTCTCTGTCCTTGAAATGAAATGAACGTAAATATTTTTTTAGAGTTCGTGGAAAAATTGGAATGCAGACTTATATTTAGTTTGCCTTAAAGAGTGTTTGAAATCCACGCGTGTTCTCCTGATGGGGCACATTTTCCGGGATGGTTCTGAAGAGCCCTTATGCTTGCCTTCCCACCCCTCAAGGTCCCTCCCACCCAGCCCAGCCCCACTGGAGGGTCTGGAGCCAGCTCTGAGCCGGGAAATGCGGGGCTAAACCCCACACTCTTCTACCGCCCTTCCGCCCTCTCCCGGGGGGCCCCACGGTCTCAGCCAGGTCTGGGGTGAGCGATGGAATAACTTCTGACCCCATCCTCTGTCCCTGTGTCTTTGTACTTGAACCCTCTGAGCGTTTGCTCCCTCGTTGGTAACACAGGGGCACACTCCTGCTCAGTCTCCCCGGGACAGCTGCAGTGAGGGTGCGAGAGGGCTCTGCACCAATGGGACAGGGACAGAGGCTGGCAGCTACAGCCCTTGTTACAGAGCACCTGCCCGAAGCCACGCCCCACTCCTTGTAGTGCAGTGACCAAGGCCCACAGGGCCTCATCCTGGCTGGCCTCTGAAATCATTGTTTCCTTCCAGGTCAGCAGAGCTGCGATGGCTCCAGTGCTCCCTGGCGCCCAGTGGGGCCTCAGAGCTCGGCGGCAGCACAGGACACCAGGCCTTGCATTCCTCTGCTGACCGGGCCACACTCTCCTGAGGTCGCTGGGGAGCATTCGGGCTGGAGCAGGGAGCTCTGGGCCTGCTTGGTTCTGTCTACACCTAATGTCCTTCCTTGACCTTGATCCTAGTCCATGAGGGCAGGGAGGGTCACTGGGGAGGGAGGAATTTCTGCCCACCTGCTCCTTTTACAGCTGAAGGTTGAGATCAGAGAGGGACAGCAACTAGCCCCAGGCTGCACAGTCAGAGGCAGGACCAAGGCAGGGGCCCAAGCAAAAGGAAAAAACAGTGAAAACGGTCCTGTCTTTATTGGAAATGTTGCTGATTTTTTTCCTTCATGGTTCTTTTTTCGGGCATTAACTTTGAATTTTAAAAATATTTCATATATTATTTATCTAGATTACTGTTTCTTTTGATTTTAAAGGCTTTTTTAAATTTTTTTGAAAGGCAGAGTTACAGGGAGTTCCACCTGCTGGTTCACTCTCCAGACGGTGGCAATGGCCAGCCTGAAGCCAGGAGCTTCATCTGGGTCTCCCACGTGGGTGCAGGGTCCCTAGCACTTGGGCCGTTATCCACTGCTGTCCCAGGCACATTAGCAGGGAGCTGGATCAGAAGTGGAGCAGCTGGGACTCGAACCAGTGCCCACATGGGATGCAGGTGTTGTGGGTGGTGACTGGCGTGCGTGCCTCACCTGCTCCCCCGCTCCAGGCCTGCTCTGGACTCCCAGCCCGGTGCTCTCGCACGGCCTGGCCGGGGCTGACGGCCACGCGTGCTGCAGCGGCACTCACCTCTTCAATGCACAGAACGGCCTTCCCGGTCTGCGGGTCGTACTGACCATCGGGGGCCTCCCTCTTCCGGAAGAGCCACTGGAAGCGAGTCTCCTTCTTGGTGTTGGTGGCCTGGGGAGGGCGGAGAGCGAGGAGTCTCCATCAGTCTCCTCTCTCTAAGGAGACACTGGCTCATCAGAACTTTGCTCATAGGCACATCCGGCCTCCCTCACCCTCTCAGCCAAACCTCAGCCGGCTCCTTCCTCACACCCCGTGCTCCCTCTGCTGGCTTCCAGACTCCGAACTTTGCTAATGGAGTTCCCCTTGCCTTTTGTTCCTGCTCTTCTCTGTGTGCTACTTAAAGGCTCCGTTAGATGTCACCTCCTCCAGGAAGCCTTCCTGCAAGCACCCCAGTATGCCCCCCTTCCGTCAGTTTCCTGCAGATATTAAGCGTGAGGCGAGCTGCTTTCCAATGACGCTGCTCTGGGCTCCCGGAGGCCCAAGGAGGCGGCTTCTACACGTTTGTATGTCCAGTGCCTGGCAGGTGCTTTGAGTCTAGTGAGTGACGATGCTTCCGGGGGCACCCATCCCGCCCGAGGGTCCTGTTATATAAAGAGGCTTTTGGCTGCTGAGAAAGGCCTTGGGCTCCCAAGCCAGGTGGACTCGGGCAACACCTGTGATCTGCCCAGACCCCATGGTCTCGAGCTGGGTCCTTCCTCGCTTCCTGACCCGTAAAGTGGCATCAGTAACGCTGACCCCAGAGATGAGTGATGCGGAGGAGTTAAAACAACACCGTGGGGCACGGAGCAAGGGCCTGGCACAGCTGATAGCAAACCCAGGGACCCCTCAGCTCCCTGCCCAGAGCCGCTGGAAGCACTAGCTCAGGCCGACGCACCTCACACCAACTCCGCTGCTGCGCTCCTCTTGGGTGGGGGGAGGGCTTGCTCTGGGGGTTTGGTGCAGTCTCCCTCCCTGGAGCTGCTTCCCCTGTGCGGAGCCAGCCATGCTCAGCGGATGGCCTTTGGCGGGGTGGGCAGGGCTGGCCACTGGCTGAGGACAGTCCACGAGTCCTGTCCCACTGGGCAAGGGCGGGGCCGGAGGTGGTGGTGGGGGGACACTTGCCTTGCAGGTCAGCAGCACTTGGCAGTCCTCGGTGACCTTCCACTGCAGAGGTTCCTCGAAATAGGGACCTGCCAGGGCCAGACCCACACACGCCCACCCATCAGAACGCCACCTGGTGGCCAGGCAGGGAAGTGTCGGGAGACCCGGGCGAGGCAAGGAAGGGGCCTCTGGTGCCCCCACCCTCAGGGCCCGGCAGGGGCCAGCTGGCTGTGGTGGCATCAGGACTGAGCTGGACTGAGTCCCAGAGCCCCCTTGTGGGGGTCTTGTTCCCCCAGCCCCTCTGTTCCCTGGCCCAGATCAAAGGCCAGGGCACAGCCCCTTCACCCCTGCAGCTCTTACCCTGCTTTCTCTTCCAGTCTCTCCGCTTGGCATCTGCCTTCCTCAGGAGCTTGTCGAACTCTGCAAACACGCGGGGAGGGGCTGCGATGAGCCGGGAGCACAGGGCCAGGGAGGGGACAGCAGGGCAGGTGCTAGGCAGGGGTAGGGGCGGGTGCACTCAGCCGGCCCCCCGGGGAGGAGCGGAGCCGGGAGCCCCGGGGAGGCAGGGGTGTGGGCTGGGGCTCGGGGCGGGGCTGACCGTCGTCCACCAGCGCCAGGGTGATCTGGTTTTTGGCTTTGCCGTCTTGGAGCTGAGCGGTGTACGACCCTCTGTCCTCCTCAGACAGGTTCTGAATGATCACTTCCACCAGCCCCTTCTCCCGCTCAAAATTGATCTTGCGGTTCTGGGGGGAGCAAGCGCGCAGAGTCCTCTGGCATCCCCCTCCCCGGCCGTGGGGTGCACCCCAGGGACTGGGGCGGGGCCCCGGGGGAGCCCTTCCCTGCCTGTGTGGACCCGGGTCCCCCACACCTGCCCCGGGGAACGGCTCCAGGGCCCAGCGGGTGAAGAAAGGAGTCCTGGGGGCGGGAACTAACTACGCTTTCCTAACAAGCCCCCAACCCTCCCTGGGCCCCACACGTGGTAGTTGTCCACATCGTTTATCGTTTGCTACACAGACAGCCCATGAGATATGCAGTCTCATCTCAGCAGCACCTGCACACTTGCCGCCAGAGGGCGTCTTGTTTACTTTTAGGAGTTTTCCAAGTTTTGTCTTTCACTTCTGGGTCCCCACTCTGCCTTGTGTGCGTGTTTGCAGGAAGTGACCCACGAGTCCCGCCTCTGCAGGGGGCTGACAGCCCTGGGGCCCCTGTGCTGGGTGGCAAGCGCTGGCAGTGTCCTGCGGTCTCAGTTTTTGCTCCGCGCCCTCCCCAGGGCCACAGGGTTCATCTACAGGGAACGAGAGCTTTCATCCCGTTGGCCACCTGCCCTGTGTTCCCAGATCTTCCCAGTCTAGGCTTCCCGGATCCCATTGTCAGACGCAGAGACCGAGGCACAGAGTGGTGAAGAGGCCGGCCCCCGGCCAGGAGCCCGCGGAGGTGGACAGACAGAGTCTCCCTCCCAGAGCCTGCCCGGGGCTCCAGCGCCCCCTCTCCAGAGCACCGATTTCCTGATGGCCGTTTTGCCATCTGGAGAGGAAATTCACAAAAAAAATGAGATTGAATCACGAGGCTGAGTTTCTCCTGAGACTGGGAGCACCAGTTTGCAGCAAAAAGATTCGATTGTCGGGGCTGTTGCTGTGGCACCGTGCGTTAAACCTCTGCCTGCAGCGCCGGCATCCCATGTGGCTGCCAGTTCGAGTCCCGGCTGCTCCACTTCCAATCCAGCTCCCTGCTAATGTGCCTGGGAGGGCAGTGGAAGATGGCCCAGTGCTTGGGCCCCTGCACCCATGTGGGAGACCTGGAGGAAGCTCCTGGCTCCTGGCTTCAGATCGGCCCAGCTCCGGCCGTTGTGGCCATTTGGGGGGTGATAGAAGACCGACCTCTCTGCCTCTCTGTAACTCTGCCTTTCAAATAAATAAATAAATCTTCAAAAAAACAGTTGAATGTCACAATTCACAGGGTTCGATCTAACATCATGTGTCTACACGTATGATTTCAAATGAAGCCAGTATAACATTAACTGTACTAGGAGGAAGCAGCCAAGTCCTCTGAACTAGAAAGCTGCATTTGAACACGGAGACGCTTGGAGGCAGCCTCCGTCGCGGGGCTCTGCTTGCTCAGGGGTCGCACGGAGAGAAGCGGAAAGAGCAGCAGCTGCTGTGAACAAGCCTAGGAGTGGCCGAACTCCCCGTCCCGTGCTCTCAGAACCGCGCCAGAGGCGGGTGCCGGGCTTAGTGGGTTAAGCCGCCGGCAGCGGTGCTGGCATCCCATAGTGGACACCAGTTCCAGTCCCCGCTGCTCCACTTCCGATCCAGCTCCCTGCTAATGTACCTGGGAAAGCAGCAGAAGATGGCTCATGTGTTTGGACCCCTGTCACCCTCGGGGAGACCAGGAGAGAGTTCCAGGCTCCTGGCTGCCGCATGGCCCAGCCCTGGTGTTGCAGCCAACCAGCGGATGGAGGATCTTTCTGTCTCATTGTCTCTCTCTTTCACTGTCACTCTGCCTTTCAAATAAATAATCTTCAAATAATCAAACAAAAAACTGTGCGAGAATACTTTGTGAGTGCACCTAAGATGAGTGAGGTCTCGGCCTGCACAGTCAACAGTGTGAATGCAGTTTTCATCCTGGACTGCTGGGGTGTTCCAATTGTGGGGAGTGTGTGAGCCTATTTGTGGGTGGCACCTGGGTCCCACTCAGCTCGCCTCCTGTTCCCTGGGTGTCCCCATCCCCACCCCAGGAGAGCTGGAGTGCAGGCACTTCTGGAACGCCCACGGGTGGAGGGCCCCGCCCGTGGAGCAGCACGCAGGGCGCTGGGAGCCGCTGGCGCCCCTTACCGGTGAGCTGAAGATCTCTTTCTCGTTGAAGATGAGGTGCAGCTGGGCGGCCGGTGATAACTTCTCCACCTCCAGCCACAGCCGCACCTCTCCCTTCTCCAGGATGTCCACGTTCCAGCCCGAGATCAGTTTGATCACTGGGAGGAGCCAAAGGGAAGGGGTGTGGGCGGGGCATGCTCGACTCCACCCCCCCTCCCCAGCAGCGCCACCCCAGGGTGCACCACCAAGCAGGCGAGGGGCTGAGAGAGGCTGAGGAGGCACGGGCTGGGGTCGGTTAAGTTTCTCCTTTCCAAGGGCTCAGGGGCCCTGGTTCTAAACCTGACTGGCCGGGGTGCACCCTCAGAGACTCTGATGTGTCTGGGGGCATGGGGGCGTCTTTCCTGTGCAGCCAGATTTGGAACCCCTGCTTCAGAAGGTGCCCACTACCCCGGGCAATTCGGGGGAGCACAGGTTTGTTTAGCTTTTCCAAGCCCAGGTGCTCAGAGCCATAAAAATGATTACATGGAGGAGCCGGCTAGATCCGCACCCCGCCGCCCCGCGCCCCCCGCTGGCTCCCCATGACTGCCCGTTCATTGCCAGCACGCCCTGGTCTCTGCCCGCTCCCACTCCCACCTCTGCTTACCAGGGTTCCTGATCTCGTGGCTCAGCTTCTTTAGCCTGTTCAGCTCTGGGACGGGGAGGGGCAAGGAGGAAAGCAGACAGAATGAAATCTGCAGGCACAGGGGCTGATGACAGCACTGTCCCGGGACCCCGCGGGGGCTGGCGGTCACCAGGGTCACTTACTGATGACACCAGGGGCTGATGATGGATGGGGATGGATCCTGGGGCCACAGCCCCTCCCACCCACCCCCCCTCAGACTGTAGTTCTCTCTGTCCTTCAAAGCCTGGCTCCCACACCCCCCCCTGGAGGAACAGCCATCCTGTGCCAGGCTCATGCTCAGTGCTGTCAGCTGCTGTGGGCGGGGCGTTACTCTCCCGCCAGCCCCTGATGCCCGAGCCCCCTGTCAGCCCTCTGTACCTGCTGTCCTAGCGCCTGCACGCAAGGACTCAGTCCCACAGCCCGGAGCCCCCGCTGATGCCCCATCTACCGACTGTTTCTTTGTATCAGGTTTCTCTCTCCTGCTAAGCTGAGCTTGTCCAGTGCCCGCACACAGTAGGTGCTGAATAAGTAGGCACTGCCTGGATAAACCGCCAGGGGCAGAGCCCATACTGCATTTCCCCTTGCAAGCCCTGGAGGCTGGGCTCTCAGCGAGCACCACAGAGCCCCACAAAAACCCACCACTTTGGTGGAGGGCTGTGGTTTGCACAGAATCGTCTCGACGTATCTGCACAGAAGCAGTGTTTCAGCTGGGTGGTCAACCAGGCATTATAACTCCCCTGCAGGTGAGGGCACAGGGCCCAGAGCAGTGACGCGGCTTGCCCACAGCCCAGCGGGACCTGGAACTGGATGGCATCTCTCTGGTTTGTGCATCTTAAAAAGATCAACGGGCCTGACATGCCACAAACAGGATGACAATAGGCCAGGGCCGTGCCAGTTGCTATGGACACGGCAGCCTCATCCGTCAACAGCCCTGGTTTCAGTTCCGTTGAAACCACCAAATGTGGATGGTCTTAGACGTGGCATCCGTTCTCTGGTTAGCCACAGTCCCCACTGCTCCCTACTGCATCCTCATCTCTCAGACCAACCCCTGTCTGCAAAGTATCGTCCTCGTGCACTGTGGGTTTTCTTAGGCTGCTGAAGGAAGCAAACGCATCCCGATAACTTTGCCTTTGTCAAATGTGGGTAAACCAGAGAGACAGGAGGAATGTGAACTCTGCCAGCCAGGGTCGGCTGCCAGCCGAGCCCCCTGATAGAACTCGCAGGGTCTGGGCTGGTACCTGGCAGATGACAGGTGCTAACAGGTGGGTACTGAGCGACTGGCAGAATGAACGGAAGCCTGGGTGAGGGCTGGCGGCTGCAGAAGTCGCTGTGCACTCAGCTTGCAGCCTCCTGCTGCTCTGGGGGTGACTGTGTTGGGGCTGCTTGTCGGGGGTCTGTCTCTGGGGACACCGAGGGGCGAGGGGTGTTACCTTCCTCGGTCAGCGTGTGGCTCGCAGAGATGTCTTCGTCAGCATCGGTGACCACCACCGAGTAGGTGCCCAGGTCCTCGAGACCCGGTTCCTTCAGGATGATCTTGGACCTGGCAGAGGGGAGAGAGCAGAGGCTCTGGGCCGGGCTCCTTGGCCCTGTGCGTTGGGAGCCTGGGAGGGGAGATTCCCATTCAACTCTGGTAGCTCTGGGCCTCATTCCAGATCTCGGCCAAGCCAGGAAGCGGGCAGGGCAGGGGGAGGTGTGTCTTGGGATCTCCTAGGACCTGGCACCTGCCACGGCCCCACGAGCCAGGCCTTCTGGCACAGAGGCTGCTTGCTGGCTGCCTTACCCCACCTTCTGGCAGGGCTCAAAGTGTTGGCTTTGTCCCTGGGAGACAAAGCTGAGGGCAGGAGCTGTGGGGGCAGGAGTGAGACACGGAGGCATTTGATAGTGGCCCAACCCCCTACAAGGAAGCTGCAATGGCTCAAACAACAGGTGGCTCCAGAATTCTCAGAATTTGGACTTGAAAGTGGTGAGTTGAGGGGCTGGGTTGTGCCGCAGACACACCAGTGTGAGTCTCAAGTCCTGGCTGTTCCACTTCTGACTTGGCTCCTCCTAATGCACCCGGGAACCAGTGGATGATGGCCCGGGTGCCTGGGCCCCTGTACCCACGTGGGAGACCCAGAAGGAGTTCTAGGCTCCTGGTTTTGCCCTGGCCCAGCTTTGGCTGTTGGGGCCTTTTGCAGAGGGAACCAGCAGAAGGAAGATGGATCTCTCCCTGCTTCAAATAAATAATAATAATAATAAAAACGCCAAAGCCATGAGTTGATGGTAAGAGGAGGGTGGAAGCTCACTCCAGCCCCAGAGTTTGAAGGCGGGGCCTTTGGGAGGAGGTTGGATTGGACCTGGATCCTGACAGAGTGCCGGTGGCTTTACAGGAGGGAGAGCCAGGCACAGGTGCTCCCTCTTGCCACGTGCCACTCTGGGCCGCCACGGTACTGTGCCAGCAAGAATGCCGTTGCCAGACAGGGACCTAGCCCTGGCCTGAGAGGCTCTGGGACTGTGAGCTGCAGTCAGCCCCTCCCCCCCAAGCAGTGGCTCTCAGGAATCTTGTGATCATGAAGCTGGGCCCAGGTCTGGTCCCTCCCGGGAGACCGAGGCAGAGCACCTGCGGCTCTTTACAAAACAATCTCCAAAAAGCCAAACGCCCCCGCTGAGCCCCTTAACTGCCCTGGCCCCCCTACTCCGTAAGGCCACAGTCTGCACCCCGGGGGCCAGCCCACTCCCCTCCCCGCACACAGAAGTGGGTCCCGCCCTCCACACAGCGACAGCTTTGGCCTCTCCTCCCTTCACTTACTTGTTAACTCCGTCCTCGACCTTGACCCTCTGGGGGTCCGGAGGACCCTTGTAGTCTTTGGACCACTGAAACTCCGAGGAGTCGGGGGCCTCAGGGGCTTCGAAAGCCAAGTAGATAAAGCCCTCTTCGTCCACGCCGACCTCGATCTCCCGGGCATCTGGGAGTGAGACCGAGGGAGGGCACTGGGCATTGGTAAATAACAAACCAAGCCAAGCCCCTCCCCCCTGCACGTTTCTAAAGTGGGGTTGACCATCCCTCCGTGAAGGGCTTGGTGGGGGCCGGGGCAGGGTGGGGGCCAAGCACAGCACCTGGCTTGTAGCGGGAGGGGGCCAGCGGGGGCTGCCAGACAGGCCAGCCCAGGGTGCCACCTGGGCCCTGCTTTAGACAGCTGTGTGGTTTCTAAGTGCCGCAGGGCGGGAGCTACCATCGAGGCACAGGGAGCAGCTGTGTTCCTATCTTGGGATCTACCAAGTAACTGGAGAGGGAGAGGCAGGGCCCGAGGGAGGGAGAGGCCGGGGTGGGCAGAAGGGCCTCTGGTCCCCCAGCTCCCCGCGGGCCCAGCCTGGCTGGGAGCACCGGCTCCCTCTGGCCACGCTACCTGGCTTCTCCTCCAGGAGCACGGGGTCGGTGGGCATCGACGGCTGCCCCAGACCCGCTGAATTGATGGCCTGCACCTGGAACACGTAACTCTTTCCTTGCTGCAAGTCAGACACCTGGGGGAGGGGGAGAGGACAGTGAGCTTTGAGGAGGCGAAGACCTCTCGCTGTGGGACCCTGAGGGCGCTTGGGGCGAGGAGCAGGCCTCTCCTGAGTTCCAGTGTTCGGTGGTCCACTCGCGGCCCGGGAACTCCATCCACTGGAAGATCAACTCATCCACCTCCCCGCAGGCAGACCCTCTCCCTCCCGGCCACCCTCAACCCTCCCTCGATACCATCGCCCCACACTGACGCTGACGGAGAGGCTGGGGGCCTCTCTGACGTCCTCCTCTGGAGCCCTCCCCACCCAGCAACCAAGTCCCAGCGGTTTCACTTCCCTACCACTCCCGCACACGGCCCTCCCCTCCGCGTCCCAGTCCCCGCCCCTCACCTGGATTCGTCCAGAAGCTTCCTAAATAGCATCTTGCCTCTGCACCCTCCCTCTGCTTCCCTCTTCCAAGCTGACTGTGCTTAAATCTTTCCATAGCCTTCAGGGTCAAGTCCAGTGTCAACTTCCCATCCTCTTTCTCCTCTGCTGTTCCCCTCCTCCACCTCCTGGCTCCCTCAGGGTCCCCAGGCCCATCAGTTCACACCTCCTCCTCCCTGGGACACAGTCTCACCACCTCAAGCTTGTTCTGCTCAGGCATCTGCAGGGTTCTAGACAGAGGCTCGGACCTTCCCGCTCAAGCCCCTAGAATTCCATGCGTGCCCTCAATCACAGCACAGTGTTGTCATTGCCTGCTGCCCACTGATTTCAGCTGCTTGTGCCCGGGTTCCGGGCCTGAGCTGCGCTAACGAGGGGGGGGGGTGTCAGGGGGTCTTTAGCAAGTGACTGAGTCAAGGAAGACAGCCAACCATCCCGACACAGCAACCAGTGCCAAATCACCCAGGGGCCCCGCCCGGCCTGGGCCAGCCTGGGTGTTCGGGGAGCAGGGGGCGGACCACCCATCGCCAGGCCTCCCCCCAACCCCAGCCACTGCGGGAGGGGGGGCTGCAGGACCTCGGGGGATTCCACTGGCCAAGGCGTGTCTGCTCTGATTCTGAAGTGGCCTTAATTTCATTTTACAAAATCAAGGTATTTCACTTTGTTTCTGATGAGTCAAGAGGTGTTTGCTGTTGGGGGAACTTTAAAGAAGAATGCACACAGAAGATGGGGCACAGTGGCTGCGACTCTGCTGGGCTCCAGGCCTGGCTCTGCTCCTGGTCCCAGCTGCCTGCTAATGAGCACCCTAGGAGCAGCAGGTGATGGCTCAAGTCCCTGGGTCCCTAATACCCATGGGGGAGACCCAGATGGAGTTCTTGGCTCCAGCCTGGCCCAGCCCTGGCTGTCGCAGCCATCTGGAGACTGAACCAGCAGGTGGAGGATCGCTCTCTGTTTTGCTGTCTCTTTGCTTTTCAAATAAATAAATAAATCATTATTTTTTATAAAAAGGAAAGAGTAAAGTCTCCTGGCAATCCCAGAATGGACTCTTAAATGCACATAAACCCCATAGAAACATGACATGTGCTGGATTCCACTTGTTGGTATCAGAGTTACAAAGAGAGAAGAAGAGAGATCTTCCATCCTCTGGTTCACTCCCCGGATGGCCAAATCGGCTGCCTCGTTATTTCTACAACACAGTTCCTGGGCTGAGTATGTGCACGTGCAAACGCTGACCTACCTGGCTGGCTGTCACATGAGTTTTTAGGGGCATCTGCCTTGCACGGAGCTGGGAAGGCCACCAGTTAGCCTGACTTGCTACCAATTCACTGTGTGACCCTGGGTAAGTGACTCTGCCTCTCTGGTCCTCTGTGCCATCATGGAGGATGTGGTCATGAGGTCATTCCAGCTTTGCTGTTCTGTGGTTCTGCCATGTCCAGTGGAGGGAAGGCCCAGGGCCGGACAGCAGATGACGGGGCAGGACTCACCCTCAGGTGGGTACTGGGGACAGGGCCTGGGGTGGCCATCTTCCACTGCTCAGAGCCGTCTTCCTGGAAGCTGACTTGGTAGCCTGTGACCGGTCCAGCTCCCGTGTACAGCGGGGGCTCCCACTGCAGCATCAGGGAGGTGGCCCGCACCTCGGACACCCGCACATCATATGGCGGCCCTGTGGGGGATGAGAGAGGGGGCAGAGATGTGAGGGGTGGCCGGACGGACGGGCAAGGCGCTGGGCAATCAACGTGCCGGCCACAGCCAGGCCTGGGTAGGGTGGCTCCATGCTCAGCCCTGGGCCTGGAAGAGGTCACCTCTTCAATATGTGCCCTGATCACCTCCTCCTGGAAGCCTCCTTGCCCTTCCCCCACCCCGTCCCAGGAGGCATTAAAGGGCCCAGGGTGTGGCCTCTGGAGTCCGAGCACCAAGGACCCTGACCAGCTCCAGCCTCTCCTATGGGGACTCTCTTGTCTTCTCATCTACAAGACGGGGACAATGAAAGTTCTTACGAGACAATGCTATTGTGAGCATGAAGGAGAGACTGTACAGCCAGTGGTATACAGTAAGTGCTCAATAAACATTACCTCTCATCTAAAGTGTCACACACTGTAATCGCCAGCCGCTTGGATCAAGGTTTCGTGTAAATGCCAGAACTGAGCTGAACGAGGGGGGGGGTGGGGGGGAAGGTTGTGACTGTCCCCACCAGGGGGCAGGGCGGGGCTCGTGTGTGAGCTGATGGGCGGGGGGGGGGGGGACAGTGCGCTGTGCAGGGGGACCAACCGTCCTGGGTGTCCAGGATTGAGGGGTTCCTAGCAGCCAACTAGGATGGTCCCAGAGAAACTGTGACACGTTGGTCACCTTAGCAGTGTGCCTTTGGGGTCAGAATCACAGGGTGGATGGGGTTGAGTGGGGAGCAGTTTGTGCCAGGGGTGCAGGACCTGCTGCCGGCCCAGGAGTCCTTGGAACAGAGTTCAGAGCCTGCCTGGGACTGGGAACACAGGGTCAGTGTGTGCAAGGGCCAGGGGCACAGAGCAGGTGCGAACACACGGAGAGCACGCTCCTCTCCCGGGCTCTGTCGTGAGGGGGCGGACGGGGCTGGACTTCGGGCCTGCAGGCCCCTCACCTGGCTGGGGCATCGTCCACTCTTTGCACTCAAACAGGCTGCTGGGTGCCGACAGGTCACCAACGCCTGCCCAGTTGACCGCCCGGGCCCGGAACTCATAGAAGTGGCCCTCGTGGAGGTCACTGACCTTGAAGGACACAAGCACAAGCCGTGAAGACGGAAGCTGGGGCTGCCGCGGGGGCAGGGGCCCAGAGCAGGAGCTGCGGGGGAGCTCTAACCAGGCCTGTCCCAGTGCCTGCTGCCTTCCAACATTAGCTGGGCGATGGAGGTGGGAGCCTGACGCCCCCAGCAGCCAGCAGCGGCCCTCGGCTGCCCCCTGCACAAGCGTGGTGGCGGCGGCGCAGTCTCACCTTGCACACGCGGCTGGGGACGGGCTGCTGGTTGACCGGGTGCCAGTCCAGCTCCTCCGAGTCGTGCTGGTCCAGGAAGTAGCCCAGGATCTTGCCGCCTCCACGACGCTTAGGGGGTTTCCACCCGATGACCATCTCGTTCTTCCCGCAGCTCAGGAGGGCGAAGTCGTATGGGGCAGATGGGGTGGCTACGGGGAGGAAGGAGGTGAGGCCGCTGCTCCCTAGGGGTGGCTGGCTTGGGCGCTGGGGCCTGTGGGAATCAAGACCCTGCCCTGGTGCCCCACCCCCAGCTCCAGGGGGTTCTCCCTGAGCACCTTTCCCCTGGAGGGCACCTGGGCTGCCCCCCCTCCCCAGCTGCCGGGGTCTCCTCCCACAGTTTCTCCCTCCCCAGAGGCAAGGGGGTCCGGGCCAGCTGCAGGGTCCATAGAGGGCGGATTACCCACTGCTCCCTGGGTTTGGTCCTCCAAGCAGCGTTTCTGAGCCCGAGTCCCCTGAGCTGCCCAGGGCCGCCCCCGCGGCCTGCACGCCGCGCTGCACTGCGACTTACCCAGAGCCTGCTTGACCCTGATGGGTTCCGTGACGGCCGAGCTCTCGCCCACCCCGGCCTCGCTGACGGACCTGATGCAGAACTCGTACTCCCTCCCGGTCCTCAGCCCGGGAACCGAGAACCTGGCCGAGGAACGCACAGCCCTCAGGGGTGCCTAGCAGCCTGGAGACATTCCCGAGCCGTCTAGAACGGCCTGCTAGGACACGCTGTCACCAGCGCGGAGGGGTCTGAGGCTTCCGGGCCCTGCTGACCTAGAATTAGTGCCGGACCCCACACTCGGCCTGAAGTGGAGCCGGAAGGATGCTGCCGTTGGGGTTTCGGAGGCCGCCCGCCCCTGCAGAGCCTGCTGCGGCAACGCAGCTCCCCAGGGAAGGACGCCCACTGACAGAACAACGGCCAGCCCGGGACCCAGAGCTCCACAGCACAGCTCCTGGGCTTTGGGCCATCCTTGATGAAGAAGGAGGGGTGGGGCCGGCGCTGTGATACAGCAGGTTAAGGCCCTGGCCTGCAGCGCCAGCATCCCACATGGGCACCTGTTCGAGTCCCCGCTGCTCCACTTCCAATCCAGCTCCCTGCTATGGCCTGGGAGAGCAGTAGAAGATGGCCCAAGTCCTAGAGCCCCTGTACCCACATGGGAGACCCAGAAGAAGCTCCTGGCTCCTAGTTTCAGCTCAGCTCAGCTCCAGCCATTGCAGCCATCTGGGGAGTAAACCAGTGGATGGAAGACCTCTTTCTCCCTGTCTCTACCTCTCTCTATAACTGCCTTTCAAATAAATAAAATAAATCTTAAAAAAAAAGTTGCTGTGATTGTCTGCATCAGTGCTGGGATGAAAAGCACAGAGACCTTTCAAAGACCCCCCAAAGGGAGTCGCCACTCAGAGACGCACACGGGGCCCTCTGGCTTAGAGGGGACATGCTTCCCTGGGCTGGCACTGTGGTGTGGCAGGTGCAGCTGCCGCCCATGACGCTGGTCACCTGTGTCAGAGCGCCTGGCTGCCCTGCTTCCAATCCAACTTCCTGCTAATGCGTCTGGGAGGGCAGTGGAGGATGGTACAGGTGCTTGGGCCTCTGCCACCCACATGGGCGACCTAGGTGGAGTTCCCAACTCCTGGTTTTGCCCTGCCTCAGCAGGTGCTGATGGTGACAGAGCCGCAATCCCCCTGCCTAGCAACACACTTCCAAAAAGAGGATGGTGCCTTAGGAGGGAGGGAACACCTGGACAGGTGAGGCTGGAGGTGACTCCCCAGGCAGACCCTGTGGACAGGAGATGGAAGTGCGACACTGGAGACAGTGGCTCCTGGCTATCCAACTCTCACCCTGCATGCGTGTGCGGCTACACCCCCACGAGGGCACGGCTCTCACCCTGGCTGGGAGATGGGTGCGAGGTCTTGCACACTGGGCTGTGGGAGGGGCCTGTGCAGGTCAGACTGTTCCTGTTACAGGTAGGGAAGGGGCATGCCCAGAGCTCACAGCCAGCTGGGGACACAGCTTTGTCCCTCCGTTCATTCATTCTAGCAGCCAGACATCGTGTGAGTCGCTCCTGTGCACCGGGCTCCCGGCTGCACACCAGAATGCAGTCTAGATGAGCTCCCCCTGGGCCCTCAGCCCCGGCTCTGACTCCTGGGCAGCAGGGTTCAGCCTCCACGACCCCTGGAGTAGACGACATGCTCACGTGTGATGAGCTCTCTGCACTCGCCAGAGGAGCCTGCTGCCCTGGTGGGTGACCCGTGTCCCTGCCGCGCCAAGTTCACATTCACAGTGACCCCCCCCCCCCCCATCACATGGGCATTCAAGTGAAGGGGAGAGGAGGTCGTACTCTAGGGATAACCTTGACTCTGAGCTAATCTGTTAAGAATCTGATTGTTCAACACGGTGACTTCATCTGTTAGGGCAACAAGCTACACCTTGAAGCTGCCTGTAGGTGCCTAAGACCTGAGGGACACAGGACAGTTCCTTTTCCTGGGTGAGATGACCTTGGAGCTCATGACCTAGAGCCAGGTGTGCTGAGGGCCTGGTCTGTCTTCCCGTGGAAAGGCGGGGGGGCATCACCCCTGAGCCCCTCTCTACGTAGCCCTCCGTGGTGAGAGGGGGCAGGGCCCAGCAGTTTGAGCCTCACCTGCCTGCAAGGGTAAAGGTCTCTGAGGGCTGCTGATGGAGGAGGGAGCCTCTGAGTGTGTTGGGAGTTGGAAGGTCAAGGATGGGTTCATGGAGGAGGAGACTGAGGCCCAGAGGGGGCACGTTCTCCCCGTGGGGCACCAGGAGGCTCTGGGTGGGGTGGGTGTGGAGCCTGACCCAGGCCTCCCTGACTGCCTGCCCCCACCCACCCCTCTGGCTCTGAAGCTCCTGGAGGGGCCCAGCCACAGTCACCTCTGTCCCCGGAGTCCTGCCCGCGGTGTTCGTTGAAAAAGAGCGGGTCAGAGTTCACACCCCAGCTCGTCCCCTGGCGCAGGGAGCCTGGGCAGTTACTGCAGCTCCCCGAGCCTCGTGCCTGTGCGTGGAGCTCGGTCAGGAAGGGCGGTCCTGCACGCACACGAGCACCGTGAGAACCAGGTGACCGACTGGTGAGGGAGCTGGGAGCAGTGCGCGGCCCCTGGTGGGGGGCAGATCCGGGGAAGCTGGGGGCTGTGTTCTCCTTCCAGGCGGTCCGGGCGCCGCAGGGGGGCTGGGCCCGACCCACCTGCTGCCCTGGATGGGCTTGTTGTTGACGGTCTGCCACTCCGTCGACCCCACCTCCCGGGAGTAGATGTAGTAGCCCAGGAGCTCGGGGCCAGCGTCCACGGGCTCCCAGGTCAGGGAGATGGAAGTCTGCGTGTCTCGGAAAGCTTGAACTTGAGCTGGGGGAGGGAGCGTCGCTGAAAAACAGAGAGGTGGGCTGAGTGAGGATGCTGAGCGCCTGGCTCTGACAGGCGGGGGCGGGGGCAGCGGGGAGCCCCAACCCTGTGGCGGTCAGCGGGGGTGGGGTGGGGGCGAGATTTGGGCTGGGGTTTCTCTCTGCTCTGCCCTGGGAGCAACTCTGCTTCCCCCTAAAGCTCCGAGGCCGGTGGTCACTCATCTTCACACGATTGCGATTTGGCTCCAGAATCACACAGGAGTTACACTCCAAAGTCATAAGGGAATGGTGCCGAGAGGGTGCAAACTGAATCCCACGTGGTGTTTGGGGTGGGCCTCGTGGGAGCCCTCGGGCCATTGAGGGGTGTGCCCTTGGAAGGTGGGGCTCCCGAGAGTCTTGGAAGCCTGGGCCCTGCCACTCTGTCTGTCCCTGGTTTGCCACGTGATCTTGTCTCTGAACGTGCTCTGCCATCCTCTCTGGAGCCGTGGCCAATGCCTGTGTAAGTTAACTTCCCCGGGTATTTCACTGTAGTCACAAAAATATGGCTAATAACCCCCCTGTCCCTGAGGTCACCAAGTCTGGCAGATTTCCTCTTCTGTCTTAAGAAAACTTGGTTCCCCTCCCTCAAAACCTTCTGTATCGACTCTCATGGCTCCCCGAGAGCAAGCGCCCTGAGTGGGGGCTGCCATGACTTGTTAAATGGTTGGATCAGAGAGTGGGCGGGCTGATGGCTGGCTGGCAGGTGCACGAGCTTCCTGGTGCTTGCGTCAGTCTGGGCTCCCCGCATATCTGCTGGTGGCTCCCCATTATCTGCTGCCCCCAGTGCAGGCTCCTTCAGCCTTCCGCTCCTTGACCTGCTCCACGTCTCTCCTCCTCCCTTGTCTCTGAGGGCCCTGCCCAACTCAGGCCTTTGTCCCTGACCCCTCGGCAGCCTCCGCCCGCAGCCCGGCCTTCTCAACTTCCCAACTTTCCCCGAACACCTCTCCTTGTGTTCTGGAGGTGCCTCAGAGTGGACAGGGACAGGGTGAACTTGAAACCACGCCCCTGGTCAGTGCCTTGGATACAGATGTGAGAGGCCATCTGGTCTCCCTCCCTCAGCTTCAAGTTCCCTTGCCCTGCTTTTTTTTTTTTTTTTTAAGATTTATTTATCTATTTGAAAGGCAGAGTTACAGAGAGAGAGGAGAGACAGAGAGACGAGAGAGAGATCTTCCATCTGCTGGTTTACTCTCCAAATGGCCACAATGGCGAGGGCTGTGCCAGGCCAAAGCCAGGAGCCAAGAGTTTCTTCCTGGTCTCCTACATGGGTCCAGGGGTCCAGGGACTTGGGCCATCCTCTGCTGCTTTCCCATGTGCACCAGTGGGGCGCTGGATTGAAAGTGGAGAAGCTGGGACTTGAACCGGTGCTCATATGGGATGCTGGCGCGGCAGTCCATGGCTTCATCTACTGCAGGCCCCTTGCCCTGCTTTTATGATTGCAAATCACCCTCTTCCTAAACTAAAAACTTCCCACAACACGGGATTGAGGGAGTGGCACGGCAGGCGCTACAGGGGCCCTGTATACAAGACTCATGAGCTCATCTATCTCCCCAATGGATGACATCTTGATGTTGGCCTTGTCTCGAGGGATTCCTTTTCCAGGAATCCCAGGCCCCAAGCAAAAAGTAAATTCCACCTGCACGTAGCCCCCACACAGACAGAAGGTCACTTTACCACCACTGAAATTCCCTACCAGACACAAGACTGGGGGCCAGCCTTGTGGCATAACGAATCAAGCCACCACCTGTGATGCCAGTATCTCATATGGCTCCAGTCCTGGCTGCTCCACTTCTGATCCAGCTCCCTGAAAATGTGCCTGGGAAAGCAGCAGAAGATGGCCAAAGTGGGCCACTATACCCACATGGGAGACCAGGATGAAGATCCAGGCTCCTTCGGCCTGGCCCAGCTCTGGCCCAGCTCTGGTTGTTGCAACCATTTGAAGAGTGAACCTGCTAGATGGAAGATCTCTCTGTCTCTCTCTTTCTTTCTTTTCTTTTTATAACATATCTTTTTTTTTTTTTTTGACAGGCAGAGTGGACAGTGAGAGCCTAGCCACAGCAGAGAGCTGGCCTGGAAGAGGGGCAAGCGGGACAGAATCTGGCGCCCCGACCAGGACTAGAACCCGGTGTGCCAGCGCCGCAAGGCAGAGGATTAGCCTAGTGAGCCGCGGCGCCGGCCTGGGCTGTTCTATAGCAAACTCAGCGTCTATCCGAAGTCACTGAGGGCCGACCCTGAGCCGGCACTGCACTGGCCTAGTGCCTGCGCTGAGAAACAGATTTCAGGTTCTGGCCTCAGGAAGGGCCTGCGGGTGACATCAGTGCTGGGACGGAGGGGAGAGGCCGCGGTGCCCCAGGGTGAGGGCAGAGGCTGGCAGGAGGCCCCCAGGGACCCCACATGTCTCTGGGACCCGCCACTACCCCAGGGCAAGAACCTGAGCTCAGGGGGCCCTAGTGTGGAGTAGTCCTCAGGCACTACACTCGGCATTTCCAGGAGGACTTCGTGACCTGGAGAAAGGGTTGTGCTATCCCGTGGCCTTCTCCCTGCATGGCGTCTGCCTGTGTTTCGGAAAGGTGCGCTGACCCACGCGCAGTTAAAGGGCCATTGTCCAAAGTGCCTTGTCCGTCTGGGAAAAGCATCCGTGCACCTGTGAACCTCCTGCCCAGAGAAACGTGGTTTCCAGGGCTTCCAACGTTACAGGCCCAAGGTCCTGTTTGCCTCCAGTGAGAGGGTGGGAGAGGGTGGAGAGGGACACAGGCACGGCTCGTGCCCAGCGGCCTGGGCCCCACACCCCAAATGCTGACGGCCCGGCCGCAGCCCGCAGTACCTGGCTGGCCCCTCAAGGCGATGGGCTCGCTGGGCTCCGAGGGCTCGCTCACGCCATGCTGGTTCATGGCCCGCACGCGGAATACGTAGGACTTCCCCTTCTCCAGGTCTAGGAGGGCAAACCTTGGGGACTTCACGGGCGCCTCAGAGCTGATGGCCTCCCACATGCCGCTGCCTATGACCGACTGCGAGGAAGAGATGGGAACGGGCTGTGGGGAAGCGGTTTCCGGTTTCCGGGACCAGCTCTGTGCTGGAAAACCCCCACACTGCTCTCAGAGCCTCGTCCCCGGTCCAGGCTGCCCATCCCCCCAACCCCGCCGCCTTGACGCCTCCACCCTGAGGCCTTCTGAGCATCTCCCGTCCAGCACACCCAGGCCCCGACTCTGGAACATTCTCCACTGCATGCTGCCTGTGTCATGGTAGCTGCAGCCATCTTTCCAATGACCTGGGCCTAACCCATGGAGGCGTCCTGGGCTCTTCCCCACTTTCCCTCGTGCCTTAAACACATTCCATTGACAAATGCAGCTGATTCCTCCTTCAGCGTCATGCAACCCTGACCCTGCCACCCTCCTGCTCCCCCTGCCCCTGACCTTGACCCAGGCCACCATCCTCTCTCCCAAGTTATCTGAGCAGCCTCTCCCCTGGGCTCCCGGCTTCTACCTCTGACCCCTCTGATCTTTCCTCTAATAGCGTCAGAGGGACTTTTCACAACACGGGTCACATCAGCGCCCCGTCTGCTCCCACCCCCCAGGCCCTCATCTCCCGCACAGCAAAGCTTTCCTTTGAATGGAGCCCGTAGACCTTTCTGGCCACGGTCCACTTTCTGCCTTGCTCACCCTCTACAGCCCTGGGCCTCGCTGCTGCTTCCTGATGGCCACCTTGGGGCCTTTGCACCTGCTGGTCTCTCTGCCCAAAAATCTTGTGCCTGGCTCCTCATTTCCTTCAGATCCCCTTAGCTCAAAACTCGCTTTCTGAGGCCCTCGCCAGCGTCCCCTCCCCACGAAGTAAGGGCTTCATCACCGGACCCCACAGCCTCACAGGAAGTTCCCATGTCGGAGAATGGGATCACCCGGGAGTGTGTAAAGAGGCCCATCTGGGTAACCAGAGCCTGCGCCCTCCTCGGGCTCTGTGCTGTGGGCTCTGGGACGCCTGTCTCAGCCTGGGGGAGGTCAGGGGCGAGGGCACCCTCGGGTGGGGAGGGGTGCGTCTGTGTAGCTGAGGGCGATCGCACATTGGCATGCCCGGTCTGAGTCCTGGCTCCACTCCTGAGTCCATGCCCCTGCTAATGTGCACCCTGGGAGGCAGGGTCGACGGCCCAAGTACTTGGGTCCCTGCTGCCCATCGTGGGAGACTCTGATGGAGCTCCCAGCTCTGGCCGGGGCTGGCTAGCCACTGTGGGCATCTATGGATGGGAGCGCTCTCTCTGTCTCATAAACAAACAGAAAAATGAATGAATAAACAAACAAATCAATAAAAGATGTCTCCCGAGGGAACACCTGGAGCTCTCATTTACCCACCATACTGGACAAGTGCACGGGAGCACTCTCTCTGCCTCTCGAATGAATGAATGAGTGCATACACACAGAAGAAATGGATGGATAATTCCCTCCCTGAGAAACACCTCCAGACCTGGGGCTGCTGGCCCTGGCCACGTGCTGGGTCTTATTCCACTCTCGAGACGGCTTCTCCCTCCCATGCCAGGGGAAGCCGGGGCTCAGAGAAGTCAGGGCTGGGGCTCAGGATCACACAGCAACAGCCAGGGGCTGCCTAGGTCTTAGCGCCGCCTCCTCCACACCATGGGTCCACCACACATGAGCTGCTCCTGTCCCCACTCTGTCCCCAGTGACAATGCCTTCCTGTGCCTGCTACGGGTCCGTGCCCATGGCTGGTGGCTGGGAGGCACCAGCTTAGCTTCCCTTCTGACGCGGCCCTGCAGGGAAGAGGAGCCTATGGCTGGGATCACCTGGCTCTTGACTGTGTATTTCCATGAACTGCCATTCCTCTCTGCTCTCAGCCTCCTGGGGACGGAGGCAATCGCAGAAGGCCACCTGGTCACTCCCCTGCCTCTGCGCTGGGCTCTCCCGGGCAGGGACCTGGCTTCTGCTCTCTGGAGGCTTCCCCCTGAGATGGGGGGAGCCAGCCAGGGTCTCAGCAGGCCCCTGTCCTTCCCCACACCCAGCTCCCAGTGTGCCTGTCCCAGCGCAGGCTGTCCTGGGCCTGGGCCCGTGGGGTCCCCCACCTTCTCCAGGAAGTACGTCAACGGGGCTTTGCCTCGGGGCCTCGGCTCGTCCCAGGCCAGAACCACGTAGGCGTCCCGGATCTCACTGGCGTGCACGTTGGTGGGCGATCCAGGGATGGTCACGGTGTCTGCAATTGGAAATCGTCGGGGGTGGAGCTGGGTGGGGCCTCAGAGATCCCTCATCTCAGCTCCTCATTCTGTAAAGGAGTCACCTGTGCCCCAGGGACTTGGTCCAGGTCACCCAGTGAGGCTGGGCAGAGCTGGTGCCGGAACCCAGGAACCCTAACGTCCCACCAGGACTCTTCTCCACAGCCCGGGAGCTGCATGACCCCCACCGCACGGGGGCACACGGGTGCTTCTGTGCTCTGCCAGTCTGCCCTGGGCTCTCCAGGACATGCAGGAGGCCGGCGCACTGTGGCAGTCTCGAGAGGGGCCTCATACCTTCAAAATCCTCTTCACTGATGGTGATCTTCTTCCCCAGGCCAAATGGGATCTCTAAGGAGGGAGAGTGGAGCCCGGGAGGGCGGGGTCACGGGAGGCCGGCTCGGGCCTGCCCTGCTGGGGGCTCTGAGTCCCGCCCCTGCCCAGGCCTGGCCTGTGGCCCTCGCTGCCCTGGGCCTCAGCCTTCTCTGGAGACCACAGTGGAGCCCCGTGGCCCTTAGGCCCTGAGCTTGGTCTCCTGGTGGGGACGGAGAGGGGGAGCTTGGAGTTGACACCAGGGGTCCCTGGAGCTGGGGGCAAACCCAAGTCAGGGGGTCCCAAGGGCTGAGCGGGCTGGGAGCCCACACTTCCTCTAGGGCTGGGGCTCCTGGAGGGAAGGGCTGCTCTCCTCCCAGAGATTACAGGTGTCTGAAGTAGCTGCTGTGGGCCTTCCTCAGATTAGCATCTCCTATGGACAGGTTTGGCTTCTTCCATCAGACTAGCTATAGCTTCCCTCCCAGGAGAGGAATTTCTGAGGGTAAGACTGCTTCCTCCATCAGATGCGGGGCTCCTGAGGGCTGGACTATGTCTCCTCCATCAGACTAGGGGTTCCTGAGGGCTGGATTATACCTCCTCCATCAGACTGGGGTTCCTGTAATACTTGAATAATAATTTGGGTGTGCCCCCACTGGCTTGTGTTTTAAAGTCTGAATCCCCAGGGTCTTACGGATTAAGAATGAGACTTAATCCAGTGATGGCGTCTGAAGGGGGAGGCCTTGGAAAGTGATGGGACTGGGTTAGCTTGAGGGTGGAGGCCCTGAGATGGCATCGCTTCGGTTCATGATGAGAGGAGATGGGTGGTCCTGCCTTCCACCTTGCTCCTCGGACCCCAGGGCAGTGGGGCCGCCCGGTCTTGGACTTTGATCCTCCAGAACCATGAACTGAAATAGACCTTCTAATGTCCTAGGTGCTTCCTCACAGCGATGCGTCAGCGATGGAAAGCTGGGTTCCTGAGGACAGCACTCTGTCTCTTCCATCAGACTAGGGGCTCCTGGGACAGGACTGTCTCTTCCATCAGACCAAAGTTCCCAGGACAGCACTCTGTCTCTTCCATCAGACTAGGGGCTCCTGGGACAGGACTGTCTCTTCCATCAGACCAAAGTTCCCAGGACAGGGATCTGTCTCTTCCATCAGACTAGGGACTCTTAAGGACAGCACTTTGCCCCTTCCATCAGACTAGGAGCTCTTAAAGACAGCACTGTATCTCTTCCCTCAGACCAGGGGCTCCCAGGACAGGACTGTCTCTTCCATCAGACCAGAGTCCCCAGGACAGGGCTGTGTCTCCCCTTTCTTACGACGGGGCGTGGTGTGGCCTGTGCCACCTGTCTGCAGTGTGTGCAGTAGCCCCGAGAGTGCCCTGACGCGCGCTCTAGGATGTTCTGGGGCTGCTGCACCCACCTGTCTTCCTCCGGGCTGCCTCATGGTCACCCATGACAACGGCTGCTGAGGCCTTGGAGGGGAGGCTGCTGCCCGCCTTGTTGATGGCTCTCACCCGGAACCTGTAGCTCTGGCCTTCGACGAGGCCTTGGATTGGGCACCGACAGGTCCCCCCGGGGGCCTCGTGGCAGGGCACCCATTCCCCGGAGTCGCCCTGGCACCTGCAGAGACAGGACCCAGCTTTCAGCCCCTGCCCAGGACTTCCCAGCTGGAGCCTCTGCACGGGCCACTCCCCTGATGCAGGTGGTGGGCCCAGCTCCTCTGCCAATCAAAGTCCCCGTGTCCAAGGTCAAAGCCTGGGGTCAACCTTGAGTTCCAGGGGGCCTTGTCACCACCTCCCACCGAGATGCTCCTGGAACAGGAGTTAGGGCGATGGCCTTGCTCTGCATCACGGAGTGTGGGCCACACGGCTCATGAGTGACAAGGTGAGGGTTTCAGCTGCGGGCCGCCCCCTCCTGTCCACACACGCTCCAGATGGACCGTCTGAGCCTGGACTCTCTGCGCCCTGCCAGTGCCATTGTCCAGACCCGCCCCTCCCGCTTCCTGGTGGCGGGGCAGTGGGCACACGTGGGCCCAAGTCCTGCCTCTACTGGCACATGCTCGGGTTTCCTCTCTGCCCTCCCTCTCAGTGCGTGCCCCAGAGGCCCGCGGGGCAGTGACCTGTCTGGAGGCACTGCTTCCCTCCGCCCACCCCCGGGGAACACTAACTCCTGCTCCATGCCCAGGAGTGAGGCTCGGGACATCTTTGAAGGCAGACCTGGGGCTGCCCCTCTCCCGGGGCTCCCCGCTTGCAGAGCATGAGAGCCGACTGACCGCTCGATGGAGTAGCCGGTGATGGGGCTGCCGCGGGTGTCACTGGGCGGGGCCCAGGTCAGGATCAGGCAGTCTCTGTTCACATCCAGGCACTGGACATTCAGCGGGGAACCTGGGGCTCCGGGATTCTCCGCGGCCGCATCTGAAGCCCAGGGGAGGGCCCTTCAGCTGATGGTCGCATGGCCACGAGCCCTTCCCCCTCCTGCCCAGCGCCCTCTTTCCCCTGAATCCCCCAAGGGCTCCATCTTGAAGCCCAGGGCCTGACAACCCCACCCCCAAACAGCAGCCGCTCTGCGGGGAGCTGACGGTGCCGTATGTTGGCAGCCCATCTCACATCAGGCACTGAGGACGCGGCCTGATCCTCTCGGAGCCCAGGGCAACCCTGCGCTGTGCACATGGGGAAACTGAGTCTCGCAGAGGGAAGCCACCCAGCTGGGACCTGACCCAGGCTGGGCCCAAGGCCCAGGAGGAAGCTATCAACTGGTAACCAGGACACCCCAGCCCCACGCTCAGCCCACTCAGCCCACGCTCCCCAGCTCACAGGCTGAGTGGGGGTTCTTCCCGAGACCCCGGACCAACACGGCCATGTTTTCCGCAGGGAAGCGGAGGCTCCAGGAGCACCTGGGACTCGCCTGAGGCCTCGTCCTGGCCTGTACCAGCCCTCACCTCGCACGAACACGTAGGCGCTCTGCTGCCGGGGCCCGGAGGGCGAGGGCACCTGCACCACGTAGAGCCCCTCGTCCTCCTTGTAGGCGCAGGACACCCGCAGGGACGCCTGACGGTCGGCGTACAGGATCTGCCAGCGGCCCAGGGACCTCAGCAGCCTCCCTGTGCAGGGGAATGGGGTCTGGTGTGAGTTTGTGGGGGCGTCTGACCCCACCCAGCCAGGCAGGGGGAGGAGCCGGAGGCTCAGCTTGGGGCTGGGGGTGCAGCAGAGCCTCCAGGGATTTGCTGAACCGCTCTCTGCAGGAAGTGGGGGTGGCGCGCGGGCCCCTGAGGAGGGGCTCAAGGAGGGGGCGTCTGAGGGTCCTGCGGGAGGTCAGGTGGCCTGCTGAAGGGGAGGGGCCATGGGGTGGGCATCTGGGGGCTCCGTGAGTGTAATGGAGGGAGGATGGGGCTCAGGAAAGGGGCCGAGTCTCTGAAAGTGGGGGCTCAGGGTGGGACCTTGGGGATGTGGGGGACTCAGCAAGGCCCTGTGGGGTTCAGCGAGGGTGGGGAGCCCCCCTCTTCCCTGCGCCCCACACAGAGGCTCCTCCTCCCATCAGCACATCTGCCCTGGAGGGTCTACACGTCTGGGAGACAGCTGTTTCTTAGGGCTCCTTTGGGCCCCTCCGCCTCTGCCCTCAGCAGGTGCAGTGCCCAGGGCCCTGGGCATGGGGTGGCTGTACTCCTTGTCCTTTGGCTTCAGGCCTGGGCACAGATGGGCAGGAGCCCAGCGCCCTTCTCTCCCCTCAGGGCCACCTCTTCTGCCTTAGCTGAGCAGCCTGCCCCAGCCTTTGTCCGTGGCGCCCCCAGATTCCTCCCAGCCCTCGAGTCAGCAATCACCCGGCCTGGCTCTGGGAAGCCCACAGCCTGCCTGAGCCACCACCCTGACTCCTGGCCACCATCCTGACTCCTGGCCTCAGCCTCACTCACTCCAGGGTGGTGACGATGCACGCAGACCACGGCAGCACCAGTGAGTGGCGGCTAGGATTGTGCTGATGGCTGCCTCCCTCCTCCCAGACAGACGGATCCCTGAGCTTGGGCTTGTCCAGCCCTGCCCCCTGCCCTGGCCCAGCACCCCCACCCAGATGTTTGGTGACCACTTGTGGGGTGACTGGGTGACTGTCTGACCCCATCTGCTTCCTCGGCTTCTGAGCTGGCCCTGACTGGGGGAGGGCATGAGCCAGCCTCCCTGGAGTGGGGCGGGGTGGGCTTCCAGGGCCGGGGATGGAGCCAGGCTCTTGGCACTTGGCCTGGGAGGCGAGTCACAGGGGCGCTGGGATGGGGCCTTCACCATCTTGGAACCACAGGATGTTCTGCTCGGCGTCCAGCACGTCCTCGGACAGCAGGCAGGACAGGGAGAAGGGCTCCTTCTCACGGGCAAACACAGGCTTCAGCACCGATGTGAACTCCACGTCACGGCCAAACATGGATCCTGGGGTGGGAGGAGATGGTCGGGACAGAAGGCGACCGAGCCGGCCGGCTGGCCTGGGCTTAGATGGACGCAGGGACCCTGCGGGGCATCCCAGGCCGCTGGATCAGGGCTCACATTTCCCAAGGTGGCCTCGATGAGGGGACTGGGCCTGGTGTTTAGTGGGGGACCAGCTAGGCCAAGATAGCAAACACCCAAGGCCAAGTTCCTCTGGCTTAGGGCATTGCCTGTTGACCCCAGTTGTGGTCAGAGGGCAGCCCCGGGGTACCCTGGGACCCCTGAAATGAGGGTGCAGGTAATAACGGCTCAGCACTGACTCCTCTGTGCCAAGGACTCTGTTCTCAAAAGGGTCCCCAACACGCCCTTCCCTCGAAGGCCCGCCCCTCCCACAGCCCGCTTACGTCTGAAGAGCTCCGAGTCAAAGCCAGCCTCCTTCCCCAGATACGCTGAAAATCAAAAGCAAACACATTTGGAGAAGTTCCAGACCCCACCTTCCTGCTGGGCCCAGGGGCCTAGGCTTTGGGGGTCCTGGGCTGCCGTTGACTACCTCTCCATGCCTCAGTTTCCTCATCCGTGAAATGGGACAGTGACTCCTCCCTGACAGTGGTGGGTGATGAGCCCCCATGGATCAATCCCTTGGCCAGAGCCTGGCCTGGGACAGGGACTCAGTGAGCATGGTTTCCCTCCTCTGCCCGCACTTGCCGCCAGCCGCCAGCCGCCAGGATCCCACACAACCCTGGTGGGAGACACTGGAAGTTCTGGTGGGGTCCAGGCAAGTGGCAGGGGTGTGGCAGCACTGAGAGAGCCGTCAGGAGGAAGCTGACGGGTAGAAGCCCAGGTCAGGTGGCACAGACCGCCAAAGACCAGAGCAGCTGTCACTCACCTAGGGGGTGCTACGTGCTGCCAATTAGCTCCCTCAATGTGTTGGGGCCATGGTTCTCCTCTCATACAGATGGGGGAAACTGAGGCAGAGCCACGCAGCAGGGCCCTTCCTGAGCAAGGTCCAGATGGGGACAGAGGTTGCCCCAGGTCGCACCGAGAGCCAGGGGAAGGCTCAGGATTAGAACCCAGAACTCCTGCCTCCCAGAGCAGGAGAGCAGAGAGGGGCCAGGGGGACCCCATGCCCTTGGCAGGAGGCTAAGCAGAGGCCTGGTACAGGTGGGAGCAGGGGCTGGAGGGAGTGAGAGGAAGGCCCAGCCGACAGAGGGAGCCGGGGCCCCCACGCCTGACCTTGGCTTGGCTCTGGGCAAGGCCTGTGGGGACAGCTCCAATTCCCACCCAGGAACAGCTGCGGCCTAAGAGCTATTTGGGGAACAGAGCGGGGTGGGGGAGAGGGCTGGGAAGGACAGTTTAACGAGGTCTGATGAGTGGCCAGAGGCTGGGCCTGGACTCCAGCCCGCCAGCTGCCCGGGACCTGCCCTGGGAGCTTGGGGGGTACAGGGACCTCGATCTCCGGGTCCACCGTGTGGTCCCCAGACGGGGCCCTGTCCTGGCCACAGAGGGGGCAGGGATGTCTGGTTTAAGGGGCATCCCCTGCTTGGCTAGGCCTCATCCACCCTGTGTCACTTAGCACCTGCTTTTCAGGGAGGGGGCAGGACACCCCGTCTATGGGCAAGGAGACACACTCGCATGAGTAAAGTCACTTATTCAGGTCCACACCGCCTGTCTGCGGTGAGCGAAGGTGGGGACCGGGGCCTGTGACCGCTGAGTGTCTCCTCTGCCTTATGCTATGATGTCAGACAGGACAGGGCAACCTCCAGCAGGAGCCTGACCTGACCGGGAAATGTGCACCAAACGGGGCAGGAGGGGGGCCAGGTGTGGAGCTGGCAGGGATTGGTCATTGTCATTAAGGACTCATCTCAGTTGGCAGGGCCTGACCACCTTCTCAGGGGTCCTCAGCAGGATCTGCACCCAAGGCCGACCTCGTGGGATAAGCATGCTCTTTGAAGACAGGCAGAGGGGTTGCCTTGAATAGTGGTGTAGGTTGTGCACTGTACAAAGGTATCCACTGAGAAGGCAAGTGGGGGCTGACATGCAGTCTGTTTCCCACTGGCCCTCACCATGAGCCCTGCTGTGAGACAGCACCCCCTTTCCTACCTCATCCACTCAGTTCACACAAACGTGACGTCCATGCCAGTGATGACCCTGCACACAGAGCCAAGTTCGGGTCCCAGCCCTGCCCCCTGCTAACTCGGCACAGAGTGCGGCACCAGCAAGTGTGCCTGGCGCTTAGGTCAATCTCCTCTCCTCTCTGGTTCCTGATGCCAGTCCATGGTGGGCAGAGGACCCCGCCTGTCACCACCAGCCCACAGCCGGCCCTGCTGCCCAGGCCCGTTGGAGGGAGGAGACCCTCATTTGTCCAGGCCTGTCGGAGGGAGGAGACCCTGGCTTGTCCAGGCCTGTCGGAGGGAGGAGACCCTGGCTTGCTCCACAGGCCCGGGGGGAAGTGAGTGTCTCCACGGCTGCCTAGGTCCCCCCCCAGGCTGAGCGCCGTGTGCCAGGCCCTTCCTCAGATCTGGCCGCAGACCCCCGGCCCCCGCTGCTGCTCGTGGCCTGCAGGGCGTGGGGCACTTACTGCGGACGAGGACCTTGGCGAAGGAGGATGCCTGGCCGTAGGCGTTCTTCACTTTCACCGTGTAAGTGGCCGAGTCCTCAGCGGTGCACCTGCAAAGGAGAGAGCACCCCCCAGACTGGGTGTGCGGGAAAGGCTGGGGTTCGAGGAAGGCCTTGCTTTGGGAGGACGAACGTCGCATCGCTCTTACTGACCCTGGAGGGCCAGAGGCTCAGGGACTTCCCAGAGCCACACAGCAGCTAGAATTCAGCCCAGAGCCAGGATGACAGCGCCTTCTGCCCTGCTGACCCCCGCAGGTCCGCGGCCCGGGCCAGGGGCCGCCTCCTCTCCCGCAGAGCCGCAGACATCCTGCCAGCTGGGCCGCAACTCGGGAGCTCAGGAGGGCGTTCCCGCGAGCCACATGTACTTGGTGGGAGGACTGGGCGTCCGTGCTCCCACGTGGCGCCCTCCACGCCGCTTCCTTCCACGCAGCTTCCTTCCACGCCACCTGGCGACTCCGCATCCCCTGCCAGGCCTGACTCTCCCCTGCGCTGCTTCCCCTCGCATGTGTGGCATGCATGCATGTGTGCACATGTGTGTGCCGCGTGTGTATGTGTTCTCCCAGCAAGGAGCTGTCCCAGCACGCCTCTCTCAGCATCCGGCCCTGAGTCCCAGGGTCCCACCCCGGGTTCCACGGCGTCAGGATCCCACGTGGCTGTGTGTGTTAAATGCAGATTCCTGGGCCCCTCTGGCCTCACCTAAGTCAAATTTCTGGGGGGCAGGGAGAGGATCAGCCTCCCCCCAACCCCAGATATATCTGAAAATGAGGCCAACTTGGGGAACAGCTCTGAGGAAGGGAGTGGGCCCCTGCGCCGGCCTCGGGGGTGGGGGGGCCCGGGGGTGCGGGACCCGGCTGGGTCTCCCCGACTCAGTCTCACCTCCTAATCTCCAGGGTCAGCAGCCCGTAGTTGTTGGTGATTCGGTACTTGCCGGCGGGAAAGAGGCGGGGGTCGAGGCGCACGTCATTCTTGTACCTGTGGAGGCGTAGGGGTCTGTAGCGGGGTCCAGGGTCTGAGTCCATCCTCAGCCCTGGGGGCTGCTTCCTCACTTTCCCTGCTCTGAGCCTCAGTTGTTCTCATCTGTGAAATGGGAGCGCGCTAGCTCCATCCTCGTAGGGCTGCCATGATGACCGGGACAGGGTCTGTGAGGCTGATCCCAGGTATTCCCTCCCTGCAGGTGTGCCAGGGCTCCTCCCCCTGCTGAGGGCCCTCCTCTGACAGGGACCCCCAGAGGTGCCCCAGGGACCAGTCCTAGCTTTGCCCCCCTCTCCTGCCATCCCCACTCCCCACATTCTAAAGCCACAGAACGCACCCCTGGCCACTGCCGGCTGTGGCGCCTGACCCAGCAGTGCCAACAGAACGCGAGGACAACGTCCCGCGGCAGGAGCATGGCTGTGAGGGTGGCTCCTGTGCCCCGCCGAGCGCCGCCGCCCCATGCCTGCAGAGTCTGGGCAGCAGGCTCCCGTGGCAGCCCGTGCCGGCTCCCCTGAGCATCCCCACAGAAGGAAAGTAGGCCTTGCTCTTACGAAAGCCGTTGAAAACCGGACCAAACCACGTGCCCAGGCCGCATCCGGGACCAGTGAGGCCACAGATCCTAGGGGTGGGCCCTGGCATCAGCATTCTGTAAATCCCTGGGTGATTCCTGGGGGTGGTGGTCAGTCAGCGCCCCCGTCCGGATCCTTCCTCTGTTGTCTGTGTACCGGGGGTGGGGTGGCCCGGGGTCTGAAGGCCTAGTCAGACAGCTGGAGAAGGAGTCTCAGTGAAAGTTACAGAGCCTGTGTTCTTGACACAGCTCGCTGTGCGACCTTGACCAAGTGGGCGCCCTCTCTGGGCCTCTGTGCTGCTGACATGGCACTGCCAGCTCAGGGGTGAGGATGGTGGTGGTGGAGGTTCCTGAGAGGTCACCCCAACCTCCTGGTGTTCCTTGCATGCAGCCCCTCCCTTGTCCCCGTTCATCTCCATCCTAACCAAACAGAGCCGCACCTGCCCCCGCCCATGGTCCCTAGGCTGTGCCCTCCTTGGAGAACAGCCCATGTGAGGCTCCTGCGGGTGGGAGGTGCCCAGTCTCTCCAGCTCTCCCAGGCCTGGGGGGCCATGGTTAGGCCCCCACCCTGCACCTGTCAGGAACATTCCAGACACCTCAGCCTGGCCAGCCCCTGCCTTTCCCGGAAAATGCAGCAGCTGCACTGTGGGCGCTGCCAGGCCACGGCCTCGGGGCTCACCGTGCCGGGTCTCTGGGTCAGCGGCGGCACAAGCTGCGTGGACGGCCCTTGGTGGCAGCCGGAAATAAGATGACATTAAGTCAAAGAGGGGAGGCCAAGAGCCCAGCGCGGAGCCTGGCTCAGAGAGGCCCTCACCAGTGGGATTGGTATGATTTATCTAAATCTTGTTTCCCTGGGCTGGCTCTGTGGTGTAATCGGTAAAGCCGCTGCCTGCGGCGCCAGCACCCCATATGGGTGCGAATTTGAGTCCCAGCTGCTCCTCTTCCAATCTACCACCTTGCTATGATAAGGGAAAGCAGTGGAAGATGGCCCAAGTGCTTGGGCCCCTGCACCCCCATGGGAGACCCAGAAGAAACTCCTGGCTCCTGGTTTCAGATCGGCGTAGCTCCAGCCACTGCGGCCATTTGGGGAGTGAACCAGCAGATGGAAGACCTCTCTCTCTTTGCCTCTCCTCTCTCCGTGTAACTCTGCTTTTCAAATAAATGAATAACTCTTTACAAAATAAATAAATAAATTGTGTTTCTCCGCACATAATTTGCTGTTGGATGCTATTTTTAAAGTGAGGACGCAGGAGTCTAACTTGGACTCGAGGCCAAGCCCCGTGTGTGCAGCTGAGCGCGGCCAGAGGGGGCCTGCTGTCCACGGACGACCTGGGCACCAGGGGCTCCAAGGCGCCATTCGGCAGTGATTTCCCAGAGTCCAACTGGGCATGGAGGTGAGGGAGTGGGCGTGGGCACCCCGGCTCCCCACCACTGTCCCACGCACAGTTCCTGGGCTTGGCATTCAAGGCCCCAGCCCGCTGCCCAGCACGCCCCTCCTCCCCCACTTGGTGCCTTCCCCTCCTTGCGCTCCCAGTGCAGGTCTCTGCACCCCTCAGGCCGTGTGGGGCCCTCGGTGTCCTCATGCGGTGCCCCCAAGCAGACCTGCTCCTCCCTGTGGGAAACCCCTCCTGGCAGGGCCGACCCCCGACCTCCTGCAACCTCACTGCTTCCTTCCTCAGCGACCCCAGCTCTGTCTGACGAGGACTCTGGGTGCTAGCAGGTGCTACTGCATTCAGATAGTGCCCAATAATTGCTGAATGAATGCACACTCCTGAGAAGCCGGGTCTTCCTCCTGACCCAGGGCAAGGCGTCTACCGGGGCTTGGATGAACCACTGGAGGCCAATTCAGCGATGATTTGTGGCTCTGCCCAAGGTGGCAGATGAGATGGGAAGCCAGAGCCAGGAGCTCCAGGGGCCACTGAGTCACGGGTGCTGGAGGGGAGCCCGGCCTTGGCTCCTAGCCCCGCCAGGAACACTCAGCTCCCTGTTGTGGCAACCTTGTTGGCAGGCCCTCTCGACACAGCTTCCACGAATGCCTTTACCATGGCCTTGGTGCCAGGCAGGCAGGGCGTGGCAGGGGGGCCAGGACAGCTCAGGCTGTGGTGCCCTGCCCAGCCCAGGCCAGAGTCGGGGACCAGCCTCCTGCTGGACCCAGGAACCTGCACATGGAGACCCCTCGTCCCCACGGAACCCCAGCGCCCAGCAGGGGCCCGACACGCATTTTTGAATAAGCGTCAGCTGGCAACGAGCAGCCCGGCACCTCTGCCCCAAGATGGCCTTCTGATGGCTCTGGCCCTGCGGCTCCCGGAGCGCTGTGTGTTGCTTTAGGGGAGAGGGCAGGGCCAGGGCTGCTCCCCCACTCTCTGGGCTGCTGGGGAGAGCCGTGCCTGAATCCTCGGGCACTCGGCTGTGTGCCATTGGGTACGCCACAGTGGACGGCTTACCCGTGAAATGGGGGTCAGGGTCCCCACCTCATGAGGGGCCCCGAGGCTCAGGAGAGAACAAGGCTGAGTCAACGCAGAGCGGGTTCAAGTTCAAAACACGGCTCCTGTCAGCCTGAGCCGCTCACCTCCAGCTCTGGCCGTTTTGCCACCTCCTCCAAGAAGCCTGCCTGAGCACCCCCTGTCCCAGGAAGCCACTTCCTCCTCTTTGCTCCCACCCACCCTGCGCTCACAAACACAGCCCATGAGTGTCTTCTCTGTGTGTCGCTGTTTCTCTCTGGGCTGAGGGTTCCTCCGGGGCTTCGCTTCTGTGCCCAGTGCCCAAGTCAGGGCCAGGGGCTCGTTCCACGCCCCCCTAATGTGCCTGCAAAGGGCCTCAGGGAGCCCAGTACCGGGGGCTCTGTTGTGTGAAGGGCCCGCCCCGGGATGTGGCCATGCCCACCCTCACGGCCACCACGTCCGTTCAGGAGCCCCCGCCCCTCCCTCTGGCTTCTGCTGTGGTCTCCCTCCAGGAACAGTGTCTCCCTTGATCCCCGCCCCTCTCCAGGCCTGAGGGCTTCTGTGTGGCTGTGGCATCGAATCCTCACAGTGTGCAAGGTGGGTAGGCAGTCTCCAACCCATTCAACAGAACAGGAAAACTGAGGCTGGACCACAAAGGCCACGAGTCATGGCTGAGACTAACGCTGAGTTAGCAAAGAGAGCAAGCAAGCGAGAGAGCCAGAGACGCCTGGGCTTGGAACACAGGGCTCCCACCCCCGCCTGAGCCCCTTCTCCCTGTGGGCCCCTCCCTCCCCACCTCCTCCCCCTCTCCCCACCCGGTCCTGCCTCCCGCCGCAGCCCTCTGACCCTGAGATGCCCAGCTCAGAGCAGCTGCCTCCACAGGCCACCAGGGTCACACTTTTACAAGGGCTGGCTCCCCGGTGGCTCCGTCTCTGGGCCCCCAGCAGGCCCGGAGGCTAAGAATAACCGGGCCCGAGTCTTCCCGACAGCTGCTGCTTTGCTTGGGGGTGGGCGGTTGGAGGCCGGGTGAGGCCCCGGCGGTTCTTACCAGGCCACCTGGGGCGGCGGCGAGGCCTGCACGGTGCAGGTGAGCAGGACCGTGGTGTGCTCCCACACGGCGTGCGAGCGCAGCGGGATCCAGAACCAGGGCCCCCGGCCCGAACACAGCTCCAGCAGCTCCTTGGCTTCCCGGACCTTCTCCTCCGTCTGCAGGGTGGGGGTGTGACTCCGTGAGCCAGGGACTCCCGTCCCCGACACCCAGACTCGGGAGCCACACCTGTGTGGGCTGAGTGCCTGTCAGTGGGGCTCTGAGTGATTGTGTCACTTACATCTGTGAGACCAGAGGCAGGGCCTCAGTCTCCCCATCTGTAAAACGGGGATGATAGCGATACTGTCCTGCCCCCTGCGGGGCTGTCCTGAGGATTCCGGGAGCTAATTTGTGATGGACAGGCACACTGAGCAAGCCAAGGTGAGAGTCACTGGGAGGGTGGGGGGTGCTGACTTGGGTTCAGGTGCCTGAAGTGGGTGGGAATTGCATTGCCGGCCCTGGGACAGTCACGTCACAAACCCGATCTTTCACGTCCCCTCAGTCCGGAGTTGCTACAACCGCGCCTGTTTGACAGACAGGATAACTGAGCCCCAGCAATGCCAGTCACCTGCCCAGGGGCACAGAGCAGGAGGGTGGGGGCGCCAGGAGCCGCCCCCAGGGGGCGCAGGGCCCCGCGGCCTTCCTGGGTGCCCGCCGGTGTCCGTGCGGGGCTGGCACTCGGGGTGGGCACCGGCGTGGGGCCCTCACCCGCCGGCGCAGCGCGTGGCGGTCGCGTCTCTGGCGCAGCAGGCGGTGCGTGTGCAGAAAGGCCACCTCGGTCCTCTCCCAGTCGTTCCCGAAGCCCACACGCTTCTGCCCGCGCTCCTCCAGCTCCACGGCCGAGGCCTGGCGACGCAGCTGGGCCTCCCTGGGGGACAGAGGCCGGCGGGGCTGGCTGAGGACGCACAGCATGGCCCCTGCTCTTGCCCCCAAACAGCCCAAGGGGCCCTGCCAACAGGGGGCGCGAGTGGGCGCGGGGACCTCTGACAGCGCTCCTTCTCATGGCTGGGCCGGCTTCCTTTCATAGCCAGGTCCCATGCCTTTGTCTCCCGTCCTACAGGACGGCCAGCTGAGCCTGCCCCTCCCCTCCCCGCTGGCCTCCTCAGCCTCTGGGCTGGGTCTGACACTGGGGGCTGGTGGGCTGGCTCCTGCCCTCCCTCTCCCAGCCCGTGGCCAGGATGCAAAGCCCGTTGGTGACGTGGGCCCCGCGGCCTCACTAGGTGCTGTCCCTCCGTGATAAGTGGGAACCGACCCTGGGCCGTGCATGCGCCCTGCGGTGGGCCAGCCCTGGCCGGGCCCCCTGTCTGCCCCGACTGCAGAGGCTCAGGGTGGGATCCCGGCGGGGAGCAGGGGACGGAGCCAGGCTCTCACTCACCAAGACACCTCCTTGGAGGCCGTCAGGGCCAGGGCTGCTGCCAGGGCGTAGTCGGCGGCGCTGAACTGATGCTCCTCCTCACTGTGCAGGGTGAGCCGGCCGGGTACCCTTAGTGCTCCTGCAGCCAGGGCTGCGCCACCCGCTGGAGCCTCAGGGCACAACAGCAGAACCTGGCCTCCCTCCCCCATCTGCAGCCCTCTCCCCCAGGCTGGAGCCTCCAGAGGGGAGGGCTGTGAACCCCCCACCCTCAGACTGGCACCTGTAGAGGTCAGGGCTGTGAACCCCCCCACACCTTCAGATTGGCAAGTGCAGAGGGCAGGGCTGTGCCTCTGCCCTCAGACTGGCACTGCAGAGGGCAGAGCTGTGCCTCCACCCTCGGACTGGCACCTGCAGAGGGCGGGGTTGTGCCTCTGCCCTCAGACTGGCACTGCAGAGGGCAGGGCTGTGCCTCCACCCTCAGACTGGCACTGCAGGAGGCAGGGCTGTGCCTCCGCCCTCAGACTGGCACTTCAGGGGCAGGGCTGTGCCTCTGCCCTCAGACTGGCACTGCAGAGGGTGGGGCTGTGCCTCCCCCCTCGGGCTGTGGCCCCGCGCCCACCTGCTGCGGAAGGTGTGTCTCCGCACGGAGGAGCCCATGTGCAGGCTGTGCTGCCGCTGCTCCTTCCGCTCCTCCTCCTGCCGGTGCTCCCGCCTGTGCACCTCCACCACCTGGGCGGGCCGGGGCTCCCCCACACTGGCGGGGTTGTGCGGCAGAGTCATGGCTGCGAGACAACCTGCCAAGGCCGAAGTGCACGGTCGGTCACCCTTCCAGGCACTCGCCGTCCCTTCCTGGGTGGTCCCACCCCCACCTCTGGGAGGTCTGTGGGCAGGGCGTTCTCTCTCTAGTGAGCAGGTGGAGGCACTGGCTGAAGATGGGACAAGGTGGCGGAGGCAGCTTCAGGGCCTCGCCAGCCACTGGGTGAGCAGAGCAGAGCCCCCGCTGGGGGACAGGCCCAGGGCCGCTGTAGCCCTGCCCTGCCTTGCTGGCTGCAGATGGGGGGGGCTTCCCCTTCCCCGGGCCTTCACTTGCTGGACTCTGAGCGACTGGACACTCTGATGTCAAGGCTGTCTGGGGGCTTCAAAGTGGGCAGGTGTCCCCCTCTCCCCTCTCCTGCCCCTGCCCACACTCAGTCCCACCCCTGGGCCTTTGCCCGTGCTGGTTTCCTCTCCTGGAGAGCTTTCCCCTCCCCCAGCCCTACTGGACTCTACTCTTGTTCAAAGCCCTGCGTGTGAAAGCTGGAGCTACAGGTGCAGCCCGCCAAGCTGGTGACCTTGGGGGAGACTCTGGGACCTGGTGTTCTCGTCTGTGAAATGGGTGTGATCCTCCCAGGTGGGTGCTTGGGCCCCACCCCTGAGAGCTGGACATTAGCAGTCTTTCTCTAAGGACTCTGCTGAAAAGCCACAGGCCACCTTGAACTTGCCCTCCTTTTGCACTTGGATCTGCACCTCCCGTTCCGCCCTGACTCAGAAAGCGCCTCCTCGGTTGGGTCATCATTTAATAACTGCATGCTCTCTGTCAGTGAACTGAAGTGACAAGTGTGGGCACCCACTGTGTGCCCGGCCCCAGGTCAGGAGCGCTCGGTCCCGGGGATAGCCTGCGTGGTGGCAGCGCCGGGTGACCCTCTCCGTAGGTCTGTGGTCCCTTGGAGGGAGATTTGGGGTGGGGGTGAGGGCCAGGGCCCTGAGGTTCCTGGGGCTCTGTCTTAGCAGCAGGTGCTCCACTGGGTTCCGAACCTTTGCTCTCTCTGGGTGTCCACGGTTGTGGCCATCAGGACAGAGACAGGGGATGACTGCAGAGTTGGCCGGGCCCTGGGGCTGCCCCTAGCCCCCACGGCTGTGGCTCCGGGGATGATCTCAGCCGAGGGCACTGGGACAGCCACCCCTTGGGCTTCCTGTCTGGTCCCGGGCTGGGGGGGCGGGAAGAGGTCAGCTGGCCCTGCTCATGCTGCTCTCTGCTCCGCACAGCTGCTGGGACCCCTCCCCCACTGGAGGAGGGGCAGAATGAGGCTTCCCCTCCCCCAGCCTCACTGGGACTCCGAGGCCCCCACCCCGGGGAGCCGAGGTTTCAGGTTGGCTGGCGTCAGTGCGCTGGCTCCCTGCCCCTGGAAGCTCAGCTCCCGATTAGCACAGCGGCCGGGCCTGGGCCTGGCACTGCTCCCTGCCCCTGGGGACTGCAGCAACCAGACCCCCGGCTTTAGCGGATGAGCCACTGATGCTTTTTAAAGCGCTGACTGATGCGCAGGATTAAGCGGGGACACGTTTGTGCTGCCCTTCTCCCACCGGACCAGGGCGCCTTTGCCTGGCACCCTGTGACAGCCCCCTGGTGGGCACCCCGGGAGGCCTCTCCCCTCCCTCAGGACAGACAGAACACACACAGGGGCTGCGCTGTGCGCTGGGGGCCAGGCAGAGACAGCCGCTGGCCAGGACTGGTTAGCCGGCAGCTCCGGCGGCTTCCCAGAGGCCGGGATTTGGCCCTGACCCTGTTGAGCCAAGGCAAGCCCTTCCCCATCTGTGTTGGATGAGATCCCTTTGAGCTGTAGGATTCGGGATGCCTTCGCCCTCTCCCTCTGCCTTCGGCCGGGCCAAGCACAGCTTGGGCAGCACTGCTCTGTTTTTGGGTTGTGCCTGCTCCCCCACTCTCCATGTCAGACTCTGGGTCCCAGGGCACAGCCAAAGGTCTGGCTTTGTGGCTCACAGGTCACTGAGGACCCGGCTCGGAGGACCCAGTGCCACCCGGTCTCTCCTTCCCCACCCCACCCACCCCCACAATCACAGAGATCCCTTCCCAGGGGGTCTCCCTTTCTGGTAGCCCCCTCCTGATCTGTAATCCCCGGAGGCGACACTCACAGAGGTAGCTGTGCCCACTTGGAAGTCTCCGGTGGGGGGGTGGAGTCCAGCGGGTGAGAGGCTCCTGGTGTCTTCTTGTCCTCGGCTCGGTGGGGACTGGGAGGAGAACGCGGGCCTGCAGCCCGCACAGGCTTAAATATAGCAGCTCGAGTCGGTGTGATGACAATGGAGAGGGGCTGTGTCCTTCCAGCACTACGGGGCAGAGCAACAGGTGGAGCCACCCCCACGCACCCCACCCGGCTGCTGCCCTCACTCCACGCCTTCTGCCCGGCCGAGTGCCTGTTTAGGAAGGCAGACCTGGGGGCTTGCCAACTGCGGGGGTTCTGATCGAAACGCTCCCTCTGGCTGCCGGGGTGCCCTGGGGAAGGCACTCGGCTGCTCTGTGTCGGATCTGATTCCCTTCTGAAAAATGGAGACAGTGAAATTGGGCACCCAGACTACACCAAGACGGTGGAGGGAAGGGAACCTAAAAATGAGCCCTCGTGCTTGTAAGTTATCCCTGCCTAAATAGCAAACGTGGCTTCTCCTCTCTCTGCCACTCCCTGCAGCCACCGATGTGGCCCCTGAGTGTCTGCTGGGGGGCGTGGCCCGGGTGGGTGTGGGAGAAGCTGGGGAGCCAGGGGGGAGGCACCTCAGGGCCAGCTTCTGTCCCTGGCCCCTCTTGGGGCTCTGAGGCGGCCAATGACGCTGTGCAGGTCCCTCTTCCTAGTGTCTCGGGGACTCCTCGGGGAGAGACGACACCAGGGAACTCCTCCCTCAAGTCTTACTCCTGCTCGATTTGCAAGCCCTTTCTAAGCTGTCCTGCTTGTCTCCCTTCCTCCTTGGCTGCATTGATTACAGGTTGTTTTTTTTTTTTTTTTAAGATTTATTTGTTTATTTGAAAAACAGTTACAGAGAGAGAGAAAAATAAAGAGAGAGAGAGAGAGAGAGAGAGAGAGGAACCGATCTTCCATCCATCTACTTCCATCCAAATGCTGGCCCAAATGTTGGGCCAGGCTGAAGCCAGGAGTCAGGAGTTTCATCTGGGTCTCCCCTGTGGGTGCAGGGGCCCAAGCCCTTGGGCCATTTTCCATTACTTTTCCCAGGCCATTAGCAGGGAGCTGGATCAGAAATGGAGCAACCAGGACACTAACTGGCACCCATATGGGAGGCTGACACTGCAGGCTGCAGCTTAACCAGCTGTGTCACAGCGCTGGCCCCATAATTACATCTTTTAGGGGAGCACCCCTGGCGTTGCTCTCCCCTCTTCTACTGACCCAGCCTAAGAAGGGCTTTCCGAGGTGCCGTGACAGGGGCGTGTGAACCTGCACTACGGCAGGCAGAGGTGTGTGCTTCCCGCTCAGTGGGGCACAGGCATCTGAGCAGGTGAGAGCAGGTGTACCTGGAGGTGAACCCTGAAGCCAGAGTGGCTTGTACTCCGGATCTGCCCCTCTTACGCACTAGTCACCTGCAGCTACAATCCCTGGGAGAAGCTGCTGAGGTCGGAGGTCTACTTGGGCTCGAGGTTTTGGAGGTTCACAGTTCAAGATCAGCAGGCTCACCAGGCTGGCATCTGACGAGGGTGGGAGGTGGGTAGGGCACGCGGAGGGAGGGTCAGACGGCAAGACAGGAAGCAGAGGGGCACAGGGTGCATCCAAGTGAGGGCTCTTTGTGGAGCCACCGGCGTTCAGTCCTGGGCCCCACCCCAGCGACATCACGCAATCCTCGGCCCTGCCTTCAGATGCCACGGCTGCCCTGAGATCCGTCCATAGTCCAGAAACAGAAGAAGCCGGGGACCAGGTCCTTTGGGGAGTGCCCAAACCATGACAAATTCCTGGGACCTGGGCCAGTCACTCAACCATTCTTTTTTTTTTTTTTTTTTTTAAGATTTATTTTATTTGAAAGAGTTACACAGAGAGAGAAGGAGAGGCAGAGGCAGAGAGAGAGAGAGGTCTTCCATCTGCAGGTTCACCCTCCTGTTGGCCACAATGGCTGGAGCTGCACTGATCCAAAGCCAGGAGCCAGGAGCTTCTGGGTCTCCCACGCAGGTGCAGGGGCCCAAGGACTTGGGCCATTCTCCACTGCTTTCCCAGCCCATAGCAGAGAGCTGGATGGGAAGTGGAGCAGCTGGAACTAGAACCGGCAGCCATATGGGATGCCGGCACTGCAGGTAGCAGCTTTACCCGCTATGCCACAGCGCTGGCCCCTCCATTCTGGTTTTATTCCCTGCGCAATGCCCACCTGTTGAAAGGATTCCGTGAAGAAGCGCAGAGCCTCTGGCATGGCGCCTGGCCAAGTGAGAGCCCCACCGGTGACCCCACACCTCTGCCAGGGCTTTCTTAAGCCACACCCTTCTGGGGGTGGGGGTCCTTGGAGCCCATGGCTGGCCACACCCCAGTGATGCGCTTCCTGCCCACCTCAGGTGGTGGGGCCAAGCAGGGGTTGGAGTACTTGGCATCACTCATACCCTGGTTTGCATCTCAACCTCGGGGACCTTGACCTGCTTTCTGGGCCTGTTTTCCTGTCTGCATGCTGGGGACGAGTTCTCAGATTCTGTCAATCTTTCTCCTTTGGAAGCTGCCCTGGTTCCACGCCGGGCTACACCTTGGCCGCCTGGGCCACGCCAATCACTTCTCCAAAGCCCCTCCTCTGAACCCTGAAGCTGGCCGCAGTGTTCACCCTCTTGGGACTCTGGGGACCAAACCTTTCATACATAGGCCGTTGGGGACACTCAGTGACATGCAAGCCACAGCAGGCCTGCTCTGCAGCAGGCCTGGAGACTCGGGGGAGCTACGTGTAAAGCATTGGCCGTGGTACCTGACCCACACTGCCCTCTCTACCCTCTCCTCCTCTCCTTTCTCTCATTCCCTTCCTGGGACTTCTGACCACACTGACAGCTCCCTGAACCCTGCTTCACAGACCAAGTACCCCATCGCCACAGCACCCCCCCACCCCCGCCATAGCAACCAAGCTGTCCTTGGCTGATGGCTCCACCTGGTGGCTCCAGTGGAGAACTGCCCGGCCCAGTGCTTCCTCCCTGCTCCTGGGATTCTGTGCAGGCATCCGTCTCCCTGACCTTCCTCGGTGGCTCTCCTATTCCAGTTAACTCCAGCTATCATGCTCATACCTACAGGGCAAGGCTTCTCGTCTTCATGTTCTTCCTCCTTAGAGTAGAGAGGGGAAATGGGCTCCCACCGCCCAGATGCTGAGTGTGGGCTGGGCTCTCAGAGCAAGGTCTCCCCGGCACAGCTCCTGCAAGGAGGCACGGGCGGTCTCCCGGTCTGTCGCCGTGCTGCCCTCAGCTCAGGTTTCTGTCCTACGGTCTGGAAGGCGGGGTGGGGATGACACCAAGCCATGATCTGCTTGTCCAGGCTGACGCTCAGATGTGGCGGGCGGGGGGTTAGGGGCAGGAGGATCCAGCCCCATACACAGGAACCGCAGCGCTTGTGTCCAAGCAGCCCTTGTGCTCCTCACTGCAGTAACTCCAGTTTCATTAAGAGCTGTTGTTACCAAGTTTGTACCTAATTTACGAATCTCGAACACACGGTGTTTATAGGGCTTGGCGTTTTCTATGGTTTCAGGCACCCACTGGGAGTCTGGGAATGTTTCCCCCTGGATAAGGGGGTGGGAGTTCAGTCTGATGATTTTTTTTTCCTCCTGGACTTTGCTTTTTCATGCTTGCAGGCAGGCCACACCTCGGAGGCGCACCTTTCTCTGGGCTGCACTAGGTGGCGCTGTGACGATTTCCACCAACAGAGTGGGACCGTGGGGTTTTCCGGATTGCCAGGGCCCCTGCCAGCTGCCAGGATTGAGCCACTGTGCCCTCTAGCAGGTGCCAGCCCCTCTGCAGGCCTGGGCTGCCTCAGCGCAGGAACCTCAGGGGTCATGCAGCCTGGAGCCTGTGCCTCGCCTGGGGACAGGGCCAGTCTGATGAGGGTCAGAGGTGCAGAGCCATGCCTTGTCTTTGAAACCTTTGCCAGTGGAGGGCTTTGTGGTCCTGTGGTTTGGAAGCAGAATTTATGGCTCTGATTAAAAAAACCAAGCGGGTATCTCCTGGTGCCACTCACCAGGCGGGGCTGGGCCAGCTGCTGGGTGCTAGCGCTAACAAACAAGGGAAGACAGGTAACCTTTGACCGGGGCCCCAAGGGACAGGAAGTTGCCACCGGTGGGGGTGGGGGGGATAAGCAGCTGCTGAGATGCAAATGGGGCCAGAGGTGCTGGGGAGGGCGGCCCCCTCTGTTAGGGAGATAGGAGCCAGGGGCCTTGAAGAGGTGTTAAATATTAATTATAGATCAGAAGGAAGCCACCTGTCCCCTTGTCCCAGGGAGAGGGAAGAGTGGGGAAGAAAAGCAGACCCGCTTCTGGGAACGGGAAAGGGCTCCAGACCCTGGGGGAGAGGTCACATGGAGGCAGCCAGTTTGATCCGGTTTCTCAAAAATGCCCAGTGAAGGCTTTGGGCCAAGAGGGCCCCTTAGCCCCCCACCCCAACTTAGACCCCATTAGTTTTGTCCACAGCGTGGACAGGGAGCCCCTGGTTCCAGCTCTAGCTCTGTCCTGACCACTGCTGCTCCTGTAGGAGACCCCCCTTCTTTGGGAGACCCAGAGCTGGGATCCCCAAGGTCTCGCCTTCCCCACCCCAGGGGCACCTGAGACGTGAGGAACACGAGGGTGTAGTGGCATCCTGGAGCCAGAGCCGGGGGCGCCTGCCCAGCCTGGGAGTGGACACGGGGGTGGGAGCATGGGGCTGGGCAGCGCTGCCGCCAGTGGGGTCCGGGAGGCGGCAGTGCAGCGGCGTGGGGACTCCACGCAGACAGAGATGTCTGAGATGGCCTGTGTAGCCCCCACACCGCTTCCTTCTGCAGCCTCGGGGAGAAGGCGTGCAGTATCTTGTCTCTAGACCCTGTTTCCGGAAGGCCCTGCGCGGCCTCCCCTGACCCAGTGTGGCCTGCAGGACCAGCTCGGCGAGCCTGGGGGAGCATGCAGCCCGCCTCAGTCTGCACAGCTCTGGAGTCATCCCGGGAAGTAGCTCCATTTATTGGGCACCACTGCTGTGAGCGAGCCCTTGACACACATTGTCTCATTTCCCCTCAACACCACCCGGGGAGGCGGTGCTGCTCTCCCCGTTTCACAGATGCAGGAACTGAGGTCCTGAAGTCACCCAGCTGGTGAGCAGTGTGCGTGAGCTGGACCCAAGGCTGGGCCCAGCGCTGCCAGGTAAGTACTGTTCTTTCACTGTCGTTTTTCACTGTTGTGTTCCCTCTCAGAGGCCACCCAGCCCCCACATTCCTTTCAAACCCCGTTCTTAGCATCCAGTCTGAACCTTCCGCCTGCAGAGAGCACTTGGGGTCCCTCTGCCTGGTGGGCCTGCAGGGGGCGAAGCCTGCAGCTGAGGCACAGGATGCCCCTGGTAGGGAATGAGCCGCAGGCCGCACCCCTCCCCGGAGTCTTGCCACTGGGCTTGATTCTGACCGTGGTGGCAGTGCGGTTTGACCTGATTCTGCCTGGCGGACGGTGAGTGTCCTTTTCCGGGCTCCTTTGACGGTGGTGAGCTGCGCAGAGGTGGCCGAGGCTCGCTCGCTGTGGCTGCTGACATGGGCCAGGAACGGGGCGAAGAGATGCCGGCTCCTTTGGGAGGCTTCCCCGCTAGCCCCTGGGGCTGATGCCCCCTCCACCAGGGCTCTGCGAGCCCACCCTTGCTGGCGTGCCGGCCCGCCTGCAGCTCCTCCTGCGGCAGCTGAACCCCAGGTTCTCCTCTGGCGAGAGCTCACTCATGGCGGGGACCCCTCGTCCTGCTTCCTCCGGCCCTCTCCAGGGCGCCCACCTGGGGCTGCAGCACAGGCTGTGTGGCACGGCTGGGTGCCGGTGACAAGAGGAAGCCCCAGGCTCTCCCCGTCCCTCTCTCAGGACTCCCACTGCACGGTCAGGGCCAGGCCCCTGAATAGTGAGTCCAGCTCTGTGGGCGGCTCCAGGCCCGGGGCCCTGGGGGCTGAGCCCTTGGCTTCAGCCTCGGACCCTACACTGTCATCCTTGGGACACACCACAGAGTCCAGCAGGCCCCAGAGACTTGGGCCGTGTTCTGAGGGGGAACAGGGAGGGGAAGGGGTGTTCAAAAGCAGGGGTGCGGGGTGGCCTTCGATCTGGACCGAGGAGAGGAGTGGGAGATCATTCCTGAGGAACCCTGGGATCCCCGGTCCCTCGCTGTGCAGCACGCCCAGGTCACGTTCTCTGTCCTTGCAAACTCCCAGGGGCGGGTGGAAGGGGCTGTCTTCTCTGGGGTCCTCCACGGCTGAGGAGATCAAGGAGGTCACTTCCTGCAGAGAAAGGCCCTCTGGGATGGAGCTTCCTGCTGGCGCCTCTTCCGGGATCTGACTCCTGGGCCAGAGGTGCTGGGGACCAGCGAGTGCCGCAGGGGGCAGGTCTTTGCCGGAGTCAGCCACGCACACGCCATAGGAAGGAAGCCAGCTGTCGGCCGCGGCTTGCGGGGCATAGGAGGAGGGCTGAGCCTTAGGGATGGCCTGTGGGGCATAGGTGGGCGGCTTTGCTTTGGGGGTTACTTGGGGTGTGTAGGATGGTGGTGGGACCTCAGGGGTCGCCTTGGGGGCACAGGGTAGCCTGGTGGAGCGTGTCTGGGGAGGCGTGGCGTCGGAGGGCCTGAGGACGGAGCTGTCCGACTGCTCTACGTAGACCATCCCGGGCGGGCTGTGCAGCTGTGCGGCTCCTGGGGGCTCCTGCGGCCCCAGACCCTTGATCTGGGAGTACTGGACAGGCTGGACCAGGCTGCCGGGGCTGCTGGGGCCGCCGAGGTCAAAGACGGGGACCAGGACGCGCTCCTGGATGGAGTGTAACGGCTGGAAGGTCAGGACTCGCTGGACGTTCTGTGAGGGACAACAAGAACCCGGCCCTGTAGGTCAAGCGGAGGCCCTCGGCGTGGGGGGTGGGGCGGACCCTCCAGGGGCCTTCCCAAGATCACAAGCCCCACACTTCTCTGCTTCCCAGAGATTGCTCTGAATGCCACGGACGGGGCTCCCTGTGCTTTGGCTGAGGGTCAGTTCCGAAGCCCGGGGAATCTCAAGGATGGGGAGTCGGGCTCTGGTGGCCCCAGGAGGTGCGTGACCCCAGAAGGAGATGACCCAGACTTAGGGTTGCCTTGGGGTTCGCTCTCAGGGCTCACGGGTCCCCAAGGGCTTGGCCACGGGCAAGGTGGGACAGGAGGAGACCAAGGCTCATCTGGACTTGGCTGCTGCCTCCAGGTGCCCCAGGGGACCCCTCCCTGAGTGGCTGCAGCTCAGGTGACTCCGCCTGCGGGCTGGGGGCCTCTGAGCGGCTCTGTGTGGCTCGTCTGGGGCTTCACATGTTAACATGAGTTTTGAAGAGTTGAGAACTGGGAGCTCTTGCATTACAACCTGACATTCTGACTTCTCTTGAAGAAACGCAAAGAGGGGCAGCATCAGGCCTGTGTTCCCTGGTCACCCTGGGGCTTCATGGCTCCCCGCCCCCCCCCCCGCCCCTGCTGCTCCCGGGAGTCCTCCGTCCCCCACGTGGCCCTGGGCCTTGCAAGCCACTGTGCAACCCCGCTCCATGGGCACTCTTTCCCCACCACCTGCCCCTGTGCAATGCTCGCCACGACCAGTCGCTCCTGCCCTCTGCTCCCGGGGGGGCCTCCCTGCACCTCCCCCTGCCCCAGGCAGGACGGCTCACCAGCGAGTTGGGAGGTGCCGGCGGCTTGGTGACGTATCTGTAGCTCAGGCAGCAGAACACCGCCATCAGGAAGCCCATGAGGAACACGATGGCGCCCAGGAAGGAGTAGACCCAGGTCCGATCTGGGCGCGAGAAGGGACCAGAGAAGGAAGCGTGAGGCTGGGATCTGGCTGGGCCTGGTCGCCGTGTGGACGCTGCGTGCCCCCGCGGGCTCCTACCCTCAGCATTCGCAGGGCTGGGGCCAGACCTCCAGTGGGGTCCTGTGTGCTCAGGCTACATGGCCGTGTTTTTACCACATTTCAAACAAGGAGCTCCCTGAGCCACCTCATCATAGCCACCTGGGATTCCGGGGTTCCACTCGGAATTCCTGGGGTTCTGAGTCCTGGGCGGAAATGTGGAGGTGCAGAGAGAGCTCCCCCCGTTGGCCCCATTCCAACTACAACTGACAGGGCCCTGATGCACGTGCCCAAGGCGGCCCGGCTCAGCCACATCCCCTACAAGTAGCCACCCATGGCCAGCTGCTGGGTCCGAGGGTCAGCCCTCGCCAGGGAGGACCAGGGTCACATTTTCCCTGGGAACACAGGTGCAGGGCGTGGGTACTGGGAATGTCAGGCCCCCGAGGGTACTCAGGTGCGGTCTGGAAGGGAGGCCTTGCTCCAGGGACTCTTGATCTCTGGGGAGTGGGGTAGGGGGGCGCCTGGAGGGGCAGAGGCACAAGCAGAGGGCCTGTCCTGTGCGGCAAGGTCCTGGGGACCCTGGGAAGTCACCACTCTTTCCAAAAAGGAAGACGAGGGGTGACTCCGGGCTCCCGTGCCCCTCCCTCTCCTGGCCGGGCATCTTGGGGGTGGACACACCAGTCCAAGCGGGGCTCGAGATGGGCTTGGAGAGGAAGAGGACGCTAGAGGGTTTGTCCCCCTCCTTCTGGTCTGGGGCGCCCATCACCAGCCGCCGTTGACCTCAGCAATCACCGTGAACCAGGGGTTCACGCGTCCCTGTCACCTGACATGCTCCCCGCTGCTGCGGGGGGAGACAGGACCTGAATGTCCCGACCGGCCCTGCGTGACATGCCTAACGTGCCTGGGAGGCCACTGCTCCTGCTCCAGGACAGGACGGGCACTCAGAACATTCCCGGGCTGGATACACTTGCCATTGCACCGATGGGCGGCAGCATGCGGTAACGAAAACAGCAGCGGGGTATCAGAGCCCTGGCTGCAACGCAGGCTCGCGGGGCAGCCTTGGCTCTGCTGCACGACCCTCTCTGGTCTGCCATCTGCCACTGCGCTTGGTGCGCTGCCTGTCCGCCCCCGCCCCCACCCCCCGTCACCAAGACAACGTGGAGGGTGGGGGAGGCTCCTTCCTGTCGACAGTGGAGCTGAGTCTTAGCTCCAGGTGGACCTGGCCAAGGTCACACAGCCCTCAGTGGAGAAGCCAGGGCCCACGTGTGACGGTCCCGAGCTCACCCTCACAGCCCCTGCACAATCACGCCTCAGTGTGGGTGCCTGACCCCTGGAGCCCTTTCTAGCACCCAGATGCTGGGATGCTGTGCTGTGACCCTCGCAGACATCCTGAGAGGTAGAGAAGGGGGGGTGCTGGTGGTAGCACCCAGCACCCCCAGCACACCTGGCACACCTGGCACCCCAAGCACACCTGGCACACCTGGCACCCCCAGCACACCTGGCACACCCAGCATAGCTGGCACACTCGGCTCACCTGGCACACCCAGCATAGCTGGCACACTCGGCTCACCTGACACACCCAGCATAGCTGGCACACTCGGCTCACCTGGCACCCTGAGCACACCTGGCACAGCTGGCACACCCAGCACACCTGGCACATCTGACACACCCCGCATAACTGGCACACCCAGCTCACCTGGCACACCCAGCATAGCTGGCACACTCGGCTCACTTGGCACACCCAGCATGGCTGGCACACTCGGCTCACCTGGCACCCTGAGCACACCTGGCACAGCTGGCACACCCAGCACCCCTGGAACACCTGGCACACCCAGCACACCTGGCGCACCCAGCACAGCTGGCACACCCGAGGCAGACAGCACACAAGGCCAAGGGAGCCTGAGACGGGAGGAACAGGAGTGAGTGTGGAGCAGGTGGTGAGAGCCGCTGTGTGGCCACAGGCAGGCTGAGGCAGAGTTCCTCCTCCGTAGAGTGGGGATGAGGCTACCCAACTCGCAGGGTTGCTTTAAACTTTAAATAATATAACAATAATAATAAAGATCAAAGAGGACAGGTAAAGGGGCCGGCGTTGTGACTCGCGGGTTAAGCCGCCAGCTGTGACACCAGCATCCGTATCCGAGTGCCGGCTGTTCCGCTTCCCATCCACTCCCTGCTAATGCACCCGGGAGGCGTCAGGTGATGGCCCAGGTACTTGGGCCCCTGCACCCACGCTGGAGACCTGGATGGAGCTCCTGATTCCTGGCTTTGGCCTCGCCCAGACCTGTCTGTTATGGCCAGGTGGGGAGTGAACCAGCAGTTAAAAGATCTCTCTCGGCCAGCGCCGTGGCTCACTAGTCTAATCCTCCACCTGTGGCGCTGGCACACCGGGTTCTAGTCCCGGTCAGTGTGCCAGATTCTGTCCCGGTTGCCCCTCTTCCAGTCCAGCTCTCTGCTGTGGCCAGGGAGTGCAGTGGAGGATGGCCCAAGTCCTTGGGCCCTGCACCCACAAGGGAGACCAGGAGAAGCACCTGGCTCCTGGCTTCGGATCAGCATGCCAGCCGCAGCGGCCATTGAGGGGTGAGCCAACGGCAAAGGAAGACCTTTCTCTCTGTCTCTCTCTCTCTCACTGTTCACTCTGCCTGTCAAAAAAAAAAAAAAAAAAAGATTCTCTCTCTCTCCCCATCTCTTCCTCTCTCTCTGTTGCTCTTTCAAATAAATAAATCTTTCAAGAAAAGACTACATGTGAAGCATGTGACCCAAGCGTGGGAATTTGGCAGCACTTAATAAACGGCAGGAATTATTTTTAATTATAATATTCCTAAGGATGAAGTGCCTTCTCAATGCCATCAAGGCGTAGCCACCAAGAAGTGTGATTTACATAAAAGTAGCTACAGTCTTAGAAAAAAAAATGGCGTCACTTCCTGAGCAGGCTCCCTGAGAAGGAGAAGCCGCCCGAATGTGCCAGGAGGTGGGCGGGGCAGGGATGGGCAGGAACGGCTTCGATTTGCCCCATGCAGGCCAGGGCACAGGGGCACCAGCCAGCACTGCTCCCAGCTTAGCGCCCGAGAAGCCCCGTGCCTTCCTCCGGTTCTCAACTTGCCCCTCTCGCTCTGCAGTAGTCCCAGCTCCCAGAAGGGTGCGTCCTGGGCAAGTGGCCAGCTGGCCTATGTCCCCTGCTAATGAACGCCCTGGGATGTGGGTGGAGGACCGGTCTCCTAGGGGCTCTTCGGGAAATGGATGAGTTGAGTTTCTGAACCAAACAGAGGGGCCCCTGGGACCACGCCCTGTCTGGCTCTCAGAGGAAACTCTGCCCCAGTTGGAACAGAAATCACCTTGCTGGCGTCACGAACCCAAACACGCCGACTGCGGGGAGACTGCTTTTCCCAACCCGCCCGACAGCCCGCTTGCATTTCCATCCTCTCAGCTCTCTACTGTCTGCCTATGAAAGCAGACACTGATAAGGAAGCTTGAGGCAGGGGCTGGGGTGGTGTTGCGACATGCTGGAGGGAGGAGCAGGAGGCAGCTTCTCGCCCAGCCCCAGCCGTGGTGAGAACGCGATCTCGCTCCATCTCTCAGCACCTGTGTGGCCTTGGGCCAGTTGCTGAACCACTCTGAAGGTCAGTGTCCTATCGGGAGGATGGTGCCCACCGCCCAGACTGCTCAGGTGGACAGCCATCTGGTTGGCACAGGAGCAGTGCCGGCCATCATCATTGCCTTTATTCCTTTTTTTTTTTTTTTTTTGACAGGCAGAGTGGACAGTGAGAGAGAAAGACAGAGAGAAAGGTCTTCCTTTTGCTGTTGGTTCACCCTCCAATGGCTGCTGCGGCCGGCGCGCTGTGGCGGGCGCACCGCGCTGATCCGATGGCAGGAGCCAGGTACTTATCCTGGTCTCCCATGGGGTGCAGGGCCCAAGGACTTGGGCCATCCTCTACTGCACTCCCTGGCCACAGCAGAGAGCTGGCCTGGAAGAGGGGCAACTGGGACAGAATCCGGTGCCCCAACTGGGACTAGAACCCGGTGTGCCGGCGCCGCAAGGCGGAGGATTAGCCTAGTGAGCCATGGGGCCGGCCTGCCTTTATTCTTACTGGACTTGGGAAGATGTTGAGGGGTCCTTTTATCTTCTCTGCTCTCACTGCTGCAGATGCCCCGCCCCCCCAGTATATCTTACTTGGGTGAACATTGCGGTGTTACCAGGGCATTGCCAGAGAGAGAGGAAACCCAAGTGTAGACTGGAGGGTGGGATTAAACATTGACTCTGATAACCCATCAGCTAACCCAGCTACGGATAAACAGAGATCGACCTTAATAATACACTAAATACCAACCCTTCCGTGGTTCCTGTGCACCTGCCCAAGCGTCACCGTGGTTACCTGGAGGAAAGAGTGAAGGCTTGGACTCAGAGTCCCGCCTCTCTCTGGCTCCCCCGGAACTCACCTGGCAGCGTCTTCACTCGGCACACATAGGGGTTACTCTCCTTGGACCAGGTGGGCACAAAGATCGTGATGGAGCCGAGGAACTCCGTGTCAGGCGTCAGGCCAAAGAACTCGTATTCTCTCTGCTTCCCTCCAAGGTGCTGAATTTAACCGAGAACCCAGAGTGATTTCTCTTCCATGGAGAGCTCCTCCTGGGCCAGCAGCTGCCCAACCAGCGGCTGAGTCGGTCTGCAGTCCCCACTCCCACTCCCGCCTCCTGCTTTCCCCCCAGATCCAATCAGTAGCCAGCCCCCATGTCCTTTTTACTGAGTGGCGTTTGGCATGCAGCAGGCAATCAGCAAATGCTACCTACTACTATGACATCATCATCACCACCCTCCTTCCAATCCCCCCACCCACAACCCCTCTTCTTCCAGTTCTTCTCCTCTTCTCCTTCTTCACCAAAAACCCTTTGCAGGTGCACGCCTCTCACCTTCCTCATTGCCTCTGCTCTCACTGGGCCTCACTCCTGCAGGCTGCACCTTGCAGTGGCCTCCTCACTGGTTGCCTGTCCCTGGCTTTGCCCCTGCCCACGCCATATTCACCCTGGTGCCATCGCAATCTCACTCAACAACCAATACGATTTCATGCTCCTGCATCCCAAGTCCTTGGATGGGCTGCCCATGTTGGCAAGGTAAAATCCCAGTCCCTGTCTCGTCTGCACTCATCTCTCTGCAGCCCCCTCCCCGGCAGTGCTGAAAACCTGTGGTGCTGGCAAACACCAGCTTGCCTGACCAAACTCCAGTTCCTTTGCACTTGCCGGGGCCCCCCTGCTGTGACTATGGTTCAATCCCATCCCCTGTGAGACCCTAACCTCCTGTTCCTTGAACCCCTCGCCCTCGGCTGCCGTGTGTGTCCTGCCTTTCCTCTTATCCCTTGATTGCTTTCCCACTTGGTTTTGCCTCTCAAAGCTGAGATTTTCAAGACGCCTCCTTCATGCATGTTCCTTCTCGCTCACATGCCCTCTGGTCATTTGACTGTCCAGAGCTGTGACTCCTGTGATCCCCGATGGATGGGTAACTCCCAAACCATCTCAGGAAGAGTCCAGGGCTCCTGCCATCCATGGTGACCTCCTCTCTCTGGGTCCTGCCCCATCCCAAGCCTCGAACCCATACCCATGCTGAATTCTCTGATTCTGCTAATAGCATCATTCTTTTTCTGATCTCCAAGCCCAGACCTCAGAGCCATTTGTGACACATCCTCTCTCACATCTTTGTGCCACACTGCCCTTAACTGAACCTTACACCTCCCATGAAAGGGCAGGGCTTGAGCCGGCGCCGCGGCTCACTTGGCTAATCCTCCACCTTGCGGCGCCGGCACACTGGGTTCTAGTCCCGGTCGGGGCGCCGGATTCTGTCCTCGTTGCCCCTCTTCCAGGCCAGCTCTCTGCTGTGGCCAGGGAAGGCAGTGGAGGATGGCCCAAGTGCTTGGGCCCTGCACCCCATGGGAGACCAGGAGAAGCACCTGGCTCCTGCCTTCGGACCAGCGCGGTGCACCAGCCACAGCACATCAGCCATGGCGGCCATTGGAGGGTGAACCAACGGCAAAAGGAAGACCTTTCTCTCTGTCTCTCTCTCCTACTGTCCACTCTGCCTGTAAAAAAAAAAAAAAAAAAAAAAAAGAAAGGGCAAGGCCTGTGTTCTTGGGACTTCCATAGCCAGGAGTAGACTGCCCTGTGGCTCTCTCTTTCCTCTTCTAGGCACATGGAAGCCAAGATTTGGGGTCATTTTTGGAAGGAGGGGTGTGGGAGCAGGTGAATAAATACATAAACAGATTGTACAAGTTAGAGTTTTGTGCAACATATTTGAAATCACATACATTGGAGCCATGGGACCCAACTCCAGGACAGGTGGCAAGCCCCGAGATTCCTCTCTCCCAAGTTCTTCGCTGTTCCCATCTGGTTCCAGCCATTGCTATTTTCAGCCCAGACTACTGCAGTAGGCCCCTGACTTCCAATCCTGATCTCTCTTCATTCTGATTCTTGTAAGCTACAGCTTCTGTTGGGCAAACCTTACCCCAATTAACAGCTTTACTTCTCACCAAAAAACAAAACAACCACCTAAAGGCACAGGTGAGTAGACAAAGGCAGGCAGAAGGTGGAGAGAGGAGGAAAGGCATGGCGCTGAGTGAATTTCCTAATTTTTAGCCTGCAGGAAGAGCCCAGTTGAGAGACCCTGTCGTCTCACAGCCTTGAATAAGCAGAGGAAGGAGTCTGGGATAATCTCAAGGGCTGAACTGCACCCACAGATAGGTGCAACCCACAGAACGGGAGGCCCCGGGCTCTGTGAATGAATTCTGCGAATATCCTGGCCGGGCCCTGCAGTGTGCCTGAATGGCATGGACTCCCAGCAGCCCTGCTCGGGGTCACAACAAAACAAAGCTGGACTCAGATTTCATAGTTTCAGCTAAATAAACGGCTAAAACAAACAAAGTAATGCTCTCTGGAGGAAGACGGTAAAGTCCAGAGTACTTCAGTGTGTCCTTCCTAATGTCCAGGACGCATTCCAAGTCTGAGTCATACATGGAAAGAGAAAGTGGAACTCACTGTAGAAGAAGGAACAACCCACGTGACCACCCCAAGACAGCCACACACAGCAACTAGTCCACGCCAATGTTAAAGACACGCTTGACATGAGGGCCAGTATCTTAATAATGAATGAATAGGAAGTCTCCATAGAAGATAGAAACTATAAATATTGGAAATGTCAGAACTGAACAATGCCATGAATGAAACTGAAAAACTCATCGAATGATCTTACCAACAAGTTAGAAATGACCGAGGAAATGATGAAGAGAATTTGAAGAGATCAACAGGAGATAGAGAATTCGGTAGCAGTGATGGTTGTACCACTTTGTGAATATACTAAAAACCTCTGAATTGCAGTTTAAAAGGATAAATTTTATGATATGTGGATTGTATCTCATTTAAAAAAAAAAGCCTGCCAGAATGCTCTCTGCAGGGGTGTGCTTTAAACAGAAAGACGCAGGTGGGTTGAAAATAAATACACGAGAAAAGTATACCATGCAAACCGAAGAAGGCTGCGGTGACTCTACTGGTATCAGAGGAAGTCTAGTTCAATCCTCCGGAAAGAACTCCAGGGATCTTTGGAAAGTTCTTGGAGAATGAGGGTTATGAAAACCCATGTGTGGATTTCAAAATTGTTTTTGCGACAAAAGAAACTTATCTTGTAGTTCAGTTTTGCCACTAACCTTTTGAAGTACCCTCTTATTGCTAGAGATCAAAGGAGACGTTTCACAAGGATAAGCAGGTCAATTTATCAAGAATTTGTAACAGTCATGTAAATGAAGGTATATGTCTGGCGACAGAGTTTCAAATGCATGCAGCAAAAATGCAGAGAATTGAAGTGGAATTAGACAATCCCAGGAGAGTTTAATACCCTGGGTAATTAGAAGACCGACAGATCCTTCCCCCAGGTCAGGAAGGACAGAGGAGCGCATTGTAACACTATTCCCTGCCTCTACCCAAGTGATATTTACAGAGTACACAGCCAAACAGCTGTCAAACACACCTTTTCAAGAGCTGGAGGCAGCTTAGCCCCAGCAGGCCATATGCTGGGCCGTAAAACAAATCGCAATAAATTTCAAAGAACTGCCGTCAAGCAGAACGAATTGTCTGATCACAAATCGAATTAAATTAGAAATCCCAACAATAAGGTATTCAGCTCAACCCCAAATATTTACCGCAGCTGGCTGTGATAAGGAATCTTCCTGCTCTTGGATAGATAAAAATCCCCCCTTCGACCCCGTGCTCCCCCTCCTCACGATTTTCTCCCAGGGTCCTCTACATCAGAGGGCCTCACGCTGCAGGGGTAGGCTCGCTCACTCGCTCACTCGCTCACTAAGGTGCAGATCCCACGAGGCAACAGTAAGGGTTTGATTATGGAGGCTGGAAGGAGGCCCAAGAACCTGCATTTTAAAACAAGTGCTGCACAAGACTCTGACCGAGTGTTCAGATCCAGAACCCGTGTTTTGAGAAACTGTTTTGCATGTCTCCAACTCCCGCCAAATTAAGCAGTTTGTGTTTTCCAGGAAAGGTTTCCCGCTCCTGTCTCGAAGCGTAGTAGGGGACATAGGCTGGTAGGAGGAGAAATGTGGACTTTGAATGGAACTGGATTCGAATCCCGCCTAAGCTATTATTTCTATGCCGAACAACCTCCAGCGAGGGGCCTCCGTTTTCTCATCTGCCTCCTAGGGCTGTGGTGCAGAAGAGACAATGGCACGTGCCACCTGGCACACCTCGGAAGCTGGTGTCATTGGTGCCGGTTTCCTGGGAGTCGTCCAGATCGTGCTGAGCGGATCTCCTGCCCTGCTCCCGCTCCCGGGACGCTGTCTTCCTCTACCCACAGCTGTTCGAATTCTTGTTCCCACTCCCTCTCCACCCACTGACAATGAGAGCCATATGGAGGGAAAACGGGTTCATTCACCTGAACTGGGCTGGGGGGAAATACCATATATTTTTGAATATAAAATGAAATAATTGGGGCCTGCACTGTGGCGTAGCAGGTAAAGCCTCCACCTGCAGTGCCGGCATCCCGTATGGGCGCCAGTTCGAGTCCTGGCTGCTCCACTTCCAATCCAGCTCTCTGCTACGGCCTGGGAAAGCAGTAGAAGACGTCCCAAGGTGCAACCGTGTGGGAGACCCAGAAGAAACTCCTGGCTTTGAATCAGCTCAGCTCTGGCTGTTGCAGTCATTTGGGGAGTGAACCAGCAGATGGAAGACCTCTCTCTCTGGCTCTACTTCTCTCTGTAACTCTTTCAAATAAATTTAAAAAAAGAGAGAAGACACTGCCTACGATCACAGTTCCTACAAGTCATGGAGAATGAGCAAAACCAGACTGCAGCCGTGGGAATGGGTTCCAGCATTCTCTGAGGATGCTTATGGAGGCTCCCTCCCGGGACTTTAGAAGGTGTCATGCAAAAAAGATAAAGTCTATATTATGCGCAACAGGAGTTTCTCCAGCCAGATAAACTGAGAGAAGTTGTACTAGACAAACGGAGACTGGGGTCTTGGCTCTGCAGCACTTGCAGGGTCCGTGGACCTCCAGGAGGGAGGTTCTGCAGAATGCTGTTTATACAGCAGGTCCTCGTTCTATTTAAAGCAGGGCAGCTCCGAGCAAAAGAGAAGGGCAGGGTGCAACCCCACCGCCGCTTACCATTTGGTAGGTGTGGTTGACACGGAGCTCCACGCGGTAGAACAGGTCGTGGAAGATGTCCTCCAGCGTTAGCTGGTGGCCATCCCCTGCATGGATGGGCGTGGGGGCAGGGTGGATGACCACCTGAATGGACCTGACCTTGGGGATACAGGTCACATCTGCTGGTTTGATGGCAGCTGGAGAAAGGGAGAGAGGGAAAAAGTCAGAACTGGCCGTTCGCGTCTGAGGCTTCCCTGGACCGTGGGAAGTGATAGCTCCCCCTCGTCTCCTGCCCCAGCCCCAGTATACTTCTGAGAGCATCAGCTAGACAAACAGGAGAAGGGGCAATGTCCTGCAAGCAGATGGTGTGTGGGTTTAAGGTTGGCCCAGTGGTGACCAAGGGTGGGCAGGAAGCACCCAGGGTACGGGGCACCTGCCCCAGATTTGCACGCCTTATCCCACCCTTGTCCCAGCCTCTGAGTCTGCTCAGAGTAGCCTTTCTCCCTAACGCACTGGCGGCAGTAGCCTCAGGCATGTCCCGGACTCAGGGTCCCACTCCACCGTCAACACTGGAGCACTGGTAGTGCTATGGCTTCAGCTCCAAGGCCAGCCCGAGGACCTCAGCCTCTCTCTGATGGAATTTTCCAAGGCAACAAGCGGCCCCTTGAGAATCTGATGAGCGCTGGATCCTTTCCCCTCAACGTGCACATACAAAGAAGTGGGGATGCGGCTCAGTGGTCACGACACCACGTGGGACCTGCACAGTCTGTCCTGGAGTGTGTGAGTTTGAGCTCTGCTTCTGAGCCCAGCTTCCTGCTACTGCACACCCTGGGAGGATCAATACTTAGATCCCTGCCATCCCTGTGGGAGACCCAGACTGGGCTCCCAACTCCCACTTTCAGCCTGGTCAGCCCCAGTTATTGCAGACACTGGGCGAACAAACCAGCCTATGAAAGATCTCTTTCCATCTGTCTTTGTCTCTTCCTCTCCTCCTTTTTCTCTATGCCTCTGCTTATCAAGTAATTAAAAAACATAAATAAGAATAAAATGTACATATATGAATCCTGCATACACCTTCAGGGATTCCTGGAACACCTCCCTCATCTAATTTATAAAAGTCCTTCGGGGCCAGTGTGGTGCTTAGTGTAGCAGGTTAAGCCACGGCCTGTGATGGCGGCACCTCATATGGGCGCTGGTTGGAGCCCTGGCTGCTCACTCCTGATGCACCTGGGAAAGCAGCAGAAGATGGCTCAAGTACTTGGGTCCTGCACCCATGTTGGAGACCCAGATGAAGCTCCTGGCTCCTGGCTCTGGTCTGGCCCAGCTCTGGCCAGTGAGGCCGTCTGGGGAGTGAATCAGCAGACGGAAGACCTCTCTCACTCGCTCCATCTCTTCTATCTCTGTAACTCTTTAAATAAATACATCTTCAGAAACAAATTCCACAAGGGGTGACTGAGCTCCAAGACGTAAAACATCTGAGTCAGAGAATGTCCACGACGGGGCTATTTATAAAACCGAAAAACTGAGCTAACCATCCTCACACAAGAAATGAGGTAAGTAAATATGAGCAGCTCCAGAGCCTGGGTCGGGTTGCAACTGTGACATATCTCATGCTGCGAAGACATATTTAATGACATGGGCGAATGCTCAGAGAACCAGCCTATGCAGGAAACCTGCCCCCAAAGCAAACCGAAAAACCCCATCCAATTCCAAAGTCATAGATACAGTTGCTAAACACTGTGGTTCTGTCTGAAGGTTCATGTTATTTGAGGGTGGCTTTTATTTTTCTCTGTGTACATATTTCTTTATCTTCAAATTTTCTACCATGAACATGGATTAATTGAATAATCCAAGAAAAAAAGCCAATAAGTTACTTAATTTAATTTTTTATGATCTTAAAAAAATTATACATAGGGGCCAGCGTTGTGGTGCAGTGGGTTAAGCCGCTGCCGCCTGTGACGCCAGCATCCCAGGTGGGCACTGGGTCAAGCGCCAGCTGCTTCACTGCTGACCCAGCTCCCTGGGAAAAGCAGCAGAAAATGGCTCGAGTACCTGGGTGGAGTGCCAGGGCTGCCAACCATGTGGGAGACTTGGATGGAATTCCAGGGACTTATCTTCAGCCTGGCCCAGCCCCAGCCATTGTAGCCCTTTGAAAAGTTAGCCAGGGGATGGAAGATACCTCTCTTTCTCTCCCCGCCACCCCTCCCCCCGTTCTCTGCCTTTCAAATAAGCAAAATAAATGTCTTACAAAATCATACATAGATGTAAATCAGTCGATGAACATCACCACATACTTAGCATGTGTGGCAGTGTAGCAACTGGCATCCATCCATCCACCCATGCATCCATGCATCCATCCATCAGACATTTACAATCCATCCATCCATCAGACATTTACAATCCATCCATCCATCAGACATTTACAATCCATCCATCAGACATTTACAATCCATCCATCAGACACTTACAATCCATCCATCAGACATTTACAATCCATTCACCGTCCATAAACCACCCCTCCATGAGCAACGTATAAAGCATATTCTATGTGCCAGGCATCTGCGGAGGGCTAAGAGGAACCAGGCCATCATGAAACTCGAGTGTTAGTGCGGGAGGCAGGCAACACACACAGGTGAGCCCAGTCATTGCGGGTTGTGATGAACTTGGAGACAACAGGCAGTGAGCTACTGAAATCAGGCGGTCAGGGCTGGGGCCGTGCGGAAGTTGAGCCAGGCAGTGGGAGCAGCAAGGGCCCCGAGGCAGCAGCAGTGAGAGGCAGGAGCGGACAGCGGACAGCGGGTGAGGTGTTTGCGATGAGGCCTGGGGTAGGCAGGGCCTCGGGGCTGCAGCCAGAGTTGGCCCTTAAAGTGAAGAGTGGCTGCTGGAGGTGGGGGGGGGGGGAGCGGTAAGCAGGGGGAAGGGGGTGTTACATGTTGAGAAGATCCCTCGGGGGCTCTGCAGAGGGTGGTCTGGGCTGGAGTGGTTGCAGCCAAGGTGGAGAGACACGAGCACACCCACTGGGGATGTGCTGCAAGTGGGCACCTTCCCTTGGAGCCCCACCCCCACCTGCTGCGTGGACCCCAAGGCCCTGCAAGCCCCTCCATTCACCCCAGAGGCAGAGGCCCGCTCCTGTGCCCTCCACCCCCCAACACTCCCACTCACTGTGCTGCAGAGAGCTGAACCGCCTGGTCATCTTGGTGTCAGTCCAGCCCCCCGCGCCCACGGCTGTGACCCTGGCGTAGTAGTGCTCCGTGAGGTTGCCCGTCTCCACGGTCAGGTTGCAGGATCTCCGGGTGATCCGCTGGCAGCCCGCCTTCGCCAGCCACTCCCTCTCTCCGTACCTGCGGGCAAGGAGGGGGACCGAGCTTAGCGTTACGGGGAGGCTGGCGCTGGGTCTTCGGCCGGTTACTAAGGACAAGCACATCTAACACCGACTTGGTGCCTTGCACGCCCCGGGCCCTTTACGTGAGGGGCCTCGGCTCTCCTGAGGGCTCCTTGAGGCGTGCACTTCACTCTCCCCCTTTTGCAAACAAGGAAGATGAGGCTGAGAGAAAGAAAATTTGCCCAAGCCCTTGCAGGGTGCATGTGAGGGCTGGGGCAGGGCTCGGATCTGGACCCAGCCAGCCCTAGTCCACGTTCTGGGCTCCTGGGCGCCCTGTGGCAGAAGTGGCTCGTGGCTCGCCATGAGCCAGGGGGACAGGACCATGGGGGAACCCCAGGCTTGAAGACTCTGAGCCCTTGCCCATACTCCTACCCGGGTCGGGGCACAACTGGTTGACCCGTCTGTCCAAGAACTACAAAATCACCATTGGCAGGCATGAGCGCTAATGACTTTCTCCTAGGTAATCCGCCTAACACTGCTGTGATGAGGGCACTATCTCCATCTCCCTTTATGGACGGGGAAACTGAGGCTAGGCCAGGTTACCCAATGGACCAAGGTTACATGGTCAAGGGCTGGCCCTCCAGCCTGGGCATTCTGACCCCAAAGCCTGCACAATTAGCCATTCTTTTGTCTTCCCTCTGTGGAAGGAACCCCAAGGAGCAGAGCTGTCTCTGGAATGGGCAGTGAGCTGCAGTGAGGGGACAAGTGGGAGGGGGGTTTTCTGGCAGGGGTGGGCTCCGGGATGCGGTCAGAGGAGGCGGGGCTGGGGGAGGCGCCCACGTCTTATACTCCACGCTGTAGACAGTGTCTGGCGTGCTCTCTGGGCCGCTGTCCCACGTCAGGATGTTTTCGAAGTTGCTGGACTGGAATTTCACGTGCTGAAGCAGATCCGAGCGCTGCTCCGCGAGGTGTGCTGCGGGAGGGCGGGAGGGAGCAGGGTGAGCAGAGGCTGCCGGGCGGAGGTCCGGTGAGGGGAGGGGGCGGGACCCAGCGCCCCACCCCCAGCCTGCGCCCGCTGTTCCCACTCATCACGTCCAGCTACAGTGCACACTCTACACAGCACGCCATTGGTAAGTGCTGAGTCCCGTGGCTTCTTAGTAAAACCACCAGCCCAGGCAGCCATCACTCCTGTCTCCTCCCAGAACAGGTCCAGGACCTTCACAGAGACCGCCGCCCCTTGAGCACTCCCTCCCTCCCCACCGCGCCTCCTGGCAACCACGAATTCACTTTCCGCGCCTGTTCTGCACTTGTCCCTGAAGTAGAATCTGGCTTCTGGTCTCTGTCTGGCTTCTTCCACTCAACCAGGTGTTCTCGCGGTTCATCCTGTGGTAGCGTGAACCAGCCCTGACTTCGCTTTTGTGGCTGGGGTCATTCCACCGTGTGAAGGGCCTCCTCCTGCTTCTCCACCCGTCAGTCGGCGGGTGCGTGGGTGGGTGGCCTCCAAGCATCGTGCACAATGCTTTAAGGGGCCGGATGGTTTCCCTTTTCACAGTATGCATGAGGAGGGGGCTCGCCGGCTCACACCATAGAACTGTCCAGCTGTTCTCCAAAGTGGCTGCACCATCTCCCATTCCCACCAGGGCGGCCATTTCACCACATCCTTATCAACTCTTGTTATTGTCGCTCATTCACATTTTTTTTTTTTTTTTGGACAGGCAGAGTGGACAGTGAGAGAGAGAGACAGAGAGAAAGTTCTTCATTTTTCTGTTGGCTCCCCTCTCCCCCGCCCCGCCCGCAATGGCTGCTGCGGCCAGCGCACCGCGCTGATCCAAAGCCAGGAGCCAGTGCTTCTCCTGGTCTCCCATGTGGGTGCAGGGCCCAAGGACTTGGGCCATCCTCCACTGCACTCCCGGGCCACAGCAGAGAGCTGGCCTGGAAGAGGGGCAACCGGGACAGAATCCGGCGTCCCGACCGGGTCTAGAACCTGGTGTGCTGGCGCCGCAGGCAGAGGATTAGCCTAGTGAGCCGCGGCACCGGCCGCTCATTCACATTTTTAAAAAAGTTTGCCAAGAGGGGCCAGTGTTGTGGCACAGCAGGTTAAAGCCCTGGTCTGCAGCACCGGCATCCCATGTGGGTGCGGATTTGAGTCCTTGCTGCTCCACTTCTGATCCAGCTCTCTGCTATGGGCTGGGAAAGCAGCAGAAGATGGCCCAAGTCCTTGGACCCCTGTACCCATGTGGGAGACTCGGAAGAAGCTCCTGGCTCCTGGCTTCAGATTGGCTCAGCTCCGGTCATTGTGGTCATTTGGGGAGTGAACCAACAGATGGAAGACCTTTCTGTCTCTGTCTCTACCTCTCTTTGTAACTCTTTCAAATAAATAAAATATTTTTTAAAAGTTTGCCAAGAAATACCCAGGATTGTGCAGTCTTTAAGGGGATCACTTTCCAGAGCCTCCGTTTCTGGGGATGCCTCTTTCTAAGTTTGAAAACATTTTAAATAACATTTTTATGTATTTGAGAGGCAGAGGCAGAGAGAGCCACAGAAGGAGAGAGAGAGAGAGAGAGAGAGAGAGAGAGAGAGAGAGAAAGAGAAAAGATGCAGAACTCCTATCTGCTAGTTCACTCCCCAGATGCCTGCAAGGGTCAAAGCTGGGAGCCGGGACCTGAATCCAGGTGTCCTGCATGAGTGGCGGGAACTCAGCCATTGAACCATCCCCACTGCCTCCCAGGGTGCGCATTAGCAGGAAGCTGGAGTCAGGGGCCAAGCCGGTTCCAAACCCAGGAACACAGGGCGTCTGAACTGGAGTCTGAGTCCCTAGGTTCGATGCCCCCTGCTCCTCATTCACTGTTTAACACCTCCCGGGTCTTTACTGGGTTTTAGAGTCAGGCAACTAAAGTATCGAACAAGCAACTTCCCCAAAACAATGGCGGAGGAGGTGTTTGTGGATTCCCGGGGTCTCTCTTGGCCAAGCCAATCCCTGCCCATCCACCATGCTGCCTTCTTAGAAGGAAAAAGCACTGCTCTGGCCACAGATTTGGTGCTGGGTAGGCCACGACAGAGTCCGCCACAGCTGGGTGACCTTGCGTGGGTCATTTAAGTGATCAGGACTTCAGTTTCCATGTCTCCAACACAGAAGTAATTCGATTTACCTGAAGACAAACGGGGACAGTGGCAGCTGGCAGGTGTGAAGTGCAAGCCAGGTGCCAGACACTAGGCTAATCCTCTTACAGCACTCAGATGGGACAGGTCCTCCCATTACCCCATTTAACGGATGAGAAAACTGAGGCTCACAGAGGGCTGATGGCCAGCATCACCATCAGCACACCGCAGGGCCTACGACATCCACCACAGTGCTAGACTGGCTTCATCTGTGAACGTGGCCAGCGTGGGATTGGTCTCCAGGTGTGCGTGCTGAGTCTGGGGGAGGGGCCCGGGGAAGCCAGGGTGGGGAGGTCCTGGTCACCCTTTGTTATGGGTGTGAGGGGCTTCCGTCACTGGAGCTCCTGGTAGAGGGACCAGTTTAGGGAGGAGGGAGGAGGGGGGAGGGGGGAGGGGGGAGGGGGAGACTGACTCCTTTTGCCCTATGCCCGTGCCCGGCTTGTGGTTACTGATGTCAAAGAAAAAGAGGCAGAGGCCCGAGAAGGGGGCTGGCAAGGGGGCTGCTGCAGCGGGCACAATCTCACTGCAGAGGAAGAGCCTGGAGTTACGACCCCCCCGCCCCCAATCTCACTGCAGGAAGAGCCTGGAGTTACGATCCCCCCCCAATCTCACTGCAGAGGAAGAGCCTGGAGTTACGATCCCCCCTCCCCAATCTCACTGCAGAGGAAGAGCCTGGAGTTATGATCCCCGCCTCCCCCCGCCAAGCCGGGCTGTGGAGGAGAAGGAAAGGGCGCCGGGCATGGCGGATGGCGGCCAGCTCAGGCGGCTGGCTGGGTGGGAATGAGGCAGGTGCAGGCCCGGCCGAGCCAAGGCTTTGTGGCCGTGTGCGCATGTGTGTCCCTGACGTGTATGGGCCTCCCCGTACTGGACATGGCCGTGACCACCAGCAGACTCCCACTCCAAGTCTTCGTGCAAGATTTTTCCTAGAGGGGCCAGAGGCCTGGGGAGGCCCCTGCGGGACTGGGGAAGACATGAGACCAACCCAGCCCCGCGGCACGTCCATCCGCTGGCTACACCAAAGGCCACCTCCTCTCTGACTCTGCGTTGATCTGGCCCAAGCAGCTGCCGAAATCTTTCTCTTAGGCTCCCCAGAGCCTTCAGAATGGGCCCGGGGACAACACGAGGGGTGTCTTACTGCCTTTACCCAATGGGATGGCTGCACTGCTGAGTCCTGAGATGGGGCGGACACTTCGTCTGGACCCAAGTCTGGGCAGGCTGGGGTCTGTTTCAGGGGAGGTGGTCCTGGGTTCAGGCTGGGTGTGAAGTTGAGGAAGGGAGTATGGAGGAGTCAGACCTGGACAGGGGTCGGGGACGGGGAGAGTGAGACTGGGGGAAGGCCAGGGTCCGGCGGGGGTGGGCTCGGTCTTTCTGGTGGTGGGTTGGAGGCTGCTGTGGGAGTGGTTGCTGGTTGGGGTCCCAGTTGTTGTCTGGGGGGAGGCTGGGGCGCGCAGATGAGGCCAGGCCCCGGGCTGGCTGGCCAGAGGTTGACACCACTTTTAAGAGGGAAGTGCACTTGGCTTCCTAACATGGGAAGGGAGGACCTTGTCTGGGCCCCTCTCTTAGGGGCATCGAGGGACACCAGGGTCTCTCCTCTCCTCCTCTGCTCACTTCGCTTCCTCGCTCCATCCCCTGCCTCCCCAGCCTGCGTCTGTCCCACACTTCCTGGATGAAAGTCTACGTTATGAAATCAGGGAGGCCTGCGCGGTGCACAGCCCGGAGCCCGGCAGCTACACCAAGCGCTTCCACGTTCGTGTGGGAAAGCAGCAGCTGCGAAGCTATGGAGAAACTCCCAGACCAAAACCAACCCAGCGCGCAGAGGGTGCAGCCTGAGAGGGGGTGAGGGGCCCCCTCTGGTCCAACCAGAATGGGGGAGGGGGCAAATGCGCCCAAGAGAGCATGCCTGGGAGCCCCTTGGGGAAGTACTCCATCCCCCCAGCCCGTTGCAGCCAGGGCAGAGCTGGAAGCACAGGGGGCCCGGTCGGCTCTTGCCAGGGACAGCGGCAAAGGCTTCACAGTTGCTCTGTCTCTCCATGGCCCTCGTCCTGCACTTGAGCGAGAAGGGGCGGGTGGGGGGGGAGGGGGCTGGGCCCCCGGTCTCTGGGGTGTGACTTGCTGAGAAAGCTGCCCAGGTCCCCGCTCAACCCTGCAGGAGAATGGGGACAGAAGCGGGGGCTCTGCACGGGGCTCTCTAAACCCCAGGGCACAAGCCTACTCAGGTGGGGGTCGTCGTGTGAACCATGCCCTGTAGTGCTGTTTTCAAGTGGGCCTTGGTGTCCTAGGACCTAGTAGCCGGGGAGAAAGTGCTCCTACACACCTAAGCAGAGGGGCTGGCAGAAGCCCCCGCCACACGTGGAGAAAGGGAGAAAGTCGGGGTCTGAGCTCGAGCACCCCCTGCCCCCTCTCTCCTCCGTGTCCTGTACGCCAGGTGCAAGCACAGGGGCAGGTGGGCCTTTTCCTCCAGAATGGTTTCAGGGGTCAAAGGGTGTTGCCTTCCCCAGGCCACTTCTCCACGCCCTGGGGTGCTGGGGCCGGCACTTGTGACAGCAGGCGACAGCCCCACCGACTTAAGGCCTGAGCCAGCCTCCAGGCCTCCCCAGTCCCCCCGAGCTGGACATCTGCTTTCCCAGGAAAACTCAGCACCCAGCTCAGCTCTGGCAGGGAAGAAACTGAAACTGACCATGCTGGGGCCAGGTGATGGGGTGGGGAGGCGACCCTGCGTCCTGCTCTCAGGATGCGAAAGTTGGACCACCGGGTGCGGGCACTCACCAGCCAGGGATCCCACGGTCAAGATGGTCAGTAGTGTCCTCATCGGGGCCCCAGGCCAGGGCCCCCGCTGGGCTTCCACTCTGGGCGGCGCACAGAGGGCGGGCTGGGGAGTCTCGCTGCCTGGGTAGCTGGCTCCACCCGGGCACGGGGCGGGGAAAGACTAGGGGGAGGACCCGAGGGGTGCAAAGGTGCCTGCAGTGTGCCCTGGAATCCCAGGTCCTGGGCGGGACCCAGGGGAGTTCCCTTCCCACCGGCGGAAAGCAGCGACAGCTGGTTTGTCTGGTCTGGTAGCAGATTGATCCCAAGACTCTCCCATGGGTTAGCAGAGAGCTGAGGCAGAAAAGACGCTGCGTCCACTCCACACAGCCTTATCAGAGAGCAACGTGGTGCTGTGTACAAAAGCCAGCGCCATGTGTGCACTATTCTAGTCCCACTAATTCTGTTCCCAGAGGCGTTACCCTCGGGGGAATACCAGGACAAGGGAGCCAAAGGGGGAACAAGTTCCAGAATTTCCTTGCAGCAAAGGAGAGGCTCTGACTCCTTGCTCTTGTCCTTGGCTTTGTGTCTGAGGCCCCTCCTTGAGCCCTACAGCGAGGCAGGTGCCCCAGGCTGGCCCATGGGCTCGGGGTGAGTCTCCCTCCTGGAGAGAGACTGTTGGAGACGAAGCCCAGGACTCACAGGTGAGCCTCCTCGTCTGGGGTCAGCAGAAGGCTAGCGAGAAGCCCATCTCAGACCTCCGTGATTCCATCGGCCGTGGCGGGGCCAGGGGCGGCATTCACCAGTGGGTCTCTGGCCCAGGATGATGAAGATTTTAGCTGCTCCCCCAAGCTGCCATTCCGCCACGGGGAGTGGTAGCTGCAGAGATGAACAGGAGCTTCACACTATCGAAGCGATGGGTGTTTAGGAAATAGCTTTCTCTTTGTGCGGGGCCCCAGGGCAGTTGGAAGGGGCCTGGACTCCGGTGAGGGTGGACGTGACCAGAGGGCCCTGCCTGGAGAGAGTTTTGCTGGTCCCAGCTGCATGGCAGGCCAAGGCCTAGAGCCAGACAGCCGGCCCCTAAGGGATCCTAGGAGGGCTTGGCTTTTGGATGCCATGGGCTGGGATGCCCAGGGAGCTATGCTTATGCTGTTGTTTTCTGGGTTGTGATTGTTTGCTACTGGCCCCAAGCCTTGGCAAACGTCAGACCCAAGTCTGTGCTGTGTTTTGGGGGAATGAAGGTAGGGCCTGTGCCTTTCATCTGTAACTGCAGGAAACTACATTTTCCCAGACTGTCAGCTGCTTCCTGATGGGCTGAGCCGGTGGGGAACTGGGGGAGAGAAGTGAGGGTCCACCCCGCCCCTCGCCTTCCTCAGCTTCCGGTGGCATCTCCAGCTGTGGCTGAGTCTCCCCCAGAGCTCCAGCTCCTGCATAACGCCCCACCCCCGTTCCCTCCTGGCAGCTCCAGCCCCCCTCCCAAGCTGGTGGGGGCTGGTCCTGGGCTATGAGAGGCCAGTCTCTGGCTGCCTCTCTGTCCCGAGTGGGTTCCCAGCTCTGTCACGGGCTGGGTGACTGACTCCTCGGCGTGAGAGCTGCCGCTTGAGACGTCTCGGGGCTCCTGAATGGGCCGTGATGGAGATGAAGTCTTCAATGACTTGAGGGACGGGGTGTGTAGGGCAACTTCAGCGAGAGGAACTGGTCACAAAGTGCCCTGAAGGGACCCCCTAGGGAGAGGAGGGGACTCTGGACCGAGATGGCTGGCTGAGCTGTAGGGAGCCTTCGTGTCCATTGGAGCAGGTGGAACAAGAAAACCATCCCCAGGAGCTCTTAGAGATGCGGGGGTGGGGGTGGGGGGAGGAGCCTGGCGGGCGAGCTAGAGGTCCTGAAGTTAAGAGGGGTGGTGTATGACGATGTGTGGGCTGTTAAAGAACATCCAGGTTCCTTCCTTCCTTCTTTTTATTTTTTTTAAAGATTTATTTATTTATTTGAAAGTCAGAGTTACGCAGAGAGAGAAGGAGAGGCAGAGAGAGAAAGAGGGGTTTTCCATACACTGGTTCACTCCGCAGATGGCCACAATGGCCAGAGCTGCGCTGATCTGAAGCCAGGAGCTAAGAGCTTCTTCCAGGTCTCCCACGCGGGTGCAGGGCCCCAAGGACTTGGGTCATTTGCTGCTGCTTTCCCAGGCCATAGCAGAGAGCTGGATTGGAAGTGGAGCAGCTGGGTCTCAAACCGGCGCCCATATGGGATGCCAGCACTGCAGGCGGCGGCTTAACCTGCTTCGCCACAGTGCCGGCCCCCCAGGTTCCTTTCCAAGTTTCAAAGAAAATGACAGCAGCCCCATGCCCAAAAACACGAGTCAGGTTAAATGTGTAAGGTGATGCTCAGCCAAAGAGAGACAAAGTAGCCTTCCGAAGAATGCTGGAGAAAAATGGTAGCCTGTGCGGGAGTCCCTGTGTGTTGTTCCTGGAAGAGAAGCAGGGCATAACCCACGTGTGCTCCACGTCTGGTGGAAACAGGAACCTCCCCTCGCAGAGCCGGGAGTCGTGCAGGACACGTGCAGACACACGGAGTCATGGAGTCATGGAGGGGGTGCAGGGAGGTGACTCTGACTTTTTCCCTTGGCTCACCAGCAGCTTGGCAAGTTTTATGGAAGTGCATTCATTTAGCTTAAGGAGCAGCAAGGCTACTAGACAGAACTAACCGGCATCCCCAAGTGCCCTTTCCTCTCCGTTGGCCAAACTCTTCTCAAAGCCTGCTGGGAGGGTTGCCTCCTGCAGGAGGCCCACTCGGGACAATTCCAGCCTGTGGCCATCTCACTTTGAAAGCCCTTGCAGAGCCTGCGGTCTGCCCCACATGTTGGCATAGCCCAGTGTCATCCTTCTTGAACACCCCAAGTTCAAGACTGGACAGGAGGGGTTCAGGCTGGGGGGGACAGGAGACCTGGGCACCGTCTTCAAGTACTGGGGGGTTGTAGCAGGGAGAAGGGTCTAGATGCCTTTGTGTGGCTCCTGTCCACAGGAAAGCCAAGGAGGATGAGTGTTTGGGGGGTGGTGTTAGGGAAGGTGGCAAGTTTCTCCTGCTGGAAGGAAAGAGCTCTCACTAGGATGCTGTGGCTTGGGGGATGGAGGTGTTCAGAGATGCTGTGAGCATGGTGGAAGTCCCCTAGATGACCTCATTCTGTGGTCTGTGCCGTGTGACAGTTGGGGCTGGCATTGTGGTGCAGTGGGTTCAGCCTCCTCTGATGCCGCCTTCCCACATCAGAGCATCAGTTCAAGTCCCGGCTGCTCCACTTCCGATCCAGCTCCCTGCTGATGCCCCTGGGAAAGCAGAAGATGGCCCAAGTGCGTGGGCCCCTATCACCCACAAGGGATGGAGTTCCAGGCTCCTGGCTTCGTCCTGGCCCAGTCCTGGCTGTTGCGGCCATTTGTAGAGTGAACCAGCAAATGGAAGGTCTCTCTCTGTCTTGCCCTCTTTCTATAACTCTGCCTTTCAAATAAATAAATATATTTTTAAAATTTATTTATTTGACAGGTAAAGTTAGACAGTGAGAGAGAGAGACAGAGAGAAAGGTCTTCCTTCCTTTGGTTCACTCCCAAATTGGCTGCAATGGCCAGAGCTGCGCCGATCCAAAGCCACGAGCCAGGAGCCTCCTCCCAGTCTCCCACGTGGGTGCCATCCTCCACTGCCTTCCCAGGCCACAGCAGAGAGCTGGACTGGAAGAGGAGCAGCCGGGACTAGAACCGGCGCCCATATGGGATGCCTGCACTGCAGGCAGAGGATTAACCTAGTGCTCCATGGCGCTGGCCGGCCCCTAAAAATTCTTTTTAAAAATGTGATGGTTGAAGGGAACGCATTCCGAGTGCAGGGAGCACCCGTGTGGATTCTGTAGCGTCCACGTGGATGAACAGAGAGCAGTGGCCCACGCCGACCAACAGGAGTGACCGCGACAGCAGCAGATCCGCCTTGCTGGTTCTCTGGCTCCGACTGCCAGAAGCCCCGAGTTTCTATCTGATAAATGCCCCGAAACCTCTTGCCTCGCCCCGTGCCTTGGATGAGTTGTACTGCCGCCCTTTCAGAGGTCTTCTCACAGTAACTTCCTCCAGGAAGCCTTCCCGGTGTGAGCCACTCACCTGGCTGGGGAGGAGCCCAGCTCCGTGTTCCCAGATCCCCATGTCAGTGACAAGGGCTTCAACGCCAGTGAGCTGGTGTCTCAGCGCCTGCCCTGAGTTGGCACAGAGCAGGCGCTCGCAGATGAGTGAGCTGGAGGCAGCTGACCAGGAAGATAATCCTGTAGGAAGCATCCCTAAGCCGCAGAAATAGCAGATTCAACAAGTGACAAATCGCAGGAACGTGACCTGCTCCCGTGCTCCTCTCTGCGCTCAAGGATACCAGAGACTTTTCTGCAGAGGGCAGTGGGGCGGGCGATGTGGCCCAGCAGGTTAAGCTGTCCCGGGGAACCCCTGTGTCTCATATCAGACGACTGGGATGGAGTCCAGCCCCCCACTCCCCACTCCCGATCTTTTTTATTTATTTGAAAGACAGTTACAGAGAGAGAGCAAAAGACTGGGAGAGAGAGAGAGGGAGACCTTCCATCCAATACTTCACTACCCAAACACCCCAAATGAACAGAGTTGAAGCTGGGAGCTGGACACTCGGTCCAGGTCTCCCATGTGGGTCGCAGCAACTGAGTCACGGAAGCCATCGCCGCTGCCTCCCACCGTCGGCGCGAGCAGGAAGCTGAGCCAGCAGCCAGGGTGGGGGACTGAATCCAGCTCCTCTGATGTGGGATGGGGGCGTTCTGACTGGCAGCTGAATGCCTCCGACCCCCAGCCTCTTCTTAGAGAAAAACCCGGCTTTGGAAAGCGTGTGTCCCCCGGAGGCCTGGGCTGTGTCAGCCTGGGGCATCGACAGAGATGTCCCAAGGCAGGAACCTGGGCCAGGAACCAACTCTGAACCTTAGCCCGGTGGCCATGAGTGGGTCTTGTCCGCTCTCCAGGCCTCGGTTTCCCTGCCTGGGAGGGAGGTTTGGTGCGAAGGCCCCTGAGGGCCCTTGGGGCTTGCCCAGCCTCGGCCTCTGTGTCACTCTGGGGCTGGAAGCTTCTCCTGGCCCCCCAGAGGTCCCGTCGTGACCGCTGTCACCAACGCAGGCACAAATCCGGCTTCGCATTTATTGCCTCTGCTTGTAATTTCAGCTCTCCGGAGTTCCAGAAGCTTCTAGCCTGTTCTAAGGCCGGGCTTCTTCGTAAGAGCGCAGACAAGACCCTGCGTCCTGTGGAGGCCGCTGTGAGCCGGGGGAGGGGGATGGAGGGAGAGCTCCGGCAGGCAGATCCGGTTCAGATCCCAGCCTGCTGCTCTCTGCCCTGTGCAGACTGCTTAACCTCTCACCCTCAGCTTTCTCATCCATGAAGTGGGAACAGTAGTCTCTCCTCCGTGTCATGTGTGCTGTGGCCCTTGACAGCTCGTTTGTAAAATTTGTTTTCATTTTTATTTGAGAGACGGAGCAAGAGAGAGAGGGAGAGGAAGAGGGAAGAGGGGGAGGAAGGGAGGGAGGGAGAGAGAGAGAGAATGTTCCATCCACTGGTTCACTCCCCAGACACCCTCAATAGCGAGGGCTGGGCCAGGTTGAAGCTGGGAGCCAGGAGCTCCATCCCAGTTTCTCACATGGGTGGCAGGGATCCAAGTACTTGAGCCATCACAGCTGCCCTGAGTGCACACTGGCGGGAAGCTGGATTGGAAGCAGAGCAGCCAGGGCTCGAACCCTGGCACCCCACTATGAATGCAGGTGTGACCAGCAGCGTAACCACTGCTCTACAACTTTGGCCCCTGAGTTTCTGGGAAGCGGCCGTGCTGCCGGCATCCTCTGTTACCAAGTGAGGAGACAGGGGCTGGTGCTGTGGCACAGTAGTGTAAGCCACTACCTGCTGTGCCGGCAGCCCATATTGACACGGTTCGAATCCCAGCTGTTCCACTTCCAATCCAGCCATTAATGGCCTGGGAAAGCAGTGGAAGATGGCCTAGGTGCTTGAGCCTCTGCACCTACATTGGAGACCCGGAAGAAGTTCCTGGCTCCTGGCTTCAGATTGGCCCGGCTCCAGCCATTGTGGCCATTTGGGAAGTGAACCAGCACATGGAAGTCCTGTCTCTCTCTCTCTCTCTCTCTCTCTCTCTCTCTCTCTCTCTCTCCCCCCCTGCCCTGTAACTCTGCCTCTCAGATAAATAAATAAATCTTACAAATGAAAACAAGAACAGAATGAGGAACCAGGGACCAAGTGAGGGCCCTTAAAAGCCCTTGCAAGCCCCAGCGCTGGGAGTGCAGGTGTGGGGCGCAGGGAGGCGGCCTCGATGCCCGCGGCAGAGGCTCACTTAGCCACACGGCTGCCGCTGGCTGCAGAGGCTGGGCTTAGCCTGCAGAGGAGGCTTCCAGGCCAGGTTAGAGGTTTTTGGAGGAGGGGGCCTCTGTGACAGAGCCTGCAGCTGAGGTGGGAGGGGTTGGAGCTCCAAGTTCCTGTCGGAATCTGGTTTTCTATGTGACCCATTTGGTGTCTAGGGAAACGGAGGCTTAGAGTGGAGTGGGTGCTGCTTCCATGTGGAGGCAAAGAGACCCAGAGAGGGGCCTCTCTCGCCTGCTGTGGCCGTGCCCGCAGCACAGGCCCTCCAGGCACTGTCTCCGGGATCCACCTTTGCCTCCTAACGCACAAGCAGTAAGGAAAATGACTCCTGACCAGCCATAAACAGCTGGCGCGCTGCCGTGTCCTGCACCCCTCATGCGCGGGGCAGGGCTGCCTAGGGTTGGACCGGATCCTGACGTCAGCCAGTGTCTCTGGGGTAGCTGACTCACGGAAGTGACTCACTGCCTTGCCCAATAGAGCTACTCCTGGTCTTTTTCTAAAAACAAAAACCAAAAATACAAACACCCCCCCCCCCCAATCCTGTTGGCTTCCCACTGTGCGTGCAGCAGTGAGCCCAGGAGGGGGCAGGCGAGCGCCACGGGCCGAACCCCAGCTGGCGTGGGCAGTCCTGCTATGGAGTCGCAGTGAGCGGATGAAGGTCCGGTTTCCCACCCCCGCCCCTGCAGCTTCACTGAGCGGTGGCCGATCACCTCTCGGAGCAGAAGCCGGGTGAGGGACGGCAGTCACCCAAGTGCAGCAGGAAGCTGGGAACTGGGGTGGCATCATCTCATGCAAGGTCCCTGACCACCTTACACCGAGGTCAGCCACAGCCAGCTGCATGTGTCCATTCACTCACTTATTGTTTCATTCACTTATTCAATAGCTTCCACCCTGTGCTAGGTGCTGTCGCCGGGAGGGAAAACAGCCCCTTCCCCAAGAGTTCAGTCCTGGTCCCCACCTCCCCCAGAGGACAGTGCACTGTTCCAGGGAGAGCCCTCCTGCAGCCTCGCAGTTCCCCTCATGTCCAGGAGGTGGCAGCAAACAGGCCAAAAGAAGCTGACTAGGTGATGATGGGAGGAAGACTGGGTGGGAGGTGGTTGGGGTCACCTGGCGAGGAAGTGCTGCCCTGGCTCCTGGAAGGGGCCTGCTGCACATCTGTTCAAGGGGGCGGGTGCCGGAACCCACCACAGCCACCATATTCACCGTCTCTGTGAACTGACAAGGGCATTTGGGCACGAGTAATGGAAGCATCAGGCTTAAAACTAGCATACAGGGGAACTGGGCCTTGGGATGGACCAGGGCCAGGGTCTCAGGCCCTGCATTGCGGGTTAAGTCACCACCTGTGATGCTGCCATCCCATGTCGTGGCACCTGTTCCAGGCCTGCCTGCTCCACCTCCAATCCAGCAATGGAACATGGCCCAAGTGCTTGGGCCCCTGCCACCCACATGGGAGACCCAGATGGTCTTCCAGGCTCCTGGCTTTGGTCTGGCCCAGCCCCAACCGTTCTGGCCATTTGGGGAGTGAACCAGTGGACAGAAGATCTCTCTGTCTCTTTCTCTCTGCTGCTCTTTCTTTTGTATATGATTTATTTATTTGAGAGGCAGAGTTACAGACAGAGAGAGAGGTCTTCCATCTGCTTGTTCATTCCCCAAATGGCTGAAACGGCTGGAGCTGGGATGCTCCAAAGCCAGGAGCCAGGAGCTTCTTCCAGATCTCCCACATGGGTGCAGGGGCCCAAGCACTTGGGCCATCTCCATTGCTTTCCCAGGCCATAGCAGAGAGCTGCATCAGAAGAGAAGCAGCCGGGACTCGAACCAGCGCTATATGCGCTATATGGGATACTGGCACTGCAGATGGCGGCTTTACCCACTACACCACAGCCCCTGCCCCTCTGCTGCTCTTCCAAATAAATAAAATAAATCTTAAAAAAAAAAAAAAAAAAAAAAAAGGAACCAGAGCCTCTCCTTTCTCAGCGGTGCCGGCCTGTGCTTGTCTCATCTGCAGACTGGGGCTTCCCGGCGTGCATGGGAAACGAGGGCCTGGCAGGTTGGAGCAGGCCTGCTCTGGGCCCGCTGTGCCAGGAAGACATCCAGGGGCCAGGGCTTGTGTTGGGTCGGCTCAGTGTGGGCCTCCTGCCTACTGCAGGCAGTGTCGGCAGCCACCATGCGGCCCTGGGAGAGACCCTGGGAGCTGGCAGACCCTCCCCAGCAGAGTGTGGATTTGGGTTTGCGTGGTCAGCCGAATGGTGCTGTTCCACACCCTTCCATGGGATGTAACTGGGTGAGCCGCCAGGGTGGCGGGCGAGCTTGGTAGAGCCCCACCCCCGTTGCCATGGCACCTGCACCTTTCTCCTGCACTCCTTTAATGGGTCCCATCTGCAGGGTCTGCGACGGGGCCCCGGGCAGCGGCCTCCACGCAGGGCCACTGGGACTCTGGAGAAGCTCCCCAGGCCCTGGCAGGAGGAACAGATCCCAGATGTGCACCGCTTGGACCCCCAGAACTCCGCGGGGCCACAGAGCCTGTGTTGCACACAGCGTGGGCCATCTGACCACTCCCCTCTCCCTTCCCTATTACCTGGGCTCACTGGGCCGCTTTATACCCCAAATGCTCATCTCTGGATCTGCCTGGGGGACCTAATCCAAGACCCCGGCCACAGCCCTCATGGCCAGGTTTCCCAGGTGACTGGTGAGGAGCCCTTGGGAGACAGGAACACACAGATTTTCATTTGATTCTAACTTTTTCTCTAAAAACAGAGCTCTTGGGCCAGTGCTGAGGCATAGCAGGTAAAGCCGCCGCCTGCAGTGCCAGCATCCCATATAGGCGCCGGTTTGAATCCTGGCTGCTCCACTTCTGATCCAGCTCTCTGCTGTGGCCTGGGAAAGCAGTCAAAGATGGCTTGGGTCCCTGCACCTGTCTGGGAGACCTGGAAGAAGCTCCAGCCATTGCGGCCATCTGGGGAGTAAACCAGAGGATGGAAGACCTCTTTCTCTGTCTCCTGCCCTCTCTCTCTCTCTGTAACTCTGCCATTCAAATAAATAAATAAATCTTTAAAAAAAGAATTTTCTTTAAAAAAATAGAGCTCTTTATTTAAACAGCATGGAGTCATATGCCAGCAAGCATCAGGTGTCATTTAAATAGAACATACACAGAGAAATGGGGTCAGAGATGCATAGGAATGGGCGGGAACTGCAGAGCTGTCACAGTGCTCCAGCAGTCATCACCTCGCACTTGGGCACCGCCTCCTCTCCTCCTTGACCCTTGTCCTTGGCGGCAGCCCCGGCCTATGCTCCCCAGTGCCCAGCCACGGGGCAGAAAAGGGTTATGTAAACAATAAGTGCTAAGCATGCCCCACAAATCCTGATCCGCACGCCCTTTCCAAATGCTGCCCAGGGTTTCCGTGGACGACCTCACGGCTGGAAGGGAACCGAAATGCACAATAAGTCTCAGGCTACAGCAGAAATCTAACTCTAAGACAAAAAAATCTTAAAAAAAGAGCAGCAAGGTTAAGGAACAGAAACAGCCCAAGGCAACGCAGTGCTGGCGACCTCCAGGGAGTGGGCCAGCTGCGTCCCCGGAAGTCACCGGCTGTGGTCTGGTCTCTCTCTGCAGCTGGCCCTGGGCTGTGGGCTTCCCAGACTGTGAGTGCGTGCAGACTGGGCAACAGTGGAAGCCCCTGCCCCCAAACCAACCCCATGTGTGAGACCACCGTGTAGAAATCGGGGCATGGCGAGGCTTCCTAAGGGAAGGAGCCCTTAGGCCAGCGGCTCCCTGTCACCCCTACAACAGAAACCCAAGGCCTTTTGGGAATGCGGGTGGTCTGAGAACTCCTGGACCTGGCATGGAAGAGCGCACCCTTGTGGCGGCTTCCAGCCAGCGCAGCTCTGAGAGGAAAGTGGCCTTGAGCGTCCCTTCTTCCCAAAGGCGAGCCCCGGGGGGATTTAAACAGGAGCGCCTGAGTCATCTATACCCAGGTGAGTGTAGGTTAACTGAGCACCTATCGCCACCCTGGGTGGGAGCAGCCACCTTTTTCGGGAGGAGATGGGACACAGGGCTTCTGAATGACCACTGTAGTCAGCCGCAGGGCCCGGGGTCCCAGGCCCAGGGGACCTGCCCTGTCGCTGGCCCCCTGCACAGGTCCGGCCTCCCAGAAGATGGATCACCTGGTGCCTGCCCTGGGAGCAGAGCTGCCATTGCTGGAAGACACGGAGGGAGGGAGCAGGGCCCCTGGGTCGGCTTCTGAGAACTCAGTCTGCCAGGGGGAAGGACTCGGGGGGCAGGCTGGAAGTGGGGGCGCTGGGGTGTTCTCGGTTTAAGGGTCACAGGTGGGAGATGCTGGGGGTCTCCTTGGAGCCTGGCTGGGTGGAGATCCTGCCAGCCGCCAAGGAGAGAGCACCAAGGACGTGGCAGGCCCCATGTGGAGGACTCCCTGGCCGCTCACCACAGCTGGGCGGAGCTGCAGGGGAGGCTGAGGTAGAGAAGGAAGGCAAAAGGCCGAGCAGGGATTTGAACCCAGGTCCGCACGGCGTTAAACACTGCAATTCCATGACTCCAAGACGCACTTAAAGTCCACCACCTGTTCCTTCGGACGCTCTCTGCCAGCCGGATTTTCCTTTATCAGGGTCCACGCACAGGACTTGTGGGTCCGGAGGCTGAGAATCAGGGTCGGGGGAGCTTGGTGGAGCTTGGTTGAAAGGCACAGGTCCTGATGCATCAGGTGTGCGGCCGCTGGACCCCGTCCCCAAGTTCTGGACAGCTCCTTGTGGTCAGCCTTGGCATCCAGCAGCCTGGCTTCCCCTCCTTCTGCCACCCCAAGGAACAGCGGGGTGGTCTGACCCCTAACGGACCCCTGACCTTGACCCACCTTTCTCCACCCCTCTTGGACTCAGCCTGCAGTGGGCAGGGCCTTCTCAAAAAGCTGCAAGGACGTGGGCCGCCTCAGCGGGGGACGTAGGCTCCGGGGTCCTGCTGGGGTGCCGAGTGCTTGGAGAACCCAGCGGGGGCGCCGGGTGGGGTGAGAGGCTGGAGGCCGGCTGACCTGGCCATGTAGTGCCCCGGCACCCTGCCCCCGACCTCGGGCCTCTGCAGGGTCTCAGCCCCCGAGCTACCCGGGTCACTGTGCTCACTTTCTGATTCCCTCCTGTCTTCTTCCTCCTCCTCTTCCTCCCCTTCCTCCTCCTCCTCCTCAGGGCTGCTGTCCCAGCAGAAGGTCAGTGTCCGAAGTGAAACTGGGGGCTCCCCAGGGAGCAGACCCAGCCGCGGGGGTGGGGAGCTCCAGGTGGCCCAGGAGCCAGGGTCATCCTGCAGGGGCTCCGCCAGGGAGTCCATGCCCTGGGAGAACGCCCCTGGGGGCGGAGGCCCCGTATGCTCAGACCCCCCTGGCTCTGGGCCCAGGCCCCTCTTGGCCAAACATTCAGAGGAGCCAGCCTTGGCCCAGGGCCAGGAGGCCTCCCCAGCGCTGGCCCAGCTTCTCCCGGAGCAGTCCCAGGCAGAGGAGCCACTGCTGGGGCCCGGAGGCGTGGGGGCCCCCGCTGAGCCTGGCCGGGACCCCTCCGCCTCGGCGGCGTGGCCCGCAGCCGGGGGCTCTCGCCTCAGGAAGGGGGGCGCGCCGAGGTAGGGCTGGAAGCAGGCGCTGTCATCGGAGTCCTCCTCGGAGCTCGCAGGGTCATCCCGGGCCTCCTCGGCTCCAGCTCTGCTCTCCGACCCCGCCTGCGCGCCGCCTGGAGCCCTTCTGGTCAGTTCCTTCCGGGGACAGAGGAGCAGGGTCTCCAGGGACTCCGGCCCGCCGGGCTGCAGGGTTGCCACGGGACATCTGGGGCCAGAAAACACCTGATGTGGGGACAGGAAAGAGGAGCTGACACTTCAGACTGGGTCCAGATTGCTCTGGACAGAGATTCAACACCGTAGTTTCTCTGGAAAGTGATCTGGGAAGCAGGAGGAAGGGAGCAGCCAGCGAGGGGGAGGGGTGGGGGGCGTTAGCAAGTGAGCAGCCGAGAGGACCGCAGGTGCAGAATCCTGCCAGGGACTCAAGGAGCCACGGGCCATGCACCTTGGGACGGCCCCACCCAAGGGGGAGACTCCTGGGGCTGTACTTTTTTTTTTTTTTTTTCTTTTTGAGAAGCAGAGAGAGAGAGAGAGAGAGGGAGATCCCATTTGCTGGTTCTTTTCTCAAATACCTGAAACAGCTGGAGCTGGGCCACACTGAAGCTGGGCCCGTGTGAGTAGCAGGTACCCAGGCACCCACTCACTCCAGCCATCACCGCTGCCTCCCAGGGCCTGCACGAGCTGGAGTCAGGAGCCAGAGCCGGGATGGAGGACACTGGCGTCTTAACCACCAGAGCAAACACCTGTTCCCCTCTCGGGTATTTTCCACCATTGCTAAGGGACACAAGGGCTGGCGGCGATGCTAATTCCCCGATGCCTGCAACCTGCCATGTGCAGTGGCAGAGAGCGAGCCCCAGGTGCAGGTGCTGGTGCCAGAGGCCGAGCAGGCATGCACCAGAGAAGATGGAGCAGGGCACCTCGCCAGGGTCCTGGAGCCAGGAACACCCCCCCTGCCACTCTGCCAGAATTCAAGGATTCTCCGAATCCATGCTCCATGCCCCCCGCCCAGCCCAGGGTCCACGGCCTCACTTCACAAGTCCCACCCACCTGATCTATCCATTGCTTCTTCCCCGCAGGCCCCCAGAACCCAGGGGAGCCAGGCTGCAGCAGACAAGGGACCCTGGGCATGGCACGTCTGTGGTTGAGCCGTGAGCCAAGCAGGAGCCCTCTGAGATTTCCCCTTCCAGCTTCCCTCCCCCGCTCCCCTTCAGGGCGTCTCTCCTGAGTGCCGCCGCTGGGGGCCTCTGAAACTCTCCACGTGGGCTGAGGCACTTCTGCCCCCTGGAGCCAAGGGGTGCACTAGCAATGGTGGGATGTGCACCGGAAGACAGCCTGAGCTTCCAGCTGGACGACCTGGAACTCAGCCCCGACAGCCTCCCTCCGCCCACAGCCCCAGCTGCCTCACCAGAGCCTGCGGTGTCTTTGCCCGTTGAAACCAGGGGCTCCCCATGAGACTCTTCCAGATCACACCTCCCGTGGCAACGACCAGCAGCGGCGGCAGAAGAGACGGCATCACCAGGAAGGCCAGGTTGGCTGCTAAGGGGGGAGAAACGAAAGAACCACAGTGGCTCCCGTGTCCCCACAGGCAGAGAGCCCGCACCCACCTTCCCATGCGGAGCAGCATCTGCGGTGGGCGCCTGGTGCGGCCGGTGCCGCCTCCCCATCACCTGGCCTGCTGCGCCGCCGCTTCCAGCTTCCTGCCGCCGTGCACCCTGGGAGGAGCAGGGATGGCTCAGTGCTCAGGCCCCTGCCAGCCACGCCGGACGGAGTTCCCAGCTCCTGGCTTGGGCCTGGCCCAGCCCAGGCTGGGGTTTTGGGGAGGGAAACAGTAGATGGCACATCTCTCTCTGCCTTTCAAATACATGAATCACTTTTCTTTAAAGGGAACAGTCTTGTTTTTAAAGAAAAAAAAAAAAGAATATGGGGCCAGCACTGTGGTGTAGCAGGTAAAGCTGCTGCCTGCAGCACCAGCATCCCATATGGACACCGGTTCGAGTCCCGGCTGCTCTACTTCCGATCCAGCTCTCTGCTATGGCCTGGGAAAGCAGTAGAAGATGGCCCAAGTCCTTGGGCTCCTGCACCCACGGGGGAGACCCGGAAGAAGCACCTGGCTCCTGGCTTCAGATCAGCACAGCTCCAGCCGTTTTGGCCATTTGGGAAGGGAACCAGAGGATGAAAGACCTCTCTCTCTCTCTGCCTCTCTCCTTCTCTCTCTGTAACTCTTTCAAATAACTAAATAAATCTTAAAAACAAAAAGAATAAATACATCGTACAGATTGTGGAAACCAAGCTTCAGAGAGGTGATGTAAGCTGCCCAAGGACACACAGTGAGCAAGGTGGAGCTGAGTCTCATCTTGGTGAGGCTGTCTCTTAAATATATATATTATAATATAAGCATATATAAATTATATATGCATATGTATTATATGCATATTATACAAACATATATAAATATGTTTGTTTGCTTATTTTTATTTCTTTGAAAGGCAGAGAGAGTGAGTGGGTCACACATGTGTGCACACCCCCCTCCCCGACACGCCTTCCATTCCCTGGTTCACCCCCTCCACGAGACCCCGCAGGCCCCGGGAGGACACGCCCAATGTGACAGGCCCTTTGCACCCACCTGGGGCCTCCAGGAAAAAGCAGCTGGGCTTGGAGAACTTGCTGTATCTGGGGACAATGAAGGTGTGGATGGTCCTGGCGTGGAGGCAGTGCCAGCCGCTTGCCGTGGGCTGAAGAGGCACCCAGACTGCCTGGCCGTATGGAGTGACCGGAAATGGGATCTGTTGGGAGAAAGAACGTTGAGGGGCAGAGCCGCCATGGGGACCTGTTCTGCGGGGCCAGGGCAGGGCGGAGCCCACGGGAGGGTAGGGCGGGCTCCCTACACCTTCTCTTCTGCCCCTGTGTTCAAGACCAAGATCGACAGAGCACTGCCCGGCCCTCCCAGGGCGGGGCAGCCAGGTTCACGAGGAGCCCACCGCATGGCAGGGGTCCCCCAGCCATGGCCGGCTCAGCAGACTGTGCGTGGCCCGTGTGAGCCTTTGGAGGGTGGCCGATCCTGAAGGAGATGTGCCCTGCGCACCAAATACATGGCAGACACCAAAAAGAGGAGGGAAACTGTAAAATAGCTCAGCCGCATTCTATTCATTCCTGGGTCCGATGGTTACACTCTGTTGGAGGAAACAAAGTCCGCTACGAAAGTTAGATGCACCTGTTCCCTTTCACTTTAAGATGTCATGTGTGGGGGCGGGCGTTTGGCAGAGTGGGTAAGCTGCCATTCGGGACGCCTGTACCCCACAACGCCTGCACCCCACACCAGAGGGCCTGGGCGCGAGTCTCCTGCTAATGCGCCCTGGGAGGCAGCAGAGGACGGTTCGGGTACCTGGGTCTCTGTCACCCACTTCACAGTAGACGCCCTGTAGCCCGCTGCACTTGAGCCAGATTTTATTGACGTCCAGGATCTTGGCTTTGGCTCCTGGCTGTTTGTGGGCATTTGGGGGACTGAATCAGTGAATGGGAGTTCTCCTTGTCTTTCTCCATTTCAAACATATAAATACATGAAATTTTTATAATTACAAATGGGATAAAAACTACTTAAAATAAAATCACATAGGGACTGGTGTTGCAGCGTAGCAGGTAAAGCCACTGCCTGCATCGCCGGCATCCCACATGGGCACCGGTTCGAGTCCAGGCTGCTTCTCTTCCGATTCAGCTCTCTGTTAAAGCACCTGGGAAAGCAGTGGAAGTCAGCTCAAGAACTTGAGCCCCTGCCCACCACGTGGGAGACCGGGATAAAGCTCCTGGCTGCTGGCTTCAGCCTGGCTCAGCTCTGGCCATTGTGGCCACTTGGGGAGTGAACCAGTGGATGGAAGACCTCTCTTTGTGTATTTTTCTCCCCCCGCCCTGTAATTCTGACTTTCAAATAGGCAAATGCATCTCTAAAATAAAATAAAATCGCTTATGTGGCCCACGTTATATTATCAACCTGTGCTAGTTCGGAGTATCTGGGAGGTCTTGGAGGCAGGACCCACACCGGATTCCCATCTATGTCCCTAGGATCTGCAGTACGTGGGAGATCAGGGATGTGAATATTGGCCAAGTGGAAGAAAGAAGGAACGAGGTCAGGGGTCAGTGAAACACAACTGTGGCCCTAACTCGCCTGCACTCCTATTTTGTAGTTTGTCAGAGGCCAGCGATGCCCCCCCCCAGTTCATCTGCACATCATCCGCAGCGCCTCTTGTGCTGCACCTGCAGAGCGGAGTCATCGAGACAGATCCTGCAGCCAACGCCACGTGCCCCTTCATAGACAGAGCGGGCCGGCCTCGCCAGTCTGAGGGTGGGTGGGGCTTGGCTTTGCTCCCTCGAGCTGGTCTGTGGTTTACATCACGAAGCTGGTGCCTTGGCAAGTAGATTCCCTGTAGCCCATCACAAGCCTCAACCAGGGTTTACCGAAAAAACAACTAGCTATTGGGTCAAAATCCACAATGCTGTTGCCTTGTGATGTCGGGTTCCACATCAGGCTAGACGAGGCCAGACCCACAGCTGCTGCATCCAAGGATTCAATCAGCCACAGACTGAACACATGCAGAGAAAAACGGCTTCTGCAGCGCTGCCTGTGACCCCAGTACCCCATATGGCCGCTGGTTCAAGTCCCAGCTGCTCCGCTTCTGATCCAGCTCCCTGCTAATGGCCTGGGAAAGCAGCAGAAGATGGCCCACATGGAAGACCTGGATGAAGCTCCTGGCTCCTGGCTTTGGTCTGGCACAGCTTTGGCCATTACAGCTATCTGGGGAGTGAACTGGCAGATGGAAGATCTCTCTCTCTCTTTCTCTCTGTAACTCTGCCTTAAAAATAAATAATATATTTTAAAAAAAGTCTCTGTCTTGAACATGTGCCCATATTTTTCTTGTCGTATTCCCCAACAAAACAATGTCACAGCTGCTTACGTGGCACTGACACGGCGCTGGGTGTCACTAGTGCTCTAGAGGTGATTTAAGGTATGACAAAGGATGAGAAGGAGCTGCGTGGAACCAGTCTCATCGGCGGAGAGCACAGGGCTGGGCCACAGCTCACCTGCACGGCACAGTGAGGAATGGGGGTCTATGGGGAAGCCTTCCTGGAGGAGGTGAGCAGGCTGGGAAGGTGAAGAGCCCTGGGGTTGGGAGGGATTGGGAGCAAGGGTTTCCCACCTTGTTTCTGGTGCCTTCCTTCCAGAACTCCACCTCATACTTCAGGTCCAGCGGGGGCATGCAAGGGGGCAGCTGGTAGGTGGCATTGACACTCAGGATCTCCTCCATGTGGGTAAGCAGCAGCGTGGGCGGGGCCAGCTCCACTGGCAGAAAGGAAACAGGGCCTGTGAGTACCCCTGGAGGTCCCAGGGCTTCACCCCAAGCCGCCACCCCCGCCCTCACCCAGCCCAAAGAGCCCGCCTGGAAAGAGAGGGGCAACGCCAGCCTTGGCCAGGCGCCCATCGTGCGTCCTGTGCCTCCCAGCCGTCTCGGGAAGCCTGCGCCAGGCTGGCAGGGGCGTCCTACTGCCTCCATCAGGGACAGGGAGACAGAGGCTTACAGGGGGCTCGGCTCCCCCTTGGCTCGCCTTCCCTAGTCCCTGCTCTGTCCCATCATGCCCCTCCATCTCTGCTTCCTGGCGCCACTGTGACCGAAGAGCAGGAACAGCAGCCAGCGGCACCATCGGCATCGCTCGGGTTGCTTCCGGAGCCGCGCTGCACCTCGCTCAGGCTGCCAGCAGAGGGCAGCTCCGAGTGGCTGCCGGGCTGACGCCCTTGTTCCCTTGCCGGTTGTTACCCAGAAGCCTCTCCCGGCCGCGGGGGCACCTCACCTCGCCTCGCCCCCACCTTCACACCAGAACCGGCCCCCGGAGTCCTCCTCACGCTGCAAACCTCCCTGCCGTCCCCCCTGCTGCATCGCTGCGGCCTCCGGCTGGGGAGGTGCCCTGCCTTCCTGGGCCCGCAGGATTAGCCTCGGCTCACCCAGACAATTCAGAACCATCTCTCTATTGTATGGTCCATCACCTTAGTTAAAATTCCCTTCCACCATGCAATGCTTTTTATTTATTTATTTATTTATTTGAAAGGCAGAGATATAGGAAGAGGAGAGAGAGAGAGAGAGAGAGAGAGAGAGAGAGAGAGGTCTTCCATCTGCTGGTTCACTCCCCAAATGGCTGCAACAGCTGGGGCTGGGCCAAACAGAAGCCAGGAGCCAGGAGCCTCTTCCAGGTCTCCCATGTGGGTACAGGGGCCCAAGCACTTGGGCCATCTTCCACTGCTTTCCCAGGCCACAGCAGAGAGCTGGATCGGAAGTGGAGCAGCTGGGACTTGAACTGACGCCCATATGGGATGCCAGCGCCGACCCCTGGCCATGCACGGCTAACCTCCAGCATGTCCGCGGGACCCAGGGATCGGGCCAGACATCTGGCGGGTCAGCTGTGCCCCAGGCCCTGCCACTGCCGCCTTCTTTGATCTCAGACTCTCCCGGCAGGGTTTCTGCAGGTAGAGGTGCTCAGGACGTCACAGGACTTGGGGATCCACTCCATCCGAGAGAAGCCAGGCCCACAGCGCTTTTCCGAGTTGATCCATTTTCTGTTTCGAGCACCAGCTGAGACGGCAGAGGCTTCCAGGAGGGCCCCGCTCTGACGGAGGGGCGCCGTGAGTCCACACTTCACCTCTCCCTGGAGCCGTTTGTGGGACAGACGCTCCGATCTGCTTATCCTGAGGCTTCAGATGACGCTAGTCACACACTTGGCTGTTTCCACGTCACACACAATCCTTTAAGAAAAGATTCATTTTGGGGCTGGCGCTGTGGCGTAGTAGGCTAAGTCTCCACCTGCAGTGCCAGCATCCCATATGGGCACTGGTTTCTGTCCTGGCTGTTACTTCTCTGATCCAGCTCTCTGCTTATGGCCTGAGAAAGCAGTGGACGATGGTCCAAGTCGCTGCACCCACCCACATGGGAGACCCAGAGGAAGCTCCTGGCTCCTGGCTTCGGATTGGCCCAGCTCTGGGCGTGCAGCCATTTGGAGAGTGAACCAGTAGATGGGAGACCTCTCTCTCTCCCTCTATCTCTGTAACTCTACCTCTCAAATAAAATTTAAGAAATATTTTTAAAAATTGCTTAAAATACTATTTTTAAAGAGAGATGGGGAGAGACAGAGAAGAGTGATCTTCCATCTCCTGGTTCACTCCCCAAACGGTCTCAATGGCTGGGGCTGGACCAGGCTGAAGCCAGGAGGCTGGAAATCCATCAGGGTCTCCCACATGGGTAGCAGGGACTAAAGAATTTGGGCCTTCTTCCGCTGTTTTCCCAGGCACATTGGCAGGGAACAAGAGGGGAAGTAGAGCAGCTGGGACTTGAACCGGTGCACTATTATGGGATGCCTACAGATATGGATGCCAGGGTCTCAGGTGGCAGGTTCCACTGCGGCACAACACTGGCCCCCTGGCTTACTTCTGGGAGGAATCTTTTCGTTTCAAAGCCTTTTGCCACCTGGAGCAGATGAGAATTAATTTCCCACCAAGCCTTGGTTCTTTCTGAATTCTTCCCTCAATTCCTCTCTCCTCCCATTTTACTCTAGGCAACAAGAAGCAACCGGGCTGTGCCCTCTCTGTTGTATTCAGAAAGGTCCTGGATAAATACCCAAATGCGCCATAAGTTTTGCTCTCCGCGCCTGCAGGGCTTCCTGCCAGTGTGTGACAAGGACCCGTCTCTACTTGGTGAAGCAGCGCCTTCAACGTCTGCATTTCTCCTTACAACGAGGTTGGCATCTTGCAGGAGATTCGGGCTTTCTTCACCACGCCCCGTTCTTCCTGCAGGCCCTCACCAGCGCAATATTTCACATCCACCTTTCGGTTCAAGACCCTCGAGGCTTGTCCAGTGGTCTGAACTCATGCCGGGCAATGACACCAGGCATGGGGCAGGGAGAGGAAGCTGACCCACATGACCAAGTGCCAGCCAAATGCCACTTCTTCCGTGCAGCTCTCTCTGACTGCCAGCCTGTGTTTGGTTCAGGGTAAACATGTGGCTTTTCCATGACATTCAGGACAGATCTGCTAGGCGCTGACTACGTGTCGAGCCCTCGGGAGGGAGCTGAGGAGGACACAGAGGTGACAACTCTCTGGATGCTGACCCACAGGAGCTGGAAGCCCAGGGAGGAAATGAAATGACCGGTTGACCAGAATCCGAGGAAGAAAGAGGCCAGGGGCGTGGGTGAGAAGGGTTGCTCCGACATCCCTGCTGAAACCTTATTTCTAGGAGCAGCCGTGAGGGGTTTGAGTCAGTACCAGGCTCTTCCCCTGCCGGCGTGGACAGCCACCAGACCACCCGTGGAGGAATGGAAGACCTTGGCTTTCCTGGGTCCTGGGTCTTCCGATTCCCATGACGCCGCCAGCCTTCCTGGGTCTCCAGCGTGCAGAGGGCGTTTGGTGGCACTTCTCGGCTTTGCACGGGCCAACGCCCATAGTAAACCTCTGATCCCACCCATAGGTGGCTGTTGGTTCTTTTCTCTGGAGAACTTTGATGGATACACCCGCCTGTCTCCACCTGCGCCTGTCACCTTGCTAGCGACATCTGCTCCAACCTCTGTCCTTCCACTCGTCTACCCTCTCCCTCTCTCTCTCCTTCCATCCGCCCACCCAGCCAGCTGCTTCCCATTCAAATAACCTCTTCTTGCTTCTCTGTCATCCTTCATTCAATCAAAGGGATTCAATCAGCCTCCCCCACCCCGACCCCCTTCAAGCCCTGTGCAGCCCTCCAACCTTGGGCACCTGGGCGCCATGTGGCAGGGCAGGGCTCTGTGTGGACACCGTCTGGGAACTTGTCCTCCCCTTGTCACAACTCTCCCCTCACTGTTGAGTCTGGCCCAGGGTCTGTGCAAGGTCAGAGGGATCCAAGGTCACATCTGATATCCACCAATTACTAGCAATGCACCTTGCAGTTACTCAGCTTTTGTAACTCTTGCTTCATTAAAAAAAAAAAAAAAAAGTGTAAGGGGCCGGCGTCGTGGCTCACTTGGTTAAACAGCCTCAGCTGTTGTGGGCATTTGGGGAGTGAACCAGCAGATGATTCTGTGTTTGTCTCTCTCTCTCTCTCTGTCTTCCAAATAAATTTAAAAAATATTTTTTTGGGGGAAAAGAAAAGCAGGAGCAAGTATTTAAAGTAGTAGCTCACTGAGTGGTTCATGGTCAAGGTGGTTCTTAACAGGAGCTAACGGTCATCGGTCATCGTGAGCAGGTGCAAGCCGAGCGGCAGGTGAGACTGGAACTCCCCCAACTCCTAAACCATGTCAGGCCATCGGCACGGCCCCTCCTCGCCAAGGCTGGGGCCAGGGTCACGCCCATGGCGGGCTGCCCCTACTCTGCTGAAGTGGGAGGCAGGTGGCTAGGACAGCAACATCGCCAGGCGAAGTCTCTGGACGGAGAGCCGCCCGACAGTCCCTTCCCCACAAACCCACCTTCAAAGAGGTAATCCAGGTATTTGGATTCCACCCAGGAGGACTTGGCGCTGGGCGAAGCCACCCGCACTCGCCCCCTGAACTTGTTGTACAGGTCCTGATTCTTGAGGCACATCAGGGAACACACCAGCTCGCGGGTTCCTGCACACTTGTCCACTCTGCGCCACCTGGGGGAGGGAGAGCTGAGGGCGGGGTGCAGAGGCAGGGTCAGTGACGCGGAGAATAGGGAGCACTCGTCCCTCATTCAGCCCGAGAGCCCCCAGGTCCACTGTCCAGCCAGGCAGCTGCTGGCTGAGACAGAACTCAGGTTCTGAATGCCGACAGACGTGGGTGGGGGTCCTGGCTCTGCCCCTCACTAGCTCTGGGACCTTGGCAGGCCTGGAGCCTCAGTCTCCTGATCCAGAAGCCCTCCCTCCCAGGGTTGTCATGGCAGCTGCTACTGCTGGTGCTGGGGACCGTTTTTCAGGTCCCTGCATTCAGATATTTCTGAGCCAGCTGCTACGCACAGGGCGCTGTGCGGCCGTCACGGGAGAAGGCGAGGAAGAGCACTGGGCATCATTCCAGGAGCAGGTGAATCGGCAGTGACTGTAGAAGAGATGAAGGCCTGTGCCTGATGGGCGGGAGATGAGAGACAATGACCTCAACACAAGATGAATGCGGAGGCGGGTGAGCACCCCGATAACACCGGGGAAGATGGGAGGGGCTGCTTCCAACGGAGGGGTTAGACCGTCGGTGTGTGCGTCTGCCAGGAGGGCACAACGCAGCTTTCTGCCCCTGAGCAACTGGACTCTACTGAATGAAAAGCGTCTGCTCCTAAGAAAAGCCTGAGGAAAACAAGAGACTTTGATAGTCACTTCTCAAAGGAAGCTAGATGAATGTCTAATAAGCACATGGACAGACGTTCAATGTTATTATTCACTGGGGAAATGCACATTACAGTCACAAGGAAATATTACTAGACCTGCTCTAGAGTAAGATGCCCTTGTTCCACGTCCGAGAGCCTGGGTTTGACACCAGCTCCAGCCCTAACCCCAGCTTCCTCCTGACGCAGACCCGGGAGGGAGCAATGATGGCTCAAGTGATTGAGGTCCTGCTCCTGGGAACCTGGGTTGAATTCTTAGCCCAGGCTTGAGTGCTACAGACATCTGGGGAGTGAACCAGGAGGTGGGCCCGCTCTCTCTCTGTCTCTCTGTCTCTCAAATAAATAAGAACAAAGCATTAAAAAATAAAAAGAGGCTTAAATAAAGGATGGGCAATGTTAAGTGTTGACAAGAACATGGAATAACTAGAATTCTCTTACATGGTGAGAGTACATGCTAGTTTCTTGCAATGTTACACACTCGGTCATCAAACTTCCAGATTCTACTCCTAGATCTCTACCCAAAGGAAGTGAAAACACATGTCTAGGGTCCAGCGCTGTGGTATGGTGGGCTAAGCCTCCATCTGCGGCTCCGGCATTCCATATGGGCGCCAGTCCTGGCTGCTCCACTTCCGATCCAGCTCTCTGTTATGGCCTGGGAAAGCAGTAGAAGATGGCCCAAGTGCTTGGGCCCCTGCACCCACGTGGGAGACCCAGAAGAAGCTCCTGGCTCCTGGCTTCAGATCAGCTCAGCTCGGGCCATTGTGGCCATCTGGGGAGTGAACCAGCAGATGGAAGACTTCTCTCTGTTTCTCCCTCTCTCTGTAACTCTACCTCTCAAATAAATAAATAAAATCTTTAAAAATAAACAAAACATATGTCCACACACAGACTTGTACATGAAGTTTCATAGCAGCCTATAATTCTGACTATCTCTATTGTGGACTGAACTGTGTTCCCCAGATGTGACTATATTTAAAGAGGTAATCAGGGTTAAATGAGGTCCCAAGGGCAGGGCCCTGGTCCAACAGGAGTGGTGTCCTTAGAAGAGGAGGAGAGGCCGGCGCCGCGGCTCACTAGGCTAATCCTCCGCCTAGCGGCGCCGGCACACCAAGTTCTAGTCCCGGTTGGGCACTGGATTCTGTCCCGGTTGCCCCTCTTCCAGGCCAGCTCTCTGCTGTGGCCAGGGAGTGCAGTGGAGGATGGCTCAAGTCCTTGGGCCCTGCACCCCATGGGAGACCAGGATAAGCACCTGGCTCCTGGCTCCCGCCATCGGATCAGCGCGGTGCGCCGGCCACAGCGCGCCGGCCGCGGCGGCCATTGGAGGGTGAACCAGCGGCAAAGGAAGACCTTTCTCTCTGTCTCTCTCTCTCTTTCACTGTCCACTCTGCCTGTCAAAAAAAAAAAAAAAAAAAAAGAAGAAGAAGAAGAGGAGGAGGCACTGGGAGTGCCAGCACCGAGAAATGGCCATGTGAGGACACGACAGGAAGACGGCCACTGAACCTCAGGAGAAGCTAAGAGACCTTGGCCATGGACTTGGAACCTCCAGACTAGGAGAAAGCAAATCTCCGTTGTTTCAGTCACCCAGTCTGTGGTACTGTCAGGACCACCCTCACAGAGGACCGCACATTGTGGTACCAGAAGCAGGTGCTGACGTAACAAGGACATAAAAACGTGGGGGCGTCTTTGGAACAGGGTAAAGGGTAGAAGAAGCCTGGATGGCCTTAAAGAGACGGTCGGCGGGAACACAGACATTAAGGAAGAGTCCTGTTAGGCCTCAGACGTGAAGGCAGAACAGGTCTTAGTGCTGGAACCTGAGAAAAGCTGACCCTCGCTATAAAGCGGCAAAGAAGTGGGCCGAATTGCGTTCAGTGTTTTGTGGAGAGCAGACGTTAAAAGAGACGAACTTGGATATTTAGCAGAAGAGTTTTCTACGCAAAGTGCTGAAGATGTGGCCTGATTTCTCCTTACTGCTTAAGAGGGAGATGCAGAAGAAGAGACAGGCTGAAGGAATTGCTTAAAAAATCCTCAGCCTGTCCGTACTGCAGCAAACAAGCCAGTTCTGGAGAGAGCCCCAAAGTGGCGGCTGGAAAATCATTTGATAAAGAGATCATGGCGCTCCTGGATCTTATCATCCATCTCAGCAGAAGCCAGAAATCGAGATGGGATTAACTTGGCAGAGACCCTGCCAGCTTGGGCTGAAAGGGGAGGAGCAGGAACGGATCGGACGCAGACCCAAACGGGTCCTGTGGGAGGGTGCAGAGCTGCTGGGCGGTGAACGCGTCTGTCTTAGCCTTCCGGAGAAGGGAAGAACCTGAAGGGCACTCAGGATTCAGCAGGGCTAGCGTTGCTGCCAACCGCCTGGGGGCCAACGGTGTCTTAGTTTCAAAGGTTGGGGCTATCTCCTCCTGGCTGCTGCAGGCCAGGCTGACCCTACACAGGGCCTCAGGGTGGGGTTGCCGCCCTGGTGGGCCTGGGGGGCTGAGCACTGAGCCTTACACCTAATGGATTTGCTTTCCCAGGTTTTCGACTTGCTTGGGACCTGCATTCCCTTCTTTCCTGTCTTCCCTCCGTGCCATGAGGCGTGTCTACCCTACGCCTGTCCCACCATTTTTTTAAGATGTTAATTACTTATCTGCTTTCACAGGTTCAGGTGGAGGAATTTTGCCTCAGGAATTTTATGACTCACACCTGGAGCCACACCCACACCTGCTTTAGATTATGCTTAAGTGAGACTTTGTACTTAGGGCAGATGTTGGCACATTCTTGAGGCTGTCTGCCCAAGTTCATCTTGTACAAGTCCCTGCCTAAACCTACCGTCAGCCATACTTCTACTTAGTAGCAAGTGGTCTGAAAGACCTTGGGGGCCGGCACTGTGGTGTAGTGGGTTAAGCTGCCACCTGCAGTGCCGGCATCTCATAAAGACATGGGTTCAAGTCCTGGTTTGCTCCACTTCCGATCCAGCTCCCTGGGAAAGCAATGGAAGATGGCCCAAGTCCTTGGGCCCCTGCACCTATGTGGGAGACCCGGAAGAAGCTCCTGGCTCCTGGCTTCAGTCTGGCTCCATCCTGGCCATTGTGGTCATCTGGGGAGTGAACCAGTGGATGGAAGATCTTTCTCTCTCGGTGCCTCTCCCTCTCCCTGTCTGTAACTCTGCCTTTCAAATAAATCAATCTAGAAAGAAAGAAAGAAAGAAAGAAAGAAAGAAAGAAAGAAAGAAAATCACCTTGTGTGTTTTGTGTATGAGAAGGACATGGCTTTTGAAGAACTAGAGAGCATACGGCAGCCCTAGCAAACCGACACCCACCCCCGGCTGGAAACAACGCAAATATCGCCAGATGGAAAAAATGGATAAACAAATCGTAGCACACTCACACAAGGAAATACCACTCAGCAACCAAAATCAGTGAGCTACCAATTTATGAGAGGTCTTCAAAAATCCCGTAGAAAATGCCTGTGATGGAAAAGCTGTCCATGGATTTCAACATTTTTTTCCCACCAAAGTAAACTGATACGAACTTGTCACAGCGTGTCTGAACAGGATGTAATCTGAGGCTGTATGCAGGCCAGCACATCAGTCTGAAACTGTCCTTCTCAGAGCAACCCGCATTCTGCTAACATCTAAAGCAAAACTAATCAAATGCACTGAGTATCAAATGTACGGGACGCCTGGGTGGAAGAAGGGTGACATCCTGGGGCCGTGCCCTGAGAAAGCAGCAGGGTTTGATGGGGGACTTGTTTCAAGCAGGGGGAGGCGATGAGGAAGACGAAGCCCACGGCAGCAGGCCGCTCAGATCCATTTACGAGGAGAAAAGTGAATCGAGCTTCTGCCCTACCCGACGAGGACCAACACTCAGCAGCCGAGACCACAGTCGACGTCACGGGCGTCTCAATGGGCTGCAGCACTAAAGTGGGTGCCAGCACGTTGTGCCCGGATCAGGCGCCCGCAAGAGCAGAGCAGAGATTTTTATTATGCAAATGCGATCAAGATCCGGAAGCACCTGTTTGGAGAACTGTCACTGGAGATGAGAACCCTGAAGACAAGGCACAATAGAGCAACGGCTGCCCAGGGGTGGACATGGGCCAGGCAAAGCAGAAGCAGATGTCAAGAGCCAAGGTCATGGCGACAGGTTGCAGAGGGAGGTGGTCAAGTTTATTGACTTTCTGGAGAGCCAAAGAGCAGTCACATCTGCTCATTAGAGGCGCGTTAGAGGAAGCGAGCAAAGACTCCAGCAGAAAAACCGGGCGAGCTTCATTAGAGTCCTCCACCGCCACACGCTCCTGCTCCTTCCTCCCACAACCAAGGGCTATATTTTTTTTAAAAAGAGTTGCAATGGGGGGGTGGGGGTGGGGGTGGGGGTGGGAGCAGTGCTGTGGCATAGCGGGTAAAGCCGCTGCGTGCAGTGTCAGCATTCCATATGCGTGCCATTTTGAGTCCCGGCTGCTCCATTCCTGATCCAGCTCCCTGCTAATGCACCTGGGCCCAAGTGCTCAGGCCCCTGCCACCCATGTGGGAGACCAGGAATAAGATCCTGGGTCCTAGCTTTGGATTGGCCCAGCTCCGACATTGTGGCCATCAGGGGAGTAAACCAGCGAATGAAGACTTCTCTCTCTCTCTCTCTCTCTCTCTGCCTTTCAAATAAATAAATAAATTGTAAAAAAAAAAAAAGAGTTGCAATGGGGCATCATTAGACATCCCCCTTACAGTCCTGATTTGCCCCCATCTGACTTCTTTTGTTTCCTAATCTTGTTTTTTAAAAGATTGATTGATTGATTGATTTTAAAGGCAGAATTACAGAGAAAGAGAAGTCCTCCATCCACTAGTTCACTCCCCAGATGGCTGCAACAACCGGGGCTTGGCCAGGCTGAAGCCAGGAGCCAGGAACCCTCTGGATCTCCCACGTGGGTGCTGCCTTCCCAGGCACGTTAGCAGAGAGCTAGATTGGAAGTGGAGGAGCTGGGATTCGAACCGGATGCCAGCACTGCAGGTGGTAGTTTAACCCATTGTGCCACAGCACCCGCTCCTGTTTCCTAATCTTAAAAAAAACTTTAAAGGGCACCGCTTTGATTCAGTTATCGATGTCAAGATGACCACATTATCGTGGTCAGAGTCCCAGAACCTCCAGTTGTTTAGGGACTGACTAAATGGCTGGTATTATTGCTTAGAAAAGTATCTTGAACTTGATGGAGTTATGTTGAGAAATAAAATGTATATATTTTTAAGCTTTTAATTCCAATTTTCCATGAACTTTTTTGAAGTCCCCTTATTTTAGAAACATTTTGCTGTGATCATGGAGCCAGACATGAAGAGGTGCACGCCGCACAAATCCATTTCCATGAAATTCTGGAACATGCGCTAATCTGCGTCAGCGAGGGAGTCTGTGGTTGCCTAGCTCCGGGTGGGAGGGGGGTGGAACTGATGCAGAGGGCAGGGAGGGCACGTCTAGGCACTGGAGCTGTTTGATTTCTTGATGATGGCGGTGGTGAGATAAGGGTGTACATTTGCCAAAACTCATCACACTGTGCACTTCAAAATGGGAGCATTTATTCTACGTAAGTTGAAACCCAATTATGTTGATTGTAAAAGAAAATGAATCAATTCAACCAGGCCGTGGTAAGAAATGTGCACTCTCAGATACAAATCTATTGGCTAAAAGGGGATTAAGGTTTAAGAGAAAAGTAAATGTCACTGAGGAAGCGAATGTAGATGACATGTTGCTCTCAAACACGAAGTATACGGAATTTTAAACGAGTCAGGAGTGAAATCTATTTTATGTGGAGACAGCATAAATAAATAAATGGGATTTGAGGGGAAAAGACAGATATTGAAGACAGAAAGAGATCCAAATACAGATAATAAAAGAAGAAAATCAAAACAATGGAACAGAAAAAAAAGTCTAAAAACTATAATTTACTAAGTGTCCTGGAATAAAGGTTGGAACTATGCAGTAACAGACTATTGAGTACCTGTAGATGTCGGCTCGGAGGAGTGGCTGTTTTGCCTGGCAGGTAAGGTGCTGGCTAAGACGCCCGTCCTCGCGGGAGAACCTGACGCCTGTACCTGCAGCTGCTTCTGCCCCAGCCTGTTGCTAAGGCGACCTTGGGAGGCAGTGGTGACGACTCAAGGGACTGGCTCCCTGACACCCACGTGGGAGACCTGGATTGAGTTCCCAGCTCCTTGCTTTAGCCTGGCTCAGTTGGCTGTCGCAGGCATTTGGGGGATGAGCCAGCGGATGACAGCTCTCTCCCTCTCTCTTTCTGCCTCTCAAATAAAAACCAAAATAATAATAAAATATCAACCCAGAATAAATGACCAACATCAACACATAGTCTAGTGAATTTACTATAGTTTTAAAGAATTATTTATTTATTTGAAAGGCAGAGGGGAGAGAGAGAGAGAGCTTCCATTCATTTGGTTCACTCCCCAAATGCACACAAGGCTGGGCCAGGCTGAAGCCAGGAGCCTGGAATGCAATCTGGGTCTCCCATGTGGGAGGCAGGGGTTTAAGTACTTGGGCCATCTTTGGCTGCTTTCCCAGGCACAATGGCAGGGAGCTGGATCAGAAGTGAGTAACCAGGACACTAACCAGCTATAATGCCATAACGCCAGCCCCGAATTTACCGTATTTGAAAGCAAAAGAGACAAACCCCTGGGCAAAGAGAGCAAGTAACCTAGAAGACGTCACCATGTTTACTTGGAGAGAAAGAAAATGAGTAATGAGTGATTATGAGTCATTTTCATTGTATCATTTTCTGTGTCCTTGAGAACAGGGCACAAACGGGAAAAAACACGGGCATTTAGCCTGTCTTGCCTATCTGAAGAGTATCACTGGTTAGCAAATACTCTTTATAGAATAACTCCAACTAATGAAAGAGTCAAAATATAATGAGAATACTTCCACTTCGTGGCAGACACTTGGCTCAGGGGTTAGTTGCTGCTTGGGAGACCCACGCCTGATACCCTGTGCCTGGTTAGAGTCGTAACTACTCCTATTCCTATCCAGCTTCCTGCTAATGCACACCCTGGGAGGTAGCAGATGATGGCACAAGTGCTTGAATCTGCCTCCCACATGGGAGGCCCAGACTGCATTCCAGGCTCCAGGCTTCAGCCTGGCCCGGACTTGTGTGCATCTAGGGAGGAAACTAGTGCATGGAAGATACCTCTCTCTCTCTCCAATTTTAAAATAAAATGAAAACACTCAAAAAATCCTAGCTCAGGGTGGGCGCTGTGGTGCAGTGGGTTAAAGCCCTGGCCTGAAGTGCCGGCATCCCACGTGGGCGCCAGTTGGAGTCCCGGCTGCTTCTCTTCCAATCCAGCTCTCTGTTGTGGCCTGGGAAAGCAGTGGAAGATGGCCCAAGTCCTTGGGCCCCTGCATCTACATGGGAGACCCGGAAGTGGCTCCTGGCTTCGGATCAGCGCAGCTCCGGCTGTTGCGGCCAATTGGGGAGTGAACCAGAGGATGGAAGACCTCTGTCTCTACCTCTCTCTGTAACCCTGGCATTCAAATAAATAAAATAAATCTTTAAAAAAAATCCAAGCTAAAAGAATAAACAAAACAAAACAGAGGAAGAATGGCACCATTTTGCAGTCCTCACAGTGTCTGTAACACGGGAGACCAGTATCAAAAGGTCCAGAGGACGGGGGCTCCGCCCCTACGCCTGCCCCACTGCTCCGGCCCTGTGACTCAGCCAACTACGAGCGCTCTTCACGAAGTTCACCCAAAGTGTGTGTTGGGAAAAAACTATGCATGGATTCCACAAGATTTCACACCCAGACAAAACTTCCCTTTTCATTCTGTTTCCCACACGGGTTTTGTGTCCCCGGGGACATCTCGTGTACGCGGCAGACACGCGGTGGTGGCACCGTCTGCCACCTGTCACCGCTCGGCTTTTGAGAGCCCCCTGCGGCTGGCCCTCGCCGGAGCCGGCCCTGTCGCTCAGAGCTGCAGCTGCTGAGGCTGGGGCTCTCTGGGGCCAGGCAGGCTTGGGTTCCCCTTCCGGCGCCATCACAGCCCCCTGGGACCCCTCCCGTCCCCTCTAACACGGGAGAGACAGTGCCTACCCTTGCTCTTGGGAAGAGGAAGTGGGACACTCACAGGCGGCCCCCAGCCTGCGGCCTGGCCCTGGGTGGGGCCCGAGGACGTGGCTGTTCCTCCCCTTCCTGCTCCCCTGCCTCCCCAGGTGCCCCTGAGTCCCGACAGCTGCCTTCCATCACGTCAGTCTCCCACTGAAGACCTTCAGACAACCCCACCGAGCCTGAAGGTGGTGCGTCTGCGCCCGTCTCAGCCTCCCCTGCGCTGGTCGTGGCTGTCTGGGCTTCCATGTTGAAGATGTTGCTCTGTGGGGACAGCGTGAGCACCTGGCCATGCCTGAGTCCCTAACTCCCCAGGGGACGGCGACGGTCCCCTGGCCACACTTGTATCCTCACCAATCAGCGGCAACAGCCAGAGTGCGCAAGAATGCGGTCCCCTGGCCCTCCCAGCTCCACCCAGCCCCGCTGCCGTGCCCAGCAAGCCTGTCACCGCAGTTTCCTGCCCAACAGCATTCTTGCCTCCAGACTTTTATCAGCAGCCCCTCTCCAAATACCTGCCCGTGCCATCAGCCACGGACCCAGAGAACTGTCGTGTGCGGACCACGCTGAAGGCAGCCAGCCCAGAGGGTCCCCACCCAGCGCCCGGGCTCCCCTTTGCCAGCCCCAAGCTCCCCTCTACCTCTGGTAGGCCACAAAGTAGGTCACGTCCTGGGGGTTGCCAGGGCCTGGGAGCCACGTCAGGTACACGCTGAAGTTCTGCGAGAGCAGCGACACGTTCTGGGGAGGGGCCAGAGCGGGCCTCCCTGTGGGGCAGAGAAAGGACATGGAGCTTGGAGTTCCTGCATGGTGCGCCTGGGGCCCCTCTGCTACGGAGCAGTGACAGGCGGCCAGGTGCTGGCTGAGTCTGAGGACCCGAGGGCCACAGAGCAGCTGGGCCGCAGCTCCTGCCCCTCCCCAGGCCTCAGCTCCCAGCTGAGCCACCAGAGGAAGCGCCCACCCACCTGGCACCGGAGGGTTGCAGCAGAATGCCTGGAGGGTCCCCCAGAGCCTGCCTGCCCGCAGTGGCCCGGGAACTATTTGTGCAACGAATGAACACTTCTTAGCATGCTTTGCCTTCCCCCAAAGGCTTCCTGACTGGCCTCCCTGTCCCAGCCGTGCGTTGCTGCCCGGGCACTGGGAGTGGAGCCCCTGGGGCGGGCACTTGGCTCAGCGGTTAACACGCCTCTGCATCCCAGATCGGAACATCTGGGTTTGGGTCCCGGCTCTGCTCCTGATCTCAGCGTCCAGCTAACGTGCACCCCGGAAGGCAGCAGGAGACGGCCCGAGTGGTTGGGTCTCCGCCGCCCACATAGAGTTCCTGGCTCCTGGCTCTGCCCTGGGCCACGCTCGGCTGTGGCAGGCATTTGAGGAATGAGGCAGCAGATTGAGGATCTGGTCTGTCTGTCTGTCTGCCTTCCAAATAGAACGCAAGCAGTAGAGCACTAGTGGGTGGCTGCAGATCCTGGCCGGCCTGGGAGCGCCTCTCCTGGCCGGGCTCCCACTTAAATGCACCACTCAGGCATTTCTCTGCTGACTGAAAGTGACCCTCCACCCCCTACCCCGTCCTGTCTGCTGTCAGCCGCCATGCGCAGGCTCTCTCGCTTGACGCTTCCTCCAGCCTCATGTGACCCTGAGACAGGGACTGCTCTCTCGACCCACGGCCCCCCACCTCACCCGGCACCTGTAAGTTCTGAATCTCTGACCTGATGGCCTATCCTGGTGGGTATTGAAGGTATGCCTTCCACTTTAAGAACCAGGGGCTTTCGCTGGGATGTCAGGGAGAAGCCCCTGGGCCAGGCGAGAGCCCCAAGGGCATCTGCCAGGAAACCAAGTTTCCCGTGTGAGAAGCCCCGGGTCACAGGCTGGACAGGCAGGTATGAGGCCATCCACCAGCTTCACAGGTGTCCCGTGAAGGGCACATGGAAAAGTCCACATGCAGCTTCCTTCCCTTTCCTGCTGGCGTGGGACTGCCCACGCTCCACGACTAGAACCCCTGTTTAGCCAGGAGCTCCCCAAACACCTTGTTCCGCAGTCCCTGGTCCATGCAGCAGCCAGGCTAACACAAGAGTCGGACCATGCCTCTCTTCTGTTCAACCCCCTCCAGACGCTGTGCCCTGAGCTCCGAGGCCCCGCCCAGTCGGACCTGCTCCTCTTCCCCTGCTCCCTCCTCTCCAGCGACACCAGCCTTCCGGAAGCACCCGGGGCCTTTGCACATGTGTTCCCTCTGCCTTCAGAGTTCTCCCCCGGGTACAGACCTGGCTCTGTCACTGTCCTCTGACGCCTTCACTGACCATGAGCCCCTACTTCCCCTCCCTGGCCCCTCCTCCCACTGCTCTCCTTTTCCCAAAAATGCACAGGCTCACTCCACCCCCCGATTCCACGCGCTTCCATTGCCCTCAGAATAAAGTCCACGCTCCTTATCGATGTCTGTGAGGCCTTGGCCAGTGCGGCCTGGCCAGGTCATTGGGCTGACCCCTTCCTGATGGCTTCCCCGGGGGCTCACCAGGCTCCAGCCAATCCCCCAGGAAGTGGTGGTGGTGAGGAGGGGGAGGAGGATGATGGCAGTAGCCGTGAGCCGGTGTTCTCTCATTTAGTCCTCACCAAACCCCCTGGAGACAGGGACTTATTAAGATCATCCCACTGGGGCTGGCGCTGAGGCTTAGTGGGTAAAGCCGCCGCCTGCAGTGCCAGCATCCCATATGGGTGCTGGTTCGAGTCCCAGCTGCTCCACTTCCACTCCAGCTCTCTGCTATGGCCTGGGAAAGCAGTGGAAGATGACCCAAGTCCTTGGGCCCCTGCACTCATGTGGGAGACCTGGAAGAAGCTCCTGGGTTCTGGCTTCCGACTGGTGCAGCTCCAGCCATTGCAGCCAATTGGGGAGTAAACCAGCGGATGCAAGACCTCTCTCTCCACCTCTCCTCTCTGTGTAACTCTGACTTTCAAGTAAAATAAATAAATCTTAAAAAAAAAAAAAGACCATCCCACTACAGATGGGGAAACTGAGTCCCTCTCCGCTTAAAAGTCCCAGGCTCAGCATTCAAATCCAGGCCAAGTCAGGCCCTTGGGCCCACTTCCTCCCCTAGGTTCACATGGGTCTGTCCAGCTATGTTCTTTCATCTGTTCACCGTTGCATGCCAGGGCTGTCAAAAAGGCGCAGGGCTCCTCCTTCCCTGCCCTAAGGGAGCTCCGACAAGTCCCTGCACTCATGTGGGAGACCTGGAAGAAGCTCCCGGGCAGGCCGCGGGGAAATCCACCCAAGTTACAGGACGGCCATGGGGAGGGAGGGCCAAGTGCCCCTGAGAGCCCACAGAGTGGCTCCTCAGCCTGGGCTGCCAACTCTTGACCTTTGACACGCAGAGGTGGGGACTGGGGGCCTTCCACGCCTTCCCGTGTCCTCTGGCTGGAGCCACCTCTCGGGATGCTCCCAGCTCCTGCACTGCCTGGCAGGTAACAGGCAGGCCAGGCCGTGTGCAGGCTGCTTGTAAGGGACCCCGTGGGCGGGGCAGGGGCCTGGTTCGAGCTTGGCCACCTGGGAAATCGGGCGGCTAGAGAGCTGAGCCTCCAAGGGCGCCGGACACTGGTTTGGCACTTTTTACACAAACCTCCTGCAGGCTGCAGCACAGCCGCCCTGTGGAGTGGGCTGGAAGGAGGCACTCAAGCAAGTGTCAAATGCATTGCCCGGGCTACACAGCCAGTGAGTGTGGGATTTGCACTCCACCCTACACCATCCAGCCAAGGTTTGTGTTTCATCCGTGATAAAACCGCTGGGTCAAAGTTCGGCCAGACCCGGCCGGGAAGTCTGTTGGGTCTGACAGTGAAACAGAGGGACTGGGGATCCCTCCCCCCAGGCGCAGGCCCACTGTCTCTCAGCAGGTGTAGAAGCACTGCTGTGGAGGTGACAGGGGCGGCCTGGCAGGTGACAGCCCTGCAGCCGCTGCCCACCGCAGATCCATGCCCACTTCACCCCTCGCTCACTCCAGCCCCAGGACGCTCTGCTCTGTGCGTCTCACCTCTGCTGTCTTCTTGGGCAAGCCCCCGCCCCTTTTAAAAATATTTATTTACTTGAAAGACAGAGTTAAAGAGAGGTAGAGGCAGAGACAGAGAGAGGTCTTCCATCCACTGGTTCACTCCCCAAATGGCCTCAATGGCCGGAGCTGGGCTGATCCGAAACCAGGGGCCAGGAGCTTCTTCTGGGTCTCCCATATGGGTGCAGGGACCCAAGCACTTGGGCCATCTTCTACTGCTTCCCCAGGCTATTAGCAGAGAGCTGGATGGGAAGTGGAGCAGCTGGGTCTCAAACCGGAGTCCATATGGGGTGCCGGCACCCCAGGTGGTGGCTTTACCCGCTACGCCACAGCACCAGCCCGAGGCAAGTCCCTTAACACTGCTCTGAGCCTCAGTTTCCCCATCTCAAAAGGAAGAGTCACGGGGCCTGCGCGGTGGTGCAGTGGGTTAATCCTCTGCCTGCAGTGCCAGCATCCCACAGGGGCACTGGTGAGAGTCCCGGCTGCTCCACTTCCGATCCAGCTCTCTGCTGTGGCCTGGGAAAGCAGTGGAGGATGGGTCCCTGCACTCGTGTGGGAGACCTGGAAGAAGCTCCTGGCTCCTGACTTTGGATGGCCCAGCTCCAGCTGTTGTGGCTATTTGGGGAGTGAACCAGTGGATGGAAGACCTCTCTCTCTCTCTCTCTCTCTCTCTCTCTGCCTCTACTGTCTGTAAGTTTACCTTTCAAGTGAAAAAAAAAAAAAAAAAAGGAAGAGTCCCATCGGCCTCAGCAGTCAGGCAGGTTTGGAAGCGAAAGCAGCACGCCCACACAAAGGAGCTGCTCGGCTAATGCTGGTTTTCAGAAGGCACCGGTCTTTAAATTGCGAGTTTAAGATCGGGAGGCTGTTGGGGAGGGTGATCTGCGGACCTTCTCCTGTGTGGACGGGCTGGAGTCATGGGAAGCTGAGGTTCAAGGCTTGGCTCCTATCCCCAGATACAGGGGTATTTCCAAAAGTTTGTGGAAAATGGACTTAAAATACAAGTTTATTCTAGTCCAAATTTATTTTCAACCATGCATATAAGGGGTCTTGGCAAAGTTCATAGAAGATACATACGGGGCCATCATTGTGACGCAGCTGGTATCCCATATGGGCACTGCTTCGAGTCCTGGCTGCTAAGCTTCCAATCCAGCTTCCTCCAATGTACCAGGTAAAGTGGTGGGCGATGGTCCTAGTGCCTGAGCCCCTGCACCCATGTGGGAGACCCAGATGGAAGTTCCAGGCTCCTGGCTTTGGTTTGGCGGGGCCCTGGCTGTTGGGGCCATTTGGGGAGTGAACCAGCAGATGGAAGACTTCCCTCCCTTCCTCCCTCCCTCTCTCTCTCTTTCTCTCTCTGTGTTTGTCTCCCTCTCTCATTATAACTCTGCCTTTCAAATAAATAAGTAAACTTTAAAAATACATATTATGAAAAAGCTATGCGAATGTAGGCTTCAAAAAAATTTTTTTTGCACCAAAATGAACCTACCTGTCACTTCCCATGGACTTTTGGGAGTGCCCACGGATGCTGTATCCTGCCACCCTGTTCATCAGGGAGGGTTCAGCAAACTGGCCTCAGGTAAGGCCAGAGCCCCCTGCCCCGCTACGGAAGGCCCTCTGGGGAACCCGAAGGGACATGGGCCCGGGGGCAGGGCGCGTCCCGGTCGCTGTCCCGGAAACCGGTGCCCCTGCGAGGAAGGCGGCTCAGCCTGGGCTTCAAGGCCCCGACTCTTCCCGCCCCCGTGGCGGGAGCTGGAAACCTGAATTCGTTTCCCCCTGGACAGAGATTCCTAGGACCGCGCTGTGTTCAGTCCTAGGGGGCGGCAGGGCCGACGGGCACCCGCGCCGGGCTCCGGTGGCGGTGGGCAAGCTGCGGCCCCGGCCCCCTCCCCGGCTCCGCGGCCCCGCGCCCTTACCTGGAGCGGTCTGCAGCAGGCACAGCAGCAGGGAGGCCCACCGGCAGGCTCCTGCCATGTCCGCCCGCCCGGGCACGGCCGCCCGCCGGCCCGGGGCCCCGACTCCTCCCTCCCGGCTCGCGGGCCGGCAGGTGACGCGGGCGGCAGCCAATGGGAGGCGGAGTCGCCCGGGAATTACCTGGGGCCTCCCCAGGGACCTCCCCGCCGCCGCCGCAGCCACCGGGAGGGCGCCCGGGCTCGGGCTTTGGTTTCGTCTCGTGGAACGGAGAGAAACTATCATTAATAACCACAGATGTCTCTGGCTAACGCCCCAGCAGCTCGCATGTCTTTATCTTGACTCATTTCTGGTTTTTTTTTAAGCTAATCAATTAATTATTTATTTACTTTGTAAGGCAGAGAGTCAGAAAGAGAGCACTCATCCACTGGTTCTCTCCAATGCCAGCCACAGCAAGGACCCCGCCAGCTGAGGCCAGGAGCCTGGAACTCGGGTCTCTGAGGTGGGTGCCAGCGACCCTGGTGCTGGAGCCATCCCCTGCTGCCTCCCCCGTGCGCACTGGCAGGAAGCTGGAGCAGAGCTGGGACCAACTCCACGCCAATATGGGGTGGGTGTCCAAGTGGAATCTTAACCTGGGCACCAATCGCATGCCTCTCCTTTCTGCTTTAAAGCCCGAAAACTTCCAAAGCACTGATGTCTTTCAAAGTCATTTTTCAGTTCCGTTCCAGGGACAGATGCCATTGCCAGCCACCGGTGCTGGTCCAGACCCCACAAAGGAGTGATGCAGGTGCAGATAGACGGTCCTGGAGTGACCCCAGACCACTGTCCTTGATTTCATTGCTCAGATCTCTGTTCCGGAGGGAGCTTAAGCCTCATTACCTCCGTACACCATGTATGTGAGAGCGTGTTTAAGATCTGCATGAGAAAAGTTCCCCCTTACATGTCCATTCCCCAAGCAAAATAAAACGCACCTGCTTTGCTCGGGGAGCCGCGGCTGTGGGAATGATTCCCCGGGATCTTCCGATTTGCAGCAAATAAAAATGACTTTAGGTACCAACTGCTCCCGGTGAAGGTTTTGATTTCTATTTACCAAGAAGCCAACTGGCTTGGGTAATGGTTAGGTTCCAACATGGGACTTGTCAGCTGGGCCAAGAGGTTCCAGGCCAGTTTCACAGCAACCTCAGATACCACCTCTGTGCCAGATACCAAGCCCAGCGCTTCACACAGCATCTGCCTTAATCCTGGCCGGGATCCGGGGGTCAGCTCTGTTAGTCTCTGCAAGCTCTCCAGCGCTTCACGGACGCGTCTGGGGGAAGCTGGCCTTCTCCCGCCAAAGCCTGTGGCATTAGCAGGAACAGTGATCACCTCCAGGCTGGAGCAAGGCACACTCGGGCTGTTCTGCAGCCACTGAACAGGAGGCTAGAGAGGGCTGTGTGGCGTCGGAAAGTCAAATCCCAACAAATCACTTTGCTTTAATGATGCGATGCTAGAAGCAGTTCACCCTCATGCCCTGGAACGGAGGGAGTGATCCAGGGCGCTGAGCAGGGAAGCGTGGTGTTGTGGACAGAGAAGGACCGGGGAAAGCAGAAACAAAGCACGAAGCGCTGAGCGGGCCTTTCAAAGCTGCTGCCCACCTGGGCTGGAAGGCAGAGCCACAGGAAAGCGACCGCGGGCCAACATCAGGTGGTTTGAGGTTACTTCGGGAGTGTGACGATTAACGCGGGAGCTGCACTGTTGCGCCAGCTGAAAGGGGCCTGGGTGGGAAACTGGGCTAATTCCTCTGACTTCTCCTGATTTCTTGGAAGGTCAGGTGACAAGGTAGCTTGTTTGGTGTCTATTTTGATTTTTAATCTGATTGGTCGGGGCCTAGTATAGAAGCCGTGTCTAAAACAGTGGCCTCCTATAATTTTTTTTTTAGGATTTTATTTATTTGAGAGGTAGAGTTACAGACAGTGAGAGGGAGAGACAGAGAGAAAGGTCCTCTGTTGGTTCACTCCCCAAATGGCCATAACGGCCAGAGCTGCGCCCATCTGAAGTCAGGAGCCAGGAGCTTCCTCCGGGTCTCCCATGTGAGTGCCCAATTGCTTGGGCCATCCTCCACTGCTTTCTCAGCCATAGTAGAGAGCTGGATCGGAAGAGGAGCAGCTGGGACTAGAACCAGTACCCAAATGGGATGCCGGCGCCACAGGTGGAGGATTAACCTACTGCACCATAGTGCCAGCCCGGCCTCCTATAACTTTTGGTTACCAGTAGTGACACACAGATGTTTGCAATACACTGAGAGCAGGAAATCAAGTACTAACACAGGGGCCCACTGAGAAAGCCTGTTGTGTGTGTGTGTGTGTGTGTATGTGTAAGAGAAAGAGAGCGAGCAAGTGAGCTGTTGGCGTAGACACAGATGTGGAAGGATTCCTCCCATAGGTAAACTGTTGTTATCTCTCTGTGATAAGGATTTTCTTTTTACACTTTCTTTTTTTTTTTTAATTTTTTTTATTTGACAGGCAGAGTTAGACAGTGAGAGAGAGAGAGAGAGAGAGAGACAGAGAGAAAGGCCTTCCTTCTGTTGGTTCACCCCCCAAATAGCCACCACGGCCATAGCCGATCCACAGCCAGGAGCCAGGTGCCCCCTCCCGGTCTCCCATGTGGGTGCAGGGCCCAAGCACTTGGGCCATCCTCCACTGCACCCCCAGGCCACAGCAGAGAGCTGGCCTGGAAGAGGAGCAGCCGGGACAGACCCCGGTGCCCACATGGGATGCTGGCACTTCTTTTTACCCTTTGCTCTTTCCAATCATGTTCAGTTTCAAGGTTTCCAAGAACTCCTGTGCATTGCTTTTCCCGCAGTCGGTGTCAGTCTGGCAGGAGCCACAGCGGTCACTCAGTGAGTGTGTGATTGTGCATCTTCACATCCTGGCCCTCACACCTGAGAAGACTGCCCTGGGGCTAATGCAGTTGGTAGGTGCTGGGGTCGGGGTTTGGGCCCAAGCTCGCAGCACGGCCTCTGCCGGCGCTGTCTTTACTCTCTGGGAACCAGTGCCTGTGGGCGGCTGTGACGCAGACATGTGGCAGAGGGCACCCTGTTGCACACACAGGCTTCTGCCTGGCTCCCACCAGTTCTTGGGGGAGGGGCCAGAAAATGCATTCCTGCAGGGTCCAGTGGATCTGAAAGTTGCTCTGAGATTGGCCCTGGAGTCAGGCATTTGGAAGTCTCGGGGCGGTCAGGACTTCTCCTCCATCAGTTTCTCACGGGGGCTCTGGGAGGCCGGGCAGGTGGACGAGGCCTCTGTGGGACGCGCATGTCAGGCTCTGGGGCTGAAAACCAAGAAATCACAACTATGGTGGAACTGAAAGCAGAGACAGTTTTTCTCCTGGGACGGAAGAGATTTGCACACCAGGAGATACGGGTTCAGTTAGAAACCAAGCACATGTCCCATCCAAGATCAGGGGACTGGGGCATTTTTTTAAATGTTTATTTTAAATTTATTTTCATCGATTTGAGAAGCAGGGAGGGGGACGGAGAAAGAAGGAAGGAGGGAGGGAGAGAGAGAGAGAGAGAAAATCTCCCAACTGCTAATTCACTCCCCAAATGTCTGCAAGAACCAGAACTGGTCCAGGCCAAAGCTGGGATCCAGGAACTCCACTCGGGTGTCCCACATCAGTGACAGGGGCCTGGACTTGAGCCATCAACTGCTGTCTCTCAGATGCCTCAGGAGCTGGGTTGGAAGTGCAGAAGCCAGGACTCAATCCCAGGCATGTTGATACAGGATGCAGGCTTTGCCAGTGGTGGCTTAACTCATTGCACCACAATGCCCATCCCGGGGCTGGGTTTTTAAAGGGAAAAGGAGGAACAGCAGGAGAAGTGAAGCAACTTATTTTGGACAATGTCTGCTTGGCCCTGTGGGTTACACAAGTGGCTGGGAGTGGACTTAGATTGGTGCTGAGGGTTTGCTCAGACAGAAGAGGCTATGGGGCCATGGGGCCATTGCGAGGGGGTGGGCAGGAAGCAACCAGTCTACCAGGAGAGGCAGCGAGTCAGCAAGTCAGCGGAAGCCCAGGGATTGGGGACTGTCACCACCGCCATCAGCACACTCTCTCCAAACAGGACCCTTTCTCTCGAAGCTGCAGATCACGGCGCCGTGTCTCCTTCCTCTGAGGCTCGCTGAGACTTCTGACTTCACCTCCGCTGAGCCACGGCAGCTCTCCCAGTCCCGGCGGCCCGCTGAGCTGGCTGGGAGCCTTAGCCAGTGGGGACCCGGGTCTGTATTTGCCACCTGCTGAGCCAGCCCCTCTGCATCTGACACCTGCTGTTTCCCACAAACTCTGTCGCCTGTTCCTTCTCCCGGCTCTCCCATTCTGCACTCTGTAATTTCTACTTAGGAAGCTATGTGTCCGGATGTCTCAGTCCTTTGAAGAACATTTTGTAACCGTGAACAAGTTGCATCTCTCAAAGCTTTTTTAAAAATGACCCCTATAGGGCTGGCGCCACGGCTCACTAGGCTAATCCTCCGCCTTGCAGCGTTGGCACACCGGGTTCTAGTCCCGGTCGGGGCGCCGGATTCTGTCCCGGTTGCCCCTCTTCCAGGCCAGCTCTCTGCTGTGGCCCAGGAGTGCAGTGGGGGATGGCCCAAGTGCTTGGGCCCTGCACCCCATGGGAGACCAGGATAAGTACCTGGCTCCTGCCTTTGGATCAGCACGGTGCGCCGGCCGCGGCGGCCATTGGAGGGTGAACCAACGGCAAAGGAAGACCTTTCTCTCTGTCTCTCTCTCTCACTGTCCACTCTGCCTGTCAAAATAAATAAATAAATAAATAAAATAAATAAAAATTAAAAAATGCCCCTATAGATGCAGTTCAGAAATCTCAGCCAGGTACCACGACCTGGCCTCTGCCGAGGTCCTCGGTATACTCGCTGCACCTCAGTGTGTTTCCAGGTATCTCAAATTATGACAATAAGTCCATTCTGGAATAAAACGAATACACCTCTGATGACGGCTCTTTAACCAAAGCAGCCCACAGCACTACCACTTGCGGCACTGCACAGCGGTTTCTGTGTGTTAGTGCTTAACTCTCCCAAGCACCCCCGAGGCGGCCATCACGCAGATCCTCTTTCGAACAGATGGAAGTCAGAGGTTACATGGCTTGTGTAGGTCCAGCTAAGTATAGTGATGGGGCTGTGGTCTGGGCTCCCGTCTGTCTGCCTGTGGTTTTAAAACTTCTGCTACTCAGCCTTCAGATGGCTCAAGGTGAGTGTGAATAAAATCCCCAGTTTTGATCACTTCCTGTTTTACAAGGAAAACAGCGCTCAGCTCTCCGGGGCGGAACAGCTGGCACGGGAGTAGCAGCCCCTCCCTGGACTGGACCCTGAGATCAGCTGCAGAGCTGAGTCCTGGTCAGCAACGGAGGGGTGCGGTGGGGCGGGGCCGGGTGGAAGCCCCGCCTTGTTGGGTTTGCCAGTCTCCGTGGTGCGGGGCCAGAGCTTGGCACCGCAGTACCCATGCCACTTGGGATGCCCGGATCCCACGGCAGAGCGCCCAGCTCCCTGCTGGGGGGCAGCAGGTGACAGCTCCAGTGTTGGGTCCCTGCCACCGACATGAGAGGCCCAGACTAAGCTCCTGGCTCCTGGCTTTGGCCTGGCCTGGCCCTGGCTGTTCCAGACATCTGGGGAGTGAACCAGCAGATTCGACATCTCTCTCTCTCTGCTTTTCAAAACAAATCTCCATGGTGTGACTCCTCCCCCAGCCATGGCTGACTGTAAGCAACATGAGGCCACTGAGCAGATGTCCACAGCTGCTCCTGAGCCACATTCGTCATGCAGGGGAGAGAGAAGCTCCCTCTTCTCTCCACCCAAGGAGTCTGTGTTTAGAACAAACTTCACTCCAAGCCCGGGAGCCCACAGGGCTCATGTGTTAACCCAGACTCTCAGGGCCCAGGGTCCCTAGAGCAGAAGGGCTCGTGCAGTCACTAGATGCCAGGACAAGTCGCCAGAACCCCCAGCAGCCGGGGCGGGCACAGTGGGAATACGTCCACCGCACATTTCATCATGACGGTGGTGATCCTGCGCTGGCCATCAGGCTGGGGGTGGGCGCCCCGAGGGAGGAGGCTTTGCAGCTCTGGGTTGGCCAAGGTTGGCAGTCTAGGAAATGTGTACTGAAACAGGGTGCAGCGGCCCCAGGGGGCTGTGACGGAATTTAAGTCAAGGTTTCTCCCTGTGCAAAGGCCCTTTTTTGGTTTCGCTGCAGCTGTTGACTGATTAACTTCCCTATCTCTTCTCCCCCCTCCACTTTCACCCTAGGAACTAATTCAGAACAACTCAGAAATGTTCTTTTATCACAAGTTAAAAGAGGGGAGAGGAGAGAGAGAGAGAGAGAGAGAGAGAGAGATCACCCCTTTGCCGGCTCACTCCCCAGCAGTCTGGGCCAGGCTGAAGCCAAGACCATCCAGGTCTCTTGCACGGGTGGCAGGGGCCCAAGGACTTGGCCATTTTCTGCTGCCTTCCCAGGCATGTTAGCAGGAAGCTGTATCAGAAGCAGAGCAGCCGGGACTCAAACTCGTGCTCCGACAGGGGATGCTGGCATCGGGCGTGGTGGCCTTACCCACTGCACCTCCATGCCAGCCCCTCTGAAAGCCTTTTAATGACAGCACTAACCCTCACTAATGGGGCTCATCTGACCTAAACACGTCCCACTAGGGCCCACCTCCCAGCATCACTGCACCGGGGCTTAGGTTTCCCACACATCAATTCCGGGTGACACATTTACACCACAGCGGTCTCTTCACTAATACTGAATCTCAGTTTCACAGAAAATGATGGTTGTGCTTTTAATGTCTTTCTTCCTCAATACATCTCCAGTGACACCCAGGGCCTGGTACACGGAAGATGCGCAATGCACAGTAAGAAAAGCTTACTGGTCTGGGCTCCGTCAAACGCCATTCCATACACACCAAACGGCTCGGCCCCACTCCTGGCTCTTTGCTGGCACACGGTAGCCACTCACTAAATATTTACTGAGTTGAACTTCATATGAGTCACACTTCAAGGACTTTGGTATCCCTTATGATAACGTGACTGTACAGTGACCCTAATAATAAAGTTTAAAAATCATGGGTGGAGCCGGCATTGTGTTGAAGTGGGTTAAGCCACCACCCACACTGTCAGCAGCCCATATGGGCACCAATTCAAGTCCCGGCTGCTCTACTTCTGATCCAATTCCCTGCCAATGTGCCTGGGAAAATAGCAGAAGATGGCCAAGTCCTTGGGTCCCAGCACCCATGTGGGAGACCCAGATGAAGCTCCTGGCTCCTGGCTTTGGCCTGGCTCAGCCCCAGCCACTATGGCCATTTGGGGAGTGAACCAGAGGGTGGAATTCTTTCTCTCTCTCTCTCTCTCTCTCTCTCTCTCTCTCTCTCTCATGTGTGTCTCACTCTCTGTCTCTCTCTCTTTCTCTGTAACTCTACCTTTCCCCCCAAAAAATGGGTGACAGAGAAAATGAAATCTCAGGACCATGTGAGTGCTCCATCTGTCCCTCACCTTCTACTAAGAGAATTAAACCTGGGTTGGTAAAGTGTCCAATAAGGTTACATTGATGGGGACTGGAAAGGTAAAAGAGGAGGAAAAGGTAGGTGTTTGGAGCTGTTAGGCCACTGAGGCGCGAGCAGCTCACCCTAAACCCTATGAAACGGGCACAGGTCATGTAACGGCTAGTGGGATGTTCAGTGCAGACAAAGCCCCGCACCTGGGGCGTCCCAAGCTGCTCGCCCTGCATCGCAAACTTTGCCAACGGCCTTTCTGCATCAGGGCCCACATGACCCTCCCCCACAAGCAGCTGACAAAGGGCCTCAGCCCACTGCCCAGGCGGGATGCAGCCTGACTTCAACCCTGCCCTCTGTCCACGCAGGCTGGACCCCCACGCTCACCCACCTTTTCTGTCCCTCTCAAATCTTTCTGCTTCAGCTGGTTGTCTCTGTGCCTCTTTGAACCCCGACATCCTAAAAACTGATGGCAGGCAAGAGCCACCCAGGGCTGGGTTTGCAAAGAGAGCGTGGGGAGCCTTTGGAGAGGCTAGGAGCAAGTGCAGGGGCAGCTGCCCCGGCTGGGGGAGGCATGAACACAGACATGCCTCTGGTATATATCCCTTTGGTATTTCTTTCCCCAAAGACCCAAGATTTTAGATGGTTTCAAATTCTATTGTTTTTCTTGCTACTGTTGTAAGGTAAGGCTGGAGTGAGGCAGGCCCCCATACAAGAGCAAAAGGCCCATTTTCATCTGGGAGTGTTATTTATAAGACTTTATTAGTCACAAGGACACAAACCTAGAATTAGCTAAGGCAAAAAGGACATTCCGCAGGCATGCTAGACTGAAATTTGAGAATGGAAGAGTCCCAGGAATAACTCTAAGGGAAGAAAAATCTGATTGGCCTGGCTTGGGTCACGTGCCATTCCCTGAACCAATCGGTGTGGGCAGAAGAATGGGCTACTCTCATTGGTCAGTTTGGGTGGCCCTGCCCCTGATTGGCAGCCTTTCAACCTAGAGAATGAAGGAAGGGCGGTTCCTCAAAGGACCGCATGCTGGAGACACACGGGTATATTCACTACCGGGTTACAGATGACGTCATTCGCACCGAGCTGGAATTCTGTGCTCTTCAGCAGTTCGGAAAGCCCGGCGTGGCGGGACGCCTCTGGGGCTGGGCTCGCACTTCCCCGGGGCTGGCAGCTCTGTGTTCGCACAAGTGGAGTCCGGTGGGACGTGAAGACAGGTGCCTGTCAGAGTCCAAGGGAACCAAGGAGCAGGTGCAGAGTCCTGCGGGTGCTCGAGTTGCCCACATTTCCACGTGCTGAGCACCTACTGTGTGTCAACTGTGTTCCCAGTTTATCTTCTCCAGTTCTGCCAGCCAGTCTGCGAGGGCCTTACGGCACTGATGCTTTGCCCAGGGGCAGCTGAGCTCTGGGGACGTGAGGTGGTGCAGCTGTTCTGGAAAGTTCTGGCCATTCCTCCGGAGGTTAGACATGAGGCACCGTCTGCCTCAGCAGTTCCCCTCCGAGCTGTCTGCTCAAGATGGAAAACACATGTCAGGGCCGGCGCTGTGGTGTTTAGAGGGCAAAGCCACCAGCCGCGGTGCTGGCATCCCATGTGGGTGCTGGTTTGTGTCCCGGCTGCTCCACTTCCAATCCAGCTCCCTGCTAGAGGCCTAGGAAACGCAGCAGAAGATGGCTCAAGTGCTTGGGCCCCTGCCACCCACGTGGGAAACCTGGAAGGAGTTCCTGGCTGCTGGCGTTGGTCTGGTCCAGCCCTGGCTGTTGCAGCCATTTGCGGAGTGAACCAGCAGATGGAAGATCTCTCTCTCTCTCTCTCTCTCTCATTTTTATTTTCAAAATAATCTTTAAAAAATAAAAGGAAAGAAAACACATATATGTCCAAAACCTGGATCTGAATGCTCCATGAACAACGGCAGCGCTGTTCATGGAACCAAAAAGTGGAAGGAGCTCCATTTTGCGTCAGTTGACAAATGAACAGACAGGCTGTGGGATAAGGGTATGGCCGGGGGTCAGCAGGAGGAGGAGGGAAGGGCTGGCACACGCCACAACACGGGTAGCTTTGAAAAAACCAAGCCACACTCCGTGAAGTGTCCAGAACAGGCAATCTAGGCGTACCCAGGCTCTTAGCGGGGGCGGGAGCTACAGGGGGAGAGGGTGGGATGCTGGGGCTTCAGGGGGAGAGGGTGGGGTGTGGGGGCTGCAGGGGAGAGGGTGGGGTGCGGGGGCTTCAGGGAGAGAGGGTAGGGTGCTGGGGCTGCAGGGGAGAGGGTGGGGTGTGGGGGCTGCAGGGGAGAGGGTGGGGTGCGGGGGCTTCAGGGGGAGAGGGTGGGGTGTGGGGGCTGCAGGGGAGAGGGTGGGGTGCGGGGGCTTCAGGGAGAGAGGGTGGGGTGTGGGGGCTGCAGGGGGAGAGGGTGAGGTGCTGGGGCTGCAGGGGAGAGGGTGGGGTGTGGGGGCTGCAGGGAGAGAGGGTGGGGTGTGAGGACTGCAGGGGAGAGGGTGGGGTGTGGGGGCTGCAGGGGAGAGGGTGGGGTGCTGGGGCTGCAGGGGGAGAGGGTGGGGTGCTGGGGTTGCAGGGGGAGAGGGTGGGGTATGGTGGCTGCAGGGAGAGAGGGTGGGGTGCTGGGGCTGCAGGGGAGAGGGTGGGGTGCTGGGGCTGCAGGGGGAGAGGGTGGGGTGCTGGGGTTGCAGGGGGAGAGGGTGGGGTATGGTGGCTGCAGGGAGAGAGGGTGGGGTGCTGGGGCTGCAGGGAGAGGGTGTGGTGTGGGGGCTGCAGGGGGAGAGGGTGAGGTGCGGGGGCTGCAGGGGTGGAGGGTGGGGTGCGGGGGCTGCAGGGGGAGAGGGTGGGGTATGGGGACTGCAGGGGGATAGGGTGGGGTGCCGGGGCTGCAGGGGGAAGGGGTGGGGTGCCAGGGCTGCAGGGCAGAGGGTGGGGTGCGGGGACTGCAGGGGGAGAGGGTGGGGTGCGGGGACTGCAGGGGAGAGGGTGGGGTGTGGGGGCTGCAGGGGGATGGGGTGGGGTGTGGGGGCTGCAGGGGAGAGGGTGGGGTGCTGGGGCTGCAGGGGGGGGGTGGGGTGCGGGGGCTGCAGGGGGAGGGGGTGGGACAGTGACTGCTAGTGGGTGTGGAGTTCCTTTTTTTCCGGTGAGGAGAATGTGCCTGAATGAAGGACCCGTGTGAGCGTGCTAACGTGGGACATGGACAAGGCGTGTGAGTTACATCTCGCCGCATCCAGGCTTCCTCGGGTCAGGTCGTGGCGTTTGACAGTGGTGGGGCTGGGATCTGAACCCGGGGCAGGTGGCAGCCTGGGAAAGAGCCGGTGATTTCCGACCTTGGCTCAGCCCTGATCCAGGGCCAGCCCCTTCTTCTTAGCGGCTGGCCTCAGCCTGTCCTGCTGGGCGGGAGGAGGGGGCGGTGGGCGCTGTCACCTGGCAGCCCCTCTCCCTTTCCCGTAAGAACGGCAGGGTCTTTCCCAGCTCACCTTGTCTGCTCCTGCCAAGCTTGGCGCGCTTCGCAGGTGCACTGGCCGCTGGGCACGCAGGGGCAGACTCCGTGCCAGGCAGGGCCGCGCGCCACGGGTCTTTCTGGGAGAGCAGGGGCTGAGCCGGCACCTGCGCCTGGTGCCCACAGCTCGGAGCCTGGGCCCTGCTCACCACTGCTCCTCTCTGCACTCAGTGGGGCGTCCCTTCCTGTCCCCTGGCTGCTGAAGGCCTACTGTGTGCTGTGGCCTCCTGGGAGTCCCCTCCCTCCCTTCCTCTATTTTTTTCTTTCCCTTTCTTTATTTTTTTCTTTTTGTCTCTTTTCTATAAATGAGTTTTCACTGCACAAGCAATGGATGAATAAATTTTCCTCTGACAGCATTAAAGCCCCCGTTACTCTCTGCACCCCATCCTTTCTCCCTGCACCCCCTCCCCACCCCACAAAGCAACTACTGTTACCAGTTTGGGAATCAGTTTTCTAGATCTTTCTCTTGGGGTCCACAGAAAATAGATGATAGGGTGTCTGTCACACTCGGTCACTCTGCAACCCGCTCCTGCCAGCCTCACTCCACAGACCTGGGTGGAGAACGTTCCAGGCCACAGCACGGAGGCAGCTTTGTTCCCCGCTCAAGGTATTCTGCAGTTCTGGTGCTGTCCCAGATGGAACCACCCCCCACCGATGGGGGTTTTTGTGCTTCACGGTGACAAGCACCCAGAGTTCACCTTTGTACACAGCCTAGCGTGTGCTCCGGCTTGTGTTCCGGGGCAGGTCACACGGAGAGGTGGAGGGTTGGTGACAGGCATCCCATATGGGCTCCGGTTCTAGTCCCGGCTGCTCCACTTCCAACCCAGCTCTCTGCTATGGCCTGGGAAAGCAATGAAAGATGGCCCAAGTCCTTGGGCCCCTGCACCCATGTGGGAGATCCAGTAGAAGCTCCTGGCTCCTGGCTTCAGATTGCCACAGCTCCAGCCATCGCGACCATCTGGGGAGTGAACCAGAAGATGGAAGACCTCTCTCTCTTTCTCTGTAACTCTGCCTTTCAAGTAAATAAATAAATCTCTTTTTTGTTAAAAGATTTATTTATTTATTTATTTGAAAGTCAGAGTTACAGAGAGAGAGGAGAGACAGAGAGAGAGAGGTCTTCCATCTGCCACTGGTTCACTCCCCAATTGCCCACAACGGCCGGAGCTGCGCCAATCCAAAGCCGGGAGCCACGAGCTTCCTCCAGGCCTCCCACGTGGGTGCAGGGGCCCACGGACTTGGGCCATCTTCTACTGCTCTCCCATGTATAAATAAATCTAAAAATGCAAACTTCCCCAGACCACGGCACGTTGTCCTCCCCAGTGGCGGAACCCGCTCCATTCCCGCCAGCGGGTAGAGGGCATCCTGTCCTGCACATCGGGCTGCCCTGACTTGCAGAGAGAGGCCTGCGCACCCCAGTCTCTATCACCCTGCTGACCGGGGTTTCCATCGGCGTGCCGATCCGCATGCCCGGCAGGGTTTTCTGAACGTCGGGGTTGCTGATGTGAGGGAAGAACTCGGATGGCCAGCACTGGGATGCAGTCGGTGAGGTCACCGCTTGGGGTGCCGGCGTCCCATGTCGGGTGCTGGTCCAAGTCCCAGTGCCTCTGCTTCTGACACTGCATTCCTGTCGGTGCGCACCCTAGGAGGAGGAGCGGGTGATGGCTCACGTGGCTGGGCCCCTGGACCAAGGTCCTTGCTCTTGGCTTCAGCCCCAGCTGTTGGCATTGGAAAGTGAACCAGGGGATGGGAGATCTCTATTTTTGACTTTTCCTCTCTCTGTGTGTGTCACCCTATGTTTCAAATAATGAATATTACACAAGGGGGAGGGACCCAGGAATTGAAGTCAGGTGACCTGACACTAGGCTCAACTCTGTCACCATCTGCTGTGTGACCCCGGGGACACTAATGTACTTCTCTGGTCTTGGCATACCCGCCAACAGGACCTCTCTGCTTTCTGTTTCTCTCTGCCTAAGCATTGTGGGTCCCCTGCCTCTTTGTCTCTGAGATCAAAGGTTTCTGGGTCCCCGGGGACCTGTTCATCCCCACCCCTCCCCCATCCCCCGCCAGGACCTGCAGTGCAGTGTCCAGCAGCTCACCCATGACAAGTGCCAGGCCCGCGTCCCACTTAGCCGTCACGCAAACCCTGCGAGTGGGACGTCAAACATAGGGCTCTGTTACTGCGTCCCACTTAGCCGTCACGCAAACCCTGCGAGTGGGACGTCAAACACAGGGCTCTGTTACTGCGTCCCACTTAGCCGTCACGCAAACCCTGCGAGTGGGACGTCAAACATAGGGCTCTGTTACTGTGTCCCACTTAGCCGTCACGCAAACCCTGCGAGTGGGACGTCAAACACAGGGCTCTGTTACGACTGTCTCTTCAACTCCAGGGAAGTAGAGCAGACTCAGTGTCAAAAACTTGAAAAATACACCGAAGGGCACAAGAGGTAGAATTAAAACATGGTTCTACAGCCCAGAGAGACCCACGGCTACCACCTGCGGCTAGATCGCTGATAAAATTGTGCACATATAATATTTTATATACATTTTTGCGTGAATTCTTAACATTATGTCATTTAACATTTTTTTTAGTGACTTCTTTCAGAAGGGCTGTGCCTGTTGGGTCCCCGCTGTTGAGTCACTGAAGGGAGCGGCTCTCGTCCACCTGGACGCATGCATGGGGCTCTCAGGGACGTACGAGCCCTGCTGTGGCCCCCAGAGGCCACCTCCCAATGCCTGCCTCTGTCCCCATCAGCAGAAAGTCAACTGCATTTCTAAAAAGTGAGCACCAGGGGGCACCACACACCAAAGGAACCGAACCCAGGCTGGGAGCCAGGCGTTGAACCGGGATTAGTCTTTCTCTTTATTACTTTGTTTTTATTTATTTGAAAAGCAGAGTGCACCTGTGCATGCATGTGCAGGAGAGAGAGACAGAGAAAGAGATCTTCCATCCACTGATTCACTACTCAAATGCTTGCCATTCCTGAGGCTGGGCCAGGCTAAAAGCAGCAGCCCAGAGCTCCATCCGGGTCTCCCACATGGGTGGCAGGGGCCCAAGCACTTGAAGCATCATCTGCTGCCTTTCCAGGATGCATTTGCAGGAAGCGGATTGGAAGTGGAGGAGCCAGGACTGGAACCAGCGCTCCTCCATGGGATGTGGGCTCCATTAGTGCACCACGAGGCTCCCCCCCTGGTTTTCCCTCGAGACTGGAGCCCTCCAGGCAGAAACGTCTCTCCTGGCTTCCTTGACATCCTGCTTTGTGCACTCAGGATCCTTCTAACCCAGAGCTTCAGGCAGCCTCAATCAACCAAGGGGAGAAAAAAAATCTGTATCCCCCCCGCTTTCAGTTTTCTCATCTGAACAACGGGATTCTTAATAGTTTCTGTCTCACTGGGCTGTTGTGAAGATTAAGATTATCCAACAGAAGTACTTAGCGCAGTGCCTGGGGCACTCAGTGCCGTGAGCGCTTAATCAGCCAGAGCAGCAGCAGCAGTGAGTTACTGTGGTTGAACTGTGTGAACATTCTAGAATCTCTCTCCCCCTGACTTGCTGATTCTGACCTCTTCCACAGAGGGTGTAGTGCTGGATCTGTCCAGCAGGGGGCGCTGTGGACATTTACCTCTTTTGCCCACCAGGGGCAGGAAGAAGCGCCTGCAGCCATGTCCAGGGATGGCCGTCCTGGAGGAGCAGCCCAAAGCCTTCTACCTGGCACAATAAACCGAGCTCTGGCCCCTCCCAAGCGCTCTTCACGGGAGCGGCTCTTCTCAGAGGTGGCGCCTGGCCTCCCCAGCTTGTAGCCTCATGCCAAAGCCGAATCTGGCGTTCCCGGCCCCCACCTGCCTTCCCTTTCTGTCCAGCCATGGGAACCACCATGCAGGCGCCAGCAGCCCCCCGGTGCTCTGCTGTGCCCCTGGCGGATGCATCTTGGGTCCTCTCTTCCCCTTAGATGCACGGAAGCCCTTCCCCCACTGCTCGTCTTCCAAGACCGACGCGGGTCCTACTGAGTTTGCCCCGTGCAGACAGCAACCGTGAGGTCTTGGGTGAGCTAGAGGGCATGGTGTTCACTGAGCACCAAGGTGGAGGGAGACTGAGTGCTGGGCCTTGGGTCTCCCTGGGGAGAGAGAGGCCACACTCAGGGGGGTGAGGACAGCTCTATCCATCCTGCGACAGAGGATGGGCAAACAGCTGCAGTGGCCGTCAGCAGGTGGTTTTTTTTTTCTTTGAAAATTTATTTGAGAGGCAGAGAGAGCGAGCAAGTGCTCTGCCAGGCCAAGGCAGGAACCTGGAACTCGATCGAGTTCTCCCTCGTGGGTGGCAGGAACTCGACCACCGCAGACATCATGGCTGCCCCCCAGCGTCTGCGTTAGCAGGAAGCTGGAGTCTGGAGATGGCGCTGGGCGCGCAAGCCAGGCAGGCAGGCGTCCTAACCGACAACAACCTCTAGGCCAGATGCCCAAACCCTGACTTCTTCCTGGGGTGGCCTTGAAACCCCAGCCTCCCCAGGCCTTTTGTCAAGGGTCCAGGTTCCCCCCCACGCGCAGCATGGGACCCTGCCTCTGTCCTCCATGGCCTCAGCGTCCTTTGTCAGCCAAATATCTGGTTGTTTCCTGTGTTGCCATCCACGCAGTGCGCGCACACCCCCTGCTGCTTAGTGCGAGAGGAGCTCAGAACCCCGGCTTCCTCCCTGTGCCCCCCACCTCCCGCCCCGTGCCAACTTTAACGCTGTCTGGGTTTGCAGGAAGCAGATACCAGGACTGGTGCCTGCTGAACCCCGGCCCTTGCCACCCCCACCCCGGGGAGATCTGCCACCTTTGGCATGTGCTTGTTACCCAGGTGCCGCCGGCAGGTCATCAGCTGTCACTGTGAACAAAGGAAAGCAAACGAACAGCAGCCGCTTCCCCGAGCCCTGGCGCTCTCGGCCGCAGGGACACACCTGGCGGTTTTCGGGGTAAGGCGGCTTGAGGTCCGCCCACGCGGTGGCCTGGGGACATCACGTGAGTCAGTGGGGGTGGGTACTCGTCCCTCTTGGTGGGGACAAAAATCTCTCTCTTTTTTTTTTAACCTTCACACGAAAGCAGCACATGCTGGCTGTGCAATCGTTGGAACTGGAGCTGTTTGCTCCGCCCTGCGGACAGCAGAGGTGTGCAGCTAGCATCCCCTTCCCCCAGAAGCCACGGCTGTGAACCTCATGGGGGTGCCCACAGACAGCGCTCACCCTGTTCATAGCCTGCTTTGTGTGAAAAAGAGAAACTCCTTGTGTGTCTGAGGGATCTCCCATCCCTGGGTTCAGGCCCCAGATGGCCAGGGCTGGGAGCCAGGAGCTCCATCCGGGTCTCCCACATGGGTGGCAGGGACCCAAGTCCTCGGACCATCACTTGCTGCCTCCCGGAGTGCGTCCTAGTAGGAAGTTGGGATGGAAGCCGAGCTGGGACTTGAACCCAGCCTCCCTACCCCCCATGCAGGATTCAGGCATCGTAACAGCTGGGCCCAGTGCCTACCCTGCAACCAGCCCTTTAAACCAAGCAGCGTGTTCACTGAGACTGACCCTGGGCTAGGCCACTTGTACGCAGGGACTCATCTCCTAAACCCATGAGGCTGACTGTTCACTGTTCCCATTTCACAGATGACGGTGCCTGACAGTCCAGGCCTCTTTGGACCTCAGAGGCAGTGGGAGCCGGGCAGAGCTGGGCCATTCTCTCCACCACAGGACAAACCACTCTCTGGCTCAGGGCCCAGGTCTTCCCGTCTGTAAAATGGGGGGCTGGGCCTGTTAGTGAAGTGGCACAGTCTTGGCTGTGGCACCATCTATGCCCTGGACGCCACATTAGGCTCTGCCCCTCCACCCCCCCCCCCGAAAGGCAGAGAGAGCGAGAGCGAGAGAGAGAGAGCGAGAGCGAGCAAGCTTCCATTTGTTGGTTCACTCCCCAAATGCCTGCAAGAGTGGGGCAGGGCCGTGCTAAAGCCAGAGACCTGGAACTCCATCCGGGCCTCCCACGTGGGTGCAGGGGCCCCGGCCTCTTGGGCCGTCTTCTGCCGCTTTCCCAGGTGCATTAGCAGGGAGCTGGATCAGAAACAGAGCAGCTGGGATGGAGGGTGGTGCTGCATGCGGCGGCTTAACCCACCGCCCCACAACGCCAGCCCCGTCCAGTGCGTCCTCACCCAGGGTAAGAGACGCATTCTGCGTCGTGACCTGGAGACGCACCTGTGATGGTGAGGAACCGGAATGGACATTGCGACCTGCGCGAGCGGGCCCTGGAGTAGGAGGTGCGCTCCGGCGCTGTCTTCTCCCGCGCCTTGCCGCAGATTCTGCCTGCAGCCTCCACTCTGCTCTCGGGACTCAGGAGGGCTCACTCGGGACCTGGAGCTGGAAAGGCGAAGCTCAGGCCCTCCTGGGTCTGCCCCGCAGAGCCCTTGGCCATGGGGCCAAAGTCTTTCTCTTGTGGTCCCCCGGGATGCCAGCCCCTGGCTGTGAGCCCATTTCAAAGCAGAGGCAACTGAGGACCTGGTCAGGTCCGCAGGGGTCACCCGGACCACCCAGAGGCAGGTGCCGCGGGGAGCTGGGGGCTGCTGTGTTGACCCCTGCCCCTGCTGTATGGGTCATTACCCTGGGAGCAGGACCTGCGGGGAGCCCATAGCATAAGGCTTAAGTCATTTAATCCTCAAGGCAGCTGCACAGGGGAGAGTTAGGAGCCCCTTGTTACGGAGGCAGCTGGTGCCCAGAGAGACACGGGGCTTGGCCACGGCCACACAGCCTGTGAGGAGGCACGCGGGTTTGGCTGCGTTTCCAGAACCCAGCTCAGAGTCTGAAACACAGCAACAAATTCCCAAGGAAGGTGCCTGCCCGGCTGACCCACTGCCCTCTCTTCTCTGCCTTGGCTCTGGGATTGCTCTGTGCCGGGGACGCCTGGGGGCAGGGCAGACGCCAGGATGGTTGGAGGCTGGCTGGGGTTCCGCCTGGGCGAGGGTCCCTGGGCTGAGCTTGCTGCTGAGTTTCGGTTCCAGGTCCCTGCATGCTCGCCCGGCCCTGCCCTGTCAGCTGAGAGGGAGGGAGGGAGGGACCCAGACCGCTCCCCTGGGCTGGGGCGGAGGAGCTGGCCGGCGCCTGTGTTCACTGCACCTGGCCCACCCCCTGCCACTCCCCGCTCACCTCTCCCAGGCCCTGCTCTGGGGCCTCCGGTGGGGCCCGAGAAAGGCTGGTCCCACCTCCAGCCTGAGTCAGGTTCCTGTTCCCGGGGGGCCCCTCGCTTCGCGATTGCTGCCCCTTTCCCAGGGGGGACACAGCAGTAGGCGAGCTGGCTGAGCCTCAGGTCTAATCTCAGTGCTGAGCAAACAGAGATGGGTGGAAGGGAGCGGGGGGCCCTGGAAGCCCAAGGCGGACACTGCCTTCCCAGCGCAGGAGAGGGCCTGACCTCCCAGGAGGAAGCCGGGTGCTGACTCAGGAGATGGCTTGGGACCTAGAGGGGAGGAGTGCAGGAAGCCAGGGCAGCGAGCCAACAGCCGGCGTCCACAGGGCACTGCACAGTGTGGATGGTGCCAAGTGGCCTAGGGGTGTGGCATTTTCACCTCCACCCTCCTCTCTGCCATCTGCACCCTACCTCTGCTCTCTAGCTGGCTCCACACTCCCTCCCTCCAGGAAGTCTTCCTGGGTTGACCCCACAGACACTGCCTGGCAGGGCTTTGCACCCTCTGTAAGGAAAGGAGATGAGACAAGACCCCCATGGTGTGGACACAGCAGGGCTCTCCTAGCCAGACCCAAAGCGTGGTGTCTCTCCTTGGAAACAGTCCTACACACACACACACACACACACACACCTATCAGTACTTGATAGTCTACCTTGGTTTAGGCTGGGAACGGATGTTTCCAAAGTGACTTCTGGAGGATGCCATCCGTATTTCCCCACCTACCACCCAACCGCCTCCCCAGAACAAGGCGTCCCATGGTCAGAGAGATTTGGGGATTAAATGAGGCAAATCCTGTTTTTTCGCTGCAGGCTTGCTCAGATCTTGGGTCTCCAAGCATCTGTACGCTCCCCAGTTTGCTTGATCTTAGGATTTTATTCAGTCTTGTGGGCCTGGAGTGCCACTGATCACCAGTTGAGAAATGCTGAGATGTAGAATGTTCCAGAACATTCAGGCTGAACGTAGCAATCACGTGTGACAACCACACACCATACTTCCATGGACGGAGGGCTTACTGTGTCTAACATTATGGGCTGTATTTCAGCAAATTCTTAAAATAACTGGTGCTTTGAGTATTATTCTGGAAGGAAGGAAGAATACCTAGGTCATCTGGGTGGGTTAATTTACCATTTGCCAGACTATGGACTGTGCATTAGCAGAATGGTGACATAAAGCAGTTATTACCCCGCAGGCACAGGCACTGGCCAGTGGTTGAGACGGGCGTGTCCTGAGGTCCCCCAGTGGGTTGGGCATGAGTCCTTTACTCCCTGGATGGGAGGGTAGGGGGTGGGATCTTGGAGTGACAAGGAGAGTGCTGCTCTCTGATTGGGTAGCAGCTGGAGACTAGGAAACTGGTGAGTTCTGATTGGTTGCTAAGTAGAGCTGGGGTTGCTGCTAAACTTTAATTGGATGACTTACCCAGGAATAGTCAGTCCATTGCTAAATTCTGATTTGCTAAATGTATGTATGTCCGGGTACCCCAGGGTCAGCTGGGGCTGGGGGACCTTAGGACAGCGGCTGTTTACCAACCAACTGGGAAGTGTTTCCGTTAATTGCCAGCCTTGCGGGAGCACAAGAGCTGGGTGTAGGTCCTGACTGAGCCACGGTAAATACCTTGCTGCCCACCGGGAGGGGGAGGGATGCCAGATCCCAGCTCCCATCAAGGATGGCGCTTTGGTCTCCTTTGCCAACTGAAAGAGCCCAGGGTAGAGGCCAGGACATGCACTTTGAAGTCAGGTAGCTCTGAGTGCAAATCCCACGTAGACTCTTTCCAGCCCCATGTCCCAGGGAAAGCTCCTCACCCTCTCGGGGCCTCAGTTTCCTTGTCTGTGAAATGGGGAGGCCACGGTGCTCATCTCACAGCCTTCACCTCCCAGTGCGCTTTTCTGGACATCATCGGACATTACTTAGAACGAGGCTGGAACATACCACGAGAAATAGCAGCGTGAGCAGCTTCAAGTCCTGCCAGGTCGGTTTCTGCAATGCATCACCCATGAGCTGACGCTGGGATACCCGGGCAGAGGAGTATGTAGCACTGGGGCCGCAGGTAAGTGTCCACTTGGGGTGCCTGCACCCTGTGTCGGAGTGCCTGGTTCTAGTCCCAGCTCCTCTGCTTCCTACCCAGCTTCCTGCTAATGTACACCTCGTGAGGCAGCAGACGATGGCTCAGGTCCGTGGGTCCCTGCCTCCGGGAGACCTGGACTGAGTTCCAGGCTCTTGGCTTTGGAGTGGCCCAGCTATTGCTATTGCAAACCTTTGGAGGTTAACCAGAGGATGGAAGAGCTCTCCCCAGCTGTCTCTCCGTGTCTCTCCACTCTTCAAACAAAATGAAAATAATTAAAGAACTGATTTGCAAAAGAAATATACTTAGCCAATCAGAATTCAGCGGTGGGCTGTTCCTAGAGAGGTCATCCAATTAAAGCTCCGCAGTGTGCTGCCCCATTTCTACCTGTCGACCAATCAGAATTCAACAATTTCCTAATCTCTAGCTGTTATCCAATCAGAAGTTGTCAATATCCAGACAACATTGTTGTTTATCCAATTAGAACTGGGAGCTTGGTCAATGGACCAGGGGCAGCAGGCATGGCCAGGAGCTGGCCACGCCTCCAGAGCTCCCTGGGCAAGGCTGGGGGGCCGGGGGACGCGACTGTCAGGGTCCTGCAGGCTCCCAGCTTTGGGGCTCTGTTCCCATCACCTGGCACTGCCCAGGTCCTGCTCTGCTCCTCAGCCAACACCCGACGTGGAACCAGACAAGGCCCACCTTGAACTTGCCCCTCGTCCCCCCAAAGCCTGTTCCAGCACCAGTGGGAGCTCCGCTGTGGGCTCGGTCTGAAGCCCCTGCTGGCCCTCTGGCCCTTAGAAATCTTTCTTCCCTGGGCAATTTCCATATGCAAAACCATAACCGCAGAACCACAGAACCATGAACTTCCCAGGCTTCTGCAAGAACAGCAACACCTGTTACAAGGGGGCTTCAGAAGCTTGTGGGAAACGTGTATTATGGAAAAACCACTCGTGCGTTTCAGAACTGTGCGCACCAGGGCAGGCACTGTGGTGCAGCAAGTTACTTCAAACCTGCCACTCAGGATACCACATCTCCTATCAGAGCACCTGCTCCTTCCAGTCCTGGCTGCTCCGCTTCCAATCCAGCTCCTTGCTAACGCGCCTGGGAAAGCAGCAGAAGACCGCCCAAGCCCTTGGGTCCCTGCCACCCACGGGACAGACCCAGATGAAGTCCCAACACCTGGCTACGGCCCGGTCCAGCGCCACGCATTTCAGCCATTTGGGAATGAACTAGCAGATGGAAGAACTCTCTCTCTCTCTCTCTCTTCCTCCCCTCCTTTCTCTCGCTCACTCTGCCTTTCAAATGCACAAATAAATCTTTAAAAAATTTGCACCGCCATGCAGTTATCGTTTAATTTCTTTTTTCCACGTATCTTTTGAAGTGTGCTTGTCCCAAATAGCACTGTGCGTGTGCCAGACCCTGGAGCCAACACCGCTCGGTAGCTCACGTCATCCGCCCCCAGCTCTATCCTTGCTCCCTATAGGAAACGTAAGCGAGGCCAGAGTGCTCGAGACACAGACATGCAGCTGACACGTGTGTGGCTGCACAGCCGTGCTGTCTGCCAGGGCAGCCTGCGGCCTGTGTCGAGAATCAGAGTTGAGGTTTGCGGCGAGGGGATAATGTGTGGACACCCCAGGTTCTGAAGACTCGGTATGACCAACGAAATGTCAGATATCATGTTCGCATTTTTGCTATTGATCCATGATAAAATAATACTTTAGAGATGGTGGTTTAAATGAAGCATATGATTAGCATTAATTTCACTTTTGTCTTCTTTCCGGTGGGCTGCAAGTTAAACTCATTTATGTGGCTCATGTTTCCGCTGCACAGGGCTCTTCTACATGTCGTGCTCACAAGCACTCTGCTAGACCGCCTGTGCTTTGGGTGAAGGGGGTGGTGGAGGTGATGGTGGAGGTGGTGACAGTTGATGGAGGTGATGAAGGTGGTGGTGCTGGTGATGGAAGATGGAGGTGATGATGGTGGTGGTGGAGGTGATGATGGTGATGGCAGAGGTAGTGGAGGTGGTGGAGGTAGTGGAGGTGATGATGGTGGTGGAGGTGGTGATGGTGATGGTGGAGGTGGTGATGGCGATGGCGGTGGTGATGGAGGTGATGATGATAGGAGGTGGTGGAGCTTATGATGATGGTGATGGGAGGTGGTGGAGGTGATGATGGTGGTGGTGATGATGATGGGAGATGGAGGTGATGGTGGTGGTGGAGGTGGTGGAGATGGTGAAGGGAGATGGAGGTGATGATGGTGATGGCGGAGGTGATGGAGGTGATGATGGTGATGGTAGAGGTGGTGATGGCGATGGTGGAGGTGGTGATGGCGATGATGGTGGTGATGGAGGTGATGATGATAGGAGGTGGTGGAGGTGATGATGGTGATGGCAGAGGTAGTGGAGGTGATGGTGGTGGAGGTGATGGTGGTGATGGTGGTGGTGGAGGTGGTGATGATGATGGGAGATGGAGGTGATGATGGTGGTGGTGGTGATGATGGTGATGGAGGTGATGATGGTGATGGAGGTGGTGGAGGTAGTGATGGGAGATGGAGGTGATGATGGTGATGGCAGAGGTGGTGGAGGTGATGATGGTGGTGGAGGTGATGGTGGTGGTGGAGGTGGTGATGGGAGATGGAGGTGATGGTGATGGGAGATGGAGGTGGTGGTGGTGGTGATGGAGGTGATGGAAGATGGAGACGGTGAAGGTAGTAGAGGTGATGATTGTGATGGAGGTGGTGATGGAGGTGGTGATGGTGATGGTGGAGGTGGTGGAGGTGGTGATGGAAGTAGTGGAGGTGATGGAGGTGATGATGGCAGTGGTGGTGAGGTGGTGATGATGGTGATGGGAGATGGTGGAGGTGGTGATGATGGTGATGGGAGGTGGTGGAGGTGGTGATGGTGGAGGAGGTGGTGATGGTGATGGCAGAGGTAGTGGAGGTGATGATGGTGGTAGAGGTGATGATGGTGGTGGTGGTGATGGTGATGGGAGATGGAGGTGGAGGTAGTGATGGGAGATGGAGGTGATGATGGTGATGGCAGAGGTGGTGGAGGTGATGTTGGTGATGGAGGTGATGATGGTGATGGCAGAGGTGGTGGAGGTGATGATGGTGGTGGAGGTGGTAATGGGAGATGGAGGTGATGGTGATGGGAGATGGAGGTGGTGGTGGTGGTGATGGAGGTGATGGAAGATGGAGACGGTGAAGGTAGTGGAGGTGATGATTGTGATGGAGGTGGTGATGGTGATGGCAGATGTGGTGGAGGTGGTGATGGCAGTGGTGGTGAGGTGGTGATGGTGGTGATGGGAGATGGTGGAGGTGGTGATGGTGGAGGTGGTGATGGAGATGGAAGTGATGACGGTGACGGTGGTGCAGGTGGTCCTGAGGTTCACGGGGTGACGATTGTAGGGTGATTGGTGGGGGAAGCCATCTTGCTATGATTTGTGTCTTTTCACAATTCATATGCTAACACCCGACCACGAAGGTCATGGTCTCAGCAGGTGAGACCTCCAGGAGGTGAGCAGACCATGAAGACAGAGCCCCATGGAGGGGTCAGGGCCCTCATTAAAGAGGCTTTGAGGGGCTGGGCTTGAGGTGTGGTCACATTTACCATTTTGCCTGATTGCCAAATGGGCCTCAGAAGCTCTGTCCTGAGCACCCTGTATGCAAACTCTTACTCCCGGCTCGGCCTCACCAGCTTTTGCTAGGATGTGTGCAGGAGCCCAGGAACTGCCTTCCCACAACCCCAACCGGGACCAGAACCCGGTGTGCTGGCACCGCTAGGCGGAGGATTAGCCTGTGAGCCGCGGCGCCAGCCAGTCACCTGTTTAATTCATGCTTCTCCTTTGCCTCTCGGTCTAAATGCCACTTCCTCAGGGAAGCCCTCCCTGACCACCACTCAGCCTGGGCTCCCACAGGACACCACTCCTCCTTTTGCCCACACTTTGTGTGCCTTGGTGGCGGGGTGGTTTTTATTCCCAGAGTGATAGCCAGCCTGTGGAAAGTTCAGCGGAGCCACACAGGGGATTTACATTCTTCAGATGTCACTCTGGCTGCGTGAGCCGAGGCCTGCGGCAGGGCGGCAGGCGGCAGGGTGGCACGGCCCCGGGACACCGGGCAGCTGGGGGCGGAGGCTGTGTTTCCACAGAGACCCGAGGGAATGGCTGCTGGAGCCCCGGGGCGGGGGCACCAGGGTTTTGACCTGAGCAGCTGGAGCGATGGAGGCGGCCAGCTTCGGCTGCGCCGGGAAGGCTGGGGACTGACAGGCACGGGGCGTGCAGGCCGTGTTCGCGTGGAGCTTGTTGACCAGAAGGACGAATCCGGACCAAGGCGCAGGCAGAGGGTCCGGAGAGGCACACGCTTGGCAGTCACCAGCGCAGACACGGGACAGGGCCGCCCGGCCCAGGGCCCTTCCTTGGCTCTCCCGGCAGGTGCTGCTGGGGGCGGGCAGCCAAGGCGGGGTGGGGTCTCTGGGGAGATGTGGAGCCCGCTCCCCTCCTGCCCCCTGCCCTGGCCCCGTTCCCTGGGCAAACAGCCGCATTGCAGCCGGGTAGAGCAAACACGACGCCTTCCAAGGCAGCGCCAGGCCCCCAGGAGGGGTTTCTTGGCCTTTTCTTTAACTTTCACAACTGGCTCCATGCCAAGAATGTGTCCCGGGCTCTCTCCCTGGGCCTCTCCCCACCACCCACTCCTCCCCAGGGGAGCGGGAGCCCAGCGTGAGAGCAGAGCCCCTGGGCTGGGAGGCCTGGGAAATGGCCGGGGCTGCCCAGCGGGCCTGGGCTTCCTCTTCCCTCCCACACAGCCCTGGGCTGCCCTGCGTGTGGGCTCCGGCACGGCACTGCTGGCTTGGAGACCCGGCTCACCACCTCTGGCTGTGTGACTTCAGGGAAGTTACTGCCTTCTCTGTGCCTCGGTCTCCTCACCTGGGAAATGGGGACAATCACGTGTTGCCATGCACGCTGAGTTAACACGGATAAGGCTCAGGATGACGCCTGGCAAATAGGAAGCAGGCAGTGAATGACAGCAGCGCCCATGACTCTCCCGGGTGGGGTCAGGAAAAAGACCCCAGGCCCCCGGAGGCCCTGCCTGAGCTGCAGGCCAGCCCCACCCTTATCACCTCGTCCTGAATGACCTGGGTCTCCCATTGGTACGGAACCCTGCCCCCAGCATGTGGCTGCGTGGAGGTTTGTGCCGGGCCCAGAGTCCTCGGGGACTGGTGAAAACCAGAGACCCCCCCACCCCAGGCTCCCTATTTGCAGCTCGGGCCTCGGAGCGCTCAGCCCGGGCTGAGCCATCGGCAGATTCTTCACCCAGACTCACTCTGAAATCTCTCGCCGGGCTCCATGGGACCCCCAGGCTAGCCAGGACCTCTTCCTGCCCGTACACTTTGACCTTTGGGGGCTCAGCCTCCTCCCCCAGCCCTGCCCCTGCTCTTCCCCAGTGCCCCTCATCGGGGGCAGGAGAGTGCCTGGTGCCGAGTTGTGGCGACAGCTCTGACTGCCCGCTGGGAGCCCGCAGCATGTCCCCGCACTCCGCCAAATGTCCCCAGCTGCGAGCCACTCCCTGGAGGGCCGTGCGTGCCCAGGGACTGGCTCGGGGCCCTGCTGTGCTCACGGGCTGCCAAGTGGGCCGGGGCCGCTGCCCAGAGTGGGATTCCGGGGGGACATTGGAAAGACACAGCCCTCGTGACAAGAGGTGCCTGGGAAGCTGGAGCCGACTCGGGCCAGTTCTCCCGCCCAGTGCTTCTCACCCCAGGGAACGACAGCTTCCAGTTCATTCAGGCCAAGCCCTGAAGCCCTCTTACCTCTCTGCACCCCCTCTGCAAGCCCCAGCCCCCCTTGCACTGGGCACCCTGTGGGACCCTGTAACCTGTGGCCGTAGGCAGACACCCACTCCTTCCTGGGGCCTCCACCGGCCTGGCCACACCCCCCCTTTCTCCTGGCCCAGCTGGGAGAACCCCTGGGAAGGGGGTGTGACCACTGTCCCTCCTGCCCTTGGCTCTGAGGGACGCCCCGCCTGGCACGCAGGACCTCTGTGCCCATGGGCTGGTGCCTCCACACGGGTCTGCTCCCTGCCTTAGGCCACTTCTGTCCCTTAGCCCCACCTCTGTCCCTTCATCCCACCCTGTCCACTGGCAGCCTTGGTTTATTGATCTCTTCCCAGCACTGCTGCTTCCCTGGGGCCCAAGGCAGACCCCTGCACTCAACAAGGGCCCAGGGAACTGTGGGGCCCAGTGACCCCACCCCACGGTTCCTTCCTGCGGCTCCTGCCCCCACCCCTGCCCCCGGGGGGAGCCTTCCCTCTGGCTCTGTCTGCTCCCTGGGCTCAGCCCGGACCCTGTCATTAGCTTGTATTCCCGTTTGATGTTACCAGTTCCATTTTCTCAGACTCTCAGGGAGCTCCTGGAGGCTCCTGCTGCTTTCTGTGTCCCCCACAGAGCACGGGACAAAGAAGGTTCTGGAGAAGTGCGGATGGGGACAGCAGGTGCCCAGGGAGAGACGAGGAGGGCCCTGGCGTTTTCTCATTGTCTTGGGGCCAGTGTGCATCATCCGTGCGGCTCAGACACCTGCACACGCTGGGGTTTTTGTTTTCATTCCTTAATTTCCAGGCAGCTAGGCAGAGGTGCCATCTGCTGGCTCCTTCTCCAGACGCCTGTGACCACCGGGGCTGGGCAGAAGCCAGGAGCTGGGGGCTCCGTCCAGTCTCCCATGTGGGTAGCAGGGATCCAAGCACTTGAGCCGTCAGCTGCTGCCTGCCATGAGGGTGAGGCCAGGACCGAGACCCAGGCGCTCGGACACGGGATATGGCTATTCCAAGCTCTGGCAATAAAGTCTTTAGCTTGCCTCCCATGGCCCCGGTGGGCCTGTAACCACATTGAACTACAGCAGTGTTCCGGGCAGGGTCCAGGCTTGGGCCTGGAGAGACCGCAGCTGCACTTGCGTTAGCTGGAGCCCTGTGCTGCTCCGTGTGAGGCTGGCTACTCCCCGGTGAGGCCGAGAGGAGACTGAGACAGGCCCAGCCAGGCCCAGCCTCTCGGTCATTGTCGGCCCCTGAAGCTGGCCACACAGGCGAGGCCGCTGGGCCCTTCACACAACCTGGCTGCTGGCCAAGAACCGATGACCAAGTGACCTCGGCCAATGCCCAGTGGTGCTGAGGAGCTGGCCAGCTGACTCTGCCTGAATTCCTGACTCACAAAAGCACGAGAGATCACAAGATGCTGGCTTCCAAACCTCCGGCTTTGTGACAGGTTACGGGGACACAGGTCAGCGCTGACCCGTTGAGGGTGGCTGCCTAGGACACTGCCTTGGGCGGGCATCTGAAGCTGTGACTGGGTTTGGTTTGGTGGGGAAGGGTTCTGTGATCTATTAGTGAGGCCTGCCGTGGGCACAGGAGTGGAGATGGGGCAGTGACCCATGCTGCCCTGTTCCACATGAATTCATTTCATTGTCATGAGCGGGGATTAGCATCCCCATTCATGAAGGTGGAGAATGGGACAGAGGGGTCAGGTGGCATGAACAGGGTCCTTAGCCACGGGGAGACAGCACAAAGCCCCACCGGCCACACTTCTCCGGCTGAACCAGACAAGGACACAGCCCCCCTCTTTGCCAGACCTCTTGACCATGCCTGGCTTGACTCTGGGGCTGGGGATGGCGGGCACCAGGCCAGCGTCACCAGGGCTCCAGCACGGCTGGGCTTCGGCTTCTGTCATGGGAGGCTGCCCCTTAGGTATCTCCCAGGGGTGGAACCAGAGGCGTTTGTAAAGAGCTTAATGAAATACCCGTTTCACAGCTCCCGGCGCCAAGCGCAGCCCAGGGCCCTGCGCGCTTCCTCGAGAGCAGGTGTAAAAGTCTTTCCCGGCTGGCAGTCAGGAGCCTGCGGGGGGGGGGGGGGGGGGCAGGCAGAGGGAGGAGCAGGCTGGAGGGCGCAGGCCCTGGTCCATTCCCTCCTTCCTTCCTGGAGGCGTGAGCTTGGACAAGGGACTTCGTCCTTCTGTCCCTCAGCGTTTTCAGCGGTTGGTTGGGGACGATGACGCTGACTGCGTGGTCATTGTGCGGACAGAGGATTTAATTCATCGAAGTTCCTAGAACAAAGCTTGGGACACACAGGTGTTTATTATATGCTTCCTGTTGAATGAATGAATGAATGGAAGGATGGTTGGGTAACTGCTGAGGTGGGGCTCAGGTCTGGCCCGCACCACTTGGGAGGCTCTGTCCCCGCCACAGCTGGCACGAGTGGCCACTTCAGATGTGTGTGCTGGAAACATCGTCCAAGTCCACTTACGGAAGAGTTCCTATGCATGATAATAAAACCCATACAGCACATTCCGGAGCAGGTGGAATTCATTCCCGTGATGCTCATTCCTCGGCGCCTGGGACCCCGTATCAGGCAGCCTCATCTGTGAACCAGGAAGGAGCAGTAAAGATCTCGGCGCGCACGACAGCGGCAGGAGAAAGTTCACGGCCGGCGCCCACGACTTCCTCCCTGGCCGTGCTCTCCGACCGGCATCTTTCACCTAGCCTCAGTGTCACCGGTGATTTCCAAGCAGTGGGGCAGAGACAGTTCCATCCCATCCTTGGCGTGGGAGGGCGAAGTCCAGGTGGTCACCGCAGGCCCCCTGGAGGCGTGGCCGGTGCACGCGGCTGGACCTCGGCAGCCCCGCAGCCTGGCGTTTGACCCCCCCACTCTCAGCATGCTGGGTGGGGGCTGGGGGTGGGGGCGGTTGCTATGAGCCAGCTGTCACTCACAGAGGACTGAACAGGTACCGAGGGTTCCTGCACACTGCCTCAGTTTCCCCCATAGTCGGCCTGGGAGGCGGTGTTCTTACTGCCTCACCCCAGAGCCTCTGCTTTGATGGGCACTGCCCTGGCTGTCCCGGGCCTCGAAGGACATTTTGCAGGCTCCCTGGCCTCTGCCCACATGGGATGCAGGGAGCGCCCCCACTGTTAGGTTTGGAGTAGCTCCAGGTGCTGGCCTTTTGTACCCTCAGGAAGGAGAGACAGGAAAAGGAGGCGGAGACCGACCTCCACAGAGACAGGTTGCTTTATCTGAAGCAAAGAGGTTGGCGAGAGCCTGCTCTTGTGGAGATGGCGCCGAGAGCATGCTTAGAGCTCAGGTTTTAACTGGTCGGGAGGGAACTTGTCACTGGGGGGGGGGGAGAAGGCAGCTGGCAGAAGAGGGGGGGCTCTTTGGAGCCCCCGGGGACCCCCTCTTTTCTGTTTCGCAGCTGCCCTGTGCAGCTCATCTGCTTTGCCTTTTGCTTCGCAAGGAGCCTAGAAGGATCTGGTTGAGCACCAAGGGTCTCAGTAAAAGGGAGGAAATGGGGGGGGGAGTGGGAGAAAAGATGTGACCGCCCCCACATGGGGACAACCAGACAGCAGCCAGTGTCCCCGCTGAGGACCCTGTTGGAGACAGGAGCCTTGTCAGAGTCAGGCCATGCAGCGGGGGCTGAGCCGGGCTTGTAGGTGGGTGCTCGGGGTGCACAGTCACCCCCAGACCCTGCTGTGAGCCATGCCGGCTCAGCTCTGCAGTTCTTAGGTTGCTGTTCTCAGCCCTGGGCCCTTGGGCTTTGCGCCTGGGGACAGACCCCAGCCGGTCCCCTGGGTCTCCCTGACAGTCCTCTTGTGTGTTTCCAAGGCAGCCTCCTCCCACTTCCCCTCCACAGGCACAGGCAGCAAGGGAGGCCCCTCCTGGGGTCCCAGGGCCCCGTTCTGGTTAGGCAGGGTCTCCTCAAGGAGGGGCTGCCTGAGAAGAAGCGAACCCCGCACGGCACCCGCATCGGGCATGGCGGGGTTCCCCTCTGTGCCGTGTGAAGGCAGGCGGCAGGGGCTAACCACCCAGCTGCCCCAGTCGTACGGCGAGGCCCTGTGGGGAGGGCCTGAGGCTGCAGGGGCTCCCTGGGGAAGGGGGTGGGCGTGATGGGTGACCTCAGAGCGGGGAGTGTGCCAGGTGTTCTGTCCCTGCCTTGGGTGGCGGGAACCAGGTCCCCAGGCAGCTCCTGGGTCGGGAAGACGAGACTTGGACAAGAGGAGAGGCCTCCGTGCGCTTCTGTGACCTGGCCCTGGAGGGGTCAGCGTGCTCTGGGCCAGGTGCCCTGGGCGACACAGCAGCCTCTTGCACGCGGTGGACAGAGAGCCGGGCATCCGTGGACGTGGCCGAGCCCAAGGCTGAGGGGTGTGGCAGGTGGCACCGGCCTCTGTCTGGCCTTGGTTAAAGTTCTCAGCTGTGCTTTGGCCTGTGAAGGACAGAGCGCCCTCCATGAGGAAGGCGGGGATCAGTGAGAGTCCCCCAAAGTGGCCATGAATCTGCCCCCTCTGTCAGCAGCCGTGGAGGTGGGGGTTCTGCTCTCAGAGCCCCCAGAGAACACCCCTCCCGGAGGCGCACGCTGGCTCTCACCCCGAGACGGAGGGGTCCGGGAAGACTCAAAACGCTGTCCCCAGGATCCGGGGCGGGGCTGGCCGCTTTCAGCTGCTCCTGGGCTCCGGGCACAGCTGCTTCTGCAGGGTCAGTGTTTGACTCCTGCTGTTGAACGAGAACATTTTCCCGGCAGTGGGCGGCTGGTGGGAGTCGGCTCGTTCCCGTGCCAGAGCAGAGCAAAGCCCCCTGCCCCTGTGTAGGTGCTGCTCTGGGGAGAGGGACGAGAAGTCACAGGCAAAAGTGCAAGATGTGTTCTGGGAAGGAAGTGGAGTGGGGGGGTGGGGGGGGGCGGCCAGGGAGGAGGCAAGGGGAAGGTGCTTTCTGGGAAAAGCTTTGAAGCAAAGGGGCGTTCCAGCCAAGGGATGTCAGGAGAGAAGATTCCAGGCAGTGCAAAGGCCCTGGGGCAGGCATGTGTCTGTTACAGCCAAGCGGCTGGAGCAGGGCCAGCGCAGGGCGAGCCGGGGGCGGGGGTGGGCAGAGGGGTGGCAGGTGCAGGCCATGGATTCCTCTCAGGACACAGGCCACAACACACAGTATTAACAGTGGTGATTTTGGGGAATATGAGTTAAGTCGTTCGTCTTTACTTTTTTTTGTTTTTAAATTTATTTGGGAGGAAGAGACAGAAAGAGAAAGACAGAGAGAGCTCCCATCCTGTGGTTCACTTCCCAAATGCCCACCATGATGGGAGCTGGGCAGGCTAAAGTCAGGAGCCAGGAACTCATTCCTGGTCTCCCAGATGGCTGGCAGGGATCGGATCACGTGAGCTCTCTCTCCTGCCCCGCGGAGCCGGAGTCAGGAGCGGGAGCCGGGGGCTGAACCCAGGTCCTCCGAAGTGGGATGCAGCTGTCCTAACCAGTGTGCTACCCACCGGGCTGGACGCCACTCCTATTGCTACTTTTTTGTTGTTGCTGATTTGTCTGTTCATACAATTAACACATATTGCTAAGAAACAGAAAAAGCCTTCCGGTGGTCGTCTTGCCTTACAGAAGTATGTGTTTTGGGGGCTGAGTTTGGCTCATTTGTCCTATTCTTTAAGGCAATTCTTAACACAGCACAAAAGTTTGATCTGACTTTGGGAGAGGGGTGTGTGTGTGTGTGTAAGTAAATAAGGCAGGGTGAAAACAAACACTTGTGTTGAAAATACAAAACAGCATACATTTGTGAAGTGGGAAATGTGTTTTCCAGCACTCCAATTATTTATTTTCTGAAACATTTAACCCTTTCTTTACAGGGTACCCAGCCCACGTTGGATTAGGAAAGCTGTGGAACGTTGGCGGCTGCCGTGGGCGAGCGCCGGGCGGGGCGCGGAGCCTGTTTTGCGGGGCGTCTGCTGGGGTCTCCGCTCACGTGGGCTGCACTCACCCGCGGCAGACGCCGGACCCCAGGTCGCTGCTCCCCGCCCTTCTCCGCAGACTCCTCAGCAGTCTCACCGACCTGCTCAGGGCCCATGGAGGTGTCTTCAGCTAGGTCGCTGGAAGTGGGTGCTGGGCGGGGGTCGTCCAGCAGTTACCGGGTGGGCTCGGGTTGCTGGCTTCCGGTTGTCAGCACTAATTACGGGCAGACAGACCTGCCCCTTTCGCCAACGTCGGGGGAGAGATCTTTGTTTTCAGTGTGGTCCGCGGTGGTCTGAACGGGTTCTCTTGGAAGGCCGATCTCCACGCTGAAGGGCCCCTGTCACGTGGTCGGCTCTCGGGAACAGTACCACCCTTGCCAGGTCAGTAGCTTCCCTTCAACCCGGCTGTCAGGGCCGTTTTTCACTCCACGCGCGTGGATCTCTGCCCGCTCCTTCACCGGCCTCCTGCCGGCCGCCGACCCGGGCCTGGTGCTGCTCAGGCGCCACCCGGCTACTGCAGGTGATCGCAGAGTGCAGGGAATGCTCGCTCCCGGGCCGGGCGCTGGCTGGGAACACCGTCCTGAAGCCGGACTTCCGGTCCTGTTCTGTCCCTGTGAGCAGGCTTCTGACCCACCCGGGGCTCCGTGTTCTCAGCCACAAGGGACGGACGTGGCAGGGTTGGCACAGGACACAGAAGCCGTTCGGGGTATGTGGGGCAGGAGGGGTTTAACGCGGGAATCAGAGGAAGGAATGGCTGGGAAGGCCGAGGGCGGAGGCTGGTGCTCGGACCTCCCGGGGCCAGGTCCAGAGGGAGCCCTCCCGGGGTATTACTCTGGGGCTGTGCTCAGCACACACCCCTAACTGCCGATCGCGGGGCTGGCGGAGACTGGGGAGCCACCACAGCCACGCACAGGGCCCCTGGGATGTGCTGGAGACAGCTCTTGTATCTTCCCGCCCTGGCTGACCCGGAGGGACCACCGAAGGGAGAGGGAAAGGGGCTGTGGTGCTCCTGCAGCTTCAGACACTGCACTCAAGCCCCTCCTAGGCCGGACCTTGGTTCCCCTCCAGGACCCGAGACTCGAGGCGGCCGGTTCGCTTTCCAACCCCTTCCACAGAGGCTGGTGCTGAGACAGATGCCAAGAGGAAGGGTCTGGTGCAGGGGACATGCCCGCCAGCCAGGAGGCAGGGAGGGCAGCAAGGCTGGCAGAACAGGCCGGTGCATCGCCAGTCTGACGAGAGCGAGAGAGAGAGAGAGAGAGAGAGAGAACGCCTCAGTGCCATGCACTTCTGCAGAGTCTGGGAGTCCTCAGACCAAAGCCAGCTGACAAAGGAGGCCCCGGTGCCCGCACTGGGTCTGCATCAGCTGACCCCATTACTCTCAGTCATAAGCGGACCACCGGTGGGGCCGCATGTCAACGCCATCCACTCAGGGCTGCCGGTGGGGTGGCACAGCATGGTCCGCAGACCCCAGCACCTGTTTCCTGGGCCACAGGAGCGTTCAAGGAGCTGATGCGAGTGGAGACTTGGAACAGCATGGGCTTACAGCAGGAGCTCAGCGCAGGCTGGAGACTCACAGGTGAGCGGCTGCTTCCTGCCCCCCGGTCCTCCCAGCCTCTGTGGGAGACTGCGCTGGGCGTCCTGGAAACTGATAATTACAGGACGGCGGCTGCTGGCCCAGAGGCTGTTCACCAGCATGACATCCCCATCAACAGGGAAGGGCACCCCCCAGCCCCCTCCCCAGCCTCTGATTCAGCAGGGTTGCTGGGGGTGGGGGTGGGGGTGGGGGTGGGGCCATGCAGAGACAGAACCTGAGCCGGGGTTCCAAGGCAGGAGTGCTTAGCTGGGCAGAGGGTGAGGAAGGGAAGGCAGGAGAGACTTAGATGGAGAGTTGCAGCAGGAATAGGGTCTTGAGGGATGAATAGGAGTTGGCAGAGAAGCCGCAGAGGACACTGCAGGTAACATGGCTCGCCAAGGCGGGGCCTCCAAGGAGCTCAGGGTGATTGGGAACCCGCCAGGACGCTGGTGTGGTGCACGTGTCGGGTTTCCTCTCTCTCACTGAGCGTTTCCTCGTGGCCAGGCTCAGGGCTAGGGGCCCTCCAGGCCTTGCATCTTATAGGCTCCGTGAAGCTGCTCTTTTTATCGCTCCATTTTGCAGGTTGGGGAACTGAGGTTCAGAGTGGCTGAGCGACTTCCCCCAGGTCTCACAGCTGCCTGAAGACGAAGTCCAGGCTGGAGCCCCTCTGTGCCTAAAGCCTGTGCTGTTGGCGCAGGAGCAGCCGGAAGGGCACAGGAGGCACAGGTGTGCCTGCAGAGCGTGCAGAAGTGGGCTCCCTGCAGCTGCCTGCCACTGGACGGTCGCTTCCCCTCTGTGCCTTGTTTGCTGCATCTGTAAAACGTGGTGGTGATGCCCACCTTCTGTGGGACCTGAGATTGAGTGACCTCAGGAAAAGCCGCTGCACGCTGGGCAGGAGGGTGAGGGCACAGGAATGTCTTGGTCTGGCGCTGGAGGGTTCTGGGGGTCTCTGCTGCAGGAAGACCCTCCCCTCCCAGCCTCCTCCCAGACAGCAGGTGCCGTGCCTGTGTGAGGAACAGCCTGGCCCCGGGCGAGCTTCAGGGTAGGGGACGGGCTGGGGGGCAGGGAGGCAGCCTGGGGTGGTGCCCCAGGCCCAGCCCTGTCCCTCGCTGCCCCACTGCTGTCAACTGCAAGAGAGACAGTCGGAGAGACAGTCATGGTAATTTCTAATGACAGAGCTCACATTTCACCCGGGGCCAGAAAACAACAGGCCAGACAGTGGGAAGGAAAAGAAAGAGGAGGAAGAGTGGGGGAGGTGGGCCGAGGGGGAGGGAAGTCCTCAGCTGCTTGGGGTCTCTGCGGGGGAGGGGGGCGGGCGAGGGGCCCAGCCTGGGCCTTGCCCGGGAGGCCGCCTTGGGCACGGCCGGCGGGGGCCCGCCCGGGTCTGAGTCACTCACCTGAGCTACACGGGAAGCCACAGCCTGATCCTTGGCAAGGATGGGGGAGCCCCAGCCTTTGAGAAGGAGCCGGAATCCGGGTCAGGAGGCCTGCCGGGCTCGGCTCCCGGAGCCTCTCCTGGGCTCCCCCTCCCTGTCCCACGTTCCTGGGGGAGGCGGGGGTAGAGGCTCCAGTTGCCATTCTTTAGGGGACTGAGGAAACAGAAGCATGATGGGCATTTACGGAGCGCTAGCTGTGTGCAGGCTCTGAGCTCATTCCTTCCTGGGCCCGTCGCTTTGACCCTTCCCAGGAAGCTGTCATCCGGAAGACAGCAATGTCCCCGTTCCCAGCCACCGAGAGGGCAGCGCTGGGATCCGAAGGAGATTTGTCTGGGTCCGAAGCTCAGCTCCTTAACCTCTCCCTAGGAGCTGTTGTGCTGAATGACTCAGGTCCTCGGGGACCCAGCAATTAGGATCCCGGGTTCTCGAGAGCCTGCTGCACGCCTGCCTCCCAGCTCTGTGGGGCAGGGAGCTGCCGGTGGAAAGGTGCTTGCCGATTCTTGTGTTTAGGGCTGTGATGGACGAAGCAGGGTGCAAAGGGAGCCACTGGAGGCTTCCAGCTCAGACTGGGGAGGGAAGGGCAAGGGTGGCTTCCTGGAGGAGGTGATGTGTGTGCTACAGGACTAGTAGGTATCCCCAGGCAAGGAGGAGGAAGAGCATCTGGGTGGGGGGAGGATGGGGGAGAGCCTTTGGGGCCACACACCTAGTGACCAAATGACCCTGCTCCACCTTGGGCTTGCTGGGGCACACTGCCTCCTAGTCCAGGCTGAGTTCCAGGATTTCCATGGCCAGTCCCCCCCTCCCCTCCCCCGGCTGGGTTTAGATTCTATTTCTAGGATGAGAATCCGCCGATGAGGGGGGTCTAGACGTCTCAGAAATCCCCCCTCCTCCTATGTGGAGCCGGACCAGCGGCGGCTGAGGGGTCTCCGGTGGCTGCCGGCAGTGGGGGCCAGAGGCCAGGCCGCCCCTCAGTGCAGGTACTCGCGCACTCAGCTCTCTGCGCACGAGGCCCTGACCCAGGTGTGGACGCGAGAGTCTCATTGAAAAGTGACCGCGCCATGCGGCACGGGATGGTGTTTTTGTTTTAAATGGAGACCTTCCTTTGATTCCAAACCCTCTCAGTTCTGACAAGGGTGGCCTGCACCTCCAGGCACCCGCCAGAGTGGTGCTGCAGACCGCGTGGCTGCTCCACCCACAGGGCTGTTCCACCCACAGGGCAGTCGGCTTGGTCTGTGTGCTGTGGACCGGTGGGCTCTGAGTTTTCCGTTTGGGGAGAGGGATGGGCAGAGTTTCCGGTTTTGTGTGGTGCCGCATGCACGTGCCTGTGTGTCCACCACCTTCTCCCCAGCACATGCAGAGCAGGAAACCGAGAGGTTAAGGAAGCAGCCTGAGGTCACACAGCCTGGTGAGCAGGGGCCTTGGGGCTGGAACTCAGGCAGCCTAAGAGCCCAACCTCTCAGTCCCCACCTTGCTTCTCTTGGGCTGGGACAGCTCCCCTGCCCCCGCCAGCCTGTCTGAGCCCCACGCGCCGCCCCCCTGTCTCTTGGATTCCTCTTTCAACCCTTTTTTCTCTCCCAAGAGCAGGTGGCAGTGGGAGAGGGAGCCCAGTGTCTGGAGCTGTGCTCAAGGTTTTCCCATGTGACTCAGGGGCCTGGCCCCAAAAGCATGCCCAGGCGGGCGGCCCGCCCTCCTCCCCCGCTGGCCCCAGACAAGGCCCTGGCTGTGGGGAGAGAGGGGTGCAGGTGGTGGGGGCAGAGCCAGGAGACCCTCAGGAGCCACAGGAAGGAAGGGAGTTTTCAGGGCTTCCGATCAACTTCTCCCCTGGTCCAAAGTCAGAGAAAACCGGGCCGGGGGAGGGGGCTCGGAACCCAGCCCCGCCCCGTCCCTCTGTGGCCGGGAGTTGGCAGGCCTGGGCTGTGGCTCCTCCTACTCCTTTGTCTCTGCACCTTTGAGTATTCATATTTATATTTACAGTAATAAATGTATTCATCATAACATTTTATTATTGCCAAAACAAAACATTCCCTGGGGAGCATTTAGAGAGAGAGAAATGAACAAAACATGAAACTAAAGCAATGATAATCTCAGAGTATGATGCTCTAGGGTTTTCTTATTTTAAAAAAATCCTTCTAAACTTTGATTTGAACCTATCTATTCACTTATTTATTTGAGAGGGAGAGAAAGAGAAAAACCTCCCAGCCGTAACCCTCATCAGCAGCCCTACGCCAGGAACAGGGCCTGGGTCGGGATTCTGTACTGGGTTAATATCTTATTTTTTGGGGGGTGGCAAAAAGCTTTGGCTTTATTTTGTTTTGTTCTTACATGTTTAAGTTCTTAGCATTTTAAAAAAAATATTTATTTGTTTTAAAGGCAGAGTTACAGAGAGAGAAGGAGATACACACACACACATATACACACACAGAGAGAATCTTCCATCTGCTGGTTCCCTCCCAAATGACTGCAACAGCCAACGCTGGGGCAAGCCAAAGCCTGCAGCCGGGAGTTTCACTCAGGTCTCCCACGTGTGTGGCCGGGGCCCACACATTTGGACCATCTTCTACTGCTTTTCCCAGTCCACGAGCAGGGAGCCGGGTCAGAAGTGGAACAGCCAGGATGCAAACAATAATGGGATGCCAGCATTGCAGGCGGTGGCCTTACCCACTTTGCCACAATGCCAGCCTCTAAGTTCTTTTAATTAAAAAAAAATTGTGTTTGCTTTCATTTATTTGAAAGCCTGAACCATCTCCTGGTTCACTCCTCACCATATGCCCACCATTGCCAGGGCTGAGCCGGGCTGAAGCCAGGAGTCTGGAACCTAACCCAGGCCTCCCATGCGGATGGCAGGGGCCCAGAAGCACTTGAGCTGTCACCTGCTGCCTTCCAGGGTGTGAATCAGCAGGAAGCGGAGTTGGAAGCAGAGGAGACTTGAACCCAGCCCTGTAATGCGGGAGGCAGGCAGGAGTCCCACAGTGTCTTAACCACTGTGCCAAACGCCTGCCCCTGAGGCTGTAAATTTGATGTCATTCCAAATTCATGGAAAAGTAACACAGATCCTACAAGGAGCTCATGTACAGCTGCTCTGTGAACTCCAAAAATAAGGAAGGCCAAGTGTAGGAGACGTAAACGACGCGGAGATGTGTGAAGGAGCTGTGTCTTCGCACACGTGGATTGCCCGCACACACTTCCACTTGCGTGTATCACACAGACAGCTTCCTTTCCCATCACAGAAACATGCACCCGGGTGCAAGGACATTTTGAGATCCGTGCATGGGGCCAGTTCTGTGGTGTAGCAAGTTAAGGGGCAGCATCCCATATAGGTTATGGCTTGAGTCCTGGCCGTTCCACTTCCCATCCAGCTCACAGCTAAGGCACCTGGGAAAGCAGCAGAAGATGGCCAAGTCCTTGGGCCCCTGCACCTGCGTGGAGACCTGGAAGAAGCTCCTGGCTCCTGGCTTCCATCTAGACTAGCCCTGGCAGTTGCAGCCACTCGGGGAGTGAACCAGCGGATGAAAAATCTCTCTCTCTGTCTCTCCCTTTCTCTCTCTGTAACTGTGACTTTCAAGTAAAAGAAATCTTATAAAAAATCATCGTGTAGTGGGGTCTTCAAAAAGTTCATGAAAAAATATATTGTGAAAAAATTATGCAGGAATTTAAAAATCCTTTTACATCAAAATAAGCTTAGCATTTAACTCCATTTCCCCCCAGACTTTTTCTAAGTGCCGTCCTCTACAGAACAGGGCCTGGCTGTGATCCATGCCTGCTCTTAGCCGAAGGCCTTCAAACAGCCGGCTGGGCTGCTGCAGCGTGGGAGCCGCTCAGAGGACATGCAAGTCCCCGCCGGGAACCACGGGGCGCCGGCAAGCTCCGCGGGGTGGGGGGGTGAGGTGGGGGGCACCCGGGGCTCGCGGCCACGCAGCAGTGTCCTGCAGTCCTTCCTGCATTCACCTTTGCTTCTGGACCTCTGCCTGGCGGACTCACGGGCTCCGTTCCTGCCCATCGCTCTCACGGGCTCCGTTCCTGCCCATTGCCCCACGCGTGCTCGCTGCCCTGCCCGCTTTACTCCACCTTCCCCATCGGCAGAGGTCCTGGGGTGGTTGCCGAACCCGTCACCGGCAGGGGATCACCGTGAACGTCTTGCACTAATCTGGGCCGAGGTCGCCCCCGTGATAGAACGCGCTCCCAGGGAGGGCAGGCTGGAGCAGTGGCGCCGCAGCCACCATGCTGGCATCAGCGTCCTCACCCTGGAGGTAGGGCCACGTGGGCACCAGACTCACTTCCTCTTCTTCCGGGGCGCGGTCGGATTCGACGGCCCAGACTCCCTGGCAGGCAGGCCCAGCTGCAAGACAGTTCTCAGCCAGTAGAGAGCAGGAGGAAGTGAAGTGTCCCGCTTGGCTGTTTGGAAGCCGAATCCGGTGTAACCAGGACTCAAATTGGCACTCTGATATGGGATGCTGGGGATGCAAGCGGCGGCTTAACCCACTGGCTCCAATTTCCTTCCATTTTAAGTGTGAATAATGTTCCATGGTATTGTAGTACCACATTTTGTCTGGCCATTCATCGGTCAGTGAACCTTTGGTTTGCTTCCGCCCTCCGGCTATTGTGCATAACAGTGCTTTCTGTTCCTTTGAGTGTTTGCCCACAGGGGGGATTGGAATGGCTTTTGGTTTTAGCCTCTGAGACTTTCAAAGTTCATTTGTTGCAGCAGAAAATGTTGACAGTATAATTACCACCCTTGCCACCAGCACCACCTCCATACCCACCATCACCACCACCACCACCACCACCACCATCACCTCACCCCATACCCACCATCACCACCACCACCACCACCATCACCATCATCACCTCACCCCATACCCATCACCACCACCACTACCACCACAACCATCACCATCACCTCACCCCCTACCCACCATCACCATCACCACTACCACCACCACCATCCCATCACCTCACCCCATACCCACCATCACCACCACCACCACCACCATCACCTCACCCCATACCCACCATCACCACCACCACCACACCATCACCATCACCTCACCCCATACCCACCATCACCACCACCACCACCACCACCACCATCACCTCACCCCATACCCACCATCACCACCACCACCACACCATCACCATCACCTCACCCCATACCCACCATCACCACCACCACCACACCGTCACCATCACCTCACCCCATACCACCACCACTATCACCACCACCATCACCTCACCCCATACCCACCATCACCACCATCACCACCACCACCACCACCACCATCACCTCACCCCATACCCACCATCACCACCACCACCACCACCACCACCATCACCTCACCCCATACCCACCATCACCACCACCACCACCACCATCACCATCATCACCTCACCCCATACCCATCACCACCACCACTACCACCACAACCATCACCTCACCCCATACCCACCATCACCACCACCACCACCACCATCACCATCATCACCTCACCCCATACCCATCACCACCACCACTACCACCACAACCATCACCATCACCTCACCCCCTACCCACCATCACCATCACCACTACCACCACCACCATCCCATCACCTCACCCCATACCCACCATCACCACCACCACCACCATCACCTCACCCCATACCCACCATCACCACCACCACCACACCATCACCATCACCTCACCCCATACCCACCATCACCACCACCACCACCACCACCACCATCACCTCACCCCATACCCACCATCACCACCACCACCACACCATCACCATCACCTCACCCCATACCCACCATCACCACCACCACCACACCATCACCATCACCTCACCCCATACCACCACCACTATCACCACCACCATCACCTCACCCCATACCCACCATCACCACCATCACCACCACCACCACCACCACCATCACCTCACCCCATACCCACCATCACCACCACCACCACCACCACCATCACCATCACCTCACCCCATACCCACCATCACCACCACCACCACCATCACCTCACCCCATACCCACCACCACCACCACCACCATCACCATCACCTCACCCCATACCCACCATCACCATCACCACTACCACCACCACCATCCCATCACCTCACCCCCTACCCACCATCACCACCACCACCACCACCATCACCATCACCCTACCCCATACCCACCATCACCATCACCACTACCACCACCACCACCACCACCATCACCCTACCTCATACCCACCACCACCACCACCATCACCATCACCATCACCTCATCCCATACCCACCATCACCACTACCACCACCACCATCATAAAATAAATCTTTAAAAAAAAGTCAAGGTACAAACCCAGAATTGATAGTGACAGGAATGACAGTCCAAATGAGTTAGGATTGAAATATATTTATAGAACACATACAAGATAGCAAATATAATATGGCTCCAATTTCATAAACACACGTGCATCTACCAGAACAGCTACAGTTAAAAGTGCACATGCAGCCTTTATCCTGAAAGTTTTGGGGTCCATCCTACAGAGTAAAAAAAAAAAAAAACAAAAAACCGTATGTAGATGTGCAAGTTGCTCACTGCACAAGGACGTCAGGCAGTGGGGGGGGCACATGAGTAGGAAGTGGGGCCTGCGGTCCCCTGGGCCAAGCAGGTGTCTACCCGGAAGGTGGCCTTGGGCTAAACTTCGCACACACTACCGTGCAGGCCCCGCCCAGGGGTGGAAGACACTGGCCTGGGGTGAGGATCACAGCATTGTCACCAACGACCCTGGTTCAGAAACCGGGCCGACCCCAAGCAGGGGATGCAGGGTGGACAGCTGGCTCAGGCACCCCGGTCAGACGGGAAGGGAGATCTTAGATGGCTGAGGAAAAAGCACTCTCCTCCTCTATGAAGGAGCCAGCATGTGGCCAGAGGGGGCGCAGCGGCCGGGGCAGCCATCCTTCCCGGCTACACAGCCGCGAGCCTTAGGACACGGCAGAAGCAGCCCTCAGGCTTCCGGGGAGGAAACTCATAAACCCACCCTGGCTGAAGCCGCTTTGAGCCACAGCTTCTGCTATGTCCAGCCCCAAACACCCAAACTGGACTGAAGACTGGCAGAGCCGCCCGGCCAATGGCTGACCCAGCTCTGCAGCACCCCCCAGTGCTGGCTCTCCCTCCACAGGACCAGAGGAGCGGTGGTGGAGGGCGTCCAGGTTCCAAGCCCAGATCGGCCTCCGTGGGCTTCCCTCCCTTCCCCTACAGCATCAGGACTGAAGGCGCCAGGGGCCCCCACTCTGAGAAGGACTTTTGATTTCTGTGTTTACAAAGCTTTGCTTTTGAGATTTCCCTTATAATCTACTTTTAACATATTTTTATTTATTTGAAAGGCAGAGTGGAGGGGGGGAGGGTGAGAGTGAGAACGAGCAAGCGAGAGAGAGAGAGAGAGGTCTTCAACCCACTGGTTCCTCCCTTAATGCCCACAGTAGCCAGGGCTGGGTCAGGCTGAAGCCAGGAGCTCTGAATCCCATCTGAGTCTCTACACAGGTAAGAGGGACACAAGCGCTTGGGCCATCATCTGCTGCCTCCCAGGACATCAGCAGGAAGCTGGATCGGAAGCGGAGGCAAGACTCGATTGTAACAGCAGCTTCATCTGCTGGGCACAATGCTTACCCCAATCTCTATTTTTATTTACTGAATATTCTAACGTTGCATTCTAAACAACTCACTTTACAAAAATATATTGTTATTCTTAGCAACAGTGTCTGAGAACTCGCAGTGTGGATTCGTCATTGTGTTTCCCGAGACATCTTAAGTAAGCACATGAGCACACAGTTATGCCGGAGAGGAGAGTAGCCTGGCCGCTCACTGAAACCCCTCCTGACTCACCCCTCCGGAGGCTCGGGCCTCACTGGCCCAGGGCTCCATGCTGCGGCTCCAACAGGAGCAGGACCCAAGGGCAGGTGCACACCTCCCACACTCACTCACGTCTCAGAACAATTCTTGGAGCGAGGAATTGTTATTCCCTTTTATGCAAGCAGTGAGCAGCCTCAGAGAGGGGAGGGGGCTTGTCTAAGCCAACACAGGATGCAGTAGATGGTAGATCAGGGCTGGGCTCCCATTTGAAAGCAGATGGTTCTTACAGAGGGCCCTTAGGGACCAGCTAGCTCTATGTCCCCTCCCTACCCCTTCCTCCCCTCCCTTCCTTCCTCGGAAAACTGAGTCTGGCCCAACATGCAGCAAAACCAAGCCTAGAGCTGCCACTCTGGGACGGTCTCCCGTGCCACGTGCCCACTGCAGTCTCCGGCTGGTTCAGAAACTCGCTGTTTGCCATCTGAGGATCTCAAAGCACCACTGACTGGTGCCATGGCTCAGGGTGACCAGGTCACAGGGCCTCGTCTCTCCATGGCTGGCAGATCCCTCTGGCTTGCTGACAGCAACTGGTAGCCGGGCCACGGCTAGAGCCAGTCCTTGGCTCGTAGGAGAAACCTGGACCCTTAGCCCTCTCTCAAGAGTCGGGGACATGGATGAATTCTCCTCTCCAGACCCCGCTGGCATCTGCTGATGCACCACGCGGGGCTTCCTCTCTTAGTAAGAGAGTGCCGGATCCAGCCTGTGCGGTCACCTGGCATCCGGAACCACGTGCACAGGGAGGCCGGGGTCCGGGAGAGAGGTGATGGGCCTCGTGAGACCCGGGCCCCCATCTCAGGGCCTTGCTGCTCGCCCCAGCCGCACAAAGGACGGGAGCCTCTGGAGTTCCAGGTGCATTCAAGTGCTCAGTGCCAGGTGCGGGAGCTTGGATCTGTGCCAACCATGACGGCCGCTCGGCTGCGCTGTGAGGCAGCAGGTACAGCCGCCTCCTGTGACGCCCACCTCCCATATTGACGCCAGTTCAAGTCCCTGCTGCTCTACTTCCTATCCAACTCCCTGCTAATGTGCGTGAGAAGGCAGGGAGGATGGCCCACGTGCTTGGGTCCCTGTACCCACATGGGAGGCTCAGAGGAAGCTCCTGGCTTTGTCTGGCCCAGCCCGGCCATTGTGGCCATCAGGGGAGTGAATGAGCAGGTGGGAGATTCTTCTCTCTATGAATTCATTCCGCCTTCACCAACGCAGTGTGCAGTAGGCACTATGGTCATTGCCGCGCTGCAGATGAGGGAGACTGAGGCACAGTGAGCTCCAACAACGTGCACAGGGCCAGGGCTTGTCCTTGGGCAGCTGGGGCTGCTCTGGTTTGCAAAACGACACAGGTTTCTCGTTCTCGACACAGGGCACTCAGCACCTGCTACGTGCATACGCCTGCTGAGTGCTGAGAACAGGATGGAGAGGGAACCAGATTGCTTCCTGCTCTCCTGGCGCCCACCCTGCAGCCGCGGAACCCAGTGCATTACGGAAGCAGAGGATCACACCACACCACACAGTTCCCCCAGGAGGGCGATGCAGCCACCCACGGGGCTCCAAGAGCGTGTGTGCGGGTGTGGGGGAGCCCGGACGGTCTGAAGACCAGACAGTGAGCAGGCACACGGAGGACAGGCAAGAGCCAACTAGGCCAAGGGAGCCAGGGCCCTGCTGAGAAGGTCCCAGAGGGGGACAGGAAGAGCGAAGGTTGTCCAGTGGGAAGAAAATTCCATCAAGGACCCAAGAGAGCTGTGGCTGGCGGGGGACACAGCCAAGAACCGAGCCTCTAAGCAGCGTGACCTGCAGGAAATGCGCCGAGTCCTGACCACAAGCCTACGGGGCGGGGGTGAACTATTTGCCAGGGGAGGAGCGTGGGGGGCCCAGGAACCTGCAGAAGTCTCCATTCATCTCTTCCCAGCACAGCCACCTCTGAAATCAGAGGAAAGCCAGTGGGAGCCCTCAGCCCCAGACAACCACACCTGTGCACTTTGGAAAAGTCTGCCTATACGTCCACGGAAGCAGGACCCCTGATCAGCTGACTTTGGGGGAGAATTCACACGGCAGTGGGTGGGAGGCAGCACAGAATCTCAACAGCCAGCCTGTCCCTGTGTTAGGCAGAGGACGCTACACTATCGGTCCAATGTCCTGAGCTCCTGGGCGAATGGGCCCAAACGCGCAGCTGTGCCTCCCTCTCCTCCCATTCACCAGCCGAACCTTGTGCTTGATCCTGGCAGCACGGAGATGATTCGGACACAGATCCGGTCCCTGGCGACAGCAGCGGAGGCAACCCGAGCAAAGGAGGAGTTGAGGTTGGGATTAAAGCGGACCCTGGGACCACGTGGCGAGGCCACACTTCTCCCCTTGCTGGAGCTCTCAGACCCGTCTCTATGGATAACAGGGTGATAACCGCCCTCCAGAAGGGGAGTGCCAGCCGGGGCTTCCCTGTCCTAAGTGGCAGAGGAGCTGGAGTCAGGTGCCTGGTGGGAGGCGGGGAGGAAAGAGTCGAGAAACACTGAGACAGAAAAGGGCTGGGAGCCTCTGCATGCCCACAGGCCCCTGCCTACCGTCTATAGCAGGCACGGAGGGCAGGCTCAGCCTCCGCCTCCCCCAGTCAGCCAAGGTGTCCATCTTGTCTGGTGCCTGCGTGGAGAGCGTCACTGCCCAGGGCAAGGAGGAAGGCTGATCGCGGGGCTCCCAGGCACCTTCCCTGCCCTCCCGGGGTCCCAGGGGGCAGGTGCCAAGGCGAGGAAAGGCCTGCCCTGCTCTCTTGCCAGGTCACTCTGCAAAGAGCGGAGCCCACAGTTCCAGTCCTGCCTCTGCGAACTACGTTGCTGGTGCCGTGCTGACCCGAGGGCATGTGGTCATTCATCTCAGACTCAGTAATGACCGTTCTTCCTACCTAGACGCCAGGCACTGCGCCGCCGCGGGCGTTATCTCATCTAAATGTCCTAACAGCCCAGAAGGTAGGCGGGGGTCAGGCCACTGAGCTAGGAACCAGAACAGGAAAATGAAACCGAGAGGACTGGCTCCCAGGCCTGTGGTCCTCACCACGGCACTGCTCTGCTTCCCGCTGGGGGAGCGCTGGTGACCGCTCGGAGTCGGCCCACGCTCAGGGGCAGCCAGCGTGGCCTTATCCCTAAGAGGCGCCTACTCCACATCGCCAACGCTGCCACCTCCAGGAAGCTTGCCCAGAGCTCCAGAGCTCCCAATCTCTGTTGAGGCACAGACACCTTCTACTCTTAGATTTCTGCAAATGTCTTTCTCGTTCTCTGTTCAAGAAAGTGCACACGGGCCGGCGCCACGCCTCGCTAGGTTAATCCTCCGCCTAGCGGCGCCAGCACACTGGGTTCTAGTCCCGGTCGGGACGCCGGATTCTGTCCCGGTTGCCCCTCTTCCAGGCCAGCTCTCTGCTGTGGCCAGGGAGTGCAGTGGAGGACGGCTCAAGTGCTTGGGCCCTGCACCCCATGGGAGACCAGGAGAAGCACCTGGCTCCTGGCTCCTGCCATCGGATCAGCGCGGTGCGGCGGCCATTGGAGGGTGAACCAACGGCAAAGGAAGACCTTTCTCTCTGTCTCTCTCTCTCACTGTCCACTCTGCCTGTCAAAAAAAAAAAAAAAAAAAAAAAAAAAAGTGCACACGGCCGTGTCTGCATCAGCGGGATGTCGCCCTTGGTGCTTGGGCCACAGTAGCCATCACTGACGTCCACGCTGCCGGACGCATGAATTCTCTTCCGCTGCCATGGGCACCACCACTGCGGCCAGTGCCCCACAAACGCACATGTGCAGGACGAGCTGGAGCCCATCTGCATGCTAAGCAGCCCTGAGGAAGTTTCCCTTAACTCAGGCCAGCAAGCCACGAGCCACCGCAAGCTGTGAACCCCAGTTCCACATAGCCATTCCTTCCCGGCGGCGGCTTAAGCCAGGCCAGTGTCCAGCCGCAGCTGATTGGTTCAAGAAGCCACAGAGAGGTGTGACTATGTGACACTCTGTCCAATAGGAGAGCTCAGTGTTAAACAGTGGGAAGATGGGGACCCAATCAGAGCCTCTTGTGAGGCGTACTCTCGCGCGGTGCATCCTGGGACTGTAAGTGCACAGCCTGGGTCCTCCTCACGTGATTCTGCGGGCCTCCATATTTGTATTACAGCCTTAGGCGCCGGCTTCCTCACGGGCGGTCTCCAGCATGAGGCCTGGGCAGGGTTGTTGCTAGGCTGGCGGCAGCCTCTTGGTCTGGCGAGCTATCACAGGAGTGCCCGCTGTTGACCCTGTCCGTGTGGCTGTGCGTTCAGGGACCGCCCCACCTCCACCAGGAAGCTTGTTGTTGTCGCATTCTGTACTTGGAGGAAACAGGGCTGGGAGAAGCTGGGGAACTCGCACATGGTCATGCACCTGGGACAGAACAGTTAGCACTCGGTCCCTGGGCTGCTGCGCGAGCCTGCCCTTCCCTCGCGGCCGGGCAGTCCCCCTAAAAGCTCCCTGAACTCATTCCGTCTTGCACGGCCCCGCCCCAGTCGGGCACAGGGATCAAGAGGACGCAATCAATCTACTGCGCTCCCGAGCGGACTCCTCTCAGCCTTGAGTCACAGGCAGCATGGGCCCGGACCCGGGGCTGGGTGGTGCCAGGGTCTTCGTTTAAGTTCAGAGTGCACGCTGCCTTCTGATTAGTCTCGTGCGCTGGCACGAGACCACCAACAGGAGCATGGGGAGAGCACACAGCTGCGTGCCGTGCCGGGGGAGGCCCCTTGGGGCTGAACACACCGTAGGTCATAAAGAAGTGCAAGTTCAGTGACAGCCTTTTCTGAGTTAGGGCACCAGGAGACGCCACTGCCCTGGTAGAAACCCACCAAGGCCTTGAAACAAGTGATTGTGTGCAGATCAATGGATGAGTGGCTGCTCTGGGGCTTCACTGGGTGACCTGCGACGAATTTCCCAGGCTTCAAGACCAGCGGGGTGGCCGCACAGGCCCTGGAGTCAGAGCGGGTTTCAGACCCTACCTCTGTAATTTACTGTCTCCCAGACCACGTGCACTTGCGATTCCTTTACCCTGTGTAGTAATTACCACCCTGACAAGTGCACGGCACACTTCTTTCCAGATGCTGTTGAAGCGTATGTATAACAGCCAGGGAAAGTGACCCCACAGGGGCTGGGGGACTTGTGCCTAAGTCTGATGACTCTGGATCGGATCCTTTTTTTTCTAAATCGATCCACATCTCACTGCTGGTAAGCCAGATCTGAGTTCAGATCCTAGCCCTACAATGTTTGTGTTGCCTGATCTCGGCCAGGAATTCAGTGAGCTAACAAGATCTTCAGTGCAGTCGTCACTATAGTACAGCTCTACTTTCCTGCCCCTGCTAGAGATGGACAGTCCCCGAAGGCAAGGCCCTTCCTCACCTGTCCACCGTTTGCTGAGCACCTGCTACGCGCCAGGCGCCCTGCTGAAGCCCCCACGTGTGTCAACTCATTTACTTCTCACTGCAGTTGGGTGAATGGGTGGCACCTGCTCCATTTCGCAGGTGGGGCCACCGAGGACCGGAAAGTTCCACTGAAGGAATTTCCTGATGAGGAAGGAGCGGTGTCAGGTTCAGCCCACGGCTGTCTGTTTCTGGAGCCCATGTGACTGAGCCACGTGCCAGCCCGCCCACCTCCCTGAGTGGGTGACGAGAAACCATGATGCATGGGTGATGCACTGTGGACTTTGTCAGCAGCGGGCACAGGCCGCCGGGGCCACACAGCTTGTGACTGTGTCACTGGTGCGTTCTTACCTCCAGGGACCCCTGGGGGAGGCCTTTCTCTGATCGGACTCTCTCCGGGGCCCAAGCATTAGGCTGCTGTAGTGATGGCCAAGGCTCGTCTCCTCCAGCCTGACATGGACGCCCAGAAGCGGTTGCCGGGGTGGGGAACTGTTGAGCGCACTGTAGGCTCTCTGGCCACCTTGTCAGCTGATAGACAGAGCCACCGGGAGGCACAGAGAGCCCACGGGACGCGGCCCTTGTTGAGCAACTTCCCTTGCTTCTGGAGCAGAGAAAACTCCTTCCTGCCCACCTTGGGAGGGGTGGGCAGCCCGAGGGCCAGACAGCCTCATGGGAATGGAGAAGGCTCCGGGCGCGGACGCAGGTGCGGTCGGTGGCCATGGAATTCTCCAGCCCCTCCCCTCCCCTCCCCCGGTCCTGTGCCCGTCTCTGGCCCGGTGATAACAATGTGTGTTGGCGTTCCCAACACTCTTTCACATACGTGACCCCATTTCCGAGGCTCGCAGCAATGCTCCGCAGGTGGGCGTGGCAGGGAGGCGGCCTGGTGACAGGTTGTGAAGTCGCCAGCCTTGGGGAAATTCACTGAGTGTCCCTTTGTAACGTGGGGATGAGGGCAGTCGCTTCATCACAGGGCACTGTGGGAATTAGGTGATCTATGTTAAGCTTCTAAGAACTCTGAAAGTGAATGCTATAGAACTAGGGGCACCTCGCATGATTCTGACAGTCTGTGGCCCATGGGTGCGGGACTTACAGTCACTTAGCTCAGGCGCGGTGGAGCCGGGACTCAGTTCTCCTGGCCCTGGCGCAGGGCCAGCACCGGGCGGTGCTGCTGCCATGTCCTGGCCGTCCTGGCGAGGCTGGGGAAATGCTCTGGGCTGGCCTGAGCCTCTGTGTCCCTCGCAGGAGAGGAGTGGGCCCCAGGCTCGGGAGCAGGCTGGGGCTCAGAGGTGGCAGGGCTGGGGCGGAGCCCCTCTGGTGGGCCTTGCCTGCTTTCCTGCTCCCCAGCCCACGGCCTCCTCTCTGCCTGTCCCTGGCCTGGCGCTGTAACTTTCCAGTCTCTTGGTGATTTCTCAAGACGAACGTGCCACACCTCGAATGAGCTGTTTGCCTAAATGATAGGATACTCTTGGTTCATCCAGTGACTGAATATTTATGAAGTCTCTACAAGGCGTGCCACCTTGTCACTGGGGCTGCAGGGCAGAGGCACTGGCCACAGGCAGAATCGGGCCCGCGAGGATTCTGGCGTGTGGCAGCGGCCCGGAGCTGCGCGGCGTGGGTGGATTTCCTTGGCCGCCGCCTACTCCTGTTTCACACCCACCAGTGGGTGGGTTTTGACTTCTTTAAGTCCAGGAGGGCTGCTTGGCTGGGTGTGTTTAGGGCGAGCCAAGAGAACACAGCTATTTGACGCTCCCTGGATGGGGAGGATAAGTCACTGGTTGGCTTGGGTGGTGGTGAGTGGCAGCTGGCCCGGCGCTGATCAGTACCCAGGAGAGGAAGCTCCTGGGGCAGAGCCAGGGCAGCCACCTGCTCCTCCCCAGGAGGCGGCGGGGGAGAAGCTGGGATGCCTCCGCTGTCTTGTTGGATGCTGGGAAGCCCTCATTGCCCTGAGCCTCGAGGTCCCCCCGCCCCCCCCTCCAGGTTGTCATCCACAGAGCGAGTGGCAGATTTGAGAATGTGCCACTTCCCAGGGCTCCTGGGCCCCACCTCCTTCGTCTCTTTCCTTGAAAAGAAATGTCTTCTTTTATGATTGAAAGAACCAAGTCTAAACCATTTGGAAAAAGCACGTAGAGAAAGAATTTTTAAACCCCATACTTACACCTATCACCTATTACCTAAAGACAACCTCAAGTTTCATGATATTTTATTTGAATCCTTTTAAAAACACCATTCACAAAATGGTCTCTGGGGCAGGTGCTCGGCGGGGCAGTTGAGGCACCACTTGGAACACCTGCCCGGCTTGAGTGCTGGCTCTGCTTCTGATCCAGCTTCCTGCGAATGTGCGCCCTGGCAAGTGTTTTTGTCCCTGTCTTCCATGTGGGAGACCTGAGTTCAGTTCTGGAATCCTGGCTTCAACCCGCCCAACTCTGGCGTTACAGGCATTTGGGGAGTGAATCATAGGATGAAAGATCTCTCTTCTCTCTGTATTTCTCTGTCCTTCAAATCAAATGGAAATAAATTTAAAAGCACTCTAAAAAAATACTTTGACATTACGCTAAGTGAAGCAAGTCAATCACAAAAAAGACAACATCTAAGGTGCTTCAAAAAGTTCATGGAAAATGGAATTTAAAAAATATTTTGGTGCAAAAATTTTTCTAAATCCACACACAGCTTTTTCATGATGCATATTTTCCGAAAAGTTTTTGAGGATCCCTCTGGGTGTGGATTCCAATATTTTTTGCACTAAAATCCACTAAAATTTTCCGTGAGCTCTTTGAAGTGTTGTTATGTACGGTCTCTAAGATAATCAAAGTCATGGAACAGAAAGCGGAGTGGTGTTTGCCGGGGTCGCCGGGAGGGCGAGGAGGCTCTGTCCCCTGCGTTCCAGACCCGGAGTCCTCCGAGGCGAGACGCTGTAGAGGCCGGTGAGACCACATGCGTGGTAATGTGTGTGCAGTGCAAAGTCCTCTGCTACCCACGTAATCGTGGTTGGGGTGGTGCTGCGGCACAGCGGGTTACCCCACTGCTGCAGTGCCGGCACCCCCTGTCAGAGTGCCAGTGCCTGTCCTGTCCCGGCTGCTCCCCTTCTGATCCAGCTCCTGGGAAGGCCGGGAAGATGGTGTCCAGGCTTGGTCCCCTGCCTCCCATGTGGGAGACCTGGATGGAGGTTCTGGCTCTTGGCTGGGCCTGGCCCAGACCAGGCTGTTGTGGCCATTTGGGGAGTGAATCAGTGGACAGAAGATCTCTCTGTGTCTCTCCTTCTTTTTCTGTTGCTCTGCATTTCAAATAAATAAATCTTAAAAAAAAAGATTAAGGAGGTTAGCAAGTGGTTAAGATGTTGGAGAGCCTGAGCTTGTTACGCGGGTCTGAATCCTGACCCCAGCCTCCTGGGAGGCAGAGGTGAGGCCCCAGCTCCCAGGTCCAGCCCAAGCCACTGGGAGCCTTTGGGGAGTGAACGCTGGATGGAAGCTCTCTCTGTCTAGCTCTCTCTCTCTCTCTCTCTGACTCTCAAGTATATAGATAAATAGATACTTCTTAAAAATGGTTAAAGGGATAAGTTTATGTTTTCTTTTTTAACCACAGTTACAAAAAGTGCTGTATTTTTGTATGGCTGCTCTCCTCAATAGACAGTTTTATGTCCTGCTTCAGCCACTTAGTAACATGAAATATTAAAGTAAACCCAAACTCCATACAACCGTGTTTGGCCTGGATATATGCTGTTTCACCAGGATAGGAGCTACCACGATTTACTCCACAGGACAGGTCAGCTGTTACACTACTGGCTAAGCCAGGGTGCTCTGAGTGTGTGACACACTCAGGAGAGCTGTCCTCTGCTCGTAGCTCCCCGGGCGGGCAGCCCTGCAGAGCAGGCCCAGGGTCAAAGGCTGCGAACACACCGGGGCTTCTGCTGCCATCCATCGGTTGCTAAACGCTTTTCCCAAAAGGATGGACTAACTCCCACTCCTACCAGACCCTTGGGCGACTCTAATCTGGGCTGGTTTGGTAAACAAATGTTTGCATCTCGTTCTACTCTCGCTTCTTCTGATAACCTGAAGGGCTTCCTTCCCTGAACGCTCTCCCAGCTGTTCCTTCTCTTTATCTGTGTAGGCTTTGGAATCTTCAGGGTCTTTCTTATGGGAGCCTGAGTTCTCCCAGGACCGAGTTTTTGGTGGTGGTTGTTGGTGTTTAAGATTTTATTTTGTTTATTTGAAAGGCAGAGTGACAGAAAGGGAGGGAGAGGTCATGCACCCACCGATTCACCCCCCAAATGGCCGCAAGAGCTGGCCCTGCCTCCCTGTGGGTCGCCCACATAGGTGGCAGGGACCCAGGGACTTGGGCCATCCTTTGCTGTCTTCCCAGGTGCATAGCAGGGAGCTGGATCAGAGGAGCCGGGACTCGAACTGGCGCTCCTATGTAGGATGCGGGCATTGCAAGCAGAGGCTTAACCTGTTGTGCCACAGTGAGGCCCCAGGGCCATTTCTAATACCGCCTCTGGTTCCCCACCGGCGGGGGTGACACGTGTGCCGTAACCAGAGCTCTTGGTTACCTTGCAGAGGCCTCTCCCAGTCTCTCCCACCCCTGCACTTCCTTCCAGGCTCAGTAGAGGCTCCGCCTACGATAGCAGCCTCCCCCCAGCCCCAGTGTCTTAGTCCATCTTTTGCTGCTGATAACACAGGACCACAGGCTGGCTCTGTTATAAAGAAAGCAATGTTTATTCTGGTCCAGGGCTGAGGGGCCACGTCTGGCGATGGCCTTTCGCTGGCAGAGTCTGCAGCATAGTGACAGACGTGGGGCACACAAGAGACCGCGCTGACCTGGTTTTTAGCATAGACCCATGCTCGAGGTGTCCATCAGTGCAGTGATCCATGCATCAGTGACCGGTTGTGTCCATCCACGAAGGCAGAGCTCCAATCCCCCCTCCCAGGTCCCACCGAGCCCACCTCTCAGCGTCTCATGGTGGGGACTGAATTTCAACAGGAGGTGAAATAGCGCAGGGTCTCTGCTCTCTTTCTCACGCAGTCAAGCACAGGTGGCTACACTTTCAGAGCTGCTCAGGGAGGGTCGCCCGGGTTCCCGGGGAGCCTGGGTCTCCCCTGCGTAGCACAGTGTGGGACACAGAGAGAGGACGCAGATAAACACAGGGGAGACCTGGGACCTGGCCAGGACCTGCCAGCTCAAACCGTCCTGACTCCCTCTGGTCTCTGCCTGTGCTGCGGACATCCTCTACAGGAAAGGCATGGTGGCTTGGGAACACGTGGGCCAGGGTTCGAGTCCCAGCTCCTCCAGTGACTGGCTGTCACTGTGTGCCTTGCACTTGCTGGGCCTCATCTGTCACCTGGAAGATGGGATAATGGTATTTGTGTCAGCTGGCAGTGTGAGGATTAAATGAGATAACCTGAAACCAAGGTACAAAATAAACATTTTAAAATATAGTTTTACCTTATAGTGGCCTGTGCCACGGACACAGGCTGTGCCTGGCTGTTCCACTTATGATCCAGCTCCCTGCTAATGGCCTGGGAAAGCAGTAGAAGATGGCCCAAGTGCTTGGGCCCCTGCACCCACGTGGGAAACCCAGAAGAAGCTCCTGGCTCCTGGTTTGGCCTGTTCCAGAGCTGGCCATTGCCACATTTAGGGAGTGAAGCAGTGGATGGAGGATCTCTCTCTCTCTCTCTCTCTTTCTCTCTCTCTCTCCCCCTCTCTCTCTCTGTAACTCTGATTTCAAAATAAATAGATGAAAGAAAGAAAAGAGAAAGGAAGGGAGGGAGGGAGGGAGGGAGAGACCCGCGTTGTGGCACAGTGGGTAAAACCACTGCCTGCGGTGCTGGCATCCCACATGGGCACTGGTTCAAGTCCCAGCTGCTCCACCTCTGATCCAGCTCCTTGCTAATGGCCTGGGAAAGCAGGAGAAGATGGCCTAAGTGCTTGGGCCCCTGCACTCACATGGGAGACCTGGAGGAAGCTCCTGGCTCCTAGCTTTGACAGGGCCCAGCTCTGTCCATTTCGGGAGTGAACCAGCAGATGGAAGATATCTCTCTCTTCCTCTCTTTGTCTCTCCTTCTCTCTCTCAGTAGCTCTGCCATTCAAATAAATCTTTTTTTTTTTTTAAAGTAGGAGCTACTGTTATTTATCTTTCTCCAATTCACCTCTTTCGTCCTTTAGAAAACTTGGTTTTCCTGAGGTGCCATCTGTACTGATTCCCTATTGCCGCGGTGATGAAGGACCCCAAACTTCCTGGCTTAAAACAAACAACTGTGGTCTCGTGCAGTGCAGAAGTAAGAGCCTGAAGTGGATTTCACTGGGCCAAAGCGCGCCCTCTGAGGGATCCAGGGGAGACCCCACGCCTTCCCTCTGCGGCCGAGCGCCTCAGCTTGTGGTCCCTTCCTGCATCAATCCAGCCTCTGCTGGGGTCTCACTTCTCTCCATCTCCGAACTTCCTGCTCCCTTTTATAAAAACACTTGTCGCCGGCGCCACGGCTCACTAGGCTAATCCTCCGCCTTGCGGCGCTGGCACACCAGGTTCTAGTCCTGGTCGGGGCGCCAGATTCTGTCCCGGTTGCCCCTCTTCCAGGCCAGCTCTCTGCTGTGGCCCGGGAGTGCAGTGGAGGATGGCCCAGGTGCTTGGGCCCTGCACCCCATGGGAGACCAGGAAAAGCACCTGGCTCCTGGCTCCTGCCATCGGATCAGCACGATGCACTGGCCGCAGCGCTGGCCGCGGCGGCCATTGAAGGGTGAACCAACGACAAAAGGAAGACCTTTCTCTCTGTCTTTCTCTCTCACTGTCCACTCTGCCTGTCAAAACAAACAAACAAACAGCAAAAAAAAACACTTGTCGACCCCTGGGCCCATCAGTGTAATCTCTAAGCTCAAGATGCTTGACTTAATCACACCTGCGACGTTCCTTCTATCATTTAAGGAAGAAATTCCCGGGCTCTGAGGGCTAGGGCTGGACATTTGGTGGTGGTGGTGGTGGGGTCATTATTGAGCCGACCGCACCATCTGTCTTACTCTGTTGTGTGCTGCTCCAGGCAGAATACCACAGATTGGGTAACTGCTAAAGACCAGACAAGTGTTCCTTATAGTTCTCGAAGCTGGGAAGTCCAGGACCAGGGGCCCCATCTGCTGAGAGCCCTCCTGCTGCCTCCCAACATGGCAAGGGGGCATATAGGAGGGCAGGCCAGAGAGGGCTGAGCCCCCTTATACCAACACGGCGCTGGTGACGTCAGGGCCATCTTCTACTGCTTTCCCAGGCCATAGCAGAGAGCTGGATTGGAAGTAGAACAGCCAGGACTCAAACAAAGGCCCCTAGGGGATGCCGGTGTTGCGGGTGGCAGCTTTACCCGCTGTGCCACAATGCTGGTTTTGAAGAGTGTACAGGGGTGAGAGATACCAAGTGCGGGGCCCTCGCGCCCCCTCGCCTCTTAGTAGGCCTTACCTGCAGAGACCTTTGCCTGGGGAAGTTTCCAGCACATGGGTGCCTTCTGGGGCCAAGCTGGCAGTGGGTGCTTCAGCGGACGGTGGTCAGCTCAGCAGATGGCCTAGACGTGGCTCTCGCGGTCTCTGGTGCTGTTGGTTTACTCCACTCACCCCACGAGAGTGTAAGCTCCCTGGGAGCAGCGTCTGTGCCCCACTCCTCTGTCAGGACCTTCAGCTGTGTCAGCAGACACCGGGGGCCAAGCACTTGCGCTGCCTCCGAATCATCAGCCTCGCGTGCGAGCGGCTTCCAGGAGAGCTGCCCGTGGCACGTCGAGGAGACCGTGAGAGGTGCGGCGCCCTAGAGAAACTGCCTCCCTGCGGAGCAGTTTGCCGGGGCTTTTGTAGCAAGGGTCAGGGGAGCACCTGGATGTGGAAAATGGGGAGTGGGAGGCCCTTCCTCCCCAGGCAACACACAGCTCCATTCACGAGTCGACCCCGGGCCGGCCTCCGCCTGCCCACGGTGGTCCGGCGGCCTCTGAGGACAGTGCCGCCAGGTCAGCTCTCCTGGAACAGCCTCTGAACAACAAGGCCGAGTGGGTGAACTGCTTCCTGTGCCCCTCTCTTGTTTCACGCTCTTAGTCACAGGCGTGCCTTGCAAGACACTCGCAGATGGGATGAGTAGATGGCTGGATGGAAGGATAGACAGGTAGATGAATGGACAGATGTATGTATGGATGGATGGATGGATGGGCAGATGGACAGATGGATGGATGGATGGATGGACAGATGGACAGATAGATGGATGTGCAGATGGATGGACAAATGGACAGATGGATGGATGTGCGAATGGGTGGATGGATTGATGGGCAGATGGGTGGATGGGTAGGTGAATGGACAGATGGATGAATGGGTAGACAAGTAGACAGATTGATGGATGGATAGGTGAATGGATGGATGGATGGATGGATAGATGAATGGGTGAATGGACAGATGCATGGATGTGCAGATGGGTGGACAGTTGGATGGATGGATCAATGGACAGATGGGTAGATGAATGGACAGATGGATAGGTGAATGGATGGATGGGTGGGTGAATGGACAGATGGATGGGTGGATGTGTGGATAGACAGATGAATGGACAGATGGATGGATGGACAGACAGACAGATGGACAGAGGGATGGATGTGTGGACGGGTGGACAGATGGATGGGTGGACAGGTGAATGGATGGATGGATGAATGGATGAATGTGTGGATGGACAGTCAGAGGACCCAATGAGTACATGGACAGATGTGTCCCCAGATGAAGTGTTTGCTTCCCAGCATTCCTCTCTGCCCCCTTCCCCAGGGCCTGCCCTAGGGCCAGGCTGAAGGTGGGAAAGACTGTTGGGGGAATGGGGAAGAAAATGCACCCCACGTGGCTACCAGCCCTCTATCAAGGTGTCAGCATGCTGAACACAACAGTGGTCAGATTCCAGCTGCGACAGTCACACCAGCCTCAGATACCGCCACGGGGAGGCGGACTCCAGGGGCCGAGTGAGTGCTGGCCAGAGCCCGATTCACCCCTCAGCCTTCCTCCACCTTCCGCTCCACTGGCACCCACGGCCCCATGTTGTTTCTTGACCAGAGGAGAGGGGCTGGGTCAGATTTTGCCACTGGGCCACCGAATCCCTCCGTAGCTTGGAGGCTGGTTTTGGCCCAGGAAGTGGGTCAAAAGCTACTGCCTCATTATCGAAATCATAGCGAAGTCCTGCGTGGCTGACTCACCAGGCAGGGTGATCGTATCTGCTCTCCACGGGGTCTGGGAGGAAGGGCGGGAACCCAGGTCCCTGTGAGCATCGCCAGCCCACACTCGCTGGGCGGGACCAGGGGAGGATGTGTTCAGAGCACTCAGCACAGGGCCCAGCCTGTACTAAGCGCTCGGTGGAGCTGCGATTACGGCTGTTATCAGTGATCATTGAAGGTGATTGATTGCTGCAGCTGGCTACAGCTAGAAAGGATTTACAGGCTCTGGTTTCCACGCCAAGGCCATGTCACACCCCAGAGCGGCGAAAATCAAGATGAAAAAAGGGGGGGTTGCGCTGGGTGCAGGGCAACGTGGAACAAAACAGAATTCCAGGCAGCGGAGAAACCAGTGCTGGGCCGTGCTTGTGGCCAGCGTTTCCACTGCAGCGCCCGGTGTCCCAGTGTGACATCGGGGGAATCCGTGAGCGCACGACGGCTTCCTTCCCCGTGAGCCAAATGGACAGCGTCCTGCCCGTGGAGCGGCCGGGTGACTCCATGGGGTGGGCATCCCCAAGGTGGTAGCAGCTACGACTCCCTGGGGTGATGGCACAGCAACCATCCCCGCGTGTTCAGCACGCGCCTCGCGCAGGTCTGATGCGGCAGAACACAGAGCTGCTTTGGGGAACTGTGCAGCCAGGATTCCTAAATGAGGGGTGGGTGTTTGGCCCAGCAGTTAAGCCACCAGCCAGGACACCTGCATCCCACCACCGAGGACCTGGGCTCGATCCCTGGCTCCCGGCTCCAACTCCCTGCTAATGGAGCCTGGGCCCTGGGAGGCAGAGGCGACGGCTTAGGTGGTTAGCACACTGCTCACACGAGAGACCTGGGTTGAGTTCCCAGCTCCTGGCTTCAGCCTTGGCCTGGTCCCAGCTGTTGTGGGCATCTGGAGAGTGGACCAGCAGAGAGGAGTGCCCTCTCACAGTGTCTGCCTTTCCACCTCTCAAATAATACATACGTAGATAAATAATAAACATTCTAAAACCTGAGAGTTACTTATTTAAAAGGTTTATAGGCCGGCGCCGCAGCTCACTAGGCTAATCCTCCACCTTGCGGCGCCGGCACAACGGGTTCTAGTCCCGGTCGGGGCTCCGGATTCTGTCCCGGTTGCCCCTCTTCCAGGCCAGCTCTCTGCTGTGGCCAGGGAGTGCAGTGGAGGATGGCCCAAGTCCTTGGGCCCTGCACCCCATGGGAGACCAGGAGAAGTACCTGGCTCCTGCCTTCGGATCAGCGCGGTGCACCGGCCGCGGCGGCCATTGGAGGGTGAACCAACGGCAAAGGAAGACCTTTCTCTGTCCACTCTGCCTGTCAAAAAAAAAAAAAAAAAGATTTAAAAGGTTTATAAACGAGTCTAGCGGGGCCAGCATGTGGTGTTGAGGGTAAAGTCGCTACCTTCGATGCCTGCATCTAATATGGGCATGATTCAAGTCCGTTTCTGATTCAGGTCCCTGTTACTGGTCTGGGAAAGCACTGGATGGCAGCCCAAGTGCTTGGGCCCCACTCGAAGCTCCTGGCTCCTGGCTTCAGCCTGCCTGAACCCTGGCCATTGTGGCTATTTGGGGAATGAAACAGTGGATGGAATATCTCTCTCTCTTTTTCTCTCTCTCTGTGTATGCATGTGTGTGACTGTCTGTCTCTCTCTCTGTGTAAATCTGACTTTCAAATAAATAAAAAATAAATCTGAAAATAAACTTATAAAAAGTGAACCTCGCCCAGCTCTTGGATGATCGCGTGCCTGGGAAATGATGGCCACTGCGGCTGTGGAAGACCTTGGTGCGGTCCTCCAGCCCTGCGCGCCTCACCTCTGTGGGCTTCCAAGTCAAGGCTGAGTCCATACGGCTCTGACGCCTGCCACCGGACTCTGCATTGTTCTCCTCGCTTCCCCTGTGGTCCCTCATAGTCCAGTCCCCACCAAGCAACCTCAGCAATTTTTTAAAAAGATTTATTTTCTTTATTTGAAAGATAGAGTTACAGACAGATGTAGAGCCAGAGAGAGAGAGAAAGAGAGCTCGGTCGGTCTTCCATCCGCTGGTTCACTCCCCAGATGGCCGCAATGGCCGGAGCTTCGCTGATCGGAAGCCAGGAGCCAGGAGCTTCTTCCGGGTCTCCCACGCAAGTGCAGGGGCCCAAGCACTTGGGCCATTTTCTGCTGCTTTCTCAGGCCACAGCAGAGAGCTGGATGGGAAGTGGAGGAGCTGGGACTCTAACCAGTGCCCATATGGGAAGCTGATGTTGCAGGAGGCGGCTTTACCCGCTACGCCACAGTGCCGACTCCCATAGTTCTATATTCTCAGTGCCTGGGCACTGTGTATGGCTATCTTTAATAGTTTGCTGAATGCGTGAAAGAAATGATTACTGTCACTGTTACTGTTCACATGAACATGTCTACAGGAGCCAAGAGGAAAAGGTGGGCTTCGAGACAGTGTCATAATTCTCCCTTTTCTAAAATTTTGTTTCCAAAAACATATGCACACATATACTTCATGAACATATGTGTACAACACACACACACACACACACAAACACAATTATCTGTGTACTCGTACCCACCCAAATGTATACACAGAAATTTTCAAGGGGATCCAGCAAAACGTTTAATTTTTACTTACAATGAAAATTTATTTTATTTTATTTTTTTGGACAGGCAGAGTTAGACAGTGAGAGAGAGAGAAACAGAGAGAAATGTCTTCCTTCCATTGGTTCACCCCCCAAATGGCCACTACAGCTGGCACGCTGCGCCAATCCAAAGCCAGGAGCCAGGTGCTTCCTTCTGGTCTCCCATGGGGTGCAGGGCCCAAGCACTTGGGCCATCCTCCACTGCCCTCCCTGGCCACAGCAGAGAGCTGGACTGGAAGAGGAGCAACCAGGACAGAATCCGGTGCCCTGACCGGGACTAGAACCCGGTGTGCCGGCACTGCAGGCGGAGGATTAGCCTAGTGAGCCACGACGCCGGCCTTCAAAATTTATTTTAAAACCAGAAATAATCCAGGGCTGGTGTTGTGGCACAGTGGATTAAGCCACCGCCTGAAATGACAGTATCCCATATGAACGCTGGTTGGAGTCCCGGCTGCTCCACTTCCCATCCAGCTCCCTGCTGACGTGCCTGGTAAGGCAATGGAAGATGACCCAAGTACTGGGGTCCCTGTCACCCATGTGAGAGGTCTGGATGGAGTTCCCGGATCCTGGCTTCAGCCTGGTGCTGCCCTGGCTGTTGTGGCCATTTGGGGGTGAATCAGTGGATGGAAGACCTCTCCCCCCTCCCCTCTCCTTAACTCTAACTCTAACTCGCTCTTTCAAATACATAAATCAATGTTTAAACAAAACAGAAATAGTCTACAAAACAGCCTCTATTTTAAAAACATCAAGGCTGAAGCCTCTTTTGATTAAGGGAAGCGGTTGGCAGGGACAGGCGAACGCTCGCTGCACCCACAACCTGGACATCACGTTTCCCCTGCTCCTGGTCCTCACGTGTCAGCTGCTCCTGGCCCTCCCCACTGGTCTGGCCCAGGGAGACGCATTCTGCCGGGGCCTTCGCTCCTGGGGGAGCAGAGCTCCAAGGGCCCAAGGAAAGGGCCTTGTGCAACCTGGGGAACGAAACCCTCGGCTTTGCCCACGAAACCGCGCGTTCCTCGGGGCAGCCACCCTCCACCCTCCTAGAGCCGGGGAACAGCGTCGAATTGCAACTCAGCAAAGCTGCTTTGCATGCAGCAAAACCGAAGTGCCCTGGGAACATTGCCCAACGCTGGGCGGAATCAGGCACGCGGCTCTGAGCCATCGGCGGACAGTCGCTGGCTCACTCCTTACTTTAACCCCACGAGATGGGCGCTGTCATATGCTAGCGTTGTCCCTGTTTTACACATAAGTGAAGGTCACAAAAAGCAAAGCCATGGGGCCGGTGCCGTGGCTCACTTGGTTAATCCTCCGCCTGCAGTGCCGGCATATGTGTGTGTGTGTGTGTGTGTTGTACACATATATACATGGGCGCCGGGTCCTGGTTCCGGTTGCCCCTCTTCCAGTCCAGCTCTCTGCTATGGCCCAGGAAGGCAGTGGAGGATGGCCCAAGTGCTTGGGCCTTGCACCCGCATGGAAGACCAGGAGGAAGCACCCGGCTCCTGGCTTAGGATCAGTGCAGCGCCAGCCGTGGCGGCCATTGGGGGGATGAACCAATGGAAGGAAGACCTTTCTCTCTGTCTCTCTCTCTCTCTCACTGTCTAGAACTCTACCTCTCAAATTAAAAAAAAAAAAAAAAGGCAAAGCCACATTCCCAAAGCCACACAGCCAGGACCTGAACCCACACAGGCCTGCTCTGGCTCCTCTGCTCCGCCACTAAGTGACAGGGGCCCGAGAACTAGGGGCCCGGGGCAGGTGCAGCTTCCTCTCAGCTCACACCCACCTCCTCCCTGCCTGTGCCCCCTCATGTTTGCTCACCTGCTCTACTCGGGCCGGCCCACTCTACCCCGTGTGACACTGCTCCTCAGAGAGGCTCAGCTGTGGGCGATGGGCTTTTAGCATTGTATGGGAGGGTGGGATGGGAGGCGTGTGGCTCTGGGGGACAGACCGCCGAGGGTTCGGGTCCTGGCTCTGCCCTATGGGCTGTCTAACAGGTAACTTAACCACCCTGAGCCTCAGTCTTCTCCTCTGGAAAATGGGAAGACTCACATCAAACGCCTCGGGGGCGGTGGAGATTAAATCAGACCATCCGTGCACATGTGCCGGTCCCAGTGCACGACTCTGCTGAAGAAGCAGCCTGCGATAGAGAGGAGCTGTGTGGGAGCCAAGTCCGGCAGCCACTCACTCAACGTCCCCCTCTGTGAAATGAGGAGCAACCACAGCACCGACATCACTGACCAGTGCCTGGGACGGTGAGTAGGGCTTGGCCTGCACACCACCCATCGCATTCAGTGTGTGTCATCTACGTCATCACTGCAGTGCCAGGGTCAGGTGGGTGAGAGTGACAGCTCTCCTGTCCCCCACGAATTCCAGGGCAAGTGACTGCAACTCTCAAAGCCTCAGTGTCCTCATCTGAGGAATGGGATAACAGTACCATACGTGTGGGATGCTTTGGCGTGCTGACGAGTAAGCCTTTAGCTACCATCCTCTCTCATGTGTGTTTATGAGTGTCCATTGGCCCTGGGCAGGGGGCAGGATCTGGGCTGGTTCTGCCTCTGAGGAGCCGTGGGCTGGGCTGGGGTCCCTATCTGAGGCTCCTGGGGTTGTGGAGCACCTGGCCCATGTTGGGACACACTCCCCACTTGGATGAGCACCTGCTCCGGGGAAAGCCAACCGGGCTGGACCCTCGGGCTGAGCCCATCCTGCAGACTGGGCACTCAGGCCCTGCTCTTGAGAGCCCCCTGAGGCCCACGGGAAGCCCTGATTTTGCTGGGGCCTGGGTGTGGGGGCAGTGCTTTTGTGCAGTGGCGGATGACTGCTCCTGGGTGGCAGGTCGCCCACCAGAGTGCCTAGAGCAATCACTGGGCTGTTACAGCTCTGGACTCCTATACCCCAAGATGCACCATCTGTGCCTGCTTTCCCCCACAGTGGTCTTTGGAAAATTCTGGAAGGCGAGGATGGTCAGCAATCCTCGGGGTCTTCAAGCTACCGGGTCTACAGCTGACGTCGTCCTCATGGAGAATTGTCATCGCTGCTCTGTGAAAGAAGGGTCTGGGGCTCAGAGAGGTGGAAGTGAAGCGAGTTGCCCAGGGGCTCCTGACCGGGCCCCTGCGAGCTGCCCGCAGGGAGAGAATCTCACCGAGAGCACCGGCCCGGGGCAGGCACTGGGCCCAGATGGTCTCGTTGATGTCCACGCCCACCCTGCGGTCAGAATCATCAGCCCTCTCAACAGGTGAGCAAACAGTGGAGCTGAGTCATCCCAGACCACGGATCTGGTCAAAGGGCAGAGCCAGAGTCTAACCCACATCTCTCTGTCCTCAAAGCCACGGCCTTTCCTTTCCGAGTTACTGTGTGGTCCATGTCCCGGGGGTGGTGTCTGCCCTGGCGGAGGAGAGGGAGGGAGGGGCGCTGGGGAAGAGGGTGAGGAAGCGGGGAGGGGCAGGCCAGGGGGGAATTACTCCCTGCATGCATGGGACGGGGGCTGCAGCATGGTGGCCGTATTCCTAGAACACCCTTAGGTCTAGGAGAGCGGTCAACGCGTCCAGGAAGCACTCACCCACCCTGACTCCTCACAGATTGAGTGCCACCTTCGGCCCCTGGATGCAGAAGCACAGCCTGTCCAGTGACCCAGACACTGCCCCTGCCCCGGGCTGGCCGCCAACCCGACCTCTACTCTGTCCCCAATCCCCAGCACCTGTCTGGTCCTTCCAGGGAGCGAAATCACACACCGGTCTTCTTTGGTGCCCAGCCTCTTCATGCCACCTTACGTTTGCGGTGGAACAAGCGGGCTTTTCGCTGTTTTACCATGAAAGATTTCAAAGCCAAACTTGAAGGCGTATTTTGGGGATCCCCCTCCAGCTTAGCACCTGAATCCCACTGGCAGCAGTCAACCGCACGGCTCTCCCCTGTGCGTTCACAGATGCAGCTACTGTAGCGGGCATTCCCAAGGAAATGGCCAACCTCGACACAGTTCCCCTGAAGACTTCAGCGTGCATGTCGGCCACGAGTTTAATGTTCGTTCACATTTCTCCCTTTTGATGTAACAGGCACATAGGAGAACGCACAAACCGTAAGTGCATGTTGATAAATGCATGCACCCCTGGGACCTCAAACCATTTCAAGGCAAAGGACATTCCCACCCCCCAGAAATTTCTCTCAGCTCCCTTCCCACTTAATACTTGCCCCTACGTTCCCCTAAGTAACCCCCTATTCTGATACATGCATTATACAGTGTTGCATGATAGACTATCTTGCCTATTCAAAATGTTCATATAGGGGCTGGTGTCGTGGCACAGCAGGCTAAGCCTCTGGTTGCAATGCCTGTCCCCCACATGGGAGCACTGTTTTGAGTCCTGGGTGCTCCACTTCAGATCCAGCTCCCTGCTAAGGCACCTAGGGAAGCAGCCGAAGATGGCCCAAGTGCTTGGGCCCCTGCCACCCATGTGGGAGTCACAGATGAAGCTCCTGGCTCCTGGCTTTGGCCTGACCCAGTTCCAGGGTGTCGCTTCCATTTGGGAGGTAAACCACCAGATGGAAGATCCCCCCCCTTCTCTCTCTCTGTCACTCTGCCTTTCAAATAAATACATTTTTAATAAATAAATAAAAATGCATGTCAGTGGAATCATGCATTGTACAGTCTCCTTCCACTGGGCAGTGTCGCTCTGACTCCCCACGCTGTTATGTGGATGAGTTCACTCCTCTTTATCGCTGCATTGTAGTCTTTGGTAGGGAAACACGCAGTGTGTGTCTCCAGTCTCTCACTGATGCACACCTGGGCCGGGTCCAATTTGGAGCTGTTACACAAAGGTGCCATGCACACTCTCCCGTGGATCTTTTTGGTTGCACGCTTTCACTTCCCTTGAGTAAACAGGAGAGCGATGACCGAGTCGCAGGTCTGATGCACGCCTCATTTCATGAAAACCAGATCGCGTTTCACACGGGTTGTTACCACGTCCTCACCCAGCACGTGTCATTCACCACCAGCCGTGCAGAGTCCCAGTCACTCCATGACCTTGTCAGTCTCCCCAGTGTTTCTAATAAGGACATAGCAGCATTTTATTGTGGCATGAATTCACGTTTTTTTAAGGTTTCTTTACATATTTGAGAGTTGGGATGAGATTAGAGATAGAGATGGAGGTGAAGATAGAGACCTTCCATCTGCTGGCTCACTCCCCCAAGCAGCTGCGACAGCCGGGGCTGAAGCAGGCAGGAGCCAGGAGCCCAGAGTTCTGTCTTGGGCGGCGGCTAAACCCGCTGCACCGCAACCCCAGCCCCCTTGCTTCACGTTTTTGTGAAAAGACACCTCTTCCTCCAGATGAGCACCTCCCCGCCGGCACCCCAGCTTGGCAGGCAGACCACGTGCTGCCCGGTGCAGAGCACAGCCTGCCCCGCTGTGCCTGGTGGCCCTGCTTCAGGTTCCTCCGCTTACCTGGGCATAGTGAGCAGGAGCCGCCCCGGAGGTGCCGTACTTATTTTAAAGAGAAACACCACTGGTGCCGGCACTGTGGTGCAGTGGGTTAATGCCCTGGCCTGAAGCGCTGGCATCCCATATGAGCACCAGTTCAAGACCTGGCTGCTCCACTTCTGATCCAGCTCTCTGCTATGGCCTGGGAAAGCAGTAGAAGATGGCCCAAGTTCTTGGGCCCCTGCACCCATGTGGGAGACCTGGAAGAAGCTCCTGGCTCCTGGATTCCGATCAGCCAGCTCCAGCCATTGCGTCCAATTGGGGAGTGAACCAGCTGATGGAAGACCTCTCTCTCTCTCTCTCTCTCTCTGCCTCTCCTCTCTCTGTGTAACTCTGACTTTCAAATAAATAAATAAATCTTAAAAAAAAAAAGAGAGAGAGAGAGAGAGAGAGAGAAACATCATTTACAGTGGTTGGGTAGCCATCAGACTGCCTGGATTCAGACCCAGCCCCCCACACAGCTGCTGTGTGAAGAGGGATGGATTCCCTAAACATCCGGGCCTTTTGTTCCTCAAACCCTCATAGGGTTGTTGTGCAGGCCAAGCGAGGTGCCGCATGGAACACGCTCAGGAGAGCTGGCACCGTAAATGCCGGTAAGCAGTCGGGTTTTATTGTTGTTGTTATTATTATTATTATTGTAGAGAAACTGGAAAATCAGTGAAAATAGAGGGAAGTTTAAGGCTGTCATAACCCTGACACTGAAAGGTAGCTCTATTAATATTTAGTGCATTTTCTGCCATTTTCTATCCAGTTTTCTTCAGACACGATTGGCATCATTCTCTATGCGTAGTTTCATAGTTCATATCCTCTTCCCTACCTCCAACTCCATAGGACTGACCTCTTTGCGTGTTGCTGCCTGCTCTCTGGAACTCAGCTCTTGGGGTTCTGCAATGTTCTAGCCACGCAGGTCCTGCGTTTCAGGCGCGTTGTGCGCGGGCAAGGTGGCAAAGTGGATTCAGGAGCAAGGACTTTAGAAAGAGCTTTTAACCCCGTGACTGTATGTGATTGTTCTCTTGGGAAATTCAAAGGCTATTTTCTTTTCTTTTTAAGATTTATTTATTTATTTTGAAAGTCAGAGTTACAGAGAGAGAGGGAGAGACAGAGAAAGAGAGATCTTCCATCCGCTGGTTTGCTCCCCAGATGGCCACAGTGGCCAGGGCTGCGCCAGGCCAAGCCAGAAGCCAAGAGTTTCATCTGAGTATCTCTTGGGACATTTTAAACAAATGTATTGTTGGGCCAGTGCCGCAATGCAGCAGGTTAAGTTGCTGCCTGCAGCGCCAGCATCCCATATGGGTGCTAGTTTTTGTCCCAGCCATTCCACTTCCTGTCTAGCTCCCTGCTAATGAGCCTGGGAAAGCAGCTGAAGATGGCCAAAGTCCTTGGGCCCTCTGCCACCCATGAGGGAGACCTAGAAGAAGTTCCTGGCTCCCCGCTTCGACTGGCCCAGCCCTGGCCATTGCGGCCATCTGGGAAGTAAACCAGCAGATGGAAGATCTCTCTCCTCCTCTCTCTACAACTCTGCCTTTCGAATAAATTAAATAAATATTTTTTAAAAACTTATTCTTATCTATTTGAAAGGCAGAGAGATGGAAAGACAGACAGAAAAAGGTCTTCTATCCACTGGTTCCCTCTCCAAATGCCCATAATAGCCAGGGATATGCCAGACTGAAGCCAGGAGCCAGGAACTCCATCCAGGCAGATCGCCCACGCAGGCGGCAGGGATCCAAGCACTCAAGACATCACGTGCTGACTCCCAGGGTACACGTTGGCAGGAAGCTCGAACTGGAAGCTCAAGTGGGACTAGAACCCGGCATTCCGATGTGTGCCGTAGGAATCCCAAGCAGAGTCTCAGTCACTGAGCCAAATGCTTGGCCCCCACCCCTAGGGTATTTTTTGATAAACATGTTGAAATTGGAGTACCATGTTAAAGAACATATTTTTTCCTTCCCCCCACCCCCCCAAATATAAAAGTAATCGTGTGGGGAGGGGCGAGAATAAGACAATACATGAATGTGGAAATACAGAGAGTGAAAGTCACCCCCCACCCCAGGTGCTTCCTGACCTTTCTCCCCTACCCCCCAGCAGTAGATACAAGTAAATGAACCCTAGGTCAGGAGGGGGCCCTGGGGTCTGCCGTGTATGGTTCTAGTCCGTCTGCCGCGTATTGGCTGTGTGACCTTGGGCGCGTTAACTAGCCTTGCTGTGCCCTGTTGGCAAAGGTTTCAGGCAGCTACTTCACAGTTAGTGATTTTTCACAGGTGTCCAGGGCCTTCAAGATTCTCAGCCCTGGGGGGACACAGGCGCACCTGCTGGAGCCTCTCCCGAAGCCGAGCCCTTTGGACCCCACGGCCCTGCGGGAGGTCCCCAGCCCTAGTGTGATGGCCCTCGGTTCACAGTGGGCAGAAGTGACTCACCTGGGGAAGCGGGGCGGGGGGATTGCACAAATCCCGGGCAGATGGGTGGTTCATGTCTGTTACCCAATGCTCACTCAGGCAGGTGTGGCTACTGGGGACAGGTGGGCGTCGGGGCCTCGCTTATCACTTGGGGCCCCAGTCACAGTCATCGTGTCCCTGTTGCGGAATGTGGAGGACGCCACCCGGGGCTTCCTCAGAAAAGACATCTCCTTCCTCAGCCCAGGAAGGCGAGTGGTGGCTGCGCACCTGGGACAGAGGGACAGCTCTCTGGGCTTGCACCTCAAAGTAGAGCAAGGGGCGGGCCTTTAGGGCAGCAACGAGGACGCCGTGGGGACACGCATGTCCCATGTTGCAGTCCCAGCTCCATTCCTGACTCCAGCTTCCTGCTAACACAGACCCTGGGAGGCAGTGGTGACGGCTGCAGCCTGGCCCGGCCCTGGCTGCTGTGGGCATCTGGAGAGTGAACCAGTGGATGGCAGCTCTCTGTCTCTGTCTTGCTCTCAGACTAAAAAAAGTCTTTAAACAAGGTCTTCAGTGGACTCAAAATTCCCGTCCCTTCCCTGGGGTGGCCAGGGGATCTGCCCTCCGCATGGAGGACAGAATTTGCTGGAAAGACATGGTTCAGTTGGATCTGACCCCGACCCCACCCCCCAGGCTTCTCCCTGTCTTGCAGAGCAGCTCTGAGCAGCCCTGAGTCTGGACACAAGAACCACGTCCAAGTAGGGGAGAGAACACACAGCAGCTGTGTCGGCACCCAAAATCCCTTTCTAGAACAGTGAGTGGATTGGGGCTGGGTGTTGTGGCCCAGCGGGTAAGCCACGGCTTCGGCTGCCCGCATCTCGTATCCGAGCTACAGTTCGAGTCCCAGCTACTCTGCGCTCCCAACCCAGCTTCTTGCTAGCGTGCCTGGGAGACAGTGTGGATGACGCCTCAAGTTCTTGGGCCTCTGCCAGCCACGTGGGAGACTAGGGCAGAGTTTCTGGCTCCCGGCTTCAGTCTGGCCCAGCCCCAGGTGTTGTGGCCATTTGGAGAGGGAACCAGTGGATGAAAGATCTCTGTTTCCCTTCCTTAAAAATAAATAAATAAGTATCTTTTTTATAAATGAGTGAATGACAGGGGGCAGGCACTTGATGCAGCAGTTGAGATACCGCTTGGGGTGCCCACATCCCACATTGTAGTTCCTCAGTTTGAGGCTGTCTCTGCTCCCGAGTCCAGTTTCCTGCTGGTGCACACCCTGGGAGGCAGCAGGTGATGGCCCAGGTACTTGGGTCCCTGCTACTCACATGGGAGACCTGGATGGCGTTCCCAGCTTTGTCATGGCCCAGCCCTGGCTGTTGCAGGCATTTGGGTAGTGAACCAGCCAAATGAAGATCTTTCTGTCTGTCTCTGCCTCTTTGCCTATCAAGAAAGTAAAAATAAATAAGGGCTGGTGCCGTGGTGCAGTGGGTTAAAGCCACTGCCTATAGCACCAGCATCCCCTAGGGGTGCCAGTTCTTGTCCCAGCTGCTCCACTTCCAATCCAGCTCTTTGCTAATGTGCCTGGGAAAACAGTGGAAGATGGCCCAAATACTTGGGCCCCTGTCACACCTGTGGTGGACCAGAATGAAGCTCCTGGCTCCTGGCTTTGGCCTGGCCCAGCCCTAGCTATTTCTGGCCATTTGGGGAGTGAACCAGTAGATGAAAGCGCTCTCTCTCTCATTGTAAGTTTGTCGTTCAAATAAATAAATATTCTTTTTAAAAATATTTATTTATTTATTGAAAGGCAGAGTAACAGAGAGGCAGAGGCAGAGAGAGAGAGAGAGAAAGGTCTTCCGTCCACTGGTTCACTCTCCAATGGCAACAACAGCTGGAGCTGGGCCGATCTGAAGCCAGGAGCCAGAAGCTTCTTCTAGGTCTCCCATGCAGGTGCAGGGGCCCAAGGACTTGGGCCATCGTCTACTGCTTTCCCAGGCCAGAGCAGAGAGCTGGATCGGAAGTAGAGCAGCCAGGACTTGAACCTGCGTCCATATGGGATGCTGGCACTTCAGGTGGTGGCTTTACCCGCTACGCCACAGCACCGGCCCCAATAAATACTCTTTAAAGAAATAAAAATCTTTTTTTTTTTTTTTTTTTGACAGGCAGAGTGGACAGTGAGAGAGAGAGAGACAGAGAGAAAGGTCTTCCTTTGTTGTTGGTTCACGCTCCAATGGCCACCACAGCTGGGGCGCTGCGGCTGGCGCATCGCACTGATCCAAAGCCAGGAGCCAGGTGCTTCTCCTGGTCTCCCATGCGGGTGCAGGGTCCAAGCACTTGGGCCATCCTCCACTGCACTCCTGGGCCACAGCAGAGAGCAGGCCTGGAAGAGGGGCAACCAGGACAGAATCCAGTGCCCTGACTGGGACTAGAACCCAGTATACCGGCGCCGCAGGCAGAGGATTAGCCTATTGAGCCGTGGCACCGGCCAATAAAAGTCTTTGAATAAATGAACGTGGAGCAAGTCTGAATGTCCCGCACCTCACCGAGGCTGTCGCTGTGAGTGGCCAAGTGCGGCTCCGTGGCTCACTCGGGAGCCCAGGCCTGCGGGTGTCTCCTCTCTGAGTTGGCCCTTACATGACAACACAGGGAACATCGATGCCGTTAAACTAAGACCGCAGTTCCGTCCCTGGAGACTCTGGGAGCTGCTTCCTCTGGAAGGAGGGAGCTGGGCCGCCTGTCTGGTGGATTTGTTTACCTATCTGCACACATCTGGCCAGCTCGCGCCGTGATTCATCCGGGAGCAGTGCATCAGATGGGGCGGCCTCCAAGGGGAACCGCGCTGGGAAAGGCCGCGGAATCCCGGTCACCGTTCCCGTAACCTCGGAAGCAGCCTTTTCCGCCTCCTCCTTCCTTCCCTCCCTCGCCCCCTCGCCCCCTCCCCCGGGCTTTCTCCTCCAGAGCCTTGGTCACCTGCAAGCCTGGCAGACCCTCCCCGCGGGGAGATGAGACTGGTCCTCCCACTGGGGAGGTGGGCCGGGGGTGACCAGGCTGAGTCCCAGGAAAACCCCACGGGCCCCTGATGTGAACTGCGGAACCCCCGGCAGGTGACCCAAGCTGCTTGGGCCCCAGCTTCCTCATCCGAGGGGCGTGGCAGCCTTTCTGAGATGACGCCGGTGTCGGGCTGACTCCTGCCCCGTCCCGTGGGGGTCCTGCTCTGCGAGGCTCCCTTCACCTCACTGGGCTAACTCAGACGGGCGTCGTTTCTCCGGGGAGCCCGATTAACCACACCCACAATCCTTTGTACTTTTCCGCCTCAGCCTCCGCACAAGCCATAATTTCAGAACCCCTTTGTTCCGTGTCCGCCTCCTCGGCCCAGCCCGGGAGCTCCGGAGAGGAGGGCCTGGCTCGCCGCGGCTCAGCCCTTCCCGCCTCCCCCCTACCGGGGGCCTTGTGAGGGACTGACCCCAGGGGTCGCTCAGTGAACACCAGCACCCCTGTGAGCAGCCGGGAGACAGCCTGCACCTCTGAAACCATCAACACCCACACCAGGCTCCCGGCCTGGGCCTCCTGCTGGATAAGGGCTGGGCCGGGGCCAGGGAGCGGGTGGCAGAAGCCTCAGGGTTCAGGCTGAGGTGTCTCATGGTTCTGGGCTCCAGGCTGAGCTCCCCCAGAACTTGGGGTTCAGTCGGTTCCCTGATTCTGCGGTGAGATTCGGGGTGGGCAGGCCCAGACAGGCCTATTCTGAGGCCTAGGCCTCTGGCATGGGCAAGGCTTTGGCCTCACCCATGCCGTGTCGGCCCAGACGCACATGCAGGCTGCTACACGCCTGGCAAAGGGCAGCGGGCAGCGGGCAGCGGGCAGCGGGCAGCCTCCCCCACCCCACTCCTCAGCTATACCCCGGCCTCCGTCTTGAGAGGGAGGGAGGCCCCTACGGGCTCTTGGGTAGAAGAGCGAACCTGCAGGCACCAGGTGAGCACACGCAGGTGCATGGGCACACAGGCTCCATCTGGAGGAAACCTTAGGCAAGGCCCGGCCCTCGGCTCAGCTTTTCCCAGGGCCCAGGCATTTCTCTTTCTTGGTTTATGAGCTGAGAGAGGGTGAGAACCCCAGTACGCAGCACCGGGGCCTGTTGTGTGTGTGTCCTGGGGAGTCCCACTGAGAATAAAGGCGACAAATGCTATGGGGGGAACTAGAACAGGCCAGCGGGAGAGGTGTGGGGTGAGCAGGGGCCTCGGAAGATGAGCCTGTCACAGAAGCTTCCGCACGTGCCCTTGAAGCCATTGCTGTCATTATTGCAAGATTGATTTATTTGAAAAACAGAGTGACGGGGCGGGGTGGGGGTGGGGGGATCGTCCATCTGCTGGTTTACTCCCCAAATAATGCCTTACAACAGCCAGAGCTGGGCCACGCTGAAGCCCCCATCCAGGTCACGTACACGGGTGGCAGGGACCCAAGTACTCGGGCCATCATCCGCTGCCTACCCAAGCGCATTGGCTGGATCAAAAGCAGAGCAGCTGGGACGTGAACCAGCACCTCGATGTGGGCACAGGCATTGCAAGCTGGCCCTGGCATTGTTAGAATCATCTCTATTTTATGGATGGGGAAACTGAGGCTGGAGGGGAAGAGATGTGTGAAGGCAGAACTGGGATTTGAACTCAGGTCTTCCTGTTGTCGAAGCCTTGACCAATGCAGAGGTCCTGCCTTCTGGCACCGCAGCCTAACTGCACCTGCCTCAGACGCAGGATCCCAGGCCCTCCAGGACCGGAAGACAGCTGCTGAGCTCCCTTAGAGTCTGGCCTTTCTGCTGCTGGACATACGTCTCCAAGTCAGACCTGTTTGGGCTGGACAGCCCAGCCCCTGCGAAAGCTCTTTTGTGCTTTCTCAAAGGGCCTCACAAGAGGGTTAAACCGCCCTCACATTAGTGCTAATTTGGGGCTGACTGTCCTATTCAGCCCCTAACAAAGCTGATGTTTGCACAGGCCTGAGGGATGGGACCACACGCACTGCCGGCGAGCGAGGGAGGCCCGGTGCCCGCCGCCACCAGCCCTGCCTGCGCAGGCACCTGTTTCTCTCACAGGTAACTGTAGCTCTCCACTGGGATTCCAGCTCTGCCCCAGACCTAAGCACGTCTTGGCCCCAATTTCTGCTAGTGAGAGCCTTCTGGAAGGAACGGAAGCCCCATCCACCAAAGGGCCTGTTGGACCTTAATTCAGTGTCATGAACAAGACATGCCGTAATGATGAAAAAAGGAAACAATCCGGATACTCATCAAAGGGGAAAACGGTTAAATACACGAAAGGTGAACACTCGAATCATGCAGATGTTGAAAGAGGGTGGGGCGAGCCTGTGGCAGAGCAAGGCAGAAGGCATCACACAACCAGCAGTCGGGTGGAAAAAGAAAACTGCGAATAATAAGGATGGGGCCGGCACAGAGGTGCAGCGGGTTACGCCCCCGCTTGCAATGCCAGCATCCCGTATCACAACACCAGTCTGAGTCTCAGCCACTCTATTTCCTATCCAGCTCCTTGCTAGTGTGCCTGGGAAGGTAGTAGATATTGGCCCAAGTACTTAGGGCCCTGCCACCCATGTGGGAGACTGGACTGAGTTCCCATTTGGGTGGCAGGGACACAGGTACTGGAGCCATCACCTGCTGTTTCCCAGGGTAGGTATTGGCAGGAAGCTGGATTTGAAGCAGAGTAGCCAGGAGTCTAACCGTGCACTCCAATAGGGGATGGGGCATCCCAAACCTTGGCGTAACCCAGTGAGCCATAGCACCCACCCTGGCACAAATGAAATTTAAAAATAAATTTAGTGGCTATTTAAAAATACAAAAGTAAGTTTATTTTGGTGCAAAAAGTTTGAAACCCATGCGTAGCTTTGTCACAACACGCCTCTCCGTGAACTTGAAGACCCCTTGTTCAGTGGAATCTGCTTATCACAGTAGATACTCTCCTCCAAGGTCACGGCAAACACTGAATTAGTGACTACTGAGCTGTGACTCCCGGGGCAGTGCAGGGTGACGCTCCCGCGAGCACCCATCAGCGAGCGATAGGGAACCTTGTTGTGTGTGAGTCCGTTTAAAGACACCTTATTTAGTAGACGTTGATCACTAACCATGACCTCAAGGCCTACAGCGCCATAACTCCTGAGTGAACAAAGTTTGTCCACACGTTTTCTCTGTGTGGGACATCCCGTGCTTCTCCCATTTCAAGATACTGGGTGACACTTCAGCACCATGTTTGGGGGCCATTTTATTTATTTATTTATAAGATTTATTTTTATTTATTTGAAAGGCAGAGCAACAGAGACAGAGAAAGACAAAGAGGGAGATCAGCCATCTGCTGGTTCACTCCCCAAATAGCTGCAACAGCCAGGTCTTGGTCAAGCCAAAGCCAAGAGCCAGGAACCCCACCAGGTTCTCCCTCATGGGCACCAGGGTCCCAAGGACTTGGGCCATCTTCTGCTGCCTTCCCAGGCACAGTAGCAGGGAGCTGGCTGGAAGTAGATCAGCCAGGTCTTGAACCAGCATTCATGGGGGTTGCTGGTGTCGTAGGTGATGGCTTAATCTGCTGCACCACAAATGCTGGCCCCATGGGGATCAATTTTTTTTTTTTTTTTGACAGGCAGAGTGAACAGTGAGAGAGAGAGAGACAAAGAGAAAGGTCTTCCTTTTTCCGTTGGTTCACCCCCAGTGGCTGCTGCGGCCAGCGTGCTGCGGCTGGTACACCGCGCTGATCCGATGGCAGGAGCCAGATGCTTCTGGTCTCCCATGCGGGTGCAGGGCCCAAGCATTTGGGCCATCCTCCACTGCACTCCCGGGCCATAGCAGAGAGCTGGCCTGGAAGAGGGGCAACCAGGACAGAATCCAGCGCCCCGACCGGGACTAGAACCTGGTGTGCCGGCGCCGCAGGCGGAGGATTAGCCCAGTGAGCCACAGTGCCAGCCCCCATGGGGACCATTTTAAACAGTGAAATCACCATCAAAAGGCACACATAGGTGAAACAAGGGGCACTCAATACAACACAGAACAGACACGTGTGTACCGAATCGGAGCTGGAGCCAGGAAGGCGGCGCACATCGCTGCGCTCGGCCTCAGCTGGGACCTCGCTCGCTGGAGCACGCAGTGTTTGCTGCTCTGTGCGTGTTGGCTGAATGACGGCAAAAGCTCCGTGAGTATTGATTTTGGGTCCCAAGCATCTGTTAGCAAGCAGGAGGAGTCACGGATAAGCAACCTGAGATTACTAACGATCAATTGTCTGGAAGTGAGCCGCTGCTTTGCGGGTTCCAGGTGGGGTCCTGCACATTCGCTGCTGTCCACGGCAGGCCGCTGCCGGCCGCTCTTGTTGGTGGGCGGTGTTGCAGGACACCGAGACCCTGGGTTGGCGTCCCTGCTCCTCCTGCCCAAAGCCTCGGGTCTGCTCTCCCTAGCTTGCTTCTTTCCCAATTCTCCGCACTCTGGTTCTGACTGATCTTTACAGTGTATCTTCCCCCTCCCTCATGTACGTGACGCTGCACCCACCCCAGGGACTCCCTGTTCCCTGATCACACCCTGCGCATTGCTGTCTCTGGGCTCTTCCTGAAGCTGGCCCTTCCTCAGCTCGGAACGTGTTCTCTCGTCTCTGTCTCTCGCAATCCTTCCACCTCCCGAGTCTCACTCTGACCCCACCTTGCCAGGGACACCCTCCCTGGCTGTCCCTGCTGGACGTGTCTCACCTGGCCACCTTCACACTTGAAAAAGCAACTCCTGTACCCCCTCCCGGCTGCCCCACGCTGCCCACGCTGTCCCTTGCTGCCCACCCCCCTGGGAAATTCTCACCAGCCAACAGCAGCCAGGCTGTATCTGCTCAGCCCTCCTCACCCCTGGTGACATCAGGAGTTTGGTCCAGTGTTCCTGTCCCCGTTGTCTGGCACAGTGCCTGGCATGAATGCAATGACAGTAAAAGCACGTGTGGAAGTGAACGGAGGGGGCTGGTGTCGTGGGGCAGTGGGCTAATTGTGACACCAGCATCCCATATGGAGTGGGGGGGGGGGGAGTGCCAGCTGCTCTGCTTCTGATCCAGCTTCCTGCTAAGGTGCTTGGAAAAGCAGCAGAAGATGGCCCACGTGCTTGGGCCCCTGCCACCTACGTGGGAGAGTTAGTTCCAGGCTCTTGGCTTCGGCCTGGTCCCGGCTGTTGCAGCCTTTTGGGGAATGAACAAGAGGATAGAAGATATTCTCTCTCTCTCTCTCTCTCTCTCTCTCCCCGCCCCGGTGTGCCCCCCCCCCCCCGTAAGTCTGCCTTTCAAATAAGTAATCTTTTTTTTTTTTAAAGGAAATCTACTCTCATGTCAGTATGAAGCAGATACAGGAAAGATCATCTCGGCAGAGGGGGGAGGGCCTGGGGGTGGCCCTGCCTCGGTGGTCATCTCAGACCCTGCCCGGGACCCTCTCTTGGAGCTCCTGGGCCTGCACGATGCAGATTGAAAATCCCTGATTCAGCACAATGCCTGGAATGAGGTCACCGCTCAACAAACGCCTTTACAATGGTTTGAAGACCAAAAGCCTCAAGCCCAGAGAGTGGGATTTCAGACCTTTCTGGAAGAAGGGACGCACCAAGCCTTCGACTCAGGAATCAGGGGTTCAAGCCTCAGCCCACGCTCACTGGCTCGGCAGGGCCCTCGCCTGTCTCACCCTTAGTGAGAACAGCCGTACCCAGCCAGGGCTCTGGGCGCCGGGCCCATCCGCCCCTCCCTTCTCCCCAGTCACATACATCACTCACGTCCATTTGAATGAAGACCAAGGCAGTCAGAAGGCTGGCTAGGCTCGCATAAACAGGCAAGCATGGCTCTGACGCTGATTGGCTGTGGAGCGCCACGGAGCCTCTGTTTGCTCATCTGCCAAATGGGAATAATGACAGCAGCGCGCAAGGAGGGGAAAGCCTTGTAAAGCGCAGGGCGGAGGGGCTGCGCTGCTTCTCAGCTCTGTGATCTGAACAGGTAATACGCGACCTCTTTGAGCCTGTTCCCCAGCGCAGGGAGGGAGTAATGATGGCGCTCACCTCACAGGACGGGACAGAGGAACGCAGGTGGAGGCCTTAGAGCAACGCCTGGCACGCACACGCAGAAACCGCTATCCACGCGTGACCAATGGATAGCACCCTGCATTAGATCGTACCTAACACAGGCCCGGCCCCGAGCCTGGCACACGATGAGAGCCCGGCTGAGAGACGCTGTGATTTAAACTCAGCACGTTGCGTGTGAACTCTCAGGGAAAAAAAAAAAAAAAAGAAGAAGAAACCGAGAAGAAATGCCAGAGCTCGCTGTTATCTCCTGCAAAAGGGCCTGCAGCTGCGTCTCCTCCTGGGTGGGTGCCCCGTGCTGCGCGCTGGGTGTGTTCTGGTGTTCTGCTGCCTAACTCAGAGCCAGCACCCCTCTCCCCCCACCGCGGGCCCCCGCGCCCTGTGCCTGCCCATCCAGGCAGCGATTCGACTTGACCCCGGAGAGCAGGGAGATGCTATCGCTGCCGTAGGGCTGGGGGTGGCAGGAAGGGTGATAATTACGGGTTTCAGCAAAATTGTGGAAATGACAAGTGCCACTTTCTGCAGCTCCTCTGAGGGCTGTGCTGGGCCCCTCCCCAGCCCCTCCCACCCGAGTGCCCCCAGAAACTGTCACTCCCAGCCCTTGTCAGCCTACAGTGACTGATGACTTACTGTGTGTGCCAATAGCTTAACGCGAAGTATCTCATTTAATCCTCACACACCGTGTTCTTCCTTCATTCGTACAATGAAGGAAGCAGGTCCACCCTGAAGTCAGGCCCCAGGTCCACCTGGCACCCTGACCCATGATTTTTTTTTTTTTTTTAAGATTTTATTTATTTATTTGAGAGGCAGAGTTACAGAGAGAGACAGATCTTCCATCCACTGGTTCACTCTGCAAATAGCTGCAATGGCCGGAACTGGGCTGATCCGAAGCCAGAAGTCCAGCCATCTTCTACTGCATTCCCAGGCACATTAGCAGGGAGCTTGGGAGTGGAGCAGCCGGGACCTGAACTGGCGTCCATATGAGATGCTGGTGCCGTAGGCGGAGGCTTAGCCTACTATGCCACAGCGCCGGTCCCCAGTGGCCCATGATCCTAACCTCTGGTGAGTTTGGATCCCAAATGGTACCAAAGTCTGGTGGTTACACAACAGCGGTGGTTTGATCTTGGCTCTGACCCCGTGTGATCCTGGTGGTCCCATCACCTCCTCCTGGGTCCCGGGTCTACTGCGAGGACCGCAGGGAAAATCCGTGTTAGCTGTCCAGAGTGCTGGGCAGAGAAGGGTTCCAGAAGGGTCGGATTCCATCCTTTCACTGTTGTGGTTGTTGGACTTTATTAGTGAGGAGTCGGGAAGCGCCTGCCTAAGTGCAGGAGACCTGGTACACAACAAACAGCAGGCTGTTAGGGCATCTCTGGGTACTGGATGGGTCACGCGTGACCTTTGCTAATGCATTGTTCCAACCTCTTCCACATTCCTCGGCCATGAAAATGTGGGACGCGCCAAGATGTCCCCACCTCTCTGCAGTCAGCTACAGGGTCTTCCGTGGGGAGCAAACCAAACAGAGCGCTGGTTTGCTGTGTGACCAGAAGCCAGGCCATGAGTCTGCTCCTTAGTGTCTTAGTGGCTGATTGTGTTGGTCTCCCGCCAGCAGCTTCAAAGTGACCGTGGTGTGGGGCCTGGAGCCCCCGGAGGGCAAGGGGTGTTGGAATGTCCGGGGAACCCTGGCCTCCCTGCCTTTCTGTGTTAGTACTGTGTTCTCCTGGGCACGGAGGCTGGGGAGGAAGGTGTGTGTGCACTGGCCTGGAAGCACAGCCCAGACACAGCCCGCAGTCCCACGACTCTCGTGACCCACTTCCCTCCACCCAGGGCGAGTATCGCTCTGATTTGCCGGTGACTGTGCCATGAACACCTCCCTCCAACTCACCTGTGCCAGAAGGGCAGGAAGAAAACCCCACGGCCCAGGCAGGGCCCCGCCAGCCCCAGGAGTGAACCCTGGGCTCCTGCCTGCTGCCCCACCCGCGGCCGCACCGGCACAGTTATGAGCTTCTCACTGGGGCTGGGGCCTCACGCCCCTCCTTAATGAGCAGGCTTAGGACAGCAGGACTTCTTCATGGCTGCTTCCTCCTGCCTGGGCCTTCTGTCCTCCGCCTTTTATGGGTTCCTTTTTACAGCCTTGCAAAGTCTGCTGTGGGCCCAGGCACCACGCTCCCTCCCTGTGAAGGAAAAATGGCAGACAGGGGACCCAGAACAACTGGTTCCAGGGGCACGCAGAGCGGTTGCGGTTGCCACCTGGGTCAAGGTGGGCTCTGCGCCCTTGGCCATTTCCTGTCCCCTCAGGGCAACGCAACACGCGCATCTGGCACGGAGCAGAGGAGGTTCTGTGCTACCTTTCTTCTTGAATTCCCACCCCTCCACGCGGGTCTCTAAGGACAGCCGGGAATGGCTGATTCCAGCCTGGGGCGATCCGTGACAGCTGCTTCCCTCAGCCCCAGGCTCTCAGACTGTGCCTTCAACAAAAACTCCTTTCTTTTCATTCCGCCACAGCCACACGCAGCACACTTAATGAGCCAGGTGGCGGCTGCGGCTCCGAGGATCACAGGTGCTGACTCAGCCCCGCGCCCGGCTCTCATCTCGGGCCTGGCCTTTAACAGCCACGCTTTAGAGGAGCCGCGGCAGGGGTTGCTCCGCCTCGGCCGCCCTCGAGCCGCGCTGCTCTACCCACCCGCGACGGGGCAGGGGGCCATTTCTGGCTTATTAATAATTTACCCGCAGTGCCTAGGAACCATTGATACTCACATTAAAACCATAACCAAGAGCTCTTATGTTTGAAAGGAGCAAGTTAATAAAACAGTATCTTGCCCATGGCTCCATTTTTGTGTGGGAAAAAATCTACCTATAGGCAGAAAAAACTAGTTTGGAAGGGCTCACTAGGTTAATCCTCCGCCTGCAGCACCAGCATCCCATATGGGCACCGGGTTCTAGTCCCGGTTGCTCCTCTTCCAGTCCAGCTCTCTGCTGTGGCCCAGGAGGGCAGTGGAAGATGGCCCAGGTCCTTGGGCCCTGCACCCGAATGGGAGACCAGGAGGAAGCACCTGGCTCCTGGCTTCAGATCAGCACAGCACCGGCCGTGGTGGCCATTTTGGGAGTGAACCAATGGAAGGAAGACCTTTCTCTGTCTCTGTCTCTCTCTGTCTGTAACTCTACCTGTAAAAAAAAAAAAAAAAAAAAAAAAAAAAAAAAAAAAAAAAGATACTAGCATGGAATGTGGAGTAAGGCGGTCCTGAAATGTTTGATGGTTCACTGCCTTCGGCCATTTGGGGAAATTTCCCCCAAGAAACATGAAGGTTGGAATCGGAAAGACACCAATGAAAGGAGACCGCAGGAGAGCCCCGGGCAGCCCAGGCTCGGCGTCAGCTGTCTCGGATTCTGCTGCGAACACCGGATGAAAGGCTGACCGCTCGGGCCACCGTCCGCGCCTCTCCCCGCAGGCCCCCACGTTAGGTCTCCCCTCGCCTCCCCCTCAGCCCCGGAGAGGCCGAGGCTTCCGGCCGCCGTCACCCGGGGCTGTGCTGAGTGTGACCCGGTACGTGGCCGGAGGCGGCCGCCCCTCTGCAGGGCCGAGCCCGGGAGTCCCGGCGTCCCCTGGAGGAAGGGTCCGGGAGCTCAGGGAGGCGGCAACCGGGGGATTTGGGAGAAAACCCACTCTCTAGCGTTAGAGCACGGGCTTGGAAACGCAGACTGGGGTCCCCCACCCCGGGGGTCCGGAGTGTCCCCCCACGGCCGCAGGGGCCCTGCCGGCCCGCGCCCCATGCACGCGAGGGCTGGGAGGGCTGTGGGGGACAGGACTGGGAGGCGGGGTGCCGCGGGGAAGCTGCCCGCATCCCGCGGTGGGCAGAGGGGCGTCCCCGGGGGCGGGGGCGAGCTGTGCTGAGCTGTACTTTCTCCTCAGCTGAGGGAAGCCTCTCTCTCTCTCTCTCTCCCCTCTCCCTCTCCCCTCCCTCCTTCCCTCCCTCCTTCCTTCTCTCTCTCCCCCCTCCCCTCTCCCTCTCCCTTCCCTCCTTCCCTCCCTCCTTCTTTCTCTCTCCCCCCTCTCTCTCTCTCTCTCCCCCCCTCCCTCTCCCCTCCCCCCTTCCCTCTCTCCTTCCCTCTCTCTCTCTCCCCCCTCTCCCTCTCCCCTCCCTCCTTCCCTCTCTCTCCCCCCTCCCCCTCCTCTCTCTCTCTCTCTTTCTCTCTCTCTCCTCCCCCCCCCCCCAAAGGAAGAAGAAACGAAAGCCTAGCCAGTGGCCGATGGCAGGCGGGATTGCTGGGGCTGTCACAACTGCTCAGCCTGGATGTGAGGGAGAGTTACCGGTCTGGGGCGGCGGTTAGGAGCGAGTCTCCCGGGTTCTTTTCTGCTGCTTAGTAGAGAAAGAAAAGCCGGGAAACAATTTGCGAAGAGGCAGAAACTTATATTTGACAGCCAGGCATCTGGGCCAGGATTTTAAGATCTTTCTGTTCATTGGGTCATTCTGTGGGGGTGCCCGTTGGCCAGGGTGTGGGTGTGGTGGGGGGTTCACATACTGTTTGTTGGTTGGCTTGGGGCTCATGGAGATAGTGGGCGTCTCCTGGAGATGGCCCATCTCCCACTTAAGGGCTCATTCCCCTCCTCTGCCAGCTCTGGGTGGGAGATTGCAACTAACTTGATGGCGTGATTGAAAACTCCAAGGCCACACAAGATAGCCGGGGTCTCCCGCAGCCAGGTCCACTCTCCCCAGGGGCTCAGCCCCTTTCCTGCCAGCTCTGGGTGAAAGATGGCCCCCACCCTGAGCAGCCTCAGAGAGCTCATGACTCCGGGCGTGGGTGAACCCCGTGGAACTGCGCACCCCAGAGAGTGAGTTGCCCTTATGTGCGCTGTAACAACTCTAAAAGGTACTCCGGGTTCTAGTCCCGGTTGGGGTGCCGGTTCTGTCCCGGTTGCTCCTCCTCCAGTCCAGATCTCTGTTGTGGCCCGGGAGTGCAGTGGAGGATGGCCCAAGTGCTTGGTCCCTGCACCCCATGGGAGACCAGGAGGAGGCACCTGGCTCCTGGCTCCTGGCTTTGGATCGGCACAGTGCGCCAGCTGCAGCGGCCATTTGGAGGGTGAACCAACAGAAAGAAGACCTTTCTCTCTGTCTTTCTCTCTCACTGTCTAACTCTGCCTGTCAAAGGAAGGAAGGAAGGAAGGAAGGAAGGAAGGAAGGAAGGAAGGAGGGAGGGAGGGAGGGAGGGAGGGAGGGAGGGAGGGAAGGAAGGAAGGAAGGAAGGAAGGAAGGAAGGAAGGAAGGTTGGTTCCTTCTGGTTTTGACACAGTAGAGAATGCCTTGCCCATGAGATGGAGCACTCCTTGGACGGAGACAGGGACAACGTAACCCTTATGACTGCTGCGTGGTGGGGTGAACAGGGTGGGCAAAACATGTCCTCCCTCAGCAGCCCGCAGCTGACCCACCGGGGGAGGTTCCGCTCAGCCTCATTGTTCCCAGGCTCAAGACCTCGGGGCTGTGGTGTTCAATGTGGTAGCCACTGGCCACAGGTGGCTGTAAAAACTGGACACGTGGGACCAGTGCCACTGCCTGCGATGCCAGCATCCCATATAAAAACACCAGTTCAAGTCTTGGCTGCTCCACTTCTGATCCAGTTCCCTGCTAATGCGCCTGGGAAAGCAGCAGAAGATGGCTTGAGTGCTGGGACCCATGTCAGCCATGTGGGAGCCCCAGAAGGAGTTTGAGGCTCCTGGCCTTGTAGCCACTTGGGGAATGAACCAGTGGATGGAAGCTGTCTTCCTCTCTCTCTCTTTGACTCCGTCTCACTCTCTCTGAAACTCTGTAAATAAATAAGTAAATCTTTAAAAAAAAAAGAATTCAAATGTGACTAATGTGACCAAGGAACTGAATTTTAAATTTTATTCAATTGACCCACATTTAAACTTAGTAATTAAACACTTGATAATTAAAATAATTATTAGTTTGGCAGGACTATATATATATATTTTTTTTTGACAGGCAGAGTGGACAGTGAGAGAGAGAGACAGAGAGAAAGGTCTTCCTTTGCCGTTGGTTCACCCTCTAATAGCCGCCGCGGCCAGCGCGCTGCGGCCGGCACACCACGCTGATCCGATGGCAGGAGCCAGGAGCCAGGTGCTTTTTCCTGGTCTCCCATGGGGTGCAGGGCCCAAGCACCTGGGCCATCCTCCACTGCACTCCCGGGCCACAGCAGAGGGCTGGCCTGGGAGAGGGGCAACCGGGACAGAATCCGGCACCCCGACCGGGACTAGAACCCGGTGTGCCGGCGCCGCTAGGCAGAGGATTAGCCTAGTGAGCCGTGGCGCCGGCCAGGACTATATTTTTATTTCATTGTTTTCTTCAGATAGAACTCAGCAAGTCATAAAATTCACCTTTCTAAGGTGACCACTCAGAGGTCTTAGTGTATGTACAAGGTACTATCACCACTATCTGATTCCAGGGCACTTGACTACCCCAAAGAGAAAGCTCCTACCCATTCACAACCCCGAGCCTGGGGTAGCCACTGAGCCACTTTGTCTCTGGATTTGCTATTCTGAGCGCTTCCTAGAAAGGGAGTCACTCAGCATGGGCCTGTTGTGTCCGGCTGGGTTTTCCAGTTCATCTGTGTTGCGCTCCTTTTATGGCTGAGTGATATTCTGCTGCACGAATAAAGCACATTTGGGTTGTCTGCATTTTTTGACTTCTAGCCCTCAAAATGTAGCATTCAAATGAGATGCATCGTAAGAGGAAAATATACTACAGTTTTTAAGACACACATGAAAGAATATATAATGCTTTCTAATAATTTACTTAGATTCACTACACATGGAAATAAATTTCTTGTATCTTGGGTTACATAAAATATATTAAAAATATATTAAAAAATACAACCTAGGGCCAGTGTAACGGCCCAGCAGGTTAAACCACCGGCTGCAACGGCAACATTCCATGGGAGTGCCGGTTCGAGTCCCAGCTGCTCCACTTCTGGTCCAGCTCCCTGCTCATGTGCCTGGGAAAGCAGCTGAAGATGGCCTAAGTGCTTGGGTCCCTGCCACCCACTTGGGAAACCCAGATGGAGTTCCAGGCTCTTGGGTTCGACCTGGCTCACTCTAGCAGTTGTAACCATTTGGAGAGTGAACCAGCAGATGGACGATTCTCTCTCTTTCTCTCTTTAACTCTTTCAGATAAATAAATCTTTAAAAAAAAAAAATACAACCTGGGGCTGGCACTGTGGTGTGGTAGGTGCCAGAAACCAGAGGCAGAGGACATATGGCTGTCAAGGAGGGAGGACAGGGCCCCTTCCTCCCAGCGTCTCTATTCAGCTCACCCCACCCAGTGGAGGACTTAACATGAAGGCAGGGTAAGGCCTGGGAGGAGCAAGTACTCTCGGAGTGGCCCTGCCTTGGTGCTTAGGGGAGCTGCAGAAAGTACACGTCCAGGCAGGAGCTGGCAGGTGACTCCCGGTCCCGGGAGGGGACGCAGGCTGGCATCATTGGACAAAGGAGTAACTGGAGCGGCCAAAGGCGACAAAGCCTTCTCCTGGCACGGGACCTGTGCCTGGCCACGGGGTTGCTCAAGGCGCGTTATGCTCTGGCGCCCGTAAGATCCTGGGCTCCCTCACCAAGGAGCGAGCGCTGTGACGTGTTGCTTCCGGGCACCGGGGGGCTGGCTGCTGCCTCAGCTGCCACCGTGACCCCGCAGCCAGGCCCTGCTGTGTCCCTAACGTGCTGCGTGTCCTTGGACAAGTTCTGCCTGCTCTGAGAGTCTTGATTTTGTCTTTGATCAGGTGAGGGAACTGGCTCAGAAAAATCGGTAAGATGTTTTCCAGCTTCGACATTTTAGGGTTCTGAAAATAATCCTGGGTCAGACAGACGTGGGATCAAATCCTTGCCGGCTTGTGACTACTCTTAACTTCGTCTGCTTGTCTTTAAAACGCAATCAATAATAAACAGTGGCACAGTGGCCTAAGCCACCACGTGGGACATCTGCCCCCGACCCAGAGTGCCTGGGACGGGGTCCCACCTCTGCTTCCAATTCAGCTGCCTGCTGGTGTGCACCCTGGGAGGCAGCGGATGAGGGCCCAGGTACTTGGGCCGCCGTGACCCACGCGTGGGAGACCCGGATGGAGTTCTTGGTCCTGGGTTTCAGAGTCCCCTGAGTCCTCGACACATGTTGGGAGTTGAGAGGGAGGCAGAGCTCTGCGATTGTTCAACTGCTTCTGGCCGAAAGAATGTTATGCTCATTAAACAGATGGGGACACAAAGCCCAGAAGGATGAAGCTGCGGGGCCTGGGTCGCCGCCAAACCAGTGACAGAGCGAAACCCAGATATCCTGGCTCGGAGCTCTCCCCAGTGTGTGAAGCCCGAGTGGCTGTCAAGCTGCACATGCAAATCTGTGGTTGATAAGCAGCCTCGGCCAGGCTGGTCTCAGGGCTGCTCCCCGCCCGTGATGCCTCACGGCCAGCACAGCGCCTGCCTCGGGAGCACCTGTGACCCACTCAGGGCCTCGTCTCTGACTGTTCCCTCACCCCCGCCCCACCCCCCGCCGCCGCCGGGTGCAGTGTGAAGTCGTTAGTTGTCAAGAAGGGTTGGCACGCGTGGCTTCCAGGACTCCGTTTAAGTGTTTCCTGTGTGTCTGCTGTGGCAGAGAGCATCCTGGGCACGAGGGACAGGCAAAGAAGAAGGAACGGCCTCCTGCCCTGCCCTCCGGGGGTTCTCAGCTGAATCAGGCACATGGAAGAAATCCCCTTGCTCAAGACTAACTGCTCATAGATGGCACAAATGACACAACCCTGGGTAGGAGGTGGTGCACAGACATCGTCCACTCCGGGCCCCTGCTGGTGGGAGAGGAATTTCGCACAAGCTTTCTAGAGGGCATTTGGTAACTGGTATCAAAATCCATAAAGCCAGCACGATGGCACAGCGGGTCAAAGCCACGGCCTGCAGCGTCGGCATCCCAGTGCTGGTTCGAATCCCCACTGCTCCACTTCTGATCCAGCTTCCTGCTAAGGCGCCTGGGAAAGCAGCAGAAGATGACCTAAGTCTTTGAGCCCCTGCCACCCATGTGGGAGACCCAGAGGAAGCTCCTGGCTCCTGGCTTTGGCCTGGCCCAGCCCCAACCGTTATGGCCATTTGGGAAATGAACCAGTAGATGGAAGATACGTCTCTCTCTCTCTCTCTCTCTGTTTCTACCTCTCTGTACTTCTGCCGTTCAAATAAATAAATAAATCTTTTTTTTTTTTTTAAATGGAAGAGCTCTCTCTCTCTTGCTGTCTCTCACTCTGTCTCTGTTTCTCCCTCTCTCTGTAACTCTGCCTTTCAGATAAACAAAATCTGGAAAAGTAAAACAAAGCAAATCCCCCAAAGCTGGAACTATGGAGAAGATTTTTCCTGGCAGGTTCTCCCCTTGCCGTGGGATCGTGTCAGACTGGAGGCTGGAACCCTGAGGTCCGGTCTGCAGCACTGGGGCAGGGGAGCCCCGGCCCCGGCCAGCCCCTCTCAGGTGCAGCCCCCAAAGGTCAGGGTTCCAGCTGCAAGGATCCCGTCTTCCCATGAGGCCTTGAATTCCAAGGCCTGATGTTCACCGGCAGTTCCAAGGCGGGCACCCAGATGAGGTGGGAAGGCTTCCAACCACCTCATCCCGGAAGGAGTTAGACAAGGGGAAACCCTGAAGCAGGTGGCAGAAACTGAAGATTCCAGGGCGGCTGCCACCTCCAGGGAGCTGGCAGAGGGAGCTTTGTGCAGGGCGACTGCTTTGTGACTGTTGGTGAGGCCGCTGTTCATCACAGCTGCTTTTGGGGAGCGCCATGCTGGCTTCTCACCTTCTGAGCAGAGGGAGGGTGGGAGCTGTCCCAAGGGCTCTTGGCGGAGTGGGGAGGAGAAGGGGGAGGAGAAGGGGGAGGAGGAGGAGGGGAAGGAGGAGGAGGAGGAGGAGGACGGGTGGCTGTGATCACAATAAAAGCAGCAGCAAACGTGGCCAAGAATTTACAAGTGCGTGACCTCGTGGAAGCCTGTCTGGGACTCCGCGGAGGAACTGCTGCCCGAGCTTGGCAGGCGGGAGGAGGCCCTGGCTGAGACAGTGAAGTCACCCAAGGCCCTGTGCTGCGACGGGGCCCAGTTAGGGTCAGAACCCAGTCCCTCTCTGGTGATGCCCTCCCTGCCCAGAGTCTCAGGGAACCCTGGGGAGGCTCCACCCCTCCCGGAAAGAACGCACGCACACACGCACGTGTTCTCAGTTCGGGGGAGCTGCTGCTTCCACGCCTTGCGGCCACAGAGATCTGTATTTTCAGGATTTACGTGATGCCCTTTTGCAGACGGCCGGGCTCAGGGGCTCTGAGATCGGGCTGTCCTGGATCCGCACCCCATTTCCGGCGCTACACGTTTTTGTGACCTTGGGCCTCTGCTTTCCCCCTGTAAACGCAGACGGGTAGCACTGCCGGCCTCCGGAGACGTACGTGTGGGTCCTTGATCACAGGGAGCGGAAGACCAGGGAACACAGACCCTATTGTTCTGCATTACAACACAGCTAACCACCCGCATTTGTTACGCATACCTGCCTGCTTCCAGACTTGGTGGCCGCTCTGTACTGACCTCATGTGTGTGGACAGGCAGTCGGATGGATGGATGGATGGATGGATGCAGTGTGTGTGTGAAAAACTTAGCATACAGCTTAGCGCACAGTCGGCGCTCCATGCCTGGTAGCTCTTGTTAATTCTATGAATCTGGCCTCAATTCAGTGGCCAATGTTTGTTGAATGCTCCCCACGGGGAGGCCCCAGAGGGATGCTGACACGTGGTGGGGAAAGCAAAGCTGTGGACGTGTGTAATGTTCACACAGCACACTCTGAAGTGGATGCTGCCGGTGTAGACGGAGTGGTTTGAGAGAATAATGGACAAAAAAGTGAATTCTTGTCAGGGAGATCTGAGCGATAAGATTTTTATTTTGAAAATTTACAGCAGAGAAATGCACAGGTCGTTAGCATACAAGTCAATGAATTTGGGCAAATGTATTCACTGGTATAACCACCATCAGAACCAAGATCTAGGACACAATGGGTTTTTAAACATTTGTTTAATTGGGGTAGGGAGAGAGGTCCTATCTTCTAGTTCACTCCCCAATGCCCACAACACCAGGGCTGGGCTAGGGCCAAAGCCAGAGGCAGGAACCCAATCCAGGTCTCCCCTGTGGGTGGCGTGGGAGCCATCACCACTGCCTCCCGCGATCTGCGTGACCAGGACACTGGGCCACCAGGTTTGTACCCAGGTGCTGTGGGACACAGGCATCCAGACCGATATCTTAACAGCTAGACCACATGTCCAACTCTAAAATTTTTATTTATTTTTGACCTTCAAATAAATGGAATCATTCATTCAAAATGTCCTCTTTTTGTGTCTGACATATTTTTAAAAACCTTTATTTTGCAAAAGACTTATTTTATTTATTTGAAAGGCAGAGTGGCAGAGAGGGAAGGAGACAGAGAGAAAGATTTTCCATCTGCTGGTTTACTCCCCAAATGACCACAATGGCCAGGGCTGGGCCAGACTGAAGCCAAGAACTCCAGCCGGGTCTCTCACAGGGGTGGCAGGAGGCCCTCTTCTGCTGCTTTCCCAGGCTCATTCGCAGGGAGCTGAATCAGAAGCAGAGCAGCTGGGACTCGAATTGGCGCAGGTTTTGCAGGCCGCTTGGCCCACGGTGCCACAAAGCTGGCCCTACCCACAAAGCTGGGCTGACTTTCAAAGCAATGCTAGGATGGAGTAAGCAACAGTGGAGGCGGGGGAGGGGCTCTGAGGCAAAGGGAATAGCTCGAGAAGAGGCAGGAAGACCGGGAGAAAGCATAACGTGTGTCTGGGAATTGCTGGGCCTAGAACTAGCGATGCCCATGGGGAAGAGGGAAAAGGACGGAAGGGCAAGTTGGAGCCACTTTGCGAAGTTGCCAGTGCCGGTGAAAGCCTAGACTTTATCCTGCAGGCAGTGGGGAACCGTGTAAGGTAGCTAAACACAGTGCAGTGATGAGATGTGGGTTTTGAGAAGAAATATATGGGCCACAGTGAGCATCAGATGGAATTCAGGAAGTCTGGAGGCCAGGAGACTAGTCATGTGATTACTGATTTGTTAATTCACCCATTCGTGGAGTCCCAGTGTCTGCCAGCTCTGTGAGCTGTCTGTAGCCTGTTCATCCATTCGCCCAGAGCTTTTATTCAGTCCTGACCTCTGGCCTTTGGTTACTGTCCGTTACATCCCACCCCTGGCTCTGGGCCTTTGACTAGGAAGCAAATAAGTTTGGTAAACCCCAGCTGCTGGTTGTTTCAAATTGTCTCCAAATTCTGGAAAAACCTCTTTTTTCTGGTTTCAACCTGATCAAATCTTTTTTAAGAAAACATCACCACAAGGCCGGCACTGTGGCATAGCAGGTAAAACTGCCACCTGCAACACCAGCATCCTATATGGGTGCCAGTTCAGGTCCCAGCTGCTCCACTTCTGATCCTTCTCCCTGTTAACGTGCCTGGGAAAGCAGCGGAAGACGGCCCAAGTGTTTGGGCCCCTGCCACCCACATGGGTAGACCCCGAGGAAGGCCCTGGCTTTGGCCTGGCTCAGCCCTGGCCACTTGAAAAGTGAACAAACAGATGGAAGACCTCTCTCTGTGAGTCTCTCCCTCTCAATCTGTAACTCTTATAAATAAATAAAATTTTAATAGTAAAAAAAGGGCTGGCATTGTGCCATAACAGGTTAAGCTGCTGCCTGCGACGTCGGCATCCCATATGGGTGCTGGTTCAAATTTTGGCTGCTCCACTTTTTTTTTTTTTTAAAGATTTATTTATTTATTTGAAAGTCAGAGTTACATACAGAGAGGAAGGAGAGGCAGAGAGAGAGAGATATCTTCTATCCTCTGATTCACTCCCCAATTGGCTGTAATGGCCAGAGCTGTGCTGATCTAAAGCCAGGAGCCAGGTGCTTCTTCCTGGTCTCCCATGCAGGTGCAGGGGCCCAAAGACTTGGGCAGTCTTCCAGTGCTTTCGCAGGGCATAGCAGAGAGCTGGATCAGAAGTGAAGCAGCCGGGATACGAACCAGCCAGCGCCCATATGGGATGCCGGCACTACAGGTGGCGACTTTACCCACTACGCCACAGTGCCAGCTCCAACTGTTCTACTTCTGATATAGCTCCCAGCTGATGGCCTGGGAAAAGCAGCAAAAGATGGTCCCAAGTGTTTGGGCCCCTGCCACCCACGTGGGAGACCCAGAGGAAGCTCCTGGATCCTGGATCCTGGCTTCAGCTGGCTGTTGTCATCATCTCAGGAGTGAACCAGCAATGGAAAATCTTTCTGTGTCTCCCTCTCTCTCTGTAACTCCTTCAAATAAACAAACAAATCTTTAAAAATAATAGTAATAAAAGTCATTGCAATGCACTGTGTCTTTCGTAAAAGCCCAATGGCGGTGTCCTCTTATTTTGTGATTCCTAAGTCAATGGCCCTGACAACCAGGATGGGCGCCAACCAGTGGACGCAGAGTCCACCGCGGGCCTGGGCGGAAGGCTGGAAACAGCCTTTCCCGGAGCGCGTGCCAGAGTGGGGCACACGGTCATCTCCATTTGGGAAATCCTGGGTTACACAAATGAGCAGAGCAGGTTTGTGACTGTGACTCTGCCGAGGCATGCGATGAGGGCCCAGAGCAGGAAGCTTCCGCCAAGCGTTTTGACCCCAGAATCTGTTCTGACCGGAGTGGCTTGCGTGCCTCAGGATGCACGTGCTGGGCTCTCTGACGGGACTGGGGGAGCTCAGAAGTGGGCAGGTCCCAGAAGCGCCTGACGCCCTGGACAGGGAGCTCCTTGCTCAGGAAGGCGTATGGCCGGGGAAGGACGTGGCTTGTTCTGCTCCTCAAAGCTGCACACAAGTAGGCTGAGAAGGAACTGCCCAGCTAGGGAGGAACTGGCTCGGGGCTGGACTGGGACCACACAGGATATATTCCAGAAGTTCAACTTCAAATGGACTGTCTCTGGCCCCTGCATCTGCTGGACAGAAGGAAAAGGTGGGGAAAGCCTCGCTCTGCCCCTGGGCTGTGACAGGGACTGGACAGCCAGTGCTCTACACTCAGGACCCCCTTCCCGCAGACGGGAGACCCAGGAGCGCTGAGCTCCCCTCCTGGCACCGGCCCCGCCTCCAGGCAAGCGGACCCAAGAATCCCGCTTGTCCCCTGTGCGCAACTTCACCAGCAAGACGGGGCTGCAGCTGAGGTTCTGAGAGCCGCTGAGTAGAAGGGGACCTGGGTCCCAGTCCCAGCCCTGCCACTTCCCTGGAGCCAGTCTTCACTCCCCTGGCTCTGCTGTCCCCCTGAACAGCGGAAATCACCCCACCCCCCGCCCCCAGCCTGCCGGGCCACCAGTACTTTCCAGTCAGACGATGGCTATGAACTATGCGGCCCAGTGAGGGGCAGGGAAAGGGGCCTGTGTGTGGTCAGGCAGCACCTAAATTCCTCTCCGTAAGGAAAATCTGTTTCGCTACAATAGCTAAGTGACTTTACTGTAGGGGGTTAAAACTGGTAGAACCAGTTGAAACCAATTGTTTTTTTTATTTTCTGTAAATCCCACCCCAGTCATCTCCCTCAGGGTTCAAACAGGGCACAAGAATAACTCCGTGGGACTCCCGCGCTGGCCCTGTGGGGACACGGGGGTGAGGGGGTGGGGAGGGGAGAGCCGGCTCCTGCTCCCTGCCAGGCGGGACGGGAGGGGTGGGTGTCATAGGTCACCAGGTTGCCCCAGAAGGAACGGTTCTGCTCCCAGGTGGGGCTTGTTTTATGACTGAGTAGAACATCCTGGCTCTGGGGAAACCCGCCCCACCCCCTTGCCATAAACCAATCTGCGCTGGAAGCCGAGGGAACTCCTCCTGCCCAAGGACCCCGGAGTGAGGGATCCCCAGCTCTGCTGTTCGGGGCCCGCTGGTGTCTCGGGCTCGCTCCCTTCATGAGGCGGCTTCTCGTTCTGGCCTTGCACTTCCACGAGGCCTGGCGTGGCTCCACAGTGCTTCCCGGGTAGACAAGGTTCTGCCGAGAAGCTACTGAATGGCATTCCTTTTGAAGCTGGTGACAAGGCCCTGGGGTTTAGGAGACATGACCTTGGCTGATAAAGGCATCTGGCACGAATTCGTCGTTCTTTTTCCTTCCTTCTGCCCTATCCCACTTCCTTTTTTTTTTTTTTTTTTCGGGGGTAGGGAGGGATGGTTTCAATGTCACAGGAGGTCCCAGACAGTGACCTTCAAACTCAAGTCATTCATTTCACAGTTGAAGAAACTGGCTCAGAGAAAGGCGGTGACTTGTCTAAGGTCAACACAGCAGAGCTGGAACTCAAACCCTGATCTCTTGACTCTTGGTCCAGTGCTCTCTTGAACTGTGTAATAATAGTATTGGCAACAGCTCTGCAGCATTCACCGCGTGCCCAGCACCGTACTAAGTGTTTTGCATGCATTTAATCCTTACTTACAACCATCCTGTGAAATACTATTCACCGTGTTATTCCCAGACTCGAGGGCAGGTGTTATGGCACAGCTGGCTAAGCCATTACTTGGAATGCCCGCATCCCATGTCAGAATGCCCAGTTCAAGTCCTGGCTACTCTTTGCTTCTGGTCCAGCTTCCTACAAATGTGCCTGGGAGGCAGCAGATGGCCCAAATAGTTGGATTCCTGCCACCCACGTGGGAGATGTGGGTGGAGTTCCTGGCTCCTGGTTTCAGCCCAGCCCAGACCTACCTGACTGTTGCCCCCATTTGGGGAATGAACAAGCAAGTACAAGGTATCTCTCTTTCTCTCCCTCCCTCCCTATCTGTCATTATGCCTTTTGAATAAATTTTTAAATGAAAGGGGGGCCAGTGCTGTGGTGCAGCAGGTAAAGCAACCACAGGAGGGGTGCCGGCCTCCCGTATGGGTACCCATTTGAGTCCTGGTTGCTCCACTTCCCCTCTAGCTCTCTGCTCTAACCTGGGAAAGAAGATGGTCCAAGTGCTTGGGCCCCTGCACCCACGTGGGAGAGCCAGAAGCAGCTCCTGGCTCCTGGCTTCGGATCAGCTCAGCGCTGGTCATTGCGACCAACTGAGGAGTGAACCAGCGGATGGAAGACATCTCTGTCTCTCTCTTTGCCTCTGCCTTTCTGTAACTCTGCCTTCCAAATAAATAAATAAACCTTTAAAAATATTTAAAAGAAAGAAGGGAGGGCTGGAGACTCGGAGAAACAAGTTATGATCTCAGGGTCACAGCCAACAAAAAGCTGAGCCAGGTTTCAAATTCAAGTGTGCTGGACGGAGCTCCAGGCTCCTGGCTTTGTCCTGCACCAGCCCCAGCTATTGTGGCCATTCGGGGAGTGTCAGTGGATGGAAGCGCGCTCGCGCGCTCTCTCGCGCTCGCTCTCTCTCTCTCTCTCTCTCTCTCTCCATCACTCTGCCTTTCAAATAGATACATTCTTTAAAAAAATCAGATGCAGGTCTGTCCCAAAACCTGGAGTCTGCAGTAGCTTGTGCTTATCTAAGGAGAAGTCTTGACGATGGGCCCTCAGCTTTCAGTACCCCATCACGTCCCAGGCTCTAGAGCGAGTGGAAGGAGGTGGAACAAGGCTCTCAAGCTGCTGCCACCTACAGGGGGCTGTGTCTGGGCTGCCGGAGGAAATGCTGTGACCCCATTCTGGGTCTTCAGTCAAGTCAGAGGCCACCGGGAATCCTGCAATGTGGCCAGAGCTACGGGCTGCAGAGTCAAGTCGCTGTCACCTGGCTCCGGAGATGCTTGTCTTTGGGGCAGCTTCTTCAGGGTGATACTGGGGGCATCTGCACATGCAGGAGGAGGCCGTGAAATAGCTGAGTTCACTGTGAAAGGGGAGCGAGCTGGGGCTGGAGGAAGCATCTCCACAGACAGCTGCCAGGCGTGATTCAGATCTCTAAGGAGGCTGGGCCGAGAGCAACAGTGACACTCACATCCTCAGAGGCAGGGAACCTGGTGACTCACCTCCATCACTGGGCACCTGCCCTGGGCTGAATGCTCGGGGTAGCAGAAGCACAGGAAGACACAAGGAGCTCCCTGTTTCCCTGGGTGGCAAGATCTGCCCCACCCTAATGATAACAACAGTAGCTGGCGTCTATCAGGGCTTGTACTGCACCGCAGTGTTATCTCACTTGCACAAACCCCACAAAGGAGGGGTTGTGCCCACTGTACAGATGAAGAAACGGAGGCTCAGAGAAGTCACACAGACGGTAAGCAGTGAGGGCTAAGATTTGAACTCCAGCAGTGTGGCTTCAGAATCCGAGCTCTCAACCTGTGTGTGCAGGCACTGGGGCTGGTGATCCATCATGGGGATTTTTGCATGATCTGGAAGGCAAGGTTAGAGAACTCTTTTGGACATCTCCGACACAGGAGAATCTGTGACACTTGCTAGCCAGTTTGCAAAAGTCCGATTGTGGGTGGAGGTAAGGCTGTGTGGAGCAGAGGGCTTCATCAGCGGTCTCTGGGCAGGAGTGTGCACCTTGTCCCCGTCTCTCCAGCCTGGCCAAGCCCTCACCCCACTGGCTGGATGACTGCTTGTCGAGGTGACACAAAGTGGCGGCTCAGCATCTGGGTCAAACAGCCTGGGTTCAAATCCCAGCCTGGCCCCCGGGAAGCTGCTGACCCAATTGAGTTCCACGCCTTTCAGAGCCTCGGGCTCCACATCTATAAAATACAGGTGGGCAACTCTAAGAATTGAGCGAAACAGGAAATGCCAGGTGCACAAAAATGAGCCGCCGTTGTAATTTTTAATGATTGAATAAAACCCGATAGTCACTGAATGACTAAATGCATAATGCGCAAATACAGACAGCTGGATCTTGAAGCGGAAGATTCCAGAGCAATTGGGGGCTGAAGGTGTGGGTGGATAGAACCAAGCAGACGAGGCCAGCCTGGGACGGAAAACAGACCGCACAGCAGGCGCCTGGGAGGGCGGGTGGTCCAACCAGGGCACAGGCTGAGAGCAGAGGCAAGCATCGGTGCTGAGATGGATGGCAACTTCCCAGTGGCTGCACTCCCGAGGGAAGAGCCAGAGGGGCTGACCTTGGGAGCCTCCAGGCCAGTTGCCAAGTTCTTCTCCACAGCTGGGCTGTTTGGACCCAAAGTGAGGGCCTTAAAATCCTTCCTTGTGGGGCTGGTGCTGTGGTGTAGCGGATAAGGCCACTGTCTGCAATGACGGTATCCCATGTGGGCACCGGTTCGAGTCCTGGCTGCTCCACTTCCCATCCAGCTCTCTGCTTTGGCATGGGAAAGCAGTGGAAGATGGCCCAAGTGGTTGGGCCCCTGCACCTGCGTGGGAGACCCAGAAGCTCCTGGCTCCTGGCTTTGGATTGGTGTAGCTCCGGCCATGCGGCCATCTGGGGAGTGAACCAGCAGATGGAAGACCTCTCTCTTTCTCTCTCTCTCTGCCACTACCTCTCTGTAACTCTGCCTTTCAATCAGATAAATACATCTTTTAAAAAAATAATCCTTCCTCAGCAGGCAGATGAGGACTCAGAAAAGCTCTCACCCAAATGCTCAGCGCCCAAAGGTGAGCACTTAACCTCTACCCACATGACCTCTGCTTTCCTCGGGTCGGGAAGGACCCGGCAGGGCCCAGCAAAACCCTCCCTCCTCTCTAACCTTCTCTGGTGAGATCAGATCGAAATGAACGCCTGGGCCCTTAAAGTGACTATGTGGACTTCTCTAGCCCGGAGCAGGCCCCAGCCCTCCCCTGTTCGCAGGCCACGCCGACTCCTGTTCTGCACTGGAGCTCCAAGACACTCTGAGCAGGACCGTGGCCGTTTTCCTTCTTCAGTTCTTCCAGAAAGCCTCCTCTCAAGCCCCTGAGGCCCGCGGCTTGACCTCTCGGGAGAGGAAATACAGTCTGAGTGTTGTTTGCCATGGTGATGGTGGGGGGGATTAACAGGTTTTCCTACTCCACACTCTTTTATTTGGAAGTGGGCAGTCTCTTGTTAATGGCTCTTTTAAGACCCATGCTGGTGATGGGCCCTGTGATAATGGCTGGCTTGGGGGCCAGGAGGAAGGAGGGGGCCTCTGGAGCTGCTCCAGGGCCCAGCCAGCTGGGCTCTGTTCTCCCCAGGGGCCCTCTCCCTCCAGGTCTGAGGCTGCATTCTTCCAGGCCTATCACCTGGCTGCCCCGTTTTAGCCGACTCCTGGCAAGAGGGGAAGACTGTGTGGTAGTCTGGCCACTTCCTCCCTAGGTCAGGGAGAAACCGTCTCTGATGTATTACTCTTCCGTAACGCTGCTTTTTCAGCTAACAGAAGAATCACTGCGGATAGGGAAGAAAAAGGAAAGAGACGCCACCTGACCCCATCATCCCTGCAATTCCTGGCGAGCAGCCGTTCTGTTCTCTGTTCGTACAGATAGCGAAACTGAAAGGAAAGCAGGGAATCAGACCAAGACTCAGCTCAGAGACTCTGGAAAACCCTTGCACAAGTTGTTAATCCTCCTGGGCTTCACCTTCCCCACTAGTAAAATGAGAGGACGAGGGCATGTCAAAAAGTCACAGGGGCCAGCGCTGTGGCATAGCAGGTAAAACCACTGCCTGCAGGGCCGGCATCCCATAAAGGCACAGGTTCGAGTCCCAGCTGCTCCACGTCTGATCCAGCTCCCTGTTAATGTGCCTGGGTCCCTGCACCCATTGGGAGACCCAGAAGCAGCTCCTGGCTCCGCTTCGGATCGGTGCAGCTCCAGTCTTTGCAGCCATTTGGGGAGTGAACCAGATAGAAGATGTCTGTTTCTCTCTCTGCCTTTCTGTAACTCTGTCTTTCAAATAAATCCATGTATGCATGGGGTCTTCAGAAAGTTCATGGAAAATGTGTTATGAAAATACCATGCAGATTTCAGTTTTTCACAACCACAGAAATTTAACTTCATCTTCCACTAACTTTTTGAAGTATCCTGGTGCTTCCCTGGGAAGGTCGTGAGGATTCCACGACACCTGAGCAAAGCAAACTGTACCGCGAGCGCAGTGAGCACCTCCCAGGGCGCAGGCTTCTGCAATGGCCTGCAGCGCACGTCACCGAACCTCTGCCAAAGGGCATTAACCTGAGTTCTCCCTTCTCGGGACCACCAGCAGTGCTCCCAGGAACTCCCGAGTGCAACTGCCGGGTCAAAGGATGAACTCAGACCTAAAGCCACAGTGTGCACTGCTTCATGCTCCTACCAGCAGGGAGCGAACCCACGTCCTCACCTAACCCAACACCCGGGTTGGGATACTTGACATGTGGAAGCCGTAATCCTGTTTACTTTCAATGTATTCAGAGACTCTCTCTTATTTATTTTCTTAATTTACTTGAGGTGGAGAGACAGACATCGAGAACCACCATTGCGTTCCGCTGGTTCACTGCCCAAATGCCCACAACAGCCTGTGGGGAGGGGAAGCTGTCGGGAGCCAAGGTTTCCGGCATGGGTGGCAGGCATCCAATTACCTAGGCTGTCACCACTGCCTCCCAGGGCCTGCACTGGTGGGAAGCCGGCCAGCAGCTGGAGGTGGAAGTGGATATGAAACCCAGGGACTCCTCGGTGGGACACAGGTGCCTGAACTGCCCAGTTCAATGCCCACTCCCTCTATTGTTTTTAAAGGGAGCTTTCAGGGCCACTTTAGCCCCCATGATTCTGCACATCCAAGGAACCTCTAGGAAGGAATGTAGGTGGTGTTGTTGGCAAAACTGTGATAGCCATCTAAAGTACAGAGTGTAAAAGGGCCTGGAGACTGCCCACTCCATGTCCTGACCCTTCCCAGGCACAGCTTCGCGCTTCATCCACGCCTTCAGAGGAGAGCCAGCGTCTCCAGGAGGGTGTGCGGCCTACTCCTCCACATCGGCGCAGCCGCATTTACACAGCTTCAGCTGTGCGCTGGGAGAAGCTCGGGGGCCCGCACGACCCACGCTGGTATCCAGGAAGCTTCATCCAAGCACCAAGGTTCTCATCTGAAGTCCTTTGCTTCACTGCGGTGCTCGCTCCGAAGCTCCGTTTATCCAGCAAATGGAGCCAATAACGTATCCGTGCCCCATCCTCCTGGGGTGGCTATATGGATCAGAGGAGAGAAAGCACAGGGAAACATTTTTTTTTCTAGTTTTATTTATTTATTTGGAAAACAGAGAGAGAGAGAGGGAGAGAGAGAGATCTTTCATCCACTGGTTCACTCCCCAAATGGCTGCAATGGCCAGAACTGGACTGGGCCAAAGCCAAGAGCCAAGAGCTTCTTCTGGGTCTCCCACATGGGTGCAGGGGCCCAGGCACTTGGGCCATCTTCCATTGCTTTCCCAGGATTGTCAGGGAGCTGGATCCGAAGTGCAGCAGCAGAGAATCCAACTGGCGCCCACATGGCACACTAGCGCCACAGGCAGTGGCCCAACTCAGTAAGTTACAGCGTTGGCCCCAGGAAAACACTTTGAAAACAGTATATACATAGAAGGGGCTGTTTTTAAGGAAGGCTGAGCACTGAACACTGTGCACTTGGTCCTGTGCTAAGGCTGGAAATGGAAGTGACTGAGAGGACCCCGTTCTAAGCTGGTGCTCCTCTACAGCACTAGCTACCTTTTATTGGGTACCTACTGTGACCCGAGACGTTCCATCAGCTCTCTGGAATGACAGCGACCGCTCACAGGCCTCTCGAGAGAATCAGAGGACAAGCACATCAAGCACTAAGACAGTGCCTGGCACATATGCAGGACACTGTGTCACTTCATTTAATCTTCACATCAATTATTTCACTGAGGAGGAAGCAGGTGAAGAGGAAGTGAAGTCGCTTGTCCAAGTCTCAGGCTGTCAGCTCCAGCGCTAACATCCTTCAGTAACTGAGGCAGAATTCCAAGAGTCAAGCCTGCCCGGGGCGCATTATGTAACCCCATTTTACAGGCAGGAGTGGGATCAAGCAACTACAGCAAGTATCACAGAACTAAGTGGTCACCCAGTGAGAGTAACCGTAATTGCTAAGACCAGATCTGATACCTGAGCCCACTGCTTGCGGCCTGCAAGGCAGACAGCCCGCACGGCCCGGGCAAGCTCTAAGCAAGGACTCTTTATTCTTCATTCTTTATCTCCAACTTTGCCCCAAAGGATGTAGACACAGTGGCTACTTAGTCGATGGATACTTATTTTGGTGTAATGACATTTAAGTTGGGGCTTTGTTCAGAATTTCTAATTACAAGAGCAATGCAAGCTCAATACAGTATATTTGTGGAGGAAGGCAGATAAAATATTAAAGTCCTGTCATCTCAGTACCCAAGGAGAAATACCACTGATACTTGGGTACGTGTCTGCTCAGTATTTTTATGTGAGTCAGAAGATTTTCATGAAGAGTTCTGGATAATCATGAAGTCCTAAAGGCATCAGAAAAGGGCTGTGAGCGGGGTTGTCATGCTTAGGAAAGCAAATCCCACGCCTCACACGGCACCTCACAGGAGCGGCAGGCTTCAGACACACAAGTGGCCTTGCTTAGTGCCTCCCTGGCCTAGGGGTCCTAACCTTCACTCTTCCCCAGGGTGACAGGGCGGTGTCACACTTTGCTGGGACAGTGCCTGGGCAGTCCTAGGGCTGAAAAGGAGGGGAGCAACGAAGGCCATGCCATCCTCCAATGGGCAGATCACGGTGTCTGAGGAAGAGATAAAACTAACCTGGAAAAGTGAACTTAGCTGACTTTGCCATGCAGCTCCACCTTACAGTGATTCCCTGCTCCGGTCTCACAGAGAGGGAAGCTGAGGCTCCATGGGGAGAAGACTTTCTCACAGAGTAGGTGGCCAGAGGTCAGGCAGAACGTGAAGCCGGGACGCTGCCTTAGTCCAGATCCTCAGTGTGGAACCAGAAAGATACGGGGTCAAATCTCAGTTCTCACTTCAGGCTCTTGACTTTCAACAAAGCATTTAACCCGAGAATCTGCTTGTTCTTCTGTAACACAAGATTGAACGTCGTCCTCATTAGGCTTAAATGAGGACTTAATGAGGGAAAAAAACTTTCCCAACAATCACTGAGTGCCAGGTGCCAGGCACTACACAATGAACTTCACATACATTATCTCATTTAATCCTCACAATTACCCTACTGGGGGTTACTATTTTGAGATCCATTTTACAGGTAAGGAAATTGAGGGTCAAAGAGTGTAAGTCATTTATCCGACATCACACAGCTGTAAGGGGCTGGGATTTGAAAGGTCTGTCAGTCTCAGAGCAATACGACTACATTACATAGGTAACTCTTCAGCAGTGTTTGCAAAATATAAACACAAAACACATAACAGCCATCATTACCTACTGCTGTTAGTGTGGATTTAATTATTACGTTACATGTGATTGGCTGCTCTCTATTTTTAATCTCCTCAACAGAGAAAGCAAGAACAGGGCTGTCCAAGAAGGGGAGAAGCACAGCCTCGCCTAGCCCTGGGCCATGCCGCTGCACACCGCCAGGGGAGGGCAGGAGCAAGGCGTGGGGAGCAGCATTTAAGACCTTGGCTTCCCCGAGTTGCTGGGGCAGAGGCGGGGAACAGCAGTGCCTCTGAACTGGGAGGTATGGGGGACTTCAGAAAGCACGGAAGATCTGTTTTATGCAAACACACACACACACACACACACACACACAAAGGCATGGATTTCAAAACTCTGGGGCATCAAAATAAACCTCTCTCTTAATTCCATTTTCCACGTACTTTTTGAAGCCCCCATGTTTAACTCCTATTGGAGGGGTCTGTGTTCTTACAACTGGCTCACAGCGTCTGCCCACCTGCGGCAGGCTACCGGCCCCTGCATCCCATCAGGGCATCTTCTGTGTGGAGACACAGAAGCCTCTGCCCTACGATTTGGGCCTCTGCTAATCTCTCTGAAGATGGGTGCGGGTGATTAAGGAGGCAGCACCCAGAGATAGAGGGAGAGGACCCATTGAAAAGAGCCCAGCGAGCACGGACACGCCAGCTGGGATCCCAGCCTCCCCGAGCGCACAGCATGAGTCACCCCGCAGCCCTTCACCCTCGCATTGCAACACGGCTGACAGAAACTGCAGCCTTCCGTGAGGTGGGCAGGCAGCACCTACAGAGAAGCGCGCCATCCTTCCGACTCCAGCAAGCTCTGCAAGTGGCAGCGAACGGCCACCAGGACCTCCGAGGAGTGGCTGGCGCCAGGCCCTGCTCTCGTGTTAGATGTCAGCCCCAGCTCCCTTCCAACACCTGGCTCCGCAGCCTGAGCATTTTCATCACCTCGTACCTCAGTTTCCTCATCTGTAAAATTGGGATAACCCATCGCCTATCTCATAGGGTTGTTGGCAGGATTAAAGACAAGAATGCATGTAAAAGCTTCACGCAATGCCTGACACGTACGCACGCCCAGCACTGAGGGCTGCTAGACACTTAGTAGGCACTGCCGATTCAACGGTGAACAAGGCCGACAGTAAATCAGTAATTAGGAAAATGTTAAAAATCAAAAGGCCTCTGCAGAGATCACGAATCAAGCGGTCTGAGTGGCCGTGTCCACTTCAGCCGCGGGGAAGGACTGCTCTGAGCAGCTGGCCTTATTCGCAATTATTATTTGCTGTATTTCTGAAAGGAGATGTCAGTCTCAGAGTGGCCCTCAGCAGAGCCTCCAGTGAGAAAGCACGTCTAACAGTTCTCAGACCCAACGCCCCTTCTCCACAGGCCCACCCTTACCCTGAGAGGGCTACTCTGAATTCTGACTTTACCCCTGGAAACCTCACTCGCCATTCCCTGAGAAAAGAGTGGGCCCACAATGAGATTCCCAGGAAGACAAGGCAGAGAGATAATTTGCTGGGGCGGGGGAGGGGGGTGAACAGAGAGGGAAAATGGAAAGCAAGATCTTTGGCTTAGATTTAATTTCAAATTAATCCTGGAAGGAGCTCTTTAAAAACCTCCCATTTCCCTGTTTGTGCGTGTGGATACTCTGGGTTTACCTACTTAGTTCTTTACAGAAAACGGCCCCCAGCAGTTATTCCACAATTATTTTGACTAACGGCATCTGCTTTCTCCCAAGATCCCAATGCAGAACGAAGCACTCAGAGTTTTAAGAAACAGCTGAGGCTTCAGAGGAAGCTCACTTCAACTTTTCCATCCTTGCCACGCTGGCCAGAGGTATGTGGTCTGCCCACATCCCGTTCAGATCCGTACACCAAATAAAAGGCTGCCCCCACCTCATTTCCCACCCCGTCACCAATGCTCACAGCCCCAGATTGTCAACTCCATAGCAGTAACCCTGGGGGTTTTTTGGTCTATTTCCCCAGAACCCAGAATAAGGCTTGGCACACAACAGGTGTTCAGTGATGGTGCTGGCTTTGCAGTTAAGCCGCTGCCTGCAATAACAGCATGCCATCGAGTGCCAGTTCGAGTCCTGGCTGTTCCACTTCAGATCCAGCTCCTTGCTAATGCACCTGGAAGCCAGTGAAAGATGGCCTAAGTCCTTGAGCCCCTCCCTGCCACCCACATGGGAGACCTGGATGGAGTTCCAGGCTCCCAGCTGGAACAGCCCAGCCCCTGTTGCTGTGGCCATCTGGGGAGTGAACCAGCAGACGGAAGCTCTCACTCTCTCCCTCTCTCCACCGCACTCTGTAACCCTGACTTTCAAATAAATAAAGGCCACTGGCTTCAGCTCAAGAGGCAGCCAGCCTTGAAGACCAGCATCGGCATTGGCATCGGGCTTCCAACTCCCAGCAGCCTGGGCCCTTGGGCAAGTCACTTTCTTCTCTAGCCTCTATTTACTCCTGCTCCTGAAAATTGTGTATGCTGGGGAGAAAAGGGGTTGTGGTGATAATAAATCCACCACAGTGAAATTATTTGAAAAACTGTACAAGATTATCCATAAATAATCACTCCCATGAGAGGAGAGCTCTAAAAGAAAAGGAACCATGGGAACCCACCTAGGGACCTGCTCTCTCCCTGGAGAATCCCCCAGCTGTGAAGAAGGGGACAGAGGAGTCGGGGTGTTCTAGAAGCACGAGTTGAGCTTTCCTTTAAGCCAAGTATCTGTTTGTCTCTGTATTTTTCCTCTAGTTACCTTGCTTCTCTCCAACATTTTTTTTCTTTCTCCCTCCTCCCTCATCTCCACCCCCCACCCCCTCACCAAGGAAGGAATTGGCTGGCTCCACCCAGCCGGCCCCCCGTGACTCCGCCCCTACTCGGCGGGCCAAGAGTTAACAGCTGCACCTGTTGAGGTATCCTTGCAGTCGCCGGCACCTGTACTTACAGCCAATCAGCGCCAGGGCTGCGCGGAACCTACCTGTCAGCAAAATCCCGACATCCAAACCTCAACATAAATCAAACACTTCCCAGTGCAGGGAATGTCCGCGGGAGGCCGGAATTAGAGACAAGCAGTGAGCAGAGCCTCGGCGGCGAGCAGTCGCGGGAGCCCGGGAGCAGGAAGATGTCGAATGAACTTGAGTGAGTAAACACCCGTGGACACCTGCGCTCTGAGCTGGGAGGCTGCATGGGGTTTCCAGGAGGGGAGAGCAGGGAGGCTGGCGCCAGGACTCACAGGGCAATTTGTACGGGTAAATGAATGGGCTGCCGGTCCTGCTCCGGCGTGTCGAGGCAAGCCCCTGTCTCAGGCGAGAGCGGAGCGTTTCCCTGGGAAAATAGTTTTTCTCTCTCTGCTGAGCAGTTTCGAGCCAGGCAGGGAAACACAGCACTGAAACTGTGAAGGCTCTTGGCACCGCTCTTTGATACTCTGAAGGGGCCTTGGAAATCAGAGACGATCCCAGCCCCGTGGAGGCCTGCTATCTTCTTGCCAAAAGGAACTTCTCTGAGGTGGTTCTAAGATTGTCCTAGGCAGAGGGCTGGCTTTTTCTGGAGGACTTGTTTGTTGGGCTGGACCACTCCCAAGTGGGAAGGTTGCAGTGTGGTGGCTAAACATGTGCGCTCTCAGTAGTGGACCTGACCTGGGTTCAAATCCAGGCCCTCCTTCAAGCTGTGTGATCTCATGCACCTTATCTGATCTTCATTGTCCTCATCTGGAAAATGGGTACAAGAACACTGTAGACTTCTTGAGAGAGTCCAGCATGATACAGGCTGTAAAAGGGCTTACCACAGAGCCAAGGATTGAAGATGCGTTCAATAAAGTGTGTGTGATTTTATTCAGAGGCAGTTCTAAAGGGGGGGGGGGCGGCTGAGAAGTGGTTTTCAGTGAGGTCACCTCTGTTGCCCAGCAGGAGACAGGTGCCTTCCTGCCCACATCTGAGATTTAAAATCCCAACTGGCTGCTGCAGACCTTCAGCATGGAGAAGGGGGGCTGGGATGGGCCGTGGGCCGCTTTCGCTTGGATTCAGGAAGCTGGCAGCAGCCAGAGCTCTTAAATACAGACTCTTCTTCCTGTCGCCCTCAGAGGCAGTGGGCAGAGGCAAGGGCTGACCAATCTTTTCTACAGCCACTCACGGACAGATGGAGAACCTGGAGACCCGTGGGCAGAGCGGCTAGTGGGTCCCTGGCTGTAGCCGGGCTCCCTGGAGACTCGCCGGCTCCTGGGTTCTTGAGTCGGCCAGCTGTGGCCACACTGCAGTCACTGGGGTTGAGACATCAGCCTTCTCTTGAATGAATTCTGGAGGCTGACAGTGCATTGACAGCCGGGCCACAGCCGGCAGGAGGCTCACTGGCGCCACACCGGGTGCTGCTGGGCAGGTTTGAGTCCCAGGCTGCTTCTCACGCGCACAGACCCCTTACCCGGGCCTCAGCTTTCTCACCTGTACACTGCGACCAGCAGTGGTGCCCAGCTCACGGTGCTGCCAGGGGATTCAACAGCTTTCAAACAGTGGCTGCTTTACGGCCTGGAGGAGACAAGCCAGTGACCGCTGCCGCTTCGTCCGGAAGCCACCGCTCAGGCCAGCAGCACTTGCTTGTTCTTTCACACACTGCACACGCGTAAACGATCCTGAGCTGTGTGTCCGCCTCGCTTGGCTCTGAGAAAGCTCCAGTCTCCTCACTGTTGCTCTGCAGGGGATGTGTCCCGCAGCCAGGCCACTGGCCCAGAAGGCTTTGCTGCTGCTCTCTTCCGTAAGGATCGGGTCTGAAGTCGGACCCCAGGGCAGCTGAGGCTGCTCGGGCTGTGGCATTTGGAGTGGGGTGGGGAAGCTTGCAAACTCTGCAGCTACCCCGGGAGGGGACAATGGCAGAGCCTGGGGGCGCAGCGCCCCTTTCTCAGAATAGGGCAGGTGGCCATCCAGGGCGCCCCCTTGGTCCTGAGCGAACGAGCGGCCTTTGTCAGGTCTTGGTGCAGCGGGAAGAGTCAGGCTTGGATGCCACTTACCAACGGCGGGATCCTCCGCCGGGAACGAGGCCTCTAAGTTCCTACCCGGCAGGGAACGCTCTGAGGTCCCTGCCCCGTGAACACCCCCCGGGGGGCCGGCAGAGGCGCTCCCTGGACACCAGCCTGAGGACGAGGCCTCGGGAGGCGGCGCTTTGAAGGCCAGGACTGCAGCCGTCAGAAACCAGCTTGAGGCAGCTGGTGGGTGGCCAGCGCCCGGGCCTTTCATGTGGTCGGCCCAACGCCGCCACCCCCCAGGCCTCACAAGCCGCACAGGGCGCCTCAGAGCCAGAGCCCACAGCCTCAGGCCAGGCCAGCCGCAAGGGCTCCTGGGGCGGCTCCTCAGGGTCTCGCGAGAAAACACCCGCGAGGCGTGCGGCCTGCGGCGCCTGCGCACTGCCTGCTGCTGGGGGGTCTTCCTGGGAGCTGGCGCCCCGGGCAGAGCGGGTCTAGGTCTCAGGGGCTGCTGGGTGTCTCTAGACCAGGGTCTGGGGGGTGACCCCCTGGCGCTTTTCGGAGTGCCCCCAGGACCTTCCGTGTGCCTAGCCCAGGAAGCAAGTTAGCCCACTGTGAAGGGGCTTGTCCCGTAGTAGGTCCAGCGAGAGGCGGCGGCCCAGCGGGATCCTTCCCACGGCCTCACTGTGCACGGCGCGCCCGCAGCCCGGGTCCCCACCTGCTGCCGTCTGGAATCTTCTCCCCCACCCCACTTCCCCAGCCCCGAAGAGCCGCGGGTGGGGGTGGGCGGTGGCTGGGGAGGGGCGGGGACCATCCCTGTGACCCAGGCGGGCTGGCTATCTGATCTGATCTGGGGAGAGCCGGGCTCCAGACTGCCTGGAGCGCCGAAGGAGTTAACCAGGAACGCCTCCCCGCTGTGGTTTTGTGGTCGAAACCATGATTGCCAGGAGCAAATTTTTGTCGTGCACAAGGTGTGTTATTAAAAGTCGGAGTTACGCTGCTGGTGAATGAAAAGTTAAAAGCCCTCATTAAGCTCGGGCTGTAAAACAGCCAGCCTGGGCCCAGAGAGGATGAGAGACAACGGCACCAGGCTCCAGCCTCCCTGCAGGTGCCCGAGCCCCAGGCAGGCTCTGGCTCATCAGGCTCAGCGGTGTGGCCCTGTGGCCAGAGCCAGGTGGGTCGGAGCAGCAGGAGGGAGCGAGGGCTCAGGGCTGAAACAGCGATGTCGTTCGGCACTTACCGAGACGCTGTCCAGTGGTTGGTCAAGACATCCCAGCATCCCGGCGTGGGAGGGGGACGGGAGCGTGAAGGGAGTGAGGCCTGGCTCAGATCTCGCAGAAGACCTGGGGGCTCCTGGGGGCACAGCAATGAGCCGCAGGTTGCTTCCTGGGTGCTTAGAGGCTGAAAGCGGAAGTGATGGCGAACTGTTAGCCGCGATCGCCTGTGAGCGATGATGCGGCTTCATCCTATTCTCCTTCCTGTTGGGGGCGGCTTCGCATTTATTTATACACTTGTAGTATTTTACAAAACTGTGTTACTTTCAAAGTGGGGAGAGGGGTGGAGAGTCTTATTTTTAAAAGAATTACTGGTTGGACTAGACCCATGTTCTCAAAGTGTGGTCCTGGGACCAGCATCCTCCTCCTCCTCACCACTACCCCTACCCCCTGCCTGCATCAGGTGGCGTGGGCAGGGTGGGGGCAGCGGGATGCGTTTCCACCAGCCCTCCAGGAGATTCTGATGGGGGTTCAAGTTTAAGAGCCATTGGCCTGGGAGACCCGGCGGAGGGCTGGGAGGCTGGAGGCTCCCAGATCCCAGATCCCGGATCCCAGATCCGCTGTGGAGCTGCCTGTGGCTGCTGAGTCAGTGGCCGGGAGCCCTGCTCCAGGGTCACCGCTGTGTTTAAATCCCAGCTCTGCCACCGGTGAATTGGGTGAGTCTGTGTCAGTCCCTGCTTATGGAGAAGAGTGACAAAAGCACCCAGCTCACGGGGCCCGTGTGAGAGTGCCGAGGCCCAGGGCCGGGCTGCGGGAACTGATTTCTTCCCTTTCCCTTCTCTCGTCGTCCCTCTCAGCCCCTCTCTGGAGCACACAGCTTTCCGTCTGTACAATGCAGCGAGCCGCCCCGCCTCGCCGCCTCCCTCTCCCAAAGAGGTGAGAGCGCCTGGAAGTCTGAAGGGAGATCTTGGTGGTACTGGGTGTTTCTTTGGGCTCCAACACCGGGGGACGCACCCTTGCGTCCCCACCCTTGCGTCCCCAGCGCTCAGCGCACAGCCTGTTCAGGGTAGCCCTCAGTGAAGGCCTGTGGAATGAATCACTAAGTGAATGAATGAAGGGATGTGTCTGGATGTGGATTTCACTTCTCTCCCAGCTCAGGTGTACAATAGAGGGGGGAGGGGAACCCAGAAAATTGGACAAGAAAGAGAGAAGGAAAATACAGCATGAAAGAAAAATTCGCATCCAGGGGAGAACCTTTCTGAGGGGAGAGGGCGAGTTTCTGCTGTAATTGAAACGGCACGTCATTAATTCCCGTGCAAGGGAAGTGCTGTGCCCGCGCCCGGCCGCCCTCCGCTTGCCCACCACGATGGAGCGGGCCGTGTGCTTGCGCTGCTTAGCTGGGCCTCTCCGGGCTGCTCTGCAGGAGATGTCCCATTTTACAGGTGGGAGAAACTGAGTCTATGAATCGGGCAGCGGCTGGGGTTTAGCCCCCAGCGTGAGTCTTACTAGCTATAAAGATGGTTCACGTTATGACGGGCTGGCACTGTGCCAACCACTTTGCCACCTGCGTTTTCTCATTGCATTCTTCCAACAAGAAACTTCCCAAAGTTGTTGTAAAGATTAAATAAGAAGCTGCTTAGCCAGGACCCGGCACTTGGTAATCTCTCGGTGAAGAGGAGCCATCGTGGTGATCCCGTGAGGTTAGTACTCTCGTCTTCCCACAGTTTACAGTTATGAAAAACAAAACCCAAGGCAGGAGATGTCAGATTGCAGAGCTGGAGCTGGAGGTTCATGTGGCCCCATTCAAATCAAAGTCACTACTGAGCACCACCGTGGCCTCCCCCATTTCCCCCATATAGGCCCCCTGATGAGCCCCTTGCCCTGGGGACAAAGCACGTTTCACAACCTGATGGGCCACTGCAGGTGCAGGAACCTGGGGCGGCCCTGTCATACCGGGAACACCTTATGTGGGCCTGAGAAATGATTCCTCCGTGAGCAGTGGCAGGGCCTCGCTGGGGATGACTAGCGAGCGTGATTGATCACTGCTGATGAGGCAGGGTGGCTCCCAGCAGGGCTTGGCAAGTCACTGACTGGGTGGCAACACCCAGCTCAAGTGCCTGCCGGAACTCTTCCTCCCGGGACCCAGCTGGCTGGGTCTGTCCTGTGCCAAGCACCTCCCTTGGTGGGGCTCGAGGCTACACCCTTTGGGGGTGGGTTTGCTTCCACTTTCTGCAAGATGAACAAGAGTCCTTACGCCCATCTGTGAGTCCTGAAGGTGCCTGTGACATAGGCTGGCAGCTGAACCAGCAGCGGAGGGGAGGGAGGAAGCTTGAGTCTCAGTCTCGCTGTAGGCTGCGTTTCTGGGCCGAGAGAGAGAGAGAGAGCGAGAGCGAGAGCGAGCTTCTATCTACTGGTTCACCTCTCAGATGGCCACAACAGCCAGGGCTGGGCCAGGAACTCCATCCGGGTCTCCCATATGGGTACAGGGGCCCAAGTACTTGGCCATCTTCCACCGCTTTCCTAGGTGCGTTAGCAGGGAGCTGGATCGGAAGCAGAGCAGGCAGGACTCAAACTGGTGCTCTAATATGGGATGCCTGCATGGCAAGGGGTGGCTTCACCCCACTGTGCTACAACACCACTCTAAGGTCTGTTATGCACCCTAAATTTCAAAGATCCCAACAGAAGGAAATCCTACAAAAGGCTTCAACCACTGGCCGAGACCGCATCTGCTTGGCCTCATTGAGAGTTTGAAGTGGTTCAGCCCGAAAGCAGAGGGCATTTCACGTCAGAGGGATGTGTTGGGTACACGTCTCTTTCCTTGCCTGGGCCTTCTCCATTCTCGTGCCCAGAACGAGGCATGTGGGAGTCAGGAAGCTAAGAGGCTGGCAGGGCATGGAGCAGCTGGTACCACACCCCTTCCATGCTGGGGAAAGAGCCCACCCACCCACAGTTTGCACTTCCGCACAGGCTAGGGACAGGAGGCCTCAGCAAGGGAGAGACCTCGCAGGTAGCTCTCCCCCACGCACACTCCCACTCCCAGGCTCCTCTCTCTCGATCTTATTTCTGGCTCACTCTAAGTGGAACCGCCAGATGGAGAGGCGGCTTTGTGAAGCACTCTCAGTGCTGGTAGCTCTAGGTCTGATGCCACCAGGGTACCAGCCAGGTGGCCTTAGGCAAGCCAGTGGCCCTCACCATGGCTCAGTTCTTGCTGCCATCCCATTGGGACAAACATACTTCCTTCTCTGCCTTACACGGGCGTTGCAGGATCGGAGGTATGACAGATACTTGAGAGTGCATTGGAAAACACAGCACGCTATGCAAATGTGAAGGATTGTCAAACTCTGGACTTGAGTTTCCTCCCCAGTGAGCTGGCCTTCCTTGAAACAAATCAACATATGTAAAACACCTGGCTCACAGCTGCTGCACAGTAGATGGCCAAGCTGCAGGTGCTGTCCCGGCCCAGGCTTCTGCCTTTGGTCCCACCCTGCCCCTCATCTGGAAGGCCCAAGGCCCGACCCCCCCATCTCTCCCCCTCCACCCCTCATCTCGCCCAACATCCATCACTCCCCAGGGTTCACGCAGGTCACAGGTCCTCTGGCTGCTTTTCCATCATAGCTTTCTTCACCTATCTGATAATGAGCTGTTTGTTTTTGTAGTCACGTCTGTCTTGCTGCTACTAAATATATCCTCTGTGACGGCAGGGACTGCCTTGTCCTGGTCTTATGGGACAGGGTCTGGCACATTGTAGTCACTTAATAAATATTTGTTCACATGATGGATGGACGCCGCCGGTTTGTTGGTGTGTTCCCTTTCTCCTACATCCCTGCTTGAAAGCTAGCGATTCGGTGGGAAAATGACTAGTCTTTGCGGTTCCTGTCCAGATCCCAGGAAGCCTGGCTCTGTAGCTCCCCAGCCAGTGCCCCAGGACAGGTCCTTGGACGTCTCTGGTGTCTATTTCCTGGTCTGTAAAGTAGGAATAATAACATATTCCCATATTTTGGGAGGCTCCGAGAGATAATGGATATGAAAGTCAAAAGCAAGGGGTTATTACTCTGTCTGTCGGTGACGCAGGACTTGGTCCGCAGACGGCGGCTTAGCAGGGCCGATGACTGAAGAACCGCTCCTCGCATTTAGGGGTTCCGGGGTTCCGATGGCAATGGCGGCTGTTACTGAGTATTCTCTGGCAGGCTTTAGACGGAGCGCATTTCTTACTGGAATGCCCTTCATTCTCCTAACAAGCTGTGAGATTAGCCCTGCTTTCAAGTCGCCACCCCTGGTGACTATTACATTACTATGATCTAATTTTCTTCACAGCACTTATCACTAACTAAAATTAGATCACCTCCCTGCTTGTTTACGGTCGGTCTGCCCCAATTAGACCGTCAGTTCCATGGGAGCGGAGTCTTATCTGCCACGCTGTTGGCTGGTTTTCCTGTGCCGAGAACTGCCCAACAGCAGACACGCCATAGACCCACCTAACAGGTGAGCGAATCGGCTCCAAAGGGCTCCGGTGCCTCACCCAACCCACAGTTTCCAAAGCCACGGGCTGTGACCCGGTGCCGCTTCCTCCCATGGTGCTGCGGGTTCTGCTGTATTGTGCTTGTGCCCTCGGAGATCTGAGGTCAAAGGGCTGCCCAGGGCCAAGGCATCTCCTCTCCTCCCCTCCCCCTCCCCCTCCCCCTCCCCCTGGTGATATCTCAGGAGTTCTACCTTGGACACCAGCGGAGTTTGCGTAGGCCTTAGGGAAAGTGACCTCATAGGACCGGCATCTCCTGGCTCCCACTTTGTTCTGGGTCTGTCACCTATGAATAGGGCTTTTTCTTAGAACCCTTTTCATATTCATCCTATATCAAATCCTGAAACAAAACTATATTATATATATATATATAAATTTTTTTCTCCTTCTCACACAGCGGCTCCCCAAATGTTTAAGAGGGCAGAAATCAAAAGTTCTTGGATTTCAGATTTAACACACGGGTCAGTGCAAGCTCTACCCATGGTCAAGACTTTCTGGAAGCCAAATGACTAGTCTAGAACATGAGGTTGACGGGAGACGTGCACGTACACAGAGACAATGAGCAGAGGACTCCCAGCGCCTGGGCCAGGACTGGCGGTTGTCACCATCTTGCCTTCCTGCTCCGTCCCTCCTGCCTTGTGTGGGTGGGAAATTCCTTTCTGCCTTGCAGCAGAGAATTGGCTCAATGTATTCCAGAGGGTGGAAATTTCCAGAACCGGAAGGGCATCTAGATTGAGGACTAGCGCTGGGGTTAAGAGCTGCATCTGGGGAGTCCAAGAGGTCCCAGTTCAAGTTGCGCCTCTGTCACACACTGGCTGCCTGAGCCTGAGTAGGCGGGGCATGTTGCCTGTCTGAGTCCCAGTCTCTCCTCTGAAAAGGGGGATAATAATGCCTATTTCTCAGGGCTATCATGTGAAGTAGATGACACCTGACACATTAAAATAGTTGACATCATGTCTGCCTATGGGAAATGCTTAGGGTATGGTAGCTTCTGTTTATCAAGGAATCATACTTCGGGCTTCCAGTAGGGTGGAGTGGAGACTGGTGTAGGCCAGGAAAGCCTCCCAAGCAAACAGAAAACCTGGTCTATTCTTTTGTTTCTAGCAGCTTTATTGTTGTCTTCTAGAATTTATAGAACTATAATGTTTAAATTATTATTAATTTATTGGAGAGAGAGAGAGAGAGTCCTGTCTTCTGTTTACTCCTCAAATACCCACAGTGGTCCAGGCTAGGCCAAAGCCAGGTTTCCCATGTAGATGGCAGGAACCCAGTTACTTGAGATGCTAACCTGGATGTTACCCCTGGAAGTACTGCGCTGGGAACATTGCCTCCCAGGGGCCGCACTGGCCGGAAGCTGGAATGGGGCGTGTGAGCCAGGACTCCAGTGTAGGCACACACACATACGTGGGCTGCAGCTGTCCTAATGCTAGGTCAAACACCTGCCCCTACAACTTATTTTTACAAAGGAAAAGATGACTGGTGACTCTTCGAAGCGGACTTTCACCCCACCAGAGTCAGCCCCGACTTGCCGCGTGGCCGTGCCTATGCCAGGACGGGACCCCTCACTGACCAGCCCCAGGCAGCCCTGGAGTACAGCAGTGGCTCCCGGGTACAAGCGCTGATGGACCAGGCCCAGGTCCAAGCAGTACTCCTCAGAGTCCTAGATTGTGGTGCTTTCTGAGACTGGCTGAGCAGGGAGGCAGAGGGCCAAGCCCTGGGGACCCCAGGGAGCGGTGCTGGTGAGGGGGGCACCATCAGGCCCTTCCCTGCCTCTCCCATGCTTCCTGGGCTTGGAGGTTCCTGCTGGCCTGCGGCTGCGCAGGGCTGGGTGAGGGCCTTGCCGAGTTCCTCTAGCCCCAGGCCCAGGAGGCAGCTAGGAGGTGCCTTGAGGTCTCTTGATTTATGGCAGCAGAAACTCCTCTCCTCATCCCCAGAACAGGAAAGTTTCTGTCATTTCTCCCTCTGTGACAGCTCCCGCTCCCTCCCTCTGAGAGCCCCGGGAGGCCCAGTGGGGTGGGAGACACTGCCCCGGGGGGGGGGGGGGACATTGCTTCCTGTAGCGTGATTTGCTAAGGCCCCTCCTTGTCCACGCACCAGGCTGCAATTGCGCCACTAATGCGGTGCTAGTGCATTTTTCTGCTGGAGCAAGGGCCGCTCGCCTGTGTCATGGCACAGCAGGGCGGCTCATGGGGAACAGGAGGTTTCGGTCCAGGCAAGCCCAGGTTAAGTCCTGACCGTGCCATGGCCAAGCTGGATGGTCTGGGGCATATCCAAATCACGAAGCGAAAGATGCTTACCTCGCGATGTCTTGAAGGGAGCAGAGCGAGTGAGTGGAGCGCACTCATGGACTTGGGTGTAGCAGCTGGCATCGCTCCCAGGTCCCTGGTCCAGGGGAGTGAGTCCTCAGACCCCAGAGAAGGGGAGGGTTTGTGCCCCCAGAAGCCCAGTCCGTGCCCGCTTCTTCCCTGGGCTCCCTCTTTCCAGCCTGGACAGCTTCACACACTCTGCTCGAAACTGAACACGGCCAGAGCCTGCCTTTGCTCCTGACTGCAGCGTGTGCCTCACCAGCGACTCCCAGGAAGCCCCAGGCTGCCGCATCAGTCTCCCCCGTGCGAGCGTCAGAAGTGGCGTCTAAGCCACCCAGGCCTGGAGAGCCAGGCTGCAAGAATGCCGCCCTGCCATCTGTGCTTTATTTATTGATTGACTTAAAGATTTATTTATTTGAAAGGCAGAGTTAGAGAGAGGCAGAGAGAGAAAGAGAGAAGCCTTCCATCCTCTCTGGTTCACTCCCCAAATTGCTGGAGAGCTGGGCTGGTCCGAAGCCAGGAATCCGGAGCTTCATCTGGGTCTCCACGTGGGTGCAGGGGCCCAAATACTTGGGCCGTCTTCTACTGCTTTCCCAGACCATTAGCAGGGAGCTGGATCAGAAGTGGAGCAGCTGGGATGCGAACCAGTGTCCACATGGGATGCTGGCACTGCAGGTGGTGGCTCAACCTGCTAAGCCACAGCGTCGGCCCCACTAGTCCCCGCTATAAAACAGGAATAGTAAAAGCACCTGTCTCACAGGCAGCTGTGAGAATTCAGTGAGATGCTAATTCACCTGGCTCAGCTCAGCGCCCCGGACGCAGCTGGTGCTCCAACAAGATACTGTCTGGCTCACCCTCATGGCTGTTCTGCCTCACGGCCCCACCCCTGACCCTCCCTCCCCCAATTTCCCGTGGGAAAACCGCCCAGGACTGAGGGTCTCCTGTTCCACTATGTGCAGCCCGCCTCTGAGTGAGCAGCTGCTGGGGCCCTGTACAGCGAACGCTGGACTGAAACCCATTCCTCGAGACCGGGTTCTGCCCGAGGACTTCCGCTCCCTGCACCCTCTGTCCCGTGCCTGTCCCCCGAGTGCAGGTGCAGGTGACCGGTGGCTTCTGTGTCATCCCCAACTTGAAACAATGTCTGAGTTTTATTCTCTGCAGCTCCTCGCTGTCGCTTCCTGTTCCTAATTAGTCCTAATTCCCCTCGGATACGTATCTACCCGGGAAGCCTTTGCCTGAGTCCACTCCATGGGGCTACAGTCTCAGTGCCATAGGATGGCGCTACGGCCCCACGTCCACAGCTTCTCTGTGGTGACATTTGCCGTGGACCCAGCTCCACTGCCCCCTGCCGCCTAATGGTGGCAGAAGTTTCAAGTTTCCAAGGCCAGCACCCCTGACTCCCTGGGTGTCGGCCACCCGTGGGCCTCCTTCCGGGACAGCCTGAACTTGACCCTCCTCCCTGGCTGCAGTTTCAGGTCTGTGCGGCTGCTGAAGAACGACCCAGTCAACTTCCAGAAGTTTCCCTACACCAGTGAGGATGAGGCCTGGAAGACGTACCTGGAAAACCCCCTGACGGCCGCCACCAAGGCCATGATGCGGGTCAACGGGGACGATGACAGCGTCGCCGCCCTGAGCTTCCTCTACGATTACTACATGGTGCGTGTGCCACCCGCGGCTCGGCAGCCTCTGTGACCCCTTCCCCCCAGCCCTCACGTTCCTCCGTCTGCCCAGCTCCTTCCCCGTCCTGGCTGCACACCGCTCTCAGCTTTGGGTCTCAGGTGTCTGCTCGTGCGTACACCAGGCTTTCGTGGGTCTCCCATTCTGAGCCCCCTCTGGGCACCCTGAACACACACCACCGTCATCTTTGACTGCATCCTTGGAAACTTTCCCTTTGCATAGCCACTGCTCTGTCTCCTCCCGAGCTCCTGGAGGGCAGGCACTGGGTCCCCAGCACCCAATCCAGCTGCCCCCCGGGTGCACACACACGTGGGGTGAGTGGATTCACTCTCTTCTTTCTGATCCTCCCTTGGGTCATGGCAGCTCCCTGTCATGCCCACTTTCCTATTCTGCCCCACCTGGAACCTTCCTGTCCTTTAGCCCGGCTCTTCCTCTGGGGCCCTTCCCAAGGCCCGCTCTCTGCAGCTGACACCATTGCCAGCGCTGGAACATTTCCTGACAGCTCTGTAATCATTTCCAGGACCTTGGCCTTGACACTGGGAAACTGGGGGCTTCCGAGAACCAGAATTAGGCCCTTGCATATCTGATCGGTGGGGCTTGTTTCAGTCGGCAGTCATAAATATGCAGCACACATGACCCAGCACCCTAACCCCCTCCAATGCCTGTGCCAGACATTGCTAATGGATTACTGCCTGCAGTCTCACTGAGGATGCATGAGGCTACATGATCTTTGTCAATCCAGTTCTCTGGCAGCTCCTACCCATGTATCCGAGTTGTCACAAGGCAACAAACTAACTGGCTATCCCTACTGGGTGACTGCTCCAAGAGACCACCCTGCACTTGGCAATGGCCTTGGGGGCATGAATAGCTGATGGATGAGCTCTCTGGCTCCCACCTTGAAGATTTAAAGCCAACTTACAAATAAACCCTCAAACACACTGGGCCAAGAAGTATTTTACCCACCCTGCCTCAAATTCCCTGCATGAATTCAGAGGCCAACAAAGGGTAGGGGAAGACCCCTAACTCACTCTTTCTCTCTGCCTAGGGTTCTCACCCTGGAGTACCCTGGTAGCCTCCCCTCCCCCTTCGTCCCCAGCCCACTGGTCCTGTCCTGCTAGTGCTCACCCTGATGGAAAAGGGATTCCAATGACTGTTTCAGCATGGGATGGGGTAGCAGCCGGAATTCCAGGGTGGGGCTCAAAGCACGGCCTGGGGTTTACAGTTCTCGATTGAACTGTAAGATCCAGAACCATCTCCCTGGGCAAGAGGCCTTCCCCAGGGCTGGAATGGTGGGGGCAGACCCTGGAGGCAACGTGGGTCCTGGCTTTAGTGCAGCACAGGGTCTCAGGGAGCGGCACCTGCCCTAGCCTCCGTCTCCCACAGCAGCCCCATGGGGAGTGAGGACGTGGCGTGGTAGCTGGTGGTGTGGAGACTGCACCCAGCTGGCGGCTGGGGGCCTGGTCCTGCCACACTTCCGTGGCACTGAGGGCACCATGGCACTGAGCAGCGCCTTCCCCGTTTCTAACGGACTGCCTGGCGCCAGGCCAGCCGCCTTCCCCGCCTTCTCTGTTGGGGGCGGCGAAAACCGAGAAGCCAGACTGAGAGTCCACGCTGCCAGCACTCGGGGCGGCAGCTCCGGTTCCTCCCAGCGGGTGCGGAAGTAAATTAGCAAACAGAGGTCGGGGTCACAAGGCTGGAGACAGGCAGCACTCTCAAGGAGTGTGCCTTATATTAATAGATCTTCATGATGTAGGGATTTTACTCCCTCATTTGTCAAATGACAAAAGTGAGCCTTGGGAGGTCACTCAGCACGGCTGGCGCCCGCTCCCGGCCTCCCTCACCCCACCCCGGGCCTGCGCCCCCTCCCTGCGTGCTGCCTCCCACTGCTCAGCCTGGGGCTCCAGGGCTCCTGGAAGGGCCTGTGGGTTTTCTCCCTGGGCCCAGAGCGGCGCCATGCCCGGCCCGGGCTGCAGGAGGCGGGCGAGGCCCCGGCAGCAGGTCTGAGTCCATGCTCTCCGTGCTTTCCTTTCAGGGTCCCAAGGACAAACGGATCCTGTCCTCCAGCACCGGTGGCCGCAACGACCAGGGCAAGAGGTGAGGCCGCACCTGCTCCTCCCGCCCCCACCCCTGTAACACAGGGCTCATTTAGCCGGCAGCCTCGGGGCAGGGTCTGGGGTTCGCAATACCTTAGGCGCTGTTATACTTTGTTTTACAATCAGAAGAGAAAAAAAATGAACACAGTGGAGCCTGGACTATGGCTGTCTTTGTGCCAGAGCAATTGCAGAAGAGACTTTTGAATAGTTTTGAAGGGGCCAGGGCAGAAGAGCCGGGGGCATGTGGAACTCATCATAAAACTGCTTCAACACGTGTGTGTGTGTGTGCACACATGTGTGCATGTGCGTGGGTGCACGCTTGCTTGCATGCACAGTCACACACACACACCAGATGCCACGCGGGCTGGCACTTACTGAACGCAAACCTCAAAGCTAGCAGTGGAAAATCCTCCCTGCCTGCGGCCTCTCAAGGAGGGGCACCTGGGTGCCCCAGGCCACCCACGCTCATGGCACTGGAAGGAACCTGCCCTCTTTCTCCTTCCCTGACAATCAATCAGCTGTCCCCTTGAAAATGACCCCGGGCCTGTCTGCTGGCCTTCTGGAAAAGCCACGACGCCAAGGCGGGCGTCGCAGCTCCTCACCCGAGCCAGCGGCAGCGTGCCTGGCTCCGGCCACCGCCATCCCCTGCTTGCCGCACAAGCGCCCATCTCAAAGCCGAGGATTGAAAATGCTATGAACTCCCCCGATGGGGAAAGCAAGCCCTGTTTCTGGGGAAACAGTCAGAGACGCTGTAGAACCCAACAGCGGAGAGTAAGGTCTCCTGCCATCTCTCCGACCCCGCTCGCGCTCTGGGGCGAGCCCTTTCAGACCTTTCTCTAAATGTACATGAAGTGCGCCCGTGGACGTGCACGGCCTCACGCCCCTGCCCACAGCATGACTCAGCACAGCTGTTGAGGAGTGGGGACCCTGGACTCTGGCCAAGAGATTAATGATTAAACCTTCAGATTTTTAAATTAGTAAGCATTATAATGGGTAACACAGAGGTTGCCTGGTTCCAGTCTGTCTCTCTTTTAAGATTTAGAAAATTTGTTTGAAAGGCAGAGAGAGAGAGGGAGAGACAGACAGACAGACAGAGAGCAAGAGATCTCCCAGCCACTAGCTCACTCGCCAAATGACCACAACAGCCAGGGCTGGGCCAGGCCAAAACCAGGAGCCTGGAACTCCATCCAGATCTCCCATGCTGGGGGCAGGGATCCACGTCCCTGGGCATCCTCTGCTGCTTTCCCAGGTGCATTAGCAGGGAGCTGGATGGGAAGTGGAGCAGCCGGGGTGCTGCCGGGCACCCTGGCTTGGATGCCGGGGCTGCAGGCAGGGGCTTGGCCCTCTCTGCCTCAGTGTCCCTCCTGCCACCCTCCTCCTGGGCGTCCCTGGACACGTTGGCCAGCCGCTGTGGGGGTGGGGGCCTGACCGTTAGGTTGGCTCAGGGCAGGTCAGCGTGGTGGCGTGACGGTCACCCCCCAGCCCAGTGCTAGCTCAGCGCCTCCCCTCTGCCCCCAGGTACTACCACGGCATGGAGTATGAGACGGACCTCGCGCCCCTCGAGAGCCCCACCCACCTCATGAAGTTCCTGACAGAGAACGTGTCCGGGACCCCGGAGCACCAGGATCTGCTCAAGAAAAATAACCTGATGAGCCTGGAGGGGGCTGTGCCCAGCCCGGGCAAGGCCGCGCCCCTGCCCCCGGGCCCCAGCAAGCTGGAGGCGGGCTCTGTGGACAGCTACCTGCTGCCCACCAGCGACATGTATGATAACGGCTCCCTCAGCTCCTTGTTTGAGAGCATTCACGGGGTGCCACCCACGCAGCGCTGGCAGCCAGATAGCACCTTCAAAGATGACCCGCAGGAGGTGAGACCCCGTCTTGTACCCCTCCCGGCATCCCCAGATAGATACATGCATGTCCAGAAGTATAGAAGCTAGTGAGAAAGTCAGAGCTTTGGAATCTGGTAGAGAGTGCTAGGGCTGGGTCAGGGCTGCCATGTACAGTTGCCTGAATTGTGTACTGCCCAACCTACACACCTGTATGCACAGCCCTGGGCTGAGGCCTCTGTGGCCTGAATTGTGGTCACTTACTCCTTGGGGATTTTGTTTCTCTGCAGTCACTGCTCTTCCCAGATATCCTGAAAACATCCCCGGAACCATCATGTCCCGAGGACTATCCTGGCCTCAAGAGGTAACTTGGCTCCTCTGGGCTCTTGGTCAGCTGGCAGCGGGCAGGGGTCTGCAGACAGAGCACCCCCCATGCGCGTGCACACACACACACACACACACACACAGTTGTGCTGTCTACAGAGCGTGGCAGCACAACCCACGAATGAAGGTAAAACAGAGATTGCTCACCCGGCCGTGACGGCGCTCAGAGCCCGGCTTCCTGTTCCAGGCCCTCAGTCTCTGCCATGGCTTTGTCACCCCACAGCGGTGTCCACTTTTCACTGGACCCTCCTTGCCCACAAGACTGTGGCTCGCAAAACCATTAACAGAACCCCCAGCATGGGGCACTGGGCCCTGGGAAGTCGGGCGGCTCACCCAGCCCCATGGAAGTCGGGCAGCTCACCCGGCCACACGGCAGGGCCATGGCAGATGCCCAGGCTCCCTGCCCCATCATTCCCTCCCGCCTCCCTGCAGTGACTTCGAGTACACCCTGGGCTCCCCCAAAGCCATCCACATCAAGTCAGGCGAGTCACCCATGGCCTACCTCAACAAGGGCCAGTTCTACCCGGTCACCCTGCGCACCCCGGCTGGCGGCAAAGGCCTGGCCTTGTCTTCCAACAAAGTCAAGGTGCGTTGGCCCTGGGGCATTGTGGGAAGGCATGACCCTGGGGCATTGTGGGAAGACATGGCCCTGGGGCATTGTGGGAAGGCATCTCCTGGGGCATTGTAGGAAGGCAGGAGCAGGCAAGACACCTGCTGATTGGACCCACGAGCAACCCCAGGGAGGGGCTGTTTGAGATGGGGTGGGGGAAACTGAGGCGAAGGGCAGGGAAGGAATGGGGACGGCCTGGCCCCCTGAGGTGGGGTGACAGTGACCCGTGCTTGCAGAGCGTGGTGATGGTCGTCTTTGACAACGAGAAGGTGCCAGTGGAGCAGCTGCGGTTCTGGAAGCACTGGCATTCCCGGCAGCCCACTGCCAAGCAGCGGGTCATCGACGTGGGTGAGCGCCCGTCCCTGCCCTCGGCCCTCGCTCCCTCCCAAGCCCAGAGGCCTCCGGCTCCAGGTTGGGGATCTGCGCCCGGGCTGGAGCTGTCCTCTCTGAGCTCCTGGGGGGCGGGGGGACGGGGATGCCGGCCCCTGCCCCTGACACTGACACTGAACCCCTCCCCGGCTGACTCCCCTCGTCTCTGGTACTTTCAGCTGACTGCAAAGAAAACTGCAACACGGTGCAGCACATCGAGGAGGTGGCCTATAACGCGCTGTCATTTGTGTGGAACGTGTACGAGGAGGCCAAGGTCAGTGCCGGGGGGACGCAAGGGGGTCTCCGCCTGGGAGAAGGTTTGCCCACCTCCAGATCATGGCCTGTACTGTGAGGGGGGTGCTGACAGCGGGGTGGATCCCGGTGGGCTGTGTCTCCACCTGGGACTTTGACCAGTGCCTTAGCCCCTTTGAGCCTCGGTCTTCTAGGCCATCAAATAGGAGTGTAGTCGTGGCGCCCAGCATCAGGTGAGGCTGGCGAGGGTTCCGGGAGGTCACCCATTGGCCAGGGACCAGACCGGGGCTGGACTCACCGGAGCGGCCTGAGAGATGAGCCCTGGGGTTCTGTTGTGCTGGTGGTTAAGGCTCATCCTGCCTCCGTGCCTAAGCCCAGCCGGGACCTTGTGTCTGCTCCTGGCCTCGCTGTTTTCTGATTGGAAGCTGGCATGGTGGGAAGGGCAGTGGTGTGGGAGTTGGGGCTGAGCGACCTTGAGCCTGTTCCTCTCCTCTGGGACCGGGCCCCTCTCACCCACCCCAGCTGGCCCCAGAGAACAAATGCCTAAGACAGCCCTGCCTCCCTCCCTGCCTCGAGGCACAGAGGCCAGGGGTTAGCACTCTCCAAACAGCTGCCAGGGCTGGGGGAGGAGTGGCCCGGTCCCCAGAGGGAGGTGGGGAGAGTTTCGTGGGAAGGGAGAGGGGGTTTCGGTGGGGATTTTCTCACAGCCTCTTAAAGCCCCCAGGCGGGGTCTGTCTCAGGTGCAAGGCGGGGGTGCTGCATTAGTGCTGAGCTGGCAGAGGGGGAGGTATGACCAGCACGCGCTGGGTGGGGGTCTGCTCCCCGCAGCCCGGGAGGAAGGGCGTCTGTCTGGACACCCCATCCCCACCCCCACCACCATTCCCAAGGGAAAAACCACAAAGAACAAGAGGCAGCCTGGGGTGGGGTCTGGCCCTGAGCCCCATGTGGGGGGTGGCAGGTCATCTGGTGACCCTGTTGGGGCTTGCCCCGCCAAGGCTGACCCCCGCTACCATCAGAAGGGCATGGGGGTAGGACTTCCGGCCATCCCCCTCTCTGCAGTCACAACTAATCAAGCAACTGCCACGCGCCAGGCACACTAAGAGCTGGACACACCCTGGCAGCCACGCCATGCAAAATGGGCTCCGTTAACCCCATTTTGCAGAGAAGGAAATTGAGGCTCGGGGGGGTTTCAGGAGCCATCCAAAGCCACACAGTAGAGCCCCGCCCCCACCCAGGTCTCAGCGGTCCCACATCCAGGCTCCATCAGTGGCAGCCTGCTGGGCCTCTTTCCCTGGGAACTGGGGGTGACTGGGGGCAGGGTGGGGGTGCCCTCCTCTGCAGCCAACAGAGCTCCCTCGTGGGAGGGTCTGTGGTGACTGGCGATCAGGGGCGGAGGGAGCTGGGTCCCAGCCTGGGTTCCCCTGGGCCAGCAGGGAACTGGTCTTCCTGAGCTGCGGGAAGGGGAACTTGACTCCTCTCCACCTCCGAGCTCTGAGCTGCAGAAAAATGATGCATGGATTTCATATCTCGAGGGACCTTAGCATCCCTCCCAGGGCCCAGAGCCACTGGGCTGCCCTGGAAGTCTCCTGCGAGCTGGAGCCTGGACTTTGAGTCTGTGTGCGAACCCCAGTTCCACCCCACACTGCCTGTTACCCCCCACCCCGCCATCCTGAGCCTCAGTTTCCCCATCTGTTAAAGGGGGCTGAGCTGTTTGCCTGGGAGGCTTACGGGTGCCCTCCAAGTGTACAGAAGGATCGGCTCAGTAGACAGGGCCAGCGACCTGGGCAGCCCACCCACCCGCTCCCCTCTCCCCGCCCCGTCCCCAGGTGTTTATCGGCGTCAACTGCCTGAGCACAGACTTCTCCTCGCAGAAGGGGGTCAAGGGCGTCCCCTTGAACCTGCAGATCGACACCTACGACTGCGGCCCGGGCTCTGAACGCCTGGTGCACCGCGCCGTCTGCCAGATCAAGATCTTCTGTGACAAGGTGGCTGGGCCCCGGCGGGGAGAAGGGCCAGGCGCTGGCTCGCGCGTCCTCCCAGCCACGCTGGGTGTGCAGTCTCTGTTTCCTGCCCTCTCCGTTTCTCTGTCTCTGTGTGTTTCTGTGTCTCTTGTCTCTTCCTAAAGATCTCTCTCTCTCTCTCTCTCTCTCTCTCTCTCTCTCTCTCTGCTTGTGCTGACCATAGCCTGGGCTGCTGCCTTCCCATTCCTTGGTTTTGCTCTGGGAAAAAGCAGGCCTAGAAGCCTGGCCCAGATCGCAGGTGCAAAGTGGCAGTGGTGAGCGTAGCCTGCAGCCCTCGAGGCCCAGGACGATCCCTTCCCTGTCCCCGCAGGGAGCTGAAAGGAAGATGCGAGATGACGAGCGAAAGCAGTTCCGGAGGAAGGTCAAATGCCCCGACTCCAGCAACAGCGGTCAGTGGGGGTCAGAGGGCCTGGTGGGGCTTGGGGGGCAGCTGGGGGCCTGATGGAGGGGCCCCGGGACTCATGGCTGCCTCTCCCCAGCAGGTATCAAGGGCTGCCTGCTGTCCGGCTTCAGGGGCAACGAGACCACCTACCTGCGGCCTGAGGCTGACCTGGAGACCCCGCCGGTGCTGTTCATCCCCAACGTGCACTTCTCCAGCTTGCAACGCCCCGGAGGGGTGAGGGCCCTGGGCAGGGCCGGGCCAGGGGCTCCGAGAGGGCACAGGCCGGAGGGGACAGTCCCCCACTAAGCAGCAGAGTGCATGTTAGGCGTTTGGGAGCTGTTCTAAGAATCAGAATCAAAACACCTTGATGAATCCCAGGGGATTAAAAAAAAAAAAAAAAAAAAAAAACCCTACCCATGATCACGTGACTTCCAGAGCCGTTCCCTCACGGGGAGGAATGTGGATGAGGGAATGGACCAGTAACTATTGAGCCACTCGTGCCCAGGGGAGGCACTGAGGCTTCTGACACCTGAGCCCCAGTTCAAGGGCAGCTGCATGGAAGCTGGGGGGCAATGCCTGTCGCGGCCACACCTGCGGCCCTAGGCCCTTCTGGGCACCTCCTGAACCCTCCTGCAGCCCTGGCCGGAGCCGTGGGCTGCGGTGGAAGTGCAGAGCTCAGGGGACCTCTCGAGATCGCACAGTTAGGATGCAGCAGAGCCAAGATTCTGACCCAGCACCTGGCTTCAGCGTCCCCGGCCCTCACTGCCATTGTTCCCCCTCTCTCTATCTAAATATTTATTTAAAAGGCAGAGCAACAAAGAGAAAAGATGTGAGAAGGAGAGAGAGAGAGAGAGAGAGAGAGAGAGAGAGAGAGAGAGAGAGAGAGTTTCCACCTGCTGGTTCACTCCCCGAATGGCCACAGCAGCCAGGGCTGGGCTGGGGCGAAGCCAGGAGCCAGGAGCTCTATCCAGGTCTCCCTCCTGGGGGCAGGGCCCCAGGTACTTGCGCCATCAGCTGCTGCCTTCCCAGGAGCAATAGCAGGGGCTGGAAGCAGAGCAGCAGGTCTTGAACCCGTGCACTGAGGTGGGATGCAGGTGTCCCGGGCAGTAGCATAACCCATTGTGCCACAACGCCCACCCTTCCTGTGCCTCTCAAGGTGGACAGGGGGTCCCTGAGCACCTGCTAGGCCACAGCTGGCCAGCCGAGCCCTGGGCTGTCATCTCACTCCTCTGAGGCCGGCCCTTTCGGGGCGGACAGGGTCACCTGAGCCAGCGGCAGAGGCGGGACCCTGCAGCTTGAGCCCCATATGCCTCTGTGGCACACAGGATCCCTGTGTCCTTCCCCTGACGGCCCCGCTCACTACCGGCTTGGTGGGAGAGATCAGCCTAGGTCCGAGATGTGTCCAGTGTACTGATTTAGGACAAGAGGTGGATTAGGATCAGGGCAACTGTGGCCGGGCTGACAGCTGCACTGGGCGGAAGAGGGCAGGACCAGTCCCTGCACCTGAAAGCCCCCGAGGGGTGTTCACTCGCCACCTGCCCGCCTGCCTCCCAGGACTGGGCGATGACTGCGCCCCACACAACACTCGGAAGGCCAGTGCTCTAAAGGACAGCCCGTCCCCCGCCAGCACAGGACAGGGGCGGTGCCCAGCTGTCGGGCCAGGGACCCTGCACTGCCCGTGTCTCCTGTGCGTCCTGCGTGTTTGTTGAGTCCTTGACTCATCAGCTTGGGCTGGATGATTCCTTTCAACCCAGGATCCCAGCTCCCTTGGGGACTCAGCTGAGCTAGAAAGGCCTTGAAACAGCTTCCTCCCCCTGCCCCGCAAAGTAGGTTCCTCCCTGAAGCCTGCAGCCTCTGTGGGCCCCTCTCATCATCCTGCTGCCATGGACATGTTCTCTCTCTCTCTCTGTTGCAGGCGGTCCCCTCAGCAGGACACAGTGGCTCTAACAGGTAGGGAGAGAAACAGCCAGGCCCCCTGTGTTGCTCACCCTACCCCTGCCCACCTTCCCCTCTGCTACCCCCAAATCAGGGCTTGGGGCCAGAGGAAGAAGCCAGGAGACGCTGTCCCCCGCCCCCAAGCTCCATGCATGCTCCCCCCCCCCCGCCCCCCAAAGCTGCCTGGGTTTTTATGGGTTTGTTTTATGTGGAAAGTTGGCGAATCTCTGGCGAGACACCTGCTTGTAAAAAGAGACAGCAAGCGCCTGGGAGACGGGCGTGCAGAATCGGGGAGCAGGAGCCAAGCTGTGCTGGGGGACCTAGGCCCACCCAGGCCCCTCCCTTGCCCCCAGCAGGAGGGGCCGGTGCCCCGTGGCTCTGGGTCCTTCTCTGGGTCAGCCACAGCCTGCGTGCCCTCAGCGGCCCCTCACTACTCCACGTCTGTCAGAGGCTGAGATGCAGTGCCTTGTCCACAGCGGCACGGCTCCTAAGTAGCAGGGGCAGGACCAGAAGGCATCTGCCTGACTCCAAACCCACTGTGCTTCCTCTGCCCACCGACCTGATTCTTTCAAGACAGAGCACCGGCACTGGTGACGAGGCAGCCTTTGTTGAGGCCCTACTGTGTGCCACACACAGTGTGAGAGCAGTGTGCGTGATCTCCTTAGCCTCACGACACTTTGGGACATCTGCCTGTTGCGACTCTGTCATCAGCCCCACTTTACAGATGGGGTCACTTGAGCCTGGAGAGCTCACCCTGGCCACACAGCCAGTGTGAGGCAGGGCTGGGATTTGAGCCCAGGCAGTCCAACACCAGACCGAACTACGTGGGCCGTGGTCTCGCCACTGCTGCTCTGTGCCCGTGCGCATGTGGCCGTCCCTACTCCAGGGCCCCTGGAGGCCCAGCAGGGTCCTCACGTGCTGCCCCTCGCTGTCCCCACAGGTTGCCTCTGAAACGCCCCTGCTCACCTTTTCCTGAGGACTTTGAGCCCCTGCCCTCCAAGCAGGCCAAGGAAGATGACCTCCAGAGAGGTAGCCGCGCGTCCCCGTGTGCTCCCAGCGCCCGGCCCAGCCCTCGCCTGGTGCTTTTCCCAAAGGCTGAAGCCCTGGTGCTGGCCCAGGGGGCAGGACTGGCCGAGGGGGAGGGCAGGTTTGGGCCTAGCCCTGGTGTGAGAGCGCCTGCGGTGCCTACAGGAACCGCCCCAGGGCTGGAGGGCTTCAGCCAGCTTTGGCCCTGTCGGATGGGGACATCCAGGGGCAGCAGGTGCAGGCAGCCATCTCCCTGCACACAGCAAGGCCCTCATGCTCTCTCTAGTGGCAGTGGGAGCGGGGAGGGGGCTCTGGGTCTGGCTTTCTGGCTCTGACACTCTGAATCCACCACTTCCTGGGACTGCACGGGACAAGCCTAAACCTCTGGGGACGGTCTCTGACAATCAGAAAGAAACCAGCCAGTGGCTAAGGTCACAAGCTCATGGCTTCCGTGGTCTGAGCTTTGCACTGTGCTGGTGCTGCCTGGGGTTGTCACTAGCTCCCCCTTAGCTCGGCAACAGAGTGGCGCAAACACAGTGGGGCTGGGTGACGCTGCTCTCCACGGTCACCCGGCTGATGGGCAGCAGAGCAGGGATTCAAACCCAGCAAACCCAGGGCAGTCTCAGCAGGGGCGTGGGCTTCCCAGCTCTGCAGAAATGAATCCCCCATGAAAGTCACATTTCTCGAGACTCCCAGGACCACTAAAAGCCTCCTCTTTGTCTTCAGTTCTGCTCTACGTCCGGAGAGAGACCGAGGAGGTGTTTGACGCCCTCATGTTGAAGACCCCAGACCTGAAGGGGCTGAGGAACGCGGTGAGACCCCTGCCCGCCCTGCCAGACCCCGACTTGGGCCCTGGCCCCTGCTCTTTCCCACGCAGCTCTTGGCTTCCCGCAGGAAGGGGCGGGGGGAAGGTGCTCTCAGGAGGCCTACGTGTCCCACCCCATCTGGGGGTGGTGGCTGTCGGTCCTGCTTGGGGGGCTGTGCCTCCGTGATGTTATCTCCCGGCCAGAACCCCGGCTCCACCCTGGGCGGCACACACACCATAAATCCTCCCTAATCTGATGGCTGCTGTCTGACAGGCAGGACTTTTGTTGGCTTTGCAGACCTGTTTCTGTTTTAATGGGAATGAAACCCAAAGGGCCAGGCCCAGGGACACTCTTTTCCCTTCCCAGGGGGCCTCCCTCCTGTTTGCGGTTGGCTGGGGGTGTGGGCTGCGGTGGCTGAAGGCGGGTCTGAGCAGAGAGACCTCCCCCAGCCCCTAAACCGCCGGAGAGTAGGACAGGCAGCCCAGCCCTGAACAAATCCCACAGCCAGCTCGCAGGCCTGCTGTAGAGTGAGCATACTCGGCCCCGCGGGGGCCAGCAGTACCACAAGGGCGGACCACCCAGAAGAGCCAGATGGTTCCAAGATCTCAGGCTGGGGGAGGGGACAGGAGCCACGCGGCTGCCTTAGCCACCTTTCAGGGAAGGCCCACTGGGTGCCCGGCTTGCTGCCTCATCACGTGCCCTGAGCAGCCCAAACAGCAGGTGTGGCGCAGAGCTCCCCACCTCCCCGGAGGCCGGGTGACCGGGCTCAGCGTGAGAGCTGGGAGTGCAGCCCGGGCTCCTGGCCCCCTCCTGTGCCGTCTTCTTCACTTACCATCAGCTCTGCTCTGCGTCCGCCTCGGGGAGCCGGGCCCACGAGCGCCCACGAGAGACCAGAGAGCCCACTCACGTCACTTGCAGACAGATGCAGGATCTTTGGGCTTTAGGGGTCAGCTTCCTATCTGGGACTTGAACCCTCCACCGCTGCTTTTGGCTTGAATACTCTCAGGGACGGAGAGCTCACTTCCTTTAGGGGGCAGCCCAGGCTGTCTTCGTTCGGTTTGTTCAGGTGATCGTCGGAGTCCTTCCGTCCCTCCTTCAGCTCACGTGAGATCTTCCTGGAAGCTTCCAGCCACTTTGCCATTAAGCCAAATATCTATGGACTTTTGTGGCTGGAGGGCTCACTGTTAAGGCAACTGAGGGCCTGAACCTGATCCTCTCTGGAAAATGCCCAGAGAGGGCAATCTCCTGGGACCACAGCCGCGGCTTCACCGCAGCTTCAGGGCAGCCAGTCCTGCCCAGCGTCACGTTTTCCCAGCCCTGACCAGGGCACGGGCCTCGGCTGAGGCCTTTACCTGGTTTGCAGTGCCCTGTGTGCACAGCCCAGTACTGTGCCCATTGTTAGAAGCGAGGTAACCGAGAAGTAAGGTGACCTGTTCAGAGTTCTGTAACTCCGGGTGGCGGACCTGGAGCCCAGACCACGCCATCCTCTGAGCTCTGGAGAGAGGCAGGCCGATCCCGGCTGTGTGAGCACACGCAGGTCACATGGCAGGTTTGGCGCTGCGGTTCCCTCGTCTGCAGAATAAGCCCCAACACTTCGGGATGTGAGGGCATCAGCTAACCTGGGTCCTACTGTGGGCGCACGGCTTATCCTGCCTGAGCCAGCAGATGCACCCATCACATGGTTAACAATCCCGTCTAGAAGCGGGGAGCATTTGGGCCACCCCTCCCCCAACCCGGCAGGGCAAGGGGCGTCCCAGTGGCCGACAGCGGCCGCTCACCGAGCTCCGGGTGCGTGCGTGCAGGAGCCAGGAGGGAGGCAGCATCACCCCCTCTGCCAGTCATCTGCCCAAGGCCACCTACAGGTGAGTGGTGGCCCTGGGGCTCAGGGAGAGTCCGGGAGATGCTGGATGCTCCTGACGATGTCACGGCCCCTAAAGGTATTTCCCACAGTGTGGATGCTCAAGGAGGCTTCCAAACGTTCATGGGAAAATGGAGTGAATTTTGCGCGATCTCTTTGAAGCCCCCTGGTCTCTCACTTTGACAGGCAGGAGATAAACCGCGGATGTAAATGCAGCGGTGACGCCCCTGCTCCTCTCTTCCAGATCTCTGAGAAGTATGGGTTCCCCGAAGAGAACATTTACAAAGTCTACAAGAAATGCAAGCGGGGGTAAGTGCCCAGCTCAGCCCCCGCCCACTGGCTGCTCGGTGCTGAGGACGGTTCCACGTGGCCCTCTTAGGGAGGCTGGGGTGACGAGGCATCGGCGTGCAGAACCCCTAATCTGGCCAAGCCACTGGTCACCTCTCAGCCGCAGGGGCCAGACAGGGACCACGGCTGGGAAGGGTGGGACCAGGAGAGAGGCAGCAGGGGGCGTGGGTCGCTCCAGAAGACCCAGCCCAAGCCCCAAGGCCACAGGACAGCCAAGGCATTTGATCATGATGTCAGCGACTACAGTGGCTGCCATGCACCTGACACCCTACTGTGTGTCAGATACTAGGAGTATCCCAGCGAACCCTCGTGGCCACACTAAGAGGTCAACACCATTACCCGCTTTTATAGATGGGGAAACTGAGGCTCAGAGGTGAATGTTGTGGGGGTGGGGGTGGGGGCAGGAGCAGCAGAGAAAAGGCCTAGGATCAGAAAGGCCCAGAAAAGCTGATCACAGTCACGGCTGAGCCGGGGCCGGAAGGGCGTGGCTGCTGATGGGGCTGAAGGGCGGTGAGATTGGGAGCCCAGCGTTGCCGGAGGGGGGGGGGGCTGCCCCACGAGCTCCTCCTCCCTTCAGGCTGGACCAAGAAAAAGAGTAGAACTGTGTGCTCCAGGGGCGGCAGGACCTGGCTACCTCCCATGGGTGCCCTTTGCCGTCTGCCCAGGAGACCCCCTGGGCTGAGGGGGGCAGATCACATGTGACTGTCCTCCCAGTCCACAGTCCCCTGGCCAGTGCCAGTGAGCGGGGCCCCTGCAGCCCTCCTTGGCCAGGTCACTTCAGCAGGCTGGCATGAGGGCCCCAGGCAGAGAGGAGTTGTCACTGTCACTCCCTGCAGAGGATCCAGGACCACGGCCCTGGGGAAGACCCCCAGCCTCTCTGCCCACAGCAGAGAGGACGCTGGGGACAGTGTCACTCAACTGCTCTTGGAGCAGCCCCCCGAAGGTGCTTATGTGCATTGCCCTTGGCTGTCGTCTGTGGGTTTTGCTTTTTAGCAGACTTTGAAAAGGCAGGATTTGGCTCAGGGGCTCCCTCTCTGCTCTGCGGTTCCCATGCAGCCTGAAGGGGAAGGTGGGCGGCGGGAGGTGTCCCCGCTGTCTCTGGGAGGGGATCCAATTGGCGTGGGTTGGCTCAGTGGCTACGGTTTCTCTTATATGTTTTCCCCTCCAAGTTTCGGTTTCAGACTGGGTCCTGTCCACTCTCTGGAGCACAATCCACTTGGTGGCCCAGGGCAGGCTCGGCTCTGCCTGGACAAGCCCCGCTCCTCACCCCCGCTCCAGCCCCACGTGGGCTGGCTTCCCTGGGAAGGCTAGCGGATGGCAGGAGGGCAGCACAAGCCTTCGTGGGCTTGGGGGAAGGCACGCGGGTGCCTCCAGCCCCACTGGCGAGTCCCCAGCAGCTGTTTAAGTCGCTGCTCCCAGTGACAGCAGCAGCGTGAAGGCAGCACTCCCTGCCCTTGAGCTCCACAGGAGTCATGTACAAGGTCATGAGTTAGTAACCGGCAGAAGGAATCCCGGGGCCAGCCGAAGCCTGAGTGAGCACCACTTTACCTTGTTCCCTGCTTGGTCCTCGGACACAGCCCAGGGCGTCACTCAGCGGCCCTGCAGAGGCATTGCTGCCCGCCCCCCCAACACACACACCCCTCCCCGCCACGCAGATCTCAAGCTTAGGACCGACAGCAATGCCTGGATGAGAATATTTCCCCAAAAAACCTCTCAGGACGGGGAGGCCAGGTGCACCCTCTGCCTGCCTTGGGGTCCTCCTGTGGGAACGGGGAAATTCTGAGCAGTGGCCTGGTTTACTTTCCCAACCCCCTCCCCCCTCCGAAAGTGCTGTGGACAAAGTAGATAGAATCAGCTTTGCAAGCACCAGTGAGTGCTGCAAAGATTAACAAATACATTGTTTTCGCTGGCAGCGGGCCAGGGGTTTAAGGTGGCCCAGGGCAGAAGACAGCTGAGCTGGGAAGTGACAAGAGGCCCGCATGCAGTGGGTGACAGCGCTTCCTGGCAAGCCCCTGCCTCCCAGGGCCCAGCTGTCATTGACCTCCGAGGGGGTGGGGCGGGCGGGGCAGGCCCAGCTGGGGATCCTCTCTGCACAGGTGCAGCATGAGAGCCCGCTGGAGGCCCTAGCGGGCGTGGGAGGGAGCCGGCTCACAAGTCCCTGCACGCAGGGCGCTTCCATGCTGCCTGGCACCTCGGAGCTCCCAGGAAATGCCCCTGGAGGAAATGGGGAGTGAAACAACCCCGATGTTGCCAAGGTGCCCCCTCCCCCAAGCCTGGTCTGTTGCCGAACCCGGACAGAGCTCTCTGTGAAATGCAGCACCCCAGCAAAGGGGACCCTGCAATCACACACTGGCAGCCAGCACGCAGGCCCCAGGAGCCCCGGCCTGGAGCTTCCTCCTGGAAGCAGCAGCCGCTTGGACAGACACAGGCCAGGGATTCGGGCTCGCGGCAGTCTCCACTGCCCCCAACCCCGTGGGGTGTCCCTGAAAGCAGACCTCTGCCTGCACCCTTGCCCACTCACAGCAGTCCCGCCCCTGCCCACACCCCTGCCCACTCACGACAGACCACCCTTATCTCAGCTTCCCCTCCTCTGCACCCCCCCCCCCCGCCTTCCCTCTGCCTCTCCCTGACCTGTGTTTATAAGGCTTTGTGTGCTGCTTCCTTCCAAAACAATCAATTTATCCGAAAGCGGCCAAGGACTGGGATCGAATCTCAGCTCTGCCATCTACTGTGACCTTGGGCAAACGACTCTGCCCCTCTGAATCTTGGCCTCCACATCCATGGGCTGGAGCACAGTTCTGAGGCTTCAATGCCCACGTCCCTACGGACTCTAAGCTGGGGGGCGGGATCTCGTTCTCACTCCTGGCCGCACTGCCCTCGGTTCTGGAGCAAGGCCCTCCCTGCCCAGGGAAAGGCCTCAGCAGATGCCAGGGGAGTGAATGGGCGAAGGCCGGGTGGGCAGGTGGCTGGTCAGGGATGCATGAGGGGGTGGTGGATGGGTTGGGCACACAGGCCCAACTCCAGGGTAGGAGCCAGAAGGCTGATGTGACCCACTCAGCTCCCGTCTTGGCGGGTCCTTCCTCGGGGAGGCAGCTTCTAGAGAGGTGCCCTTTGACCGAGGCTATGGCTTTGACACCTTGCAGGAGGTTGGGACTCTCCTCCATTGGCCCAAGTCCTTGCCCAGAGAGTGGGAGGAGACAGGGATCCCAGCCCCTTGAGTCTGTCGTATGACCCCCGCCGTGAGATCTCAGCTTCCTGGAGATGGACTTGGGAGAGGGCTGGTGTGACACCTGCCTCTGGCTCAGAAAGACACACCCCAGTGACACATGGTAGCCTGCAGCTGAACCCAAACCACCACACCTCCTGGACTTGAGCTCTGTGTGTGACTCGTGTGCCCTGTGACTCCGGGAGCGCTGCATCTCTCCCGCCTCTGCCTGGTGCCTGGCTGTGCCCCAGCCGCTGTGACACCCAGGACCCTGTCGGGGCGCCTCTGGGTGCTGCCTGGCGGGGAGAGTTTGTGAGGTGCCCGTGGGGAAGCAGGCACCCCCTTGTCCTTGTCACGCAGAGGGTCTGTAAGTGGGGGAAGGGCACTGCCGTATTCCAACCGCGTCTGCTCCTGTCTTCCAGAATCTTGGTCAACATGGACAACAACATCATCCAGCATTACAGCAACCACGTCGCCTTCCTCCTGGACATGGGGGAGCTGGACGGCAAGATCCAGATCATCCTCAAGGAGCTGTGAGGCCCGAGCTGCTGACCCCTTGGGCCCCGGGGTGCAGGCTCCCGGCCAGGAGCCTGCTGGGAAACCGCCCCTCGCCACACACAACCTCTGCACGTGCCTCAGTGCTGTTACTTGAATGCCCTCCCCGAGGGAAGAGGCCCTCGAGTCTCCAATCACAGATGTCAAGGCCAGGAAGGGACCTTGGCGGTGTTCCGGTCCGACCCCCCAGTGCGTGCTTGAATCCGCTCCCTGAACATCCTGCCTGCACCTGCCCACCTGAGGTGGGGCCATCTCGGTCAGCGCCGGCCCTGCAGACTCCTCCTCCCAAAATGCTTTGCTGCAGCAGTCCATGGGTGCCCACCCTCACCGCTACAGCGTAACGCCAGCTGGCTCCATTCGGGCACAGCCCCTACTCCGGATCTTCCTGTCAACTTCAGACCAAGGATGTCCTACCCTTGGGCCGGTTAACTTGAAAACTCTTGATTTTCAGTGCACATGACTTTAAAAGACACTCTGGAAACAGTCTCTTTCTTACTGACTTTCTCAATGCAAGATGTACATAATAGAGCTGATTGGAACCAAGGGGACCACTGTGTAGATTTACTGCCCTCCCCACTCACTGTTGTACACATTTCTTATTTACAATTTTCATTTATGTTATATATATATAAATATATATTGTATATATACGTAACATTTTATATTTTTCATGGATACATTTTTATCATTTCAAAAAATGTGTATTACACATTTCTTGGACTATTTTTTTTAGCTGTTACTCATTATGTATTTTGTATACTCACATGGTATTTAGTAATAAAATCTACCTATGTATTACTACGAACGCTGCGCTGGTTACTTCTGGGAGTCGTCCAGGAAGCGAGAGCTAAGGCAGAGGAGGCCTCTCTCCTCTTCGTGGTCCACCTCAGACTTGAAGTGTAGCACTAAGTCTGGCACAGGTGAAACGGATGTGCGCAATCTGATGTCCAGGTCTTGGTCCTGTGGTCCCACAAGGCTGACTGTGATGACCCAGGGGTCATTGACTCTGGAAGTGAAGTGCTGGGGACAGCGCAGCATGGCCTTGACAGGGACCTAACAGCTGGGCCCAGGGGACTGCACCCCAGGCTGAGTCATGAGGCCTGAGTCTCCAGCTGACTCTGCCATACACTCTAGGCAAAGTCGCTGTCCCTGGGGCTGGCTCACAAAGGCAACCGTGTACCTCTCTTCCCAGCTGTGTGGTCAGCGGCACCCTGGGGCCCACCACCACCACCACCACAGATACTGAGAAATGCTGCAGACCAAGGCCTGCCTTTACCCTGATAATAAATCACAAGTGAGGGGCTTTCCCCCATCCCCTCCTCCTCAACTCCTCCTCTCCCCCTCCCTGCTCACCAGCACGATGCTACCTCTAGTCCTGCGTTTCTGGCTATGACACACAGGACAAGGTCTGCACTGGCCTCCTCTGTCATATTCAGGGCCTCAGTGTTCGCTCCCTGGTGGGTCTCAAAGGCCCCGGCGATGGGGGTGGTGCCGAGCAGCCCCACGTGCACCTGTCACTCACGCAGTGCAGCTCTTCTCCATGCGCACAGTGGGCTTCTTGGCAGACAGTTGTCGAAGACAACTTTGCAAAAAAGTGTGAAAGCCACGGATGACTTGTTCCTGAGCCCCCGCCTAGACTTGGGCAGGGGTGGGGGTCAGGCGCAAAAGTGAAGAGGTTCCCAAGGAGCTCAGCAATCAAGGGACTTGTTCAATGCAATGTGCTTTTCAAATTAAGGCACAAAGACACCCCCACAGTGAACAAAGTCTCTGTGTTTTCAGGTTCACTGATGTTTCGTCTTGCCTGGGGCTCCCAGTATGCCTTGCACAGCTGGAGGGACTCTGTGGAGCACCTGGGGTTGCTCTGCTCAGCCTGGCCTCCCCGCTGATGTGACATCACCCCAGATGCCAGGGCAAAGTGGGGGTCAAGGTTAAATGACTCAGGAGCACAGAAGAGCAGCACCACACCAGGCGTCTGCACCATGGTTCCTGCCCAGCTTCCCCCAGGGCCAGCCAGGAAGCCAGAGGTTGGTGCCTCTCCTCCTGGATAGCAGAGTGGCCTCACTGGGACAGCTTTCTTCCCAGCCCTGCTCCCCACTGCCCAGACCCCCACCCAGACTAAACCTGCACATGTGGGCGGGGCCCAGACATCAGTGCTTTTTAAAGTTCCCTGGGTGGGGGGCTGGCGCTGTGGCGCAGCAGGTAAAGTCGCCGCCTGCAGTGCCAGCATCCCATATGGGTGCCAGTTCAAGTCCCGGCGGCTCTCTGCCATGGCCTGGGAAAGCAGGCCCCTGCACCCACATGGTAGACCTGGAAGAAGCTCCCGGCTCCTGGCTTTGGATTGGCACCGCTCCAGCCATTGTGGCCATCTGGGGAGTGTACCAGTCAATGAAAGACCTCTCTCTCTCTCTCTCTCTCTCTGCCTCTCCTCTCTCCATGTAACTGTGACTTTCAAGTAAAATAAATAAATCTTTAAAAAAAGAAAAAGTTCCCTAAGTGTTTGTGCAGTCACAGCTGAGAACCTCTGCTCTGTAGAGTCCGCGGTTATGCAGGCCGTGGAGCCCCAGGAGTGTCTCAGGGCCTGCTGGGCTGGACGCACAGTGCAGAACCCACCCAGAGCTCAGGACGGGGGTCCGTGGCTCCCCACCTCCACCCACCCGCACAGCCTCCAGCGCAGCCACCAGGGCACTGTGGAAAGAGACCGTCCGGCCTGCATAGGAAGGCCACCTGGACTCCACGAGAGCCCTGCAAACCCAGGCACCTCAGCCTTGCTCTTCCTTGGGGGAAGAGCTCCAAAGGCAGGCCCTTTCCAGACAGCTGGTCAACCTTCACAAGGCAGCTGCTGACAGGTCGTGGAGAGAGTGGCACCTGCCCGCGGGTAGTTTCGGACCAGTAACTTAGAGCTGGTGAGGACAGCGGGAGGGGCTCCCCACAAGGCAGGGAGGGAGAGAAAGAAAGCAAACAAGCCCAGGACCATGGGATGGCTTCCCACTGTGGTGCATCTGGATCCTGCTACTCGGCGTGTGGTCCCTGGGCCAGCAGCACCCACCGAGTCTGCACTGTCAGATCTCCCAGCCATTTTGCACACGGGTGAAAAATTGGAAAATGTTTGATCGACCAATAAGTGTCCTAACCCCAGCAAGATACGTGATTATTACACTGAGAATTTTAACAAAGACACTGATGCCCAGAGCCTGCCTTGGACCAATGAAATCAGAACTTTGAGGGCTGGGGCCTGGGCATGCTCCCGGCGATCCCAACGTCCAGGCAGCACTGAGAACTCCGGGGCTGGCCGGGTCCTTCGAAGCCTCCCATGTCTCAGGAGCAGCTGGGTAGGATCAGGTCTGACCACCAGAGCTTGAGGCCTCCAGCCCAGGTGCTGTGGCTACAGAATGGATTCTGACTGGCCAAGGGCAGCCCTGCCTTTCTCCGGCCCCCCATCCTCCATCTCCTGACCCCTCCCACAAGGGGCTCCTGCTGTGGGTGGAGCCGGCTGACGGCTGATGGCAGGGGGCCTGTCCCTAAGCATTTCCGTCAGCCTCTGCCCCAGGTGGTCCCAGAGTCCTTTGGGGCCTGCTAAGGTCACAAAGGGGAGCCAAGGTCAGAGGGGCCTAAAAACTGAGCCCTCGGGATCTCAACCCTTTGTCAAGAGTCTGGGGTCCAACAAAGATACAGCTTCAAGGTCAAGCTTGGACCGATCTTCCGGAATGGCCAGCCCCAAGGCAGACAATGGCTGTCCCACAGAAGCATCCTTGGGCCCAAGGGTGGGGAACATTGTTTTCTGGCCAGGGGCCACCCGGATATTCATAACATCACTGGGGCCACACAAAATGATCACCTTAACCATTAGCCTGCCACAGATGTCTTGATTTCCAGTCCTGCCTGCAGTTGCCTTGGCCTGGAGCAGGCCTCACTCGGGCGGCCTCTGGGCCAGACGCACCCCATCTGCGCTTTAGGCCAACACAAATCCTCAGTGAAACACAGTCACCAACATCTCAAATCAAGACTTTCTAGACTCTACCCGAAAACCTGCAGGTGCGGCAAAAAGCTGGCTGGGGTGGTACCGATGCCCGTTTGTTCGACGGCAGCGGCCTCTGCGCCCCTGCATTGGCCCAGCTCCTCCCTTAGAGCAGACAGACGCGTGGTGTCCCTGCCTCACCTGCAGGGCTCCACAGCGCTCCCCCGACTCATTCCAAAGCCATGGGGCCCTTGCCCGAACCTCAAGTTCACAAAGAGGCCAGCTTTTGTGAAAAGCAAGAATTCCGTTTAATTGGATGTTATTCCATCCTTCTACCCCCTCTTCCTCACCCGCCTCCCCAGGGGGAGGGGCCGTCGGCAGCCAGTTCGGAAGGCCCAGGATACAGCATTCAGGGAGCACAGGAGAGGCAGGGGGTTGTGAGGGGCAGGGGAGAGGCAGGGAGGGTGCACAGGAGGCTCCACCCACAGCGAGAGGCCACACCCACATCTGAGAAGCTGGTGACTCTGGTTGGTTCTGTTTTGTCTCCACTCTTTGGGGACCCCTTCCTTTGGCCCAGGGGGGATCTGCCTGGTCAGGGAGACCCTTTGCCCACGTGTCCGGCCGGTCAGTAAGTCCTCCTGTGAGGTTGGAGCAGGGATCAGGGAGGGGCGGAGGCCCAGGCAGGGGCAGCGTTGGGGACATGAGAGCCTGCAGGCATGGGGGTACAGCTGGCCTCCCTGACCCTGGGAACCACCGCGTCAGGGGCTCTGGCTCCAGCTGGATCCTGTCTTCCCCTGCCGTCGAATGCAGAGCCAAGAAACAGCTGTGGCGGACTCTCCAGGAACAGGCAAAGAGTAAAAGTGACCGTGTGACTGCTTCTGTGTCTCACCTGCCGGTGAGGTCTGAAGGCCTAGGTGGGGGCCGGGTTCCCTGGCAACACCTCTGTGACTCTCACAGGGGCCTCTGGCCTTGCTGACTCCTAGAACTCAAAGGAGGGCCTGGAGGTCAAGGCCAGGAGGATGGGACCAAGCTGGGCCGCAGCCTGCGCTGTCCACTATGCTGGAACATTCTCTCCTCGGGGGCCCAGAGCCCGAGCACCAAGCTTGGAGGTGTGCGGTCTGCCCCTGGCGGGGGCTGGTTCTCCTCCTTGCAGTGTGTGTTCAGAAGGCCCTGAAGCCTGTGGAGGGGAAGTTGGGCCAGAAGCCAGCCTGGGCAGGTACAGGCTGGGGGAGCAGCAGGGGGCTCTGGCCACTCCTCATTTCTGCTCGGCAGTCACTGGAGTTGGGGTGCATGTGTGTGTGTGTGTGTGTGTGTGTATGTGTGATCCACAGGAGGCCACGCAAGACCAGGGTGAAGGCAGCAGCCCCGTTGTCACTCAGGTCTGGGGCAGCCCAGCGGCCACAAAGTCTCTCCAGATGAGTGCCCTGGGGAGCTGGGCGGGCTGGGCTGTGGCCGGGGTCCTCCCTGGGCTCGTGGGCAGTGTCACTACAGGGCCGGGATCCACTTGTTGTCCTCGTTGTAGAGGAAGGACTGTTTTCCTGGGACTTCTGGCCTGTAGGTGGCTGTGAGGAGAGGGAGAGAGAGAGGCGGGGTCAGAGGGACAAGGCTGGCATCCTGGGCGTCGACCTCTGCGTCTCCCACGCAGACAGAGGGAGGGGGCTCCAGCCCAAGGTGGCAGCCTGCTGACTGGCAGGGGGGCCCCTTCCTGACCTTTAACAGCAACAAGTGGAAAATCACTTTCTGTGACACGAGAAAAAAACACTAAGAATCTCCTTAAAGAAGCAAGGTGTTGGCTTTGGACTTGGCTTGGAAATTTCCAGAAAACTGGAAAGCCGTGACAGCTGCAAACATGTTCCTCCAGGAGATGAGCAGCCAGAGCTTGGAACCACGGCCCAAGGCCACCAGAAACTCCCTCTCTCTCTCTCTTTCTCTCTCTGCCTGACACTGGCTTGGTTAGCGAGGGTCCAGGCCCGGCCTCTCTGTCAGTGCCCTTGGGAAGCTGCCCGGGAGCCCGAGCAGTCCAGGAGCCTCTGCAGCCACCGGCGGTGATGCAGGCAGATGCTGCACATGCGTGTTCTGGGGGTCCCTCGGGAAGCCCCCGTCGCAGCAGGAATTGGCCTGTCCTGTGTCAGGTGCCTCTTGCTCAGACAAAGCTCCTGGAGAACAGAGCCAACCAAGGTCAGACCCAGATCCCTGCTTGTCCCCAGGCCTCCCGGAGCTCGCCACTGGCAGGGAGCATCTGATGTTTGCAGGGCCACGCGGAATTCCCCTGGGCGGGGCACACCTCAGCAGTCTTGCAGGTCTGCTCACCCCTATATCTGCAAACCCAAAGCCGTGAGCGTCACCACTCTCCCACCTCACCTTCTTCCCTGCCAGGCTGGGGCTGGTGAAGTGGGAGCCCCAGGCCCCAGCCTGAGCCAGACGCAGCACACACGCCCTCCGTGCCCAAGGCCACCAGCTCTGGCCATGGGCAGGGAGTCGTAACAGCTGAGGGGCCCTGTTGGGAGCGACAAGGAGCACCTGAATGTAACAGGTGCCACCTAGACTCATCTGTAAAAGGCAGAGGAAGGAGCCCAGATGGCCTAAAAGAGCTGCCTCGCTAGGCGGCCCCTGGTTTATTTCACAACAAGCAAGGCACCCAGGGGACACAGCCCTGGGCGCAGCACCCTGCCGCGAACGCACTGCAGGTCTGTGCCTTCCCTGGCTGGGAGGCAGCTTGGCCCGACTAGACTGCTAGTCTACTAGGCTACTAGTGGTTTACGTATTTTGAAGGATAAGAACGTTTCTGACAATCTGACCTCTGTCCCCAGAAAGTAACGTCTGCCGCTCCACACCTGAGGGCGATTTCAGAGGTGTGGGTCCACCTCGGGCCGTCTCTGGCCCCTGGGACTTTCGTGGCCCTTGGTTCCAAGTCCCCCGTCTGGACCATCGCTAAGAGCCCTTTCACCTTAGAAAACAAAATGTCTTCCTCCTCTGCAAGCGTCAGCTGACAACTGCTCTACCTCTCCTCTCACCCCTGCAACCTCTTTGGCAAACAGCCTATAAAGCAGTGGTATTTGGTGGCCCAGGAATGACAAACAAGTCCACAGGATTTGGTGTTTACAGGCAACGAGAATGAGCCTCTGACCTGGGCCGGGCAGGCCCGCCTGGGCCGGCGCCATTGTCCACCGGCTGGTGTTGGACACGAAGGACGCGCTGGAGATGAAATACTTGGGGGGCCCGGCGTAGTCCACGATCTCATACTGACCAGGGCCCGGCAGAGGCGGCTTCGGGGGCAGCGGCTGAGGCGGAGCAGAGAAGTTCAGGATGGGGTTTCTCCTTCAGAAAAGACAAAGCAGAAAGATGTGACCGGAGCACTACTGGGGCGGTGCCAGCTTGTGGACAGAGCCACGGCCGCTGAGAGCCGGCCAAGCACCAACCGGCCTGCCAGAGGAGCCGGCCTCGCCCCAGGAGACCCAGGCAGCGCCCACACTCCCCTGGGCCTGACGGCCTCGCCGGCACAGCGACATTCTAAGATCCGCCTCGCAGGCTTATGGTCAGGGTTACGTAAGACAGCCACCTACAATGCGGGGCTTGGGCCCGGGCCTGGCACACAGAATTCAGGACGCATCGCTAGATGCTGGCAATGAGCTGATCAGGAACGGTAGGCAGCACTGATCTATGTGCTTATTCTGATCGATTGGCCATGACTGACTGCAGCTCTGCAAAAGAATGAAGGCTTGGGATGCCCGCATCCCATATCAGCTGGAGCACAGAGGCTGTGCCAGCACTGACCATCCAGAACCCCTGGCAAGGCAGGCGGCGGAAGCCCGATCGCGTGGGCTGGAAGTCGCGAGAGCTCCGTCTGTGCTCACTGCTCTCGATGTGACGTTGACAGCTCTGCCTTCCACCTCCTCAGGAAAGGGAGTCTCTCTTTTCCCTCCACTGTTGAGAGAGTGAATGATGGCTGCTGGCGCTGTGGCATAGCGGATAAAGCCACCGCCTGCAGTGCCAGCATCCCATATGGGTGCCGGTTCTAGTCCCAGCTGCTCCACTTCTGATCAAGCTCTCTGCTATGGCCTGGGAAGGCAGTAGAAGATGGCCCAAGTGCTTGGGCCCCTGCACCCACATGGGAGACCTGGAAGAAGCTCCTGACTCCTGGCTTAGGATTGGCTCAGCTCCGGCTGTTGCAGCCATTTGGGGCATGAACCAATGGATGGAAGACCTCTCTGTCTCTGTCTCTCTCCCTCTCTGCCTTTGTGTAACTGCTTTTCAAATAAAATAAATCTTCAAAGAGAGAGAGAGAGAATGAAAGCTAAGTAGAATCTACTCAAGTCCTAGCTCTGTCACTCATTCAATCATTCTGGGCCTCAGTTACCCCATCTGTAAGCTGAGAGAGTTGGACAAGATGACCTCTGAGGTCCCTTCCGGCACGGCCTTGCCTCAGACTTGAGTGAAGCCTCCACTCGGTTCCCAGGGAACCCTGGGGTGGTGGGGCGGTGGGTGCCACACTCCCCACTGCGCCTGCTGCTGCCTCACCCGGAAGCCCCTTCGCTCCTTCACAGGCCTCTCCCCAAAGGGCCGAGAAGGTCCCCAGTGCCCGGAGCCGGCCTGGCCAGGCAGAGCAGGGACTCGTGGCTCCCGACCAGCAGGACCTGCTGCCTGGGCCAACACCTTCTTAATCCCGAGAGCCAGATGGGACCCAGGAACGTCTTAGCCAGCCTCCTTATTTTGCTAAAGACAGAGAGGGAAAGTAACCCATCCGAAGCCACACAGCGAGCCAGTGGGAACACCAGCCCTGGAACTCAGGGCTCTGGGGCCCAGCAAGCTGCGGGAGGCATTGTGGTGGAGAGGACTGAGTTCAGAGTCACGCAGGCCTGTGCCACTCGCTGGCCTCTCTGGGCCTCGGCACCAGCGCAGACAGCAGCCGTCAGAGCTGCCACTCTCCCTGCGTGAGTCGTGACGGGCAGCAAGGGGGGAGACGGACGCAGCCAGCATCCCCGACACTCAGCAGGTGCTCCGTCAAAGCCCTGAGCGCCACATGCTGCTGGGTGGCCCGGGAGCAGGGGGGACTTCAGGACCCCTCACGCCCGTCACGCTGAGGCAGCAAAGCTCCCCTGCTGGGGAAGCCTTGACAGTGCGTGGCCTGGCTGGCGGATTGCTGGCGTGGGTGCTTACAGATAGAACAAAGGCACCCACAGGAGAAGGGGCACGTGGCCTCCTTCCTACCCCTGCACTCGTCATGGAAGAACCAGCGGCCGCGTGTGACACAGCAGCTCCGCCTCGTAAACCGAAGCCGGCTTCTCCTCGTCCTGGCTTGTGGCTCCCCCTTCAAAGCAGCCCAGCCGTGTGATGGGGGCGTGCCTGCGCCTCACTGCCAGAGCCTTGCCTCCTGGAGCTGGACGGGCTGACGGCTGCACGAGGTCACCCCGGCAGCCTGGGTCCACCCCCCAAGCCCAGGAGTCCCTCTGGATTCTTTGAGACCAGGAGGTGTCTACAGTCCAAACCAGGGACAGCCTGGCAAGAAGGGGTCACGAGGGGCCTCCCCGTCCCTTGTGTGCCCACTCAGCACACTCAGCCCAACGCCCGATGTCTAGTGGGCGACAGCCCCGCGGGGCCCTCTGGGGCATCTGGACTCTTCGGTGCTGGGACACAGAGCTTCAGGTCCCCGAGGACTTGGCAGGTCACTGCTGGTGACTGTGTAAGGCAGCACGGCCTGGGCACGCGGACGGAGCCGGGCTCCAGGCCCCACTGCTCCTGTCACCAGCCGTGTGTCCTCAGAAAAGACTCTTAACCTTTCCGAGCCTCAGTTTCCTCAACTGTAAAATGGTAGAAAGTAATTCCTTTTACCCAGTACTGCTAGAGTGATTACCTGGAGCTATATTTGTGTTATTTGTTTAACATGAAATCTGTTGGAGTTTAAAACTTTAAAGAGAGGGGCCGGTGCTGTGGCGCAGTGGGTTAACTCCATGGCCTGAAGCGCCGGCATCCCATATGGGCGCCGGTTTGAGACCTGGCTGCTCTACTTCCAATCCAGCTCTCGGCTATGGCCTGGGAAAGCAGTAGAGGATGGTTCAAATCCTTGGGCCCTTGTACCCGCCTGGGAGACCCAGAAGAAGCTCCTGGCTCCTGGCTTTGAATCAGTGCAGCTCCGGCTGTTGCTGCCAACTGAGGAGTGAACCACTGGATGGAAGACCTCTCTCTCTCTCTGCCTCTCCTCTCTCTGTGTAACTCTGACTTTCAAATAATAAATAAATCTTAAAAAAAAAAACTTTAGAGAGAGAGTGACTGATTTCAATCTAGTGAACACAGAAGTGCATCCTGGAAGAGGTGACATTTGCACAGAAAGGCAAGCAGGAAATCTTCAGGTAGAAAAGGTGGGGCAGGGGCAGCATCGTGGCTCAACGGGTTAAGTTGCCACCTGCAAGGCAGGCTTCCCATGTGAGGGCCAGTTCAGGTCCCGGCTGCTCTACTTCCAATCCAGCTCCCTGCTCATGTGCGTGGGAAAGCAGCAGAAGATGGCCCGAGTGCTTGGGCCCCTGCCACCCACAAGGCAGACCTTGAAGTTCCTGCTCCTGGCTTTGGCCTGGCCCAGCCCTGGAGTGTTGCAGCCATTTAGGAAGAGAAGCAGCAGATGGAAGACCTCTCTCTCTCTGTTTCTCTCTCTACCTGTCTTTCCCTCCCTCTCTCTCTCTCTCTCTCTTTGTAACTCTGTCTTTCAAATAAATTAAAACAAAACAACAACAACAAACAGCGGGACAAAGGAGGGGCGTTCCCAGCAAACCCGAAGCATGGGGGAGGGGGGAAGCTGTGACCCTCTCCTCATGCACCCTGGTGAGAAACAAAAGGAAAAGCTCTGTTTGTGGCCACACAAGGCAGCCTCTGCAACCCTGCGCCCACCGTGCCCACCAGAAGCACCCACCCCACGCTGTGCTGAAGAGCCAGGCCCTTGTCTGTGTCCTTCCTTCCAGCAGGGACACCAGGAAACCGACTCGTTCACGTTCTCCGGAAACCTCCCCACCCCAACCCCCACCACCCGTGGCTCGGTGCAGGAGGGCGCAGGCGGTAGGGAGGCAGACGTAAAAACTGCACTCAGTGCCGTGCCCCTGGCCCTCAGCACACCCCAGTCACTCGGAGCAGACTGTGTCTTGTTCAACCTGGAGGCCCCAGCCCTGTCCCAAGAGACATCGGCTGCACCGCGGAGCCAGGCAGAGTGGGGAAGCACAGGCATCTGAACCCCACCTGAAAGTACCCCCCCGCCACTCCACGCCCCATCCAGGGCTGGTGCCTGAACCCCACGTGGCAGTATCCCCCCGCCACCGCCACCCCACACCCCATCCAGGGCTGGTATCTGAACCCCACCTGGAAGTCCCCCTCCCTGCCGCCACCGCCCCACGCCCCATCCAGGGCTGGTGCCTCCATGTCCAGGTGGGGCTGGGAGCGAATGACTGTGGTCAGGCCAGATGCATCAGGGAGGCCACAGCGCCTTGTGACCAGGGCTTTTACGAGGCTCCTTGCTGAGTTATAAAAGCCAACCTGGTCCATCTGTCAAAGGCTCTGAGTCCTCCTGCCAAACATAGATTAAGTGTGTTTGCTGCTTCCAATGTGAGCTGCTTGCAAATGGCCCGGGAATAATGAGTGTCTTGAGGGGCTCAGCAGGTGGCTTGGGGAAGGCATCCGGGACCCTCGGGACACTCCCGGGCACACTCAGCTGCCTCGGGGATTCCCAGGGCCAGGAGGGAGAAAGGGGCGGCCGCTGGCCTTGCGGTGGAATGCAGTGTCCTGCAGTGTCCGCTTAGCAGGGCAGCAGGTGACAGGCTACAGCCGCTTGGCAAGAAACATCCCATAGCTAATTGAGAATCCCCAGGAACCTTAGGTGGGTCCCACATAATTACCCAAATTGGGGTGGGGCCCATGGGCTGGATCCGCAGGCTCTGGCTGTGACAGCCAGCGTGTCTCTGCAAACCTCATGGCTTAAAACCTCCAAGACGTAGATGAAGGGTTAGACACGTCTCGGGGTGCTCCACCCCCCTGCTGGTGGCCGGGAATAGGGAGGCAGCACCTGGGAGGAGCTGTTTTGATCTGCAACTCTTGCCCTGACTCACCCGGGCACTGAGTCACCATGGCGACGGGCACTGAAGACCTGAGGGACATAACCTGGGCTGACACTTCCCTCCCCTTTGCTTCGCTTCTGCGGGCTCCTGGCCAGCTGAGAAGTCCTCTTGGCTTCTGAGTCAGCAAAAGGGCCACAGCACAGGAACAGCCGTGACACGGCCTGCAGCTGGGGAGCTCGGAAAGGCTGGGCTCACGCCCGCCCAGCCCAGGCCCCGCATCCACCCTGCGGGGGTGCAGGGGCCCAGCTCCGGGCTCTGATGGAGCACAGCTCGCCGGCTAACTCTGAGGCGCCTCTGTTCTCCTTGCTGCCGTGTAGGAGGGGTTCTGGTCCCAGGTCACTGAGGAAGGAGCCGCGTGACCGCCCTGCACCAGGCTCGGAGGGCCAGCCGAGGGGAGGGCAGGCGCGAGGGGAGGGCAGGGCTCCCGGGGTCCTGACTTCCGAGCACTGTGGCATAGCGGATTAAGCCATTTGGGTGCCGGTTCGAATCCTAGCTGTGCTACTTCCAATCCAGCCCCCTGCTAATGTGCCTGGGAAAGCAGCAGAAGATGATCCAAGTCCCTGGGCCCCTGCACCCGCTTGGGAGACCTGGAAGAAGCTCCTGGCATCGGCCTGGCTCAGCCTTGGCCGTTACAGCCTTTTATGGGGTAAATCACCGGATGGAAGATCTCTCTCTGTGTCTCTCCTTCTCTCTCTCTGTAACTCAACCTTTCAAATAAATAAATAAATGTTTAAAAAATGGTAGCACAGGCCCCTGTCTCCACTTTTATTCGTATTTATTTATTTGAAAGGTAGAGATACAGAGAGAGAAGGAAGAGAGAGAGAGAGAGAATGAGGGAGGAGAGGGAGAGAGGGAGAGAGAGAAAAGGAGAGAGGGAGAAAGAGAGAGAGAGCAAGCTTCCATCCACTGGTTCACTCCCTGAATGGCCACAATGCCCAGGGCTGGGCCAGGCCGAAGCCAGGAGCCAAGAGCTTGTTCTGGGTCTCCCACGTGGGTGCAGGGGCCGCAGTACCTAGACCATCTTCTGCTTTTCCAGGCACATTAGCAGGGATCTGGATGGAGCAGCCAGGATCCCAACTGGCTCCCATATGGGATACTGGCACTGCAGGTAGAGGCTTAACCTTCTACTCCACAGCACCAGCCCCCATCTCCCCTCTTAAAGCAGGTGTTGGGGTGGGTATTTCAGCTAACAGTTAAGCCTAGGTTAAGATGCCCACAGCTCCTATCTGAGTGCCTGGGTTGGAGTCCTGGCTCTGCCCCCAATTCCAGATTCCTGCCACAGTGCACTCTGGGAAGCAGCAGGTGAGGGCTCAGGTACCTGGGTCCTTGCCACCCACAGGGGAGACCTGGATGGGGTTCCTATCTCCTGGCTTCACCTCCCCACTCTGACAATTGTAGGTATTAGGTGAACTAGCAGATGGGAACGCTTGTACTCTCTCTTGTCTCTGTCTCTCTCTCTCTGTCTCTCTCTCTCTCTCTGTGTCTCTGTCTTGAATAAATTTTTAAACACTCATAAAACTTGTGTTAATTTACATCACCATTTGCACTGAATAAAAATAGCAAAAACATGTGCCGGACATACATTTCTAATTCTGAAAGCAACACTCTGAGGCAGGAATTATCTCCATTAACGTGACAGATGAAAGCAGAGAGGTTAGTACCCTGCCCATGGCTACACAGTAGGAAAACAGCAGAGCCGAGGTTCAAATCCACCAGGTCTGACCAACTCCAAAGTCAAGACCTGACCCTCCATCAGCACAAAACTAGAGAGTCTCACTGCTTCTCAGTGTCCTGCTGCCCCAGTGGAGACTTTGTGTTGTAGGAACTGAACGGTGTCAGCACCGGGACGGGACAACATCACGAGGAAACGTGGACGGAGGCACTGTCCTGAGCCTGAGCCCTGTAGCCCTCGGTGAGCTGCAGACTCACCCAAGTCTCTCAGCCTTGTTCAAGCCGGCTCCCTCCCTTACGAAGTAAAAACAGTAACTCCTACAACGGAGTTATCACAATAATTGAATATGATTTTGAGTCCCTGGCACATAGCTGCTGCTTAACAAATACCGAGCATTCCAATTCAACAAACATTTGCTGAGACCTCCTATGTGTCCACAAAGGCCCCCGCCAGGCAGGAATGCCCCTTCTTTTCCGCCCACGTCAGGTCCTCCCCCCAGAACCACCTTGCGAAAGACAGAGCATCGGGACTCACGGGAAAAGACTCTTCTTTGGAACTTTGGTGTGAGCGTTGGGGTTGTAATAACCGGGGCCTGGGCCTGTCGATGCCAGTTTCAGTCCACGGTCAGTTTTCGACTTAAAACAAGACATCAATATCTTTGGCGACTGCTTCACAAGGGATTCGTTGACATTATAATGCCCTAAGCAGAGAGGAAATTTAAAAACAGGGTGAGGAACTCTTCTCAAATAAATAAAAAGCGGCACCTCACACCTAGGAAAATGTTTAACAGCCGTGAGGCAATGTCACTCCAGATGGCCAAGAGGAACGGTGCCTGGGATAGCTACAAACGGCGCTTAGCAGGTGGACAAAAACACCGCTCACGGTTAGAGAACTCGCGCCTCGTGCATCTCACGCATCTCGGGCTGAGCTCTGCAGGCCCCACAGCAGCCTAGCACGGCGGGTCTCCTCCCTGCTACTGTGAACACAAGGAGACTGAGGCTCCGAGGGGCCAACGTTGCCAGAGGGTGTTCTTCTAACAGGGGCTCCCGAACCTCATGCCAGGGTTGCTGTGCTAGCTGAAGGACGGTCCTGGCACATAGCGGGCGCTCTGTGAAAGTGTTGCCAGCAACAGGTATTGATGGCGCGCTGACTCAATCGGGTAAGTGCAGACTGACCTGTCTCCTAAGCCCGTGTCTTCTCAGCATGCCACACGCTGCCTCATCCCAAGAAACTGGGACCACATGAAATCAGCGCACAGACTGAGCTTCCAGCAAGAGGAGATTGGCCCGCGCCCGGGGAGGAGGAGGCGTCCGTACCCCCTCAGCTGTCACAGCTCTGTGGGGTCCACAGCAGTGCTGGGGGAGGCCGGGATGAGATCGGCACACTCGGACGTCCCACTGAGCAGAAACTAAGGAAATTCGCTAACAGAATGGAGACATCCTGAGCACGAGGGTGCACAAGGCAGTAGCCACAGTGTGAGCAGCTGAAGAGACCAAGCACAGGGAAAAGTTACGGGAGCAGCAGTGCAAGGGATGGACTGCTGCCCAGGCTACAACAAGCGAGACTGACCATGAAGCCGCACAGGTACGGTTTTGAAAACGGACACGAGTGAGAAAAGCTTAAGCCTATGGAAAGTCTGATGATCTAAAAACAGGGGTGGGCGGCTTTTTCCTGCCGAGGGCCATTTTGTAGATGTATGGCATCATTCGCGGGCTACACAACAGGATCAACTTAAAATCAGCCTGCTGCAGGGGAACTGAACTCCCAGTCCACCTGCGGCTGCCTTGGCGGGGCCAGACCAGATGGTTTCGCAGGCCTTAAACGGCCCACGGGGCTGACGTTCCCCACCCCGGGTCTAAAATGTCTGGAAGTATATTTTAAAGTCTTCCTGTTCCATGATGCCCTCTGCGAATAAATGGGCATATCTGAATTAAAATCAGCAGGATCAGAAGAATGGAAACAGTTCTGTTAGTGGTGGCATGGGGGAAGGAAAACATTTTTTTTCTCATTCCAAATTAATATATTTCAAAATCAAAAGAAAAAGATCAGTTCTATACCAAGATACAGGTGTTACTCAATACCTGAAGGGTTCACATTTTCGTTTGAATCATTTTAACCATCTTGCAGCTCTTTACCATTGCAAAAGTACTGCAAGCAACAGCAGAGAGACACGAGCAAGCCTTTAGGGAAGTGACAACCGCCAATGATGGCCAAGGAGAGAGGACGCAGGCCCGGGCAGCAGTGAGAGGGAAACCATCTTTGAGTGCTGTAGGGCAATTGGGTCGCAACCACCACAAGCTTTAAATATTTCACACAGCTTTTGACTTAGCAGTTCCACTTGCAGCAATTTCCATTAGGAAGTACATAAATTAGAAGTTCCAAAGGTGTTCACTGCCATTGCACTCGTATCAGGAACCAATCTGAACAAATCTCCAAGAGGAAAGCCCTCATTCTACAACTGACAGGACCGCCACAGCGTGTCGAACACACAGCGGCCAACGCCGACGTCCTGGGGGGTTGCAGTCGCGTGAAAGATGCGCTCACTATGCGCCTAAATTCGAGAAGAGTGGACACCAGTATTCACCCTAATGGTTAACACATCAAAAGGCTCATGGGAAAACAGGATGAAAAGACAGGTTTGTCTTGGTGCAAAGGTTTGGAAATCCATGCATAATTTCTCATAATATGGATTTTCCGTGAATTTTTGAAGTGCCCTCAAATTTGTTTCTTGCCTTCATGTAATTCTTCTCCTCGCAAAATAAATGGCCAAAACAACATTTCAATGGCAGAGTGTGTAACGTAAGTAAAAGCAATCCAGGCATTCCGCTCTCACCAAGCAGAGGGGGCCAGCTGCCGGAAAGTGGGGGGCCTAGGGGGTGGTTTGAAGGTAGCAGGCGTGGAGTGGATGGACCTGGATTCAAACCCAGCTGCGGGGCCCTGGCCTGGTTGCCTGCTTTCAAAGTGGGGATAAAATAATAATAATAGCAACAGCCACAGCTGGCACCTTCTGAGCGCCCAGTCGCTGAGCGCATGCTCAGTGAGGTAGGGAATGGAAAGCCTGCTGCCCACCCCCACCCCCCGCACCCGGGAGGGCTGCAGGAGGCCAGCTGCTGGGGTACCCGGTGTCCCTGTGTCCCCAGCTCACTGGCAGAGCCTCTGGCCAAACCCCAGGATGCCGGCTTTGTTCTTCTGAATAAACAAACAAGGCGGGGCTTGGCGGGAATGAGGCCAGGCAGGCAGGGGAGCTTCAAGGGGCCCTGAGCCTCCTAATTAGCGCTGGGTTTATTGTTCAGCTTCACACTGATCTCAACCTTAATCTGGATTTGCTGAAGTCTGACAGGTGCTGTGATTTTACCCACACCCCCCTGCGAGAGGTGTGACTGTATTAGAAGCCCACCCTGCCCCTGGACCCGATTAGGACCTGGGACAGGGGTCTGAGAACACAGGAGAGGCCGCCACCTTTCCCTGAGCACGGCCAGGCCAGCTCCTTTCCCGGCTCCTGAGGCTGCAGAAGGCCCCGGGGACTGTGGGGAAGCCGCCCCGGCTCAGGGGTGCCACTCACTGGCCACAGGGCGTGGGAAGTCAGTGCACCTCTTTGAGCCTCCGCTCCCTCTTGGTCTGACAGATGCGGTGTGTGGACTGCAGGGGACCCTGGGCACGGGGTGGGTGGTCTGCCATGGAGCTGTCGCCCATCGCTTGGGGATTTCGTGTCAGGATTGAGTGCAGGCACCTGAATGTGCACACTTCTGGGGCGCGAGCCACCTCCCCACCGGGCTGCCCAGAGCAGGAGCCGCAGAGCCCCTGTTCCCACCCAAGGCCCATCTCCTTCCTAAGAGATTCCCCACGAAGCAGCAGGGCCCCCCCCCAATCAGATCTGGAGCCTCAGCCCTCAGGTCAAGGCCAGTGCCAGGCAGCTGCTTACCTGGCGGAGGTCCCGTCTCAGGAACAGTGAAAACGCCTCTCTTGGTTTTTGAGATGAACCCGGCTCGGGCAGAGACATTGTTTTTCTGCTTGCAGCAGGACAGAGAGGCCTGGGGGCAGAAAACACAGCCCCACATCAATGTCTTCCCTTCCTTTCTCTTTGTCACCCTGCCTGGACAAGCAGCAAATCTGGATAAAAATATCAGTGCTAGCCTGTCCTTGGGAAATGGACTGACGTGAGCTGAGAAGGTCACAGAGACAGGGCCTCTGGCGTCCCCTGGCCCCAGCGCTCTGGGGCTGTGATCCCCAGCAGAGGTCTGGCCACCCAACACGGCCCAGAGCCCAGCTCCCTGCTGCCCCGGCCAGGCCCTGCGAGCCTGCTCAGGTCATTGCAGCTCTCTGAGCGTGAGTTTTCTCATCTATAAAACGGATCAGATAACCCCTGTCTATTTGCTGCTGAGTTTTGTCAGGCATGGGGCCAGTCGATAGAACCATGTAGCAGAAGATGTGTTGATAGAAGTGTGTGTGATTGGCGCCAGCATCCACATTGGTGCTCCCATTCGAGTCCCCACTGCTCCGCTTCCGATCCAGCTCCCTGCTAATGCGCCTGGGAAGGCGCAAGTGCTTGTGTCCCACATGGGAGAACAAGATGGAGTTCCTGGCTCCTGGCTTTGGCCTGGCACAGCTGGGGCTGTTGTAGCTAGCCATCTGGGGCGTGAGCCAGTGAATGGAAGATCGATTCTCTCTCTGTGTCTTTCCAATAAATAAATATTAATTTTTTAAAAAAGTATGTGCAATACTACACATGCAAGTAATTTTCATTCTTTTTCTACTCTTTTAATGTTTTTTAAAAATATTTATTTATTTGAGAGGTAGAGTTAAAGACAGAGAGAGGAAGAGACAGAGGAAGGTTTTCTATCCACTGGTTCACTTGCAAGGCGAGAGCTGGGGCAATCCGAAGCCAGGAGCCTGGAGCTTCTTCCAGGTCTCCCACACTGGTGCAGAAGTGTAAGCCCTTGGGCCATCCTCCACTGCTTTCTCAGGCCATAGCAGAGAGCGGGATCGCAAGAGGAGCAGCTGGGACTAGAACTGGTGCCCATATGGGATGCCAGTGCTGCAGGCGGAGGCTTAACCCACTACACCACAGCGCCGGCCCCCTTTTTATTCTTTTAAGCACACTTAGTCCTCACTGTCCCTCACCCCTCCTAGGTGGGTTCCTCACTGTCCGGTCCTTCTCTAAATTCAGCACCCGTGGCACATGAGGGAACCACACGATTTAAGTTCGTGATTGGACGCGCAGGCACTCCCTTGCCTCACCTTTTCTGGATGGAGCAGAAATCAAGAGCTGTGGCCTCTCCATTCAATGGACATTTGAGTGCCCAATGTGTTCAGAAGTCTGAAAAGAAGGGGGGGGGGCGCTAAACAAACTCTTGAGATCATTCTTCTGTTACGCATGAATCATAAATACTTTAAATGCCAATTTGCAGTCAGCCGTCTGTATTCATGAGATAACAGGTGCAGTAAAAACCCAGCCTGCCAGCTGGGAACATTTACTGAAGCAGCGAAACTACTTGCTGGGGCCAGGAGGGGCTGATTTTTGGTGATACTCTTGTGTCCCAAAAGAAAAAAAAATGCAGATGGTATTTTGATTTCCTGTTGACAAAGGTGGAGGAATTTAGCTTTTCTAATGGCCAGACTGCATGCAGAGAGGGCAAACAAAGCACCAGATGGGACGGGCTAATTACTGGACACAGGGCAAGGAGCCAGGATACTGGAGTGCAGGTAACAGCACAGCACCCCGGGGAAATGACTGCAGCCGAGGGGAGGGGACCTCGGAGGCAGAGAGGGGCTTGGCAAGCCTCAGAGCACAGCGTGGCTAACAGGATTAGCGTATTTCTTCTCCTCGCCAATTGACTCAGCCATTGTCTGCTGCTCTGAGAAAAAAAAAAAGCCTCCTGTGGACAAAACAGTGCTTCAGCCTTTACTCTTCACCCCGTCAAAGAAGCAGCTGGGGGGGGGGTGTCTTTGTATACACAGAGTGTCACTGCAAGATGGCCCCAGAAGACTAAGAACGCGGCTCACTAGGCTAATCCTCCGCCTGCGGCACTGGCATCCCGGGTTCTAGTCCCGGTCGGGGCACCGGATTCTGTCCCGGTTGCCCCTCTTCCAGGCCAGCTCTCTGCTGTGGCCCTGGGAAGGCAATGGAGGATGTCCCAAGTGCTTGGGCCCTGCACCCGCATGGGAGACCAGGAGGAAGCATCTGGCTCCTGGCTCCTGGCTTCGGATCGGCGCAGTGCGCCGGCTATAGCAGCCATTTGGGGGGTGAACCAACGGAAGGAAGACCTTTCTCTCTCTCTCTCTCTAACTCTGCCTGTCCAAAAAAAAAAAAAAAAAGAAAGAAATTATTCGACAGGTTATGTGAGAAGAACACAAGGATGGAGCAGGTGGATTGTGGCCCCACGGAGGGAAGGCTAAAAGAAAAACACAAGGATGGAGCAGGTGGATTGTGGCCCCACGGAGGGAAGGCTAAAAGAAAAACACAAGGATGGAGCAGGTGGATTGTGGCCCCACGGAGGGAAGGCTAAAAGAAGAACACAGGATGGAGCAGGTGGATTGTGGCCCCACGGAGGGAAGGCTAAGAGAAAAACACAAGGATGGAGCAGGTGGATTGTGGCCCCACGGAGGGAAGGCTGAGGAGCGGAGAAGCAGCAAAGCAGCACCCTGTGCAGAGCTGTGCCTAGCTCTGGGGGTCAGGGGGAGCGTCACCGGTGGTTTCTTTGGGGAGTAGGTCGCAAGGGGCTTCCACCTCTGGCTCACAGGTTTCCCTCCCGCTCAAGTGCATTTTAAGAAGAGCAGGGATTACGTCTCAGAATCACATTTAAACAATCATGAGCCAAAAATGTGCCTCTTCCCCCATGGGCTTCTCAGCATACAGAGAAGCCAATGTGAGCTCCCTTCCAGGGTCTCCAGGGCCCTGCATGAACCGGCAGCTTCCTGTCTCTGCCCCTCCTTCTCCCTCTTCCTCTCTCATGCTACACCAGCCGCTGGCCTTGTGCTTCTCACGGGCTACGCTCTTTGCTGCCCCAGGACTTTGCACATGCTGTTCCACACCCCCCCCCCATCCTTGTGTCAGTCTTGGAGCCTTCTCTCATCACCTAGTGTGTGGTGCTGCCAGTCCCGGATCCCTCTCGTATTCTCTCTCAGGCTCCTGTTGGTCGCCCTGGAAGCTGACCACAGATTGTCATAATGCTGTCTGTTGACTATTCCTCAGCCGCGTTCCCAACAGGACTCTCAGCTGTATCAGCGGCCTGGCCCAGTGGGGCAACAGGGCCAGAGCACAGCGACTCTCGGCACCCCCAGCTCCCTCCTCAGCCTCCACGTGAAAGATGGCTGAGCTGGGGAACTGTGGACCTCAGCTTCCTCTTCTGCAAACTGGGGACAGCGTTATCGGCTTCAGGGATTCCTGCGAGCATTGAATGTGCTGGATGCATAAGCTTAGACCAGCACTGGCTCCATGAAAAGTGCTCTCCACCCCCTCCTACCCCTTTTCAGGCTCTGATGATCCCAGCAGAGACGGGTCTAGAGCTGTGCCGCCCATTACAGCAGCCCACATGTGGCCACCAACCCTGGAAACGTGGGTGTCTAAAGTAAAATGCACTAAAAGTCTAAAGTCTACATCAAATCTCAAAAACAGTGCAGGGAAAAGAAGCTTCTTAAAATATCTGATTAATGATTTTTAGATTGATTTGTTATTGAAATGGCAATATTTTAAATACTTGGATTCAATAAACTAGTATTAAAATTAATTTCATCTGTTCCTTTTTATCCTTTTTACTTTTTAAAGGCAGCTACTAGAAAATTTTCAATGACATATATGGCTCCCGTATTGGACACTGTTGGTCTGGCAGGCTCATATTGCTTTGAACTCATTATAATTTATGACATCAATCATGGACGGTGGACAGGGTCTCCAGAGTTATAAAAGTAAATGTGACTTATAACTGTTAAACGGAACAAGGGGCGGTGGGCATTTGGTGCAGAGGTTAGATGCCACGTGGGATGCATACATCCCGTTGTCTGAGGCCGGGGTTTGAGTCGCAGCCGCACTCACAGGTCCAGCTTCCTGCTCACATGCACTCGGGGAGGCAGCAGGTGGTGCCTGCCTCCCATGTGGGAGACCCGGATGGAGTTCCAAGTTCCTGGCTTTGACCTGGCCCAGTCCTGGCATTTGGGGAGTTGTGGGGAGCAACTCAGACTAGACTAAGTTACTGGAATTAAGACTTATTCTATGCATCTGCTCTCCCACAATATGGCGCTGAGAAGGGAGAAACAGCTTCTACACAGCTGCCTCCAGTTCAACCAATAAACTGTAGGACCTGCTCCTGATTGGAGGAGAGCAGCGTACTCGGCGTGTGGGCAGCCGAGTTGGGATTGGCGGAGGAGGACTATAAAGGAGGAGAGAGACAACATGCACCAGGAACATCTAAGGGGAACATCTATCTGAAGGAACACCTGTGCAGCCCCCGAGAGAGCCGGCCGGCGGTGTGCCGCTCCCCTGCGGAAGTGGGGAATGTGGCAGGGGGAACCGCCCTTCCACGGAGGTGGAAGGGACAGTAGCCAACCCGGGAAGAACCAGCAGCAAACCCGGGGAGGGCCGAGCAGACAAAAGAACAGCGCAGGGTCCTGTGTCGTTCCTCCACGAAGAGGGGGAGCGACAGGGAGTAAACCAGTATATGGGAGATCTCTGTGTGTCTCTGTGTCTTTCAAATAAATTTAAAACAGGAAATTGAAAATGAAGTATCCTAAGAACAGAGCCGTTTGAAATATGGCTTATTATACCAATGTCATATGTACGATTCGATTCTTAGCTCACATGTTTCAGAGTGCTTCCACACCTGTATCTAAGAGCAAACCCGGAGGGCGGAGGTGATTTGCTGCATTTCACAGTTGCGGCCCCAGAGGTAGTGTGACTGCCCAAAGACAGTCTGACCAAGAGCCAGGAGCTGTGTTGTCCCTGTGTGCCAGTGCTGTGCAAGCACTCAGCATGGATCCCATTGACTATTTGTTCTCACGGTAGGAGGCAGGCATTTATGCCCGCTTCACAGATCAGTAAACTGAGTCTTTAAAAGGGCAACAGACGTGCCCAAGACCATATAGCAATGAATCCACAGACTCAAGATTGGGACCAAACCATCCTAACTCCACCTCCTCACCATCCACACCGTTCTGCCTCAGTGATTACGACACAGTCCCAACTGGCAGAGGGTCACTGTTAAACAGCAATTTTCTGATACGGAAAGACAGAAGCTTATTCTCCCCTGGAATAACCTGAAATAAGTGAACGGTGTCTGCAGATGAAGTGATAAATAACATGCCCATTGTTACAGATCGGAAAACTCTGTCCCAGAAAGGCTACGGGACGGGAGTGACTGGGTTGAGCGTCCATCGGAGCTGGTCTGCCTGCGGCTCCCCCCGCTTCTGTCTGGGCTCTGCAAGTCCCCCGAGAGTGCTGCAGGGCTGGAAGCCCCCACCAGGAAGTCAGCAGACGGCAGCTGGCTCTCCAACTGCCCTGAGACGCTGTCCCCCACACTCCCTTATCCCTCTACCCCCGTTCCTCTTATCGCAGCAAACCGTGCAGTGTTCATCTAGCAGCCACATGCGGTGTCCTTACATGGTAATGGTTTGGTGCAGGAGTTTCAAATTTGAGAACTTTCATGAAGCTGGGCAACTGGAACATGCTGGAACAGGAATTACTGAAGTCTCTCTTGGAGATGAACTCCGACGGGATGGTGTACGCGTTGGCTGCAGGGAATTTAGAAATGATGGGGTCCAAGCGGGCACTCTGTGAAGGGCAAAGCCACAGCAATCAGCACTGAGCCTGTGGCCCGGAAGGACAGATGTCAGACCTTGCCCAGCACCGGCCCCAAGAGCATTTTACGGACGGTGAGACTGCAGCAGGTAACAATGATAAACTGGCCTCAGGCTTTTGAGGATTTGCCCCTGAAAAATGCAAGTTCAGACCTGTTTCAACTTCTGTAAACTAACTCAAATTATTCACCTGATGTTTGGAACTGGGCGAAAACAGCCATCGATGCATTTCCACCCAGCCCTGTGCAGGCCGCTTAGAGCCGACTCATCAGCTGCTGGGTGAGCGACGGGAGGGGTGCGGCGGACTCTTCCGCTGAGTAGAGGTGCGCGCCTCGTTTCTATGGGGAAAGTATCTGAACTGCTTCGAAACCTCACAGGTGCAAGGCTTGCTGCCCACCCACGCCTCCTACCCACCCATCCCCCCAATTCCTGCTCAGAAAATCCCGTGACATTTTGGCTATTCCCACAGAACCAACCCCACTCCTTTCAGGAAGCCATGATCAACTATTTTCAGTTAAAAAACAAACACAATCAATGTTTGCGAACCAACAGGGACAAAAGCCATAGAAACTCGGTGATAACATCACTGAACCTAGGACAGCACAGCGAGTACGGGAGTCTGATAAAACAAAATCTCCCCCATTGGTTTCCGGTAAAAAGCTTGAGGTTTTCTCCGCTTGCTTGATAGGGGTCAGCAACTCTGCCAGCACAGAGAGTGGGGGAGGCTGAGGGAAGGCGCTTGGCGGTGCTGGCTCTCGGCCTCTGGTGGATGGATCGACCGCGACTCGTGGCCCGTGGCCCGTGGCCCGTGCCCCCTGGGGTGGAGGTGCCACCAGAAGCAGAAGCATTCTTGGCTAAAGCCCAGGTTGTTCCGACCCCAACCTGGGTTCAAGTCTCAGCTCTGCCTTGGAGTTGTAAGGATTTCTTGCCATTTGCAAAAGTGAGGACACCCCACACGCATTGCCTTTGTGTCGTGGCCAGTGGTGAGCCAAGTGTTTGTCGTGGTGTTGTATTGAATCCTGTGACGGGCCTGAGTAGTGGATACTGTGGTAAGGGGTAGGCTCAGCCTTCTCACCCAGGCACTCCGCCTCCCTCAGACAGCCCATTCTTACAAGGAACGGGTGCGCAGGCACGGCCCTGGGTGATGGCGAGCTGATTTGATCTCAGCACCTTCTTGGCTTAGAACACCTACTGACATACACTTTTGGAGAAAACATTCAGTTTCTCAGCAGAGACAAAGTTTCATCATGAGACTCAGAGTGCAGCCACCTAACACCAGCTCACCAGCCCTGCACACCCCACGGCTGCCTTCCCAGGCCTGTGGCCCCCAATGCGGTCAGATGCTGGCTTCTGTGAGCCTCTCTCCCACAGATCCCAGCCTTCCCAGAACCACCCCCGCCACCATGCAAACGCAGAGAAGCCTTCCCAACCTCCGCCGCCGGTCTCACTTCATTTCCTAGCCGGGGCTGTGAGAAACTCTGGGGCAAGGATTGCGAACACATTGGCGAAGCTCCTTAATCCATCTGGACTTAGAGAGATGACAGAGCTTGCCGAAAGGCGGGCTGCAGCCGTTCCAACAGCCACCAGGAAGTTCCTGAACCCCACGGACCCCCAGAGTTTCTTGGGCCGCCTCCCCCATCATCACACTCCTCCTGGCCGTCCTGCCCTTTCTCTGATCAGGGTCGCTTTGAATTCCCTCCGAGTCCTGAGATCCGGAAGTGGAGATGGGGCTGGGAGTGAAAATCACAAACAGGGGCAGAGAGAGGAAATGTTGATCGGGTTTGAAGGAGCCACGGAGGAGGCGGGGACCCGCGGACAAGCCTGCACCTCCACAGGAGGCCCCTGCCCGCAGGCACAGAGGCTTACCCGTGAATAAACAGAAATCCACAGTCCGGGGCCGACAAGGTGGGGCGAAGACGAAGCCCGAACAACTCAGTCCCTGCCTTCTTTGGGTTTGGTCCTGAGCTTTTCCAAGACCCGAAAGCCTGATTAGAGTCTATGAGACCCACGTCGTGCCCCGGCCCCTTCTCCAGGCAGCCTCGCCTCGTCATTTGGAAAGTTACTGCGAGTAAAGCCCAGGACGGTGCTGCTTGTGTGCTCCAATTTAGTCCCTTTTTTTTTTTTTTTTTTTTTTTTGGCATCAAGACAGAATGGGCCGTGTCACTGTTTGGCAAAGAACTCCTCGGGGAGAGAAGCTAGGTGTTGCAGGAAGTACTGTGTGTGACTCAGGTGGTAACAACCATAACATTTCACATGTTTATAATGCTTTGCAGTTTCAAAGAGTGTTTCACTCGCTGCAATTCGCCCGCAGCCTCCAGGGAGTCTCCTCCGCTTTTATGAGGCAACGCGGACGCAGGAGAGCACCGGGCTTGAGGTCTTGTCCCACAGCTGAGTCAGGAGCAGGGCTGAGGCCTTGTCCCCCGTGCCAGGACACCATGAGATGGCACTTCTTTGGCCGATTGCTTTTGAGTTTCTTTCCTAGCAGGAATGGGGGCAGAAAAATAGGTAGAGGCCTGGGTGTTCTGTGAACTCCCTGGCGGCAGATGGGAGCTCATCGTCTCTGGGAAGGGGGAGTTAACTCCAGATTTGGTTTGCCCCTTGAGAATTCAGCTCTGCCAAACTTGACTTCCAAGAAGAAGTGGCTGCATTCAGTGTATCTTAAATGGCCCCTTTGTGTGGTTAAAAAAAATCAATTCCAATGTCAGGTATCGTAATACAAGAGATTATTATAACTTTTAAAGGGACAAGAAGGCACGTGCATTGGGTTAATGTCAGAGTGAGGGTTTGCTGTCTTTCTCACTTTTCTACTTCAGCCAGTGCACCCTTGTGGGACTCTTTCCCCTTTCTATACAAGCCCATTTTTCTTGACAACTTATAATTTTTAAATAAAGAGACAATCCTTGCCCAAGTCAGGTCAGGGCCATTGGCACTTGCCTATAGCTATTTGGCCGGTAGAGCTCTCAACAAAGATGAAGTCCCACATCTTACACAGAGGAATGGGCAATGAAATCCCTCAATTCCAGGTCCTCTGCCTTTTTTTTTTTTTGGTCCCCATCAGATTTCTCGATCATTTGAGCAACCTTATGAGATTATTCGCCAGGGACTGGGACAAGAGGTAGAGAGTCACATTTTCCTGGTAAACCTAAAACCTCAGGAAACACTTGCTTAGTCCATTCCATGACAAAATTGGGTTTGAGCCATCAGGTTCTGGATATTCCTCCAGCTTCTCCTCTTGTCCCAGCAATGCATGATGGTTAAAAAAAAAAAAAGGTATAGACTCAAGGTCTAGTTCACCTGCATGAAATCCGAGGCAGCGGTTACCCTCCTAATTAGAACCACAGGCCTTCGGAGGGAAGGGGCCAGACATCCAGCCCAAGGTGATGCAACAGAGAGAGGAAACCACTGAGTGGTTACTGCAGACAAGGGGGTCTCACCATGGAGGGGAAAGTGCCCGTTCCTTTCTTGGACAGTGAGACACTGTTGGACACTGGAGACCGGTGAGTGACATTGTAGAACCCAGGACCTGGGACATCATCCTGCAAGGCAAGAGAGCGTCAGTCCCATCCCGCGAGCTTCCCACCCACTGACTCTCTAACCACAGGATGGGCACCACCCTGGGCAGATGGCAGCCCTGCTCCGCCACTTCCCAACCTGCCCATTCTCCAACGAGTTGCCAAACAGTGGGGCTGGAAATCCAATCCAGGCTGCGGCTCCCAAAGCCCTCAGGCCTTCCACCACGCCACATTGCATTCCAAGAGAACGCTGTTGTGTTTCCACGTCACGAGAGAAATGAGTGTAAAATGGGACAGTGGACGCGGCTGATGTACACGTCCGTGTGTCTGGATTGGGCAAGCCAAACCCACGGCAAGGGAAGGGTGACCGATTGCACGTTAGCCGCACCCCACCTGACTCAGCTTCCTCCCCAGCCTTTCAGAAGAGAAATCAGGGAGTGTTTCTGTTTATAAAGCAAAATGAAACAACAACCTTCAGCCCAAACAGCACCATTTCTGACTCTCAAAGAAAAAAAGAGGCAAGCCCACGGGCCTCTGCTGCTAGCTGATGCCGGGATGTGGGAGAGGAATAACCGGAAGTGGCATCTGCGGCTCGTTTCTGCTGGCACAGTTAATTGGGCTTTCATCTCGTTCCCCAGGCTCGCTAGCAGGGGCAAGTACTGTTGACAGAAGGTGGCCAAGCAAGTGGCATAAGAATGAGTAGCCCAAGCGAGAGTCGGGGAGAACTTAGCACTGTGGGTGCAGACTCCATGTGCTGCAGGGAGACAGTTTTCCTAGGGAGCTTCATGCAGGGCAGGCATCCACGGACTGGGTGCTCCGTGTGTGCCGGGCACCGTTCCGAGTGCTCTAAGTATACTCACTCATTTAACCCCCAACTTCAAGTTGAGAAGAAGGGGCCAGAGGAAAGACACAAGGTCCCGTCACTGGTAAATGTCAGAGCTGGAATCTGAACCCAGGTGGTCTGACCAGAGAGTCTCCTCTTTGCTACAAAACTCAACCAACTCTCCAATGAGACCACACAGGATACAAGAAACATTTAAGCCCCCTGACTGGGAATGCCTAGTCCCAGTTCCGCTGCTAACAGAGTGACCTTGAGCAAGTCACCTTGCTGGGCTGTGGTTTCCTTAAGCTCAAGGTGTTGGGCTTTGAAGTGCTTTTGAGCTTCCAGAGCCCCTGAATCTGAGACACATTAAGGCAGGCAGTGCAAGCGCGACTTCGAGGTTCAAACAACGAACGGTGAAGACAGACACACACCTACAGCTCCCGGTCTCTCGGCACATTCTCAGCGTGCCTATCCATGCCCAGCCTTCTCCTGAGCGCTCACTGGATTGCCAGGTACGACGCAAGGGCCCAATGGTTCAGCCATCCCACCCAGCCCCGTGACATTAGGTTTTCATAAACAACACAGGGCTGTTTTAGTATAAGTATATCCCATGCAATGCGTGGAACATACATTTGTTAAAAGAGTTGTTATCTATCTGAAATTCCAATTTGACTAGACATCGTGCATTTTTAGTTGCTAAATCTGGGCCTTGGTCCTGGTTTCATTCTGCACAGAGGCGGCTAGCTTGAGTCCAGGAAAAAGAGACAGAGGTCTGTCCCCTGGGGCCTGGGGAATGGCCAGCTGCCAGCTTGCTCAGAGCGAATGTCCACGGAGAGTGCTTTGGGCAGCAGCACGCGAAGGCTGGCCGGGGGCAGCCTGAGGGCAGCCGTTGGCAACGCAGAAGTGTGGCAGGTGGCATCTTGGAATTGGCTGGGGGCGGGGGTGGTGGTGGAGTATTTACAGCGCAGCAAAGGGCAAACGCTGTAAATCAGAGCTCGTCTTTGCGGAAGGGAGAGCTGGTTTGCCAGCTCATCACTGTCTTCATGCCGTGCCCACTTGGGTGGCTGGGAGGGACAGGTCCAGGTGGGCGGGCAGCTCTCTGGGGGTCACAGACTCACACTTTGTGTCAGCGTGGGTGAGCCCAGGCCTCTCAGAGCACATTCCAGAGAACAGAAGCCAGGCCGTGACGGCTGGGAACTTAGCTACCGCTTTGGCCTCCTGGCCGAGATCACCTTGAAAGGCAAAAACCAAATCAACCCAAGAAAACTGGGTGTGGGGAGGGAGAGAGCATGCTGACTGCTCCCCATGCTCCTCGGCCAGCCTACGTGAGACAATGCACATGCCGGGGATAGAACAGGGCCGCCGTCCTCCTCTGCCCTGCTGCCCTTGGCTGCTGTCCTCCTCTGCCCCACTGCCCTTGGCAGCCGTCATCCTCTGCCCTGCTGCCCTTCACACTGCCCGCACAGCTGTACCAGAGCCAGGGCCTGCCCTCGGAAGTTGAAGACCTTTGGGGTAGGACCAAGCACAGGGTGAGTGGCCCCCTGTTCCCATCCCCCGCCCCACACAGCACGGGGCAATGTGATTGCAATACACTCGGAGACCTCTCTGGAGGACTCGAGCCCTGAACGGCAGCCTCTCATGTGCCAAGCGCAGGGCGGCAGCTGCCTTCACTTGACCTTGGGATGGGTTTGCAGAGCTGATGAGGAGGGGCAGAGAGGAAAGTGGGCCTTCCCAGCCTCACTGCCACGACCTCTGCAGGTTCCGGGAAGACTTCCTGTTCTGCACAGAGAGCCAGGTACAGCTCCACGTACCCCGGGCTTTCTGGTCCTGATTTCATAAATTCTGTCCGATCAACACTTTCATTTTTACTAGGCAGGTGGGTTTGCCCAGCCGTTTTCTGGCAAGGGAATGTGGACTCTGCCGGACCACAGGCCACACAGCACACAAGCTCGGCTTTCTCAGAGACGTTCGCCTTGGGGCTGGCGTGTCCCCAGGGAGCACAGACAAGAAGGAGGAGCAGGCAGAGAGGCTGGAGGTGGAGAGCAGCAGGGGACTGGCCCCAGGTGGCCGCCGGGGCTCGTCTGCCAGCAAAGCCTGCAAGAGTCTCGCGTTCAGGGAGCAACAACTTTCCTTTCACCACTGCCTCCAGTTTGAGGGTCTCAGGACCACGCATCCATCCACTCTGCTGGAGCCCAGAGGTGGGGGGAGTATGGGCCAGAAGGCAGGAGACCCTGCATGGGCCCCAGGGCCCCCTCACTTGCGACTCTGGGAAGAGCGGAGTGGAGAGAGGTGGACGTGTGTCCCCAGACTGTGCTGCTGGCCCCTGTGGTGACCCAGGGGCAAGGGCGGAGGAGTTAGCAGAAGGCAAGGAGGCGCTATCCCAGAGGCTTTCTGGTCACCGCGCCCCTTCCGGTTCAACTGTTGGTGACAGCCTGGCTCCTTAGAATGACGCCCTCCCCACCCTGGCCCCTCCCCAGGCTGTGTTAGAGAGAGGGCGACCAGACCTGAAACCAGGAGACACCAGGGTTGTGCGCACATGAGACAGGCTGCCGGGCACGGAGCCCTAAGGGAGAACCAGAGTGAGCGCAGGGGCAACGGAAGCAAGGTTTTCTTCTTCCCCCAGGGGAACAGCAGCTGCGGGCAAGCTGGGGGCGGCGGGGACCCAGGCTTTGCCCATCACCAGCCTTGCCAGGAGGGAAGTACAAGCAGACAAGAGCAGCCATGCCTGCCGTCCGGAAGCACCATTAAAAGCCAGTCTTGTAGCACCGGCACTGTGGCATAGTAGGTTAAACCTGGCGCCAGCATCCATATGGGCACCGATTCATGTCCTGGCTGCTCCTCTTCCGATCCAGCTCCCTGCTAATGTACCTGGGAAAGCAGTAAAAGATAGTCCAAGTGCTTGGGCCCCTGCAAGCATGTGGGAGACCCAGAAGAAGCTCCTGAATCCTGGCTTTGGATTGGCCCAGCTCTGGCTGTTACAGCCATTTGGGGAGTGAACCAGCAGATGGAAGACTTCTCTGTCTCTCCCTCTCTCTGTCTGTAATTGCCTCTCAAATAAAAAAATAAAACTTTAAAAAAAAAGCCAGTCTGTCCCTGAGAGCGTCTAGGGTCCTTTGCTTTGGGGTCTTCCTCTTCCTTAACTCTGGGAGCAGCTCGCTGTCAGCCCCAGAGCCCTTGAGCAGGCATGGGCAAAAATCCAATTCAAAAGGCATCAGTTGGCACCGACTGTATGCTAGGACCTAGGCCAATGGGCGAAGACACAAGGGTGGCCAGGTAGCAGCCCCCACATTCCAGGAAGGGGACCAAGAGGTCCACCCAAATGAGGAAAAGTGGACGCAGCCTCAGGGCCCAGTGAGAGCTGCACAGGCTTGAGTGGCCAGCATTGGTCCAGTTGGAGGAGTCTGGGGTCTGGAAAGAACCAGGACTGCTTGCCAAGGGGCCCTCAGGCCACCATCATGCTGGGCAGAAGTGCCAGGATGGCAGGGAGGGTGTCCAGGGAGACACTGGGGAAAGTGTTTGGGAAGCAGCAGCTGCTGCCCGGGTTCATCCTCACTCTGCCAACCTTGACCATGGCCGGGAAAGTCATTCACCCTCTTTTCATCTCAGTCATTTTTGGAAAACTGGGGATACGACTTTGGCTCCTGAGGTTTTCTGGGGAATTAAAGGAGCGAATGAACCGAAAAGTCTTGCAGGGAACCTGGCAAGTGGTCAGAGCCAGCCGAGCACATGGCCCTGACAGACCATGGCTGTAGACTCCGAGGAGGGGGTGAGGGGGCTACCCCGAAGAAGGGCAGGAAGTGGGGGCAGCAGAGCTGAGGGCTCCCCCACATGGGTCACTGTCACCCTGACCTGGTGATCTCTGTGAACTGAGCTTCCTTTCATTCCAACACCTCTGCGGGGCCGAACACCTGTGGTCCAGGCTCTCACCAAGTTAGTGAGCGGACAGTGTGAACTTTGTACAATCTGTCTGCATATGAAACACGCACCTTTAAATTGTGCCTGCCTACAGGTGCCGGTGCCTGTGTCTGACAAGGACACGTTCACGGCCACCTGGAAGGGCTAGAACAGCATTCTCTGCTGTGGGCCTAACTATGATAACATCCCCCCTTGTTTTTTACTTTATTTTTAGATGTACTTATTTATGAAGGGAACAGTCACACACACACACACACACACACACAGATCTTCCATCCACTAGTTTGCTCCCCAGATGCCCACAACAGCTGGTGCTGGGCCAGGCTGAAGCCAGGAGCCAGGAATTCTATGCCGGTCTTGCACGCAGGTGGCAGACATCCAAGCCCTTGGCCACCTTCTGCTGCTTTCCCAGGGAGTTAGCAGGGAGCTGGAGCAGAAGCAGAGCCGCTGTGAGGCCAGCATTTCAGGAGGCAGCTTCACCTGCTGCACCACAACGCCGGCCCCCACCCCCTTGTTTTTAAGACAAGGAAGCAATGGTGCAGAGACGTGAATCCACACATCCCGGCACAGTGTTCAGGAGGACGACTTCCCTTCTAGACGCTCCCACGGCCCATCCAGACACTGAGCCCTGGGAAGGATTCCTATGGGGGTCTAAGGTGGGCAAGGAGGCCCAGAGGGTGCACGGCCACACTGGCCGGACACACTGTTGCAGCAATAAGCGGGTCACAGAACGAACGCAAGGATGCAACCAGCGTGTGTGGGTGTGCACCCATGTGAGTGTATACGAATGTGTATATATGTTAATGTGTGTGTGCCTGTGTGTGTGCATGTGAGTGTGTTGGTGTGTGTCAGTGTGTGTATACATGTGCCTGTGTGGGTGGTTGTCTTTCGAAGCTAGAAGTGAGGGTTCTGAGTGCTTTCACCCAGGAGATGGTAACTATTTGACGAGAGAGCCGTGTGTGTGTAGCCGAATTGCAGTGCACATGGAGTGAGTCATCTCATGTACCCTAGAACTGCGTCCAATGTTTGTGTGTTGGTTGAAACAAACCCCAGGCTAACTTCCCAGCGCAGCCTACTTAGACTGCGTCTTCCCCACGGGATCAGGCAGGCTGGAGCCCACACGCGAGCGGGCATCCTCCCCTCTCCCGGATTCTGTCTTCTGGGGCCGTGCCACAGACATGCTGGCTTTCAGAGGGCAAATTTACAGCCTGGTAGGCACAAAGGCAGGCGTGGTGCGTTGTGGGGAAGAACAGGCGCCTTTGCGTGAGCTGGGCCTGGGCCGAGGTCTCATTCTTTCAACATTGATTCAGCAAGTACCTATCTGAGACTCTCAGGTGCCAGGCCCTGTGCTGTGTGACCTCGGGTGGGTCTCCCCACGTCCCTAAGCCTCGGCTTCCTCCCCTGCTGCGTTCACATCATAAAGCTTTCCTTTTAGCGGCGCTCCGAGGATTAGAGGTGCAGGCCGAGAGTGATCTGACACATAGCTGGGATCAGCAGTAAATGGCAGCTAGGATTTTCATGGAAGGTTGGGCCGCAGGCACCCTACAGACAGGCAAGAAATTACCATCACGTTGACACGTGGGAAACCAGAGAGAACACGGGAGAGAAAAGCACAGAACCATAGAGAACTAGAGAGAGAACACAGAAACCTCCCGAACACATATATATCAGCTTTGGGGAAAATCTACAAGAAATTAAGACTATACATGTGGAGCTGACACTGTGGCACAGCAGATAAAGCCACAGCCTGCAGTTCCAGTATCCCATATGGGCGCCAGTTCGAGTCCCGACTGCTCCACTTCTGATCCGGCTCTCTGCTATGTCTCTCTGGGAAAGCAGTAGAAGATGGGCCAAGTCCTTGGGCCCCTGCACCCATGTGGAGACCCAGAGGAAGCTCCTGGCTCCTGGCTTTGGATCTCCGCAGCTCTGGCTGTTGCGGCCATCTGGGGAGCGAACCAGTAGTTGGAAGACCCTCTCTCTTCCTCTCTCTCTGCCTCTGCCTCTCTGTAATTCTGCCTTTCAAATAAATAAATAAATCTTAAAAAAAAAAAAAACTCTCTGTGTGTATGCTATATTCTCTTCTATTTCCTTCCTAGAATCCCACAATTTTAGGAGTAGCAAGAACTTGCTCCCAGAGCAGGACTCAGGCCCCAGGTGGGAGGGGCCAGCCAAGCTCCCTCAACATCCCAACTTGCCTGCATGCAGACCTCACATCTCCTGATCCCTTCTTTGCTCTCTGGGCAAGGGGGGTGAACCCCATTTTTACAGGCAGGCATCTGGCCCAGCAGTTAAGAGCAGCTTGCGATGCCCGCACCCCATATTTAGTGCCTTGGTTTGGGTTCCAGTTCTACTCTGACTCCAATTTCTTGCTGATGCACAGTCTGGGAGGCAGCAGATGGTGACCTAAGTGCTTGGGTCCTTGCCACCCACGTGGGAGACCCGAATAGATTTCCAGGCTCCTGGTTTGGCCTGGCTCAGCGCTGGTTGTTAGGGGCATTCAGGGAGTGAACCAGGGAATGGAAGATTCTCTCTCTCTCTCTCTCTCTCTCTCCCTGTATCTGCCTTTCAAATAAATAAAAAATTCAAAAACAAAAACAGTGCTTAGAATGTAGCAAAAGGTAACTGACAGGATGACTCCTGTGAAAGAACATCCTTTGAAAGGCTTATTTTCATTGGAGAAATCAGAACTTCAAACATGAGAATGCCCGTGGGTCGCTTCTGCCCCCTGCTGATGAGAAGGCTAGACCCCAGAGATCCCAAATCAAGTTGGGTGCGTCAGGAGCCAATCGAAATCTTCCAGGGGCCGGCACTGTGGCGCAGTGGGCTAAAGCCATCCCATACGGGTGCTGGTTCATGTCCTGGCTGCTCCTCTTCCGATCCAGCTCTCTGCTATGGCCTTGGAAAGCAGGAGATGGCCCAAATCCTTGGGCCCCTGCAATACGTGGGAGAGCTGGAAGAAGCTCCTGGCTCCTGGCTCCGGATCAGCTCAGCTCTAGCCATTGCAGTCATTTGGGGAGTGAACCAGTGGAATGGAAGACCTCTCCCTGGCTCTACCTCTCTCTGTAACTCTTTCAAATAAATAAAATAATTCTTAAAACACACACACACACACACACACACACACACACACCTTCCAGATCAGAGAGCAAAAGGGAGGCAAGGAGATTTGGGGAGGAGGATGGAGATGAGGGGAATTCAGGAATAGCCATAACATGTTGTTTAAAGGAGTTAAACATGTGTGTGGTAATTTTAAATTTATTTATTTATTTATTTTTACTTTTTTTTTTTTTTGACAGACAGAGTGGACAGTGAGAGAGAGAGACAGAGAGAAAGGTCTTCCTTTGCCATTGGTTCACCCTCCAATGGTCGCCGCGGCCGGTGCACCGCGCTGATCCGATGGCAGGAGCCAGGTGCTTCTCCTGGTCTCCCATGGGGTGCAGAGCCCAAGCACTTGGGCCATCCTCCACTGCACTCCCAGGCCACAGGAGAGAGCTGGCCTGGAAGAGGGGCAACCGGGACAGAATCCGGCGCCCCGACCGGGACTAGAACCCGGTGTGCCGGCGCCGCAGGCGGAAGATTAGCCTATTGAGCCGCGGCACCGGCCAAATTTAAATTTATTAAACCTGTTTCTCCTCTTCTGTTATTTGAAGAAAGTCATGTGATTTCCTCTTATAAGGAGGCAGGTAGAGGCATTTTTCCCTTTTATTGGATACACTGGGATTTTTTTTGGATTTTGTGTTCTTATAATTTTTAAAGTCTATTTTTATTTAAAAAATCTTTTGGTTCAGTTTGATATTTTTGGCACCATAAGTTCAGACACAGCTGTTTCCCCTGGGATTTCACATTTTTCTAACTCATTTTTGTAATCCACACCTTAAGGCGCCGGCGCTGTGACTCCTTGGGTGACACTGCCCCCTACTGTTCACAGAGAGATGCAGCAGCCCGATGGAAAGTTGTCAGAGGAGGCTAAGGAGACAAAGAGGCTGGAATAGCAGGAAGTTACCTTTTTGTGATAAAATCTCCTGGCTTGACTATTAAATCCTTTCTTTTCCGATTCTGGAATTATTGAATATTGCGACTTAAAAGGAATGGAGGATTGCGTTGGATACGCCGCAGTGAAACCTAAACAGGAGGAACAAAGTGAAAATCAGCACAAACAATGGACTGGCACAGGCAGATCAGAGGGGTGCGTCCTGCAGTTTTATTGTAAATGGAATGGAGCAGCAACTTGCCTTGTCACAGGAAATTAAACACAGTCCTCGCCTTACTTCCTTTCTCTCCTGGAAATGTATTGGGTTCCCACCCGCCCCGGTCCTTACACGAGAGCAAGGCTGGGTCACATTGAGCGCACGGGAGCAGACGGGCCCAGGAGAAAGAAAGCTGTGCGGCTGCTATTCTCGCCAGGCAGGAAGGGGACGGCCTGGAAGAGGGCAGGGGGAGGGACAGAGCCAGCATCCCCGCTCCTCCTGAGCCAAGTCAGACACCAGCAGAGGGGTCAGGGAAGTCAGAGAGGCGCTCCCTCCCACCCACCCCACACCATGTGCGACAGAAGCTAGCCTGGGCCTCTTCCTTGGCCTCCAAGGTACAAACAGTTGCTTTCCTTGCTGACTTATAACTTAACAAGTAAATTGTGCTGGCTGGAGAGTTCCAGAAACTGGCCGTGAGGAAGCTGCCTGAAGCTGCAGTCAGCGTGGCTGGAGGACCAGATCCCCGGCTGCAAACCAAAACCACCGGGCCCCCCGCCAGTCCCCATCACCCAGCCAGAGGCTGACCCGCAGCTGGCCCCACCCTCCACCCCCTCATTCCTGACGCCCTTTTTTCCCACTCTCACTGCTCCCCTCAAAGCCGCCCTGCTACCGTATAACCCCGAGATGGTCTTTGTGACACGAGGAGCCGCCGCCCCCTAGGCTGCCAGCCTCGCGGTGGCCTTGAGTTGACTCCTGTCTCTCTAGTACTGGCTTTCCAGGGGTGAGCAGCCCTGACCTTGTCTTTAGTAACAAGTGCAAAGACCAGCAGGAGTTGCGGGTTTTGTTCTGAAGAGCAGACATGGAGTTGAAAGACTGGAAGGAAATCGTGTCCAGAAAATCAAACCAAAGGTGTGTGTGTCTGGGTCATGACGCATAAAGAAACACACGCGGCAAACTCCCCGCACGGGGAAACGCTGTAGGGTTGCACCTCCCGGCCCAGCAGGCCAGCATCAAACTCTGCCCTGGGAGAGTCACAGGACCCGACTCCATGTCTTGATGCTTCATGGCTGATGGCCTTGAAGCCTCACTCCTCCCTGTTCCCCCCTGGCCCACACCTGTGCAAGCCCCCTCGTGTGGCGCCAGCCAGTGGGACATTCAGACCAGGGACCCCTGCCCTCATTCCAGCCCCACCGCATACCCACAACAGCATCCCCCTGAGACACAGGCCTTCCCGGACAAGCAGGGCTCCCTCCTGCCTCCGGGGGCTGTTCCCCACAGTGAGCCAGGTCATCGTGAAGACCCCCCCCCCAGTGGAGGAAGCAAGACAGCGAGCGAGAGGTAAGGCAGGCGTGGGCAGGGGCAGGGGCAGGGGCCAGTCTGTGGGACATCATCTTTAAGACCCAGGTCTTGATCTCTAAAGTGTTGAAGAAACAAAATTCCTTTGCAGAGAGGGAAGCCCAGTGCAGTAAGCGCACCTCCAGGGGTGCTGTCAAGAACCAGCTTTCACAGTGAGGAAACTGAGGCTCGGAGAGATTAAGCCCTCAAGCCCACAGCCGTGGTTAAGTGGAGCAGCCGGGGTTTGGACATCTGTGTGACGAGCCCTGTTCTTGAGCTCTCTCCTGTGCTGCCTTTCCGTGAGCCTGGCCCCCAGCAAGCTCTCAATAAACCAGCGAGTGAAACAATGGCAGGAGGGACAATCGAGCCTAGTCTGAGAATGAAGTCAGTAAAGGCAGCGAGGGTATGTGTAGCTAGGGAACACCTGGAGGGGGTTGGTGCTGCGGCGTAGTGCCTGAAGCTGCTATCTGCGATGCCAGCATCCCACAGGGGTGCCGGTTTGAGACCCGGCTGCTCTACTTCCGATCCAGCTCCCTGCTAATGTGCCTGGGAAGGCAGCAGAAGATGGTCCAAGTGCTTGGGCCCCTGCACCCACGTGGGAGACCTGAAGAAACTCTAGGCTCCCAGCTTTGCAGCCATTTGAGGAGTGAACCAGCAGATGGGAGGATCTCTCTCTCTCTCTGTGTGTCTCCCTCTCTGTGACTCTGCCTTTCACATAAATAAAAAGAAGAAATTTTGTTTTCAAAATGTTAAAAAAGAGAACACCTGGAGATTTTAACATGCGCTAAACCTAGCTTCGCGCCTCCCCTTCCCCGCCCCGGCAGGTGGGCAGCTGTGGGATTTTCGCTTTCAGGGAACTCTGCAGCCTGTCAAACATCAGAAGCAGCTGCCAGGGCTCCCAGCTTTTGCTTCTAAAAACCTAAGGCCAGAAAACAAGGGAGAGGGCTTGCCGGGGAGGCAGTGAATGGGGGGGGGGGTTCTCCTGGGGAAAGGGAAGGGCCCTCCCCGGCTAAGCCGCTGAAGGGCTCCTGGCTGCAGGGGGCCGGCCTGCCGGACAGGACAGCGCCCCTCGGATGAGAGCAACTGGGAAAGGGAGTAGGAACTCCCTCTGGATAACTGACCCCCTGCTGCCAGCCGGCGTGGGACTGGATCTGCCCCCCACACCCCCAGCTGAAAAAGTTCAAAATGGGTCAGGGCCGCTGAGAGCAGGGAAGGACATCCCGGACGAGGCTGCCCATCAGATGGCCCCAGCCTCCTGCCTGGGGAGCATTCTCAGGCGGGAGGTGTCGGGGCAGCCCCGTCACCTTGTTGAGTTGAAGGAATGGATCCTGGATCCAGAAAGGCCGAGAGAGCAGGAGTTCACAGAGCAGTGGTAGAGAAGGGACAGCTGCACAGAGAGAGCGAGCTGTGGAGCTCAGTACTGCCCCCTCCTGGAGACTTCTGAGTGCCCTCAGCAGGTGCATGTGAGAGAAACCAGGAGGCTGGGGGCAGAGACTCCCAAACGCATTCAAGTGCACAATGAGGCCTAACGGGTCCAGGGCCTGGAATAGCTCCTGTCCCATGGATCACAGCAGAAAACCTGGTAATTCACAGACCACAGGGTACGCAGGAGGGTTCTGCCTTAGAAACAGGGCAACAGTGCCCTGCCCTGGTGCTGCTCTGGCTCCAGCTAACAAGGCTTAAAAGCGAAATCTGAAAAGATCAAACTGTTCCCCAAGTAATTAAGGACAATGTAATTTATCAAAATGGGCACCCAACAGATAAAAATGTAAACATCTGGCATCCATGAAATAGAAATAGATATGCAAAGAAAAAGTACATAATTCAAAGTTATGAGAAAAGAAACAACCAGCGCAGAAATGATACAGACGACAGATTTAGTGAACAAGAACATCCTACTTGTTATTCCAATTGCACTTCTATGTTGAAGAAGCTAGAGAAAAGGCTAAGCATATTAAGTAGACATGGAAAATATTATAAAGGGATCCAAATAAAACATCTATGTGTGAGAACTAAGACATCTGAGATTAAAAATCCATTAAACGGGGGGTGGGCACTTAGCCTGGCAGTTAGGATGCCTTCGTCCCACATCAGAGTGCCCTGCTCTGGTTTCTCCTCCAGTTCCTGACTCCAGCTTCTCGCTAATGTTTGCCCTGGGAGGCAGCAGGTGATGGCTCCCTGCCGCCCACGTGGGAGCACACATGATGGAGTTCCAAGCTTCAGTCCTGGACCAGCCCCACCCACCCATTGCAGACCTTGGGAAAACGAAACAGAAAATAGGAGTTCTCTCTCTCTCTCTGTGTGTCTCTCTGTCACTCAGCTAGATTTATTTTATTAGATTACAGAATAACAAGAGATTAAATGCTGTGGGAATTATTCAAAATAAACCATCAAGAGTAGAGGGACTACAAAATAGAATTTCAGTGATCTATGTGGCAACCTCAAAGAACCTAATATATATGTAACCAGACTCTTCCAAAGAGTCTGGGAAGAAGAAAAATAGAAAAAAAATTTTAAGAAAAAAAGCAAATTGCCCAAATTTGATAAAAACTATAAACTTGCAGATCCAAGAAAGTCAAACAACCTCAAGCACGAGACACAGAAAGAAACCACCGAGGCACACGGTGCCCAAGCTGCTTTTTAAAATGAGGAAAAGGAATCTCTGACGCCAGGCAGAGAGAAGGGACACATTCTATACACAGAAACGAAGTCCAGAACGAGTGTATTACTGCTGGAAACATCGTCAGGGAACTGGAAGAAGAAACCTGCTACCATAGAGTCCTGGGCCCAGTAAGAAATCTTAGAAACCAAGGTGGGTGTTTGGCCTTAGTGGTTAAGATACCCACATCCCATAGCCAAGTGCCCAGGTTCAATCCCCACCCCCAGCTCCTGAGTCCAGATTCCAACTAATGCAGTCTTTGGCAGGCAGTGGTGGTTCAGTGACTGGGTTCCTGCCACCTGCAGGGGAGAGCTGGACTGAATTACAGGTCCTCGGCTTTGGCTCCAGGGCCTTAAGGGGCTGATCCACTGCTGTGAATAAGCAGATGGGAACTCTGTCTCTCTGCTTCTCTTTTTTATGAAGATTTATTTGTTTGAAAGGCAGAGTTAGAAACAGAGAGAGAGAGAGAGAGAGAGAGAGAGAGATCTTCTATCTGGTGTTTCACTTCTCAAATGGCCACAAATGCCAGGGCTGGGCCAGGCCAAAACAAGGAGCCTGGGAATCCATCCAGGTCTCCCACATGAGTACAGGAGCCCAAGCACTTGGGCCATTCTCCACTGCTTCCCCAAGTGCATTAGTAGAGAGCTGGATCGGAAGTGGAGCAGCCAGGACTCAAACCAGCACTTACATGGGATGCTGGCATCGCAGGAAGCAGCTTAACCACTGTGCCACAGCACTGGCTCCGTCCCTCTGCTTCTCATATGAATAAACAAATAATTTTGAAAGACACACAAAGCACAGCTGGTGGGTCAAAGTCCACTGGGTCCTTACTCTAGAGAAAGCACTAAAAAAATACAAAGAGTTATTCCTAACAAGCTAACAAAAGATAAAGTGGAAGCATGAAACATACTCAATACAAAAGACGTAAAAGTAAAGAAAGAACCGATGGAACAAATAGAAAGCAAACCACAGTGTCGCTCCCCCTCTTCGTGGAGGAACGACACAGGACCCTGCGCTGTTCTTTCGTCTGCTCGGCCCTCCCCGGGTTTGCTGCTGGTTCTTCCCGGGTTGGCTACTATCCCTTCCACCTCCGTGGAAGGGCAGTTCCCCCTGGCCGCATTCCCCACTTCCGCAGGGGAGCGGCACACCGCCGGCCGGTTCTCTCGGGGGCTGCACGGGTTCCCTTAGATGTTCCCCATAGATGTTCCTGGTGCATGCCGTTTCTCTCCTCCTTTATAGTCCTCCTCCGCCAATCCCAACTCGGCTGCCCACACGCCGAGTACGCTGCTCTCCTCCAATCAGGAGCAAGTCCTACAGTTTATTAGTTGAACTGGAGGCAGCTGTGCGGAAGCTGTTTACTTCTCTCCCAGCGCCATATTGTGGGAGAGCAGATGCATAGAATAAGTCCTAATTCCAGCAACTCAGTCTAGTCCGGTTTGCTCCCCACACCACAGGATGATGGACTTAAGCTTACACACCAATAGCCACATTAAATGCAAACAGTCTAAATATCCCAACTAAAAGATTGCCAATTGTTAATAATTGATAGAATTAAAAAGGAGAGAAGGATCTAACAAGGGAAGCAGGATACACAGCAGACTCATAGAATGGCAAATGCCCTAAACAGCACTCTGACCTCAGAATCAGCCCTTAAGGCATTCAGATCTGGCTAAAAAGCCCATGAGAGTTTCTCACACATGGAAAGCCAAGACACTGTGGCAAAAAATGACCTAAATGAAAGATCTCTGTGAGTGAGACCTCAGTGGAAAGAATGGGCCATCAAAGAAGGAGGTACCTTGCTCCAAAGGGAGGAGAGAACTTTACTTTAATTATGGCCCTGTCTAAATAAGGCCAGAGTTTGTGAACTCAAGAGGCTTTCATAGCCTTGGCAGCTCATGACAAGAGCCTTGGGTAATTACTGACATCATAAATAAGAGTGTCAATTGTTAAATCAACAACGGGAGTCACTGGGTATTTACTCCCCATGTACGACCTCTGTCCTTAACGTGTTGTATTATGAAGATTAACAGTAAAACTAGTCTTCAAACAGTACTTTAGGGGCCGGCGCTGTGGTGCAGCGGGTTAAAGCCCTGGCCTGAAGCACCGGCATCCCATATGGGCTCCGGTTCTAGTCCCGGCTGCTCCTCTTCCAATCCAGCTCTCTGCTATGGCCTGGGAAGGCAGTGGAGGATGGCCCAAGTCCTCGGGCCTCTGTACCCACGTGGGGGACCTGGAGGAAGCTCCTGGCTCCTGGTTTTGGATCAGCGCAGCTCCAGCCATTGCGGCCATCTGGGGAGTGAACCAGCAGAATGGAAGACCTCTCTCTCTGCAACTCTGTCTTTCAAATAAATAAAATAAATCTTAAAAAAAAAACAGTACTTTATACTTTGTGTGTCTGTGTGGGTGCAAACTGTTGAAATCTTTCCTTAGTGTATACTAAGTTGATCTTCTGTATATAAAGATAATTAAAAATGAATCTTAATGAAGAATGGGATGGGAGACGGAGTAGGAGATGGGATGGTTTACGAGTGGGAGGATGGTTATGGAGGGAAAACTTGCTATAATCCAAAAGTTTTATTTAATAAATATAAATTTTGAAAATACAAGTTTTCTAAAAAAAAATTACCATTGTTAGATTGGATAACAAAACCCAGGACTTGCACTGTGGTGTAGTGGGTAAAGCTGCTGCCTGCAGTGCCGCATCCCACATGGGCGCTAGTTCAAGACTCAGCTGCTTCACTTCTGACCCAGTTCTCTGCTATGGCCTGGGTAGAAGATGGCCCAAGTCCTTGGGCCCCTGCGCCCACATGGGAGACTCAGAAGAAGCTCCTGCTCCTGGCTTTGGAATGGCCCAACTCCAGCCATTGCAACCATTTGGGGAGTAAACCAGCAGATGGATGACCTCTCTCTCTCTCTCTCTCTCCCTCCCTCCCTCCCATCTTCCCTCCCTCCCTCCCTCCCTCTCTGTAACTCTGCCTTTCAAACAACCAATTAAAAAGAAATAAAAAGAAAAAAGGATAAGATAAACCCAGCTAGATGCTGGCTACAAGACACATGCTTTAAACATAAACTCAGAAATAGGTTCAAAGTAGAATAGCAAGTTAAAAGGAAAAGATTTACTATGCTAATACTAATCAAAACAAAGTTAGTTGTTAATATCAAACAAAACAGATTTCAAAGCAAAAATATAGTACCCACAATAAAGGGGGTTATTTCATAATGGGGTCACTATGAGGGCTCAACAGCTCAGGAGAACATAAAAACCCTAAACGCTGCTGTACCCACTATCATGAGAGCCAAAATGCAGGGAGCAAAATATGACAACTGCAAGAAGGAGAAAATTCTGCAATTTCAATCCCTCCCTCAATAATTTAAATAGTAGATAGTAATCTATACAAGGCTTGAGCAATACCATTACCTAACTTGAGCTAACTCACAGTGATAGAACTCTCCACCTATCAATACTATATAAACCACCCATCGCCCAGCTCACTCTATGAGGTCAGCATTACCTTGATACCAAAACTAGACAGTCATCACAAAAGGAAAAAATTGCAGATCAATAGCTTTCCTAAACATAATAAATACAGAAATTCTTAGAACAATTTGAGCAAAGCAGGTGCAACAACATGTAGAAAAGTTTATACAACATCAGTTGAGATTTATCCCACTAGTACAGAGTTTAACATTTGAAAATCAATGTCACTCACCATGTTAACAAACTAAAAAAGAAAAATCATATGATCATCTGAATAGATATCCAAAAAAATAGAATCATTGTATGTACTCATTGTCTCCTTTTGCTTAGTATAATTATTTTGAGATTCTTCTGTTTGTTGAGGTACAATATTCCATTGTTTTTATTACTGTATAGTGCTCTGCTCTGTAAACATGTGACAACTATTTATCCATTGCTGAGACCATATTCCAAAGTGTTGTGCCTTAGTACCTCCCCACTACCAGTGTGTGAGTTCCTGTTACTTTACATGCTCACCAGCAGGGGGCAGTGTTTTTAACCCCAGCCATCCAGTAGGTAATGGTTATCTCATTGTAGTTTTAATTTGCATTTCCCTAATGATGGTGAGCAACTCTATTTGCCACCAGTATAATTTTATTTATTTCTTTTTGGTGAAGTATCTTATCTGTTTAGTAGGTAGAGAAAAATTATTTCATAAACTGTTATATCCTTTTATGATAAAAAAAATCCTAGCGGAGTAGAAACTGAGCATATGTTGTTAATCCAATCAAAAGTGGTTGTGCAAGCATGATACTTAATAGTGGAAATATTAAAAATTTTCCCAAGATAGAGAATGAAAATAGCAAAATTGCTATCATCTTTCTAGTCAATATTGTCCCGAAGGTCTTAGCCTGTACAAAAGTCAAGACAAATACATAAAAATATATGGATCAGAAAGGAGGAAATAAACTTGCCATTAATCACAGATGACAAAGTTGTATGGAGAAATTTCAAAAGAATCTGTAAGAAAACCTAAAAGAAGTTTTTTTATTTGGCAAGGTCACTGGAATTAAGGTCAATCTACTTTATTTCTATAACCAGAAAAATTGGGAAATGAAATGAAAATATTTTCACTTATAAAAGCATAAAAATAAACTGCCTAGAATAGGTATAATGAAGCGATGCAAGACCTCTCCATACAAAACTGTTAAACATCAAGAATCCAGCGAGACAACTTCAAGAAAGGACAAATGTGCGCCAGAGAACTCAGTATTGTAAAAATGTAAATTGTCCCTAAATTGATTTCTAGAATTAATGCACTCCAAATCAAAATGACAGGTGGGATTGTTAAAAGACACTGATAAGCCGATTGTGAAATTCATATGAAAGTGCAATGGAGCCAAGAATCATAAACAAGGAAGCACAAAGTTGAAGGACATAGTAACACTAGATAAAGCCTTACCACAAGTTACTGCTAATTAGACAGTGTATATGTGAACAGAATAAAGAAACCAGAAACAGACCTCAGTATATATGGACACCTGATTTATGACAAAGACAACAACAACAACACAGCATAGTAGACGAAGAACGGCCTTCCAGGGATGGTGCTGGGTCAAATGGACACACAGCTGGAAAACACCAGACTGGGGCATCTTCTTCACACCACATACAAAAACAACTCAGAGTGAACTGCAGATCTAGATGCAAAAGGTAGAATAATATCTTCTAGAAGAAATTCTCTTGGATGGGCAAAGATTTTGTAAAGGAAAGATTGGTAAATTGGGCTATATTAAAATTAAGAGCTTCTATTTGCTAACATACCATCAAGAGAGTGGAAAGGAAAGTCGCAGACTGGGCAAGGTATTTTACCTATTACCTACAAATGACTCATTTCTAGAATTGTTCTAAATGCCCTCTATACAAAAAAAAAAAAAAAAATCCAATAAGAAAAAAAAAGGCAAAACACCTTAAAGAATCAGCTCTCCAAATATAATATTCCAAAGGCCAAGCAATGTATGAAAACATGTTCCATCTCACTCATCAAAGGGCAATGCAAGTTAAAACTACAGAAGCTACAAATTTTGGTAAGGTTTTCAGAGCAACTGGAAGTCTCACATATTGCTTAAAAGAAAGTAGAATCTGCATAACAGCTTTAGAAAACTGGCAGTATCCACCAAACTTCTCATAAACATACCCTAAGACCCAGCATTTCTGGGTGGACAGTGTGAGAGTGGACAGTGAGAGAGAGAGACAGAGAGAATGGTCTTCCTTCCATTGGTTCACCCCTCAATGGCCGCTGTGGCCGGCGCCCTGCGGCTGGCGCACTGCGCTGATCCAAAGCCAGGAGCCAGGTGCTTCTCTTGGTCTCCCATGGGGTGCAGGGCCCAAGCACCTGGGCCATCCTCCACTGCACTCCCTGGCCACAGCAGAGAGCTGGCCCAGAAGAGGGGCAACCAGGACAGAATCCGGTGCCCCGACCAGGACTAGAACCCGGTGTGCCGGCGCTGCAGGCAGAGGATTAGCCTATTGAGCCGCGGCGCCGGCCAGACCCAGCATTTCTGCTCCCAGCTTTAGACTCAAGAAAAAGATGTCTTCAAAAAGTTCGTGGAAAATGCATACTATGAAAAATCTATGTGTAGATTTCCAAAATTATTGCAGGAAAATAAGCATCTTGTCGTTCCATTTTTTCGTAAACACTTTGAAGCCCACTCGTATGACTCAAAAGACAATTACAAGAACAGTTACAGAAGCTCTTTCTCATGATAGCCCCAAACTGGGAGCAACGTAATTGAATAAATGGTGGTGTATCCAGGGCAGGTGCTGGGTGCCACAGTTAAAATGTCACTTGGGATGCCTGCATCCCATGTTGGAGTGCCTAGCTCAAGTCCTGGCTCCTCTTCCAATTCTAGCTTCCTACTAATGTACACCTTGGGAGGTAGCAGGTGATGAAGTACTTGGATTCCTGCTACCCAGATGGGAGACCAGGATTGAGATACAGGCTCCTATTTAGCCTGGCCCAGTTCTGGCTGTTTGCAGGCATTTCAGGAGTAAGCCAGTAGATGGAAGGTCTTTCTCCTCTACCACCACCCCGAACCCCGTACCTTTCAAGTAAAATAAGGTTTTACTTTTTAAAAATCATGTTAGTTTCAAGCAATGGCAATAAAATGAACAATTACTGATACATGAAACTCTCTCACACATGAATGAAAAAGGCCTGAGAGACAAGAGTTCATATCATCAAATTCAAATTTATACAGAGTCTGGAAGCAGACTCAAGTTACCAACAATGTCCGCGTTGTTTACTTTCGCACAGGAGGAGGAGGAGGATATCCAGGAAGGGACACGTCGAGGGCTCCTGGGATGCTGTTGACATTGTGTGTCTCGGACTGAGAAGCGATGCTCTCTCTACTTATTAAGCTACTCAGCTACGGCCTGTGCATCGTCCCTGAGTACGTGCCGTGCCTCAGCGGAATATTAGAGCAAAAGGGAACGTGCAAGCCAGAGCACGGGAGGAGGAAGAGGCCCGTGTCTGGGTGGGAGCACAGGCCAACTCTGGAGGCCCACCAGGGATGTGATAGTGGCTCAGAAAGGGAAAGCAGAGGAGTCTGGGAGACCTCACAGGGAGGTTTCTGGGCTCAGCAAAGATTCCGAAGCCCAGAGGTGGCCTGGATCGTCACACACAGCGATGTGAAAGAGAGCACATGGGCGGGTTCCGTGGACATCTCAGGACTTCCCCTCCGCTGCCAGCCTCCCACCATCAGCTCTTTCTACTGGAAAAGATACAAGCCTGAAACCAGCACAGGGCGGTAGGATTGGTGCCAGCGACGGCCGGGCTACCCTTTGCAACGACCCAGCAGAATGGGGGCTTGCACCCAGAATGTCAGCTGTCTTAGGAAGCAAAGGAAGCAAGGTCTCTTCCACACGCATCTGCATTTCAGCACTGGCTGACTCTTGCCCGATGCAGGGAGAGAACAAGGCTGCTTCTTTGTTGCTGAAGAGATTTTTTTTCTCCTTCTGTCTCATCCTTTCTTCTCGGAATTTCTTCCCGTCCACACGAAGCAGCACGGCCTACCTTAAGCATGGCCTTGTGGGGACAACCCAGGATGTACTGTGTGAACCCCCCAACCCACCGCTGTGTAAGAAAACGAGCGTACGTTAGGCTCGGTCCTGCCCCCTAGAGACAGGTGTTAGTGAAGCTCACGCGACCTTTCTGTAGTTTGTCGGTAAATCGGATGCGACGCCTGTCTTTCTGCGCAGGGTTGTCCATGTCAGCAGAATTCTGCACTATGTCCCACGTGTTGGATGAAAACCTCTATTGCATGTTCTTCTAACACCTGAAACAGCAAAATAGCGCATGTGTAGAGATCCCTTCACAGCGTGGTGAATGATCGGGTTCTGTTCTGATCTTGTGGGTGGAGGATGACAGGGACCATGTCCTGTGACCCCACGTCCCAAGCACAGTGCTGCCAGCAGTAGGAGCTCCATACAAGGTCACTATTGCTGTGGCTGACACAGCTCCTGCAGCCTTGGGTTTCCCTTTCATTTTATAAATCTAGCTTTACGGAGAGATAATATACATATAATAAAATTCATCAGTGTGAAGTGTGCACTTGTAAGCTAAGGCAAACATTTAGATTGTGTTAAATAATGAAGATACAAATTTACCCAGCACCCCCAAAATGTCTACCTGTCCCTTTGCAGTCAGTACCCTCTTGAGCCAGCCTCTGATGACACCGCTCTGCTTTCTCTCACAAAAGTCGCCTTTTTATCTTGCCCCGTAAGTGCAGTCATACAGGATGTGCTCTTTCATGACTGTCTTTTTTTTTTCCCCAGTGAGCAGAAGTGGAATTTTCCACATTGTTGCATAGATAAGCTTGTTCCCTTTGCTCCAGATCTTCATCAACATGTGTTTGCTCCGTCTTGTTAATTTCAGGCATCCCAGTGCCTGCGTGGTTGTATCGCACTGTCACTGTAACTTGCATATTTTAATTGCTTCTTTATCTTAAGTGAAGTGTGCTCACGTCTTCTGATTCTCCCAAGCAATTAGTTTTAGATTACTGTGGAGTTGTAAAAGTTCTTGTATTTGGGATTGGAGCCCTTTTTCACACACGTGCTTTGAACAAAAGTTTGTGGGAAAATGGAATTAAAAGGTAGGTTCATTTTGGTGCCAAGAAATTCTGAAATCCATGCATAGTTTATTCATCATCTCCATTTTCTGTGAACTTTTCTGAAGAGCCCTTGTGTTGACTCCCAGAGTGAGGGCTGCATTTTCATTGTCTTACGTGTCTTTTGAAAAGGAAGTGTTTTAAATTTTGATCAAGTTGAATTTGTCCTATATTTTGAGCTTTGTGATCTTTAAAAAAAATTATTTTTCATTTTTACTTACTTGAAAGGCAGAGTTACAGAGATGGGGGGGGGGATCTTCAATCCACTGGCTCATTCTCCCTAATGGCCGCAATGGCTGGGTGAGAATCCAGGAGCCAGGGGCTTCTTCCAGGTCTCCCATGTGGGTGGCAGGGGCCCAAGCACTTTCTCAGGTGCATTAGCAGGGAGCTGGATTGAAGTGGGACAGCCAGGTCTCCAACAGGCACCCATATGAGATGTCTGTGTCACAGGCAGAGGCTTAACCTACTATGCACAATGCTGGACTTACATATTTTCTTAAAGTGATAACTAAGTATTTCAAGTTCCTATGTAATGAAAATAGCACTTTAAAATTTTAATTTCTAATTGTTTATTGTTGGTATTCAGAAAAAAGTCATTTATGTATATTGATCTTGTATCCTGTAACCTTCCTGAACTCAGTTTTTTAGTTCTAGTAACTTTTTTGTAGATTTCAAAATTCAACATTTATAATGAAGTATATGTGAATTAAAAAGTTTTATTATGGTTCTCAGTTTTTTCCTGAGAGGCCCACCAGGCCTCTCAGGTGTTTTTTGTTCATTATTTCATTTCATTAAACTTAGCTAGAATGCTTACTGCTAAGTAATTTTTTAAAAGTTTTATTTCTTCCTTTCCTGTACACATATTGTTCCTTTTTTTCTTGTAACATTGCAATTCATAAGGCATCCAGTACAATGATGAATGGAAGTGGTGATAATAGGCATCTTTATCTTGTCACTGGTTTAAATGGGAAGGCATTCAGTCTTTCAACATAAAATATGATGTTAGTGGTAGGGTTCTTTATAGAAGCTAGTTATTCCTTTAATCCTAGTTTCCTAAGAGTTTTTTGGGGGCTGGCATTGTGGCAACCACTGCCTGCAATGCTGGCATCCCATATGTGTGCCAGTCCAAGTCCAAGCTGCTCTACTTCTAACCCAGCTCACTGCTGCTGAGTCTGGCAAGAAGGCAGCAGAGGATGGCCCAAGTGCTTGCACCCCTGCCACCCATGTGGGAGACGCAGATAAAGTTCACGGCTTGTGGCTTTGGCCAGGCCCAGCCCTGGCCATTGCGGCCATTTGGAAAGTGAACCAGGAGATCTTTCTCTTTTTCTCCCTCCCTCTGTCTCTGTAACTCTGACTTCCAAATATATAAATAAATCTTTTAAAAAGAGAATTTTTTAACAGAAATAGGTGTTGAATTTTATCAAGTACTTTGCATCTATGGAGATGATTTTTGTGAGTATATTAATTGAATGTCATCAATTGATTTGCATATGCTAAATCAATCTAGTATTCCTGGAATAAATGCTACTTGGTCATGATACATTGTTACTTTTATATATCGGTGGATTCAATTTGCTAAAATTTTGTTAAGTTTTTCTGCACCTATGTTCATGAGAGCTTTTGATCTGTAGTTTCTCTGTCTCTCTCTGTGTGTCAATATCTTTTTGTTTCCTTTTAAAGATTTATTTATTTCACTGAAAGGCAGGATGACAGAGAGAGGGACAGACAGATCTAGGGAGAGAGATCTTCCATTTGATGGCTCATTCTCCAGATACCCATAATAGCCACGGCCAGCCCAGGCTGAAGCCAGGAGCCTGGAATTCAATCTCAGTTCCCATAGGGGCGGCAGGAACCCAAGTAAGTGGGCCATCATTGCATTAGCAGAAAGGTGGATCAGAAATGCGAGGCTGGACTGGAGCTGGCGCTCTCATATGAGATGCGGGCTGCCCAAGCAGAGGCTTAACCATGACACCTGTAACACAAAAAAGCCTGCTTCACAAAATGAACCGGAACGTGTTTCTTTCTTTTATTTTCTGGTAGATTTCGTATAGAATTGGTACTATTTCTTAAATTTGCAAGTGAAGTTATCTGGGCCTGGGGTTTTCTTTGTGGGAAGGATTTTAATGACAAATGCGCCTGCTTAATAGACACAGGGTTCGTCTGGTCATGTAGTGCTTCTTGAGTGAGCTGTAGCAACTTGAGTATTTCAAGGATGTTTCTCATCTATCATGAAATTAATGGGCATAAAGTTGTTCATAATATTCCTTTGTTATCCTTTTGATATCTATATATTCTGTGGTAACACCCTTCCTTCATTCCTGATATTGGCATTTCGCATCTTGTATCTTATGTCGATAAGTCTGCCTAGAAGTTTATTAATGTATCATTCTTGTTATTTCATTGACTTTTCTTTATTTCTCTATTATTATTATTCCCCCCTTTTTGATTAGTTTGAACTTCACTTTCTGTTCTTTTTTTTTTTTTTTTTTTTTTTTTTACCTTGTCAGGTGGATGCTTAGATCGAGTGTAGGCTTTTCTTCCTTTGCAATATAAGCATTTTTTTTTTTGACAGGCAGAGTGGACAGTGAGAGAGAGAGAGACAGAGAGAAAAGTCTTCCTTTGCCGTTGGTTCACCCTCCAATGGCCGCCGCGGCCGGCGCATCACACTGATCCTAAGCCAGGAGCCAGGTGCCTCTCCTGGTCTCCCATGGGGGTGCAGGGCCCAAGGACCTGGGTATCCTCCACTGCACTCCCGGGCCACAGCAGAGAGCTGGCCTGGAAGAGGGGCAACCGGGACAGAATCCGGTGCCCCGACTGGGACTAGAACCCGGTGTGCCGGCACCGCAGGCAGAGGATTAGCCTATTGAGCCACGGCGCCAGCCAATATAAACATTTTTTTTTTTTTTTTATTTTTTGAGAGGCAGAGTGGACAGTGAGAGAGAGAGACAGAGAGAAAGGTCTTCCTTTGCCGTTGGTTCACCCTCCAATGGCCGCCGCGGCCGGCGCGCTGCGGCCGGCGCACCGTGCTGATCCGATGGCAGGAGCCAGGAGCCAGGTGCTTCTCCTGGTCTCCCATGGGGTGCAGGGCCCAAGCACCTGGGCCATCCCCCACTGCACTCCCAGGCCACAGCAGAGAGCTGGCCTGGAAGAGGGGCAACCAGGACAGAATCCGGCGCCCCAACCGGGACTAGAACCCGGTGTGCCGGTGCCGCTAGGCGGAGGATTAGCCTAGTGAGCTGCAGCGCCGGCCCCAATATAAACATTTAATATCTTAAAAAGTTTTCTCCAAGCACTGCTTTAGTGGCCTCTCATGTATTTTGATATATTGTCTTTTTGTTTTTATTTGGGTTTAAAATACCTTACCTTTTGTTTCTAATTTCCCTTTGACACATGGTTTATTTGGACGTCTGCTGTTTAGTTTCCAAGTAGTCAGGGGATTTACCAGATGTCTATTCCTGATTTCAAGATGGGCTTTTTTTTTCTGTTGTTGGATGGAGTTTTCCCATAAATGTTAATTAAATCAAATTGGTTGTTAGTGTCACATCTTTATATCCTGATTGACTTTATTTGCTAATTATATCAGCATTGTGTGGAAATCTCCCACACTATATCACTGTGAATTTGTTTCTCTTTGAGTTTCATCAGCCTCTGTTCCATAGATGCTGCAGCACTGAATTAGGGCATGCACATGTACGATTTTCATGTCTTTCAGTGAACTGAATTGCCCCTTTATTGTTGTGGTATGCCTCTCTCTACCATGGCAGACTCCGTTTCCTGAATATCTTTATATTAATATAGCTACTCCAGCTTTCTTTTGATTACTATTAGCACACTATATCTTTTTTATCTTTTACCTTTGTCCTATGTCTTTATATATAATTTGTTTTTCATATATATATATATGTTTTTTATTTGAAAGGCAGAAAGAGACAGAGATTTCCCATCTGTTGGTTCACATCCCTAAAATGCCTGCAATAGCCAGGGCCTGGCCAGGTCAAAGCCAAGGGCCCAGAACTCAATTCAGGTTTCCCCTGTGAGGCAGGGACCCAAGTACTTGAGCCATCACGTGCTGCTTCCCAGGGTGTGCATGAGCAGGAAGCTGGAATTGAGAATAGAGCCAAAACCAGGCGCTCGGACATGGGATTCAGGCAGCCCAGGTGGCATCTAATCTGCTAAGCCAAAGGCCTGACATTCCCCTTTCCCCATGTCTCTATAAAACCTCTAAGGCAACTACAATAAATTAGCATGCTAAAATTTGACAATTAACACCCTAAGTGAGCTGTGTTGGTTTTTTTTTTTTAAAGATGTATGTATTTATTTATTTATTTGAAAGGCAGAGAGAGGGAGAGAGGGAGAGAGGGAGAGAGAGAAATCTTCCACCCACTGCTTCACTCCCCAGATAGCTGCAATGGCGGGAGCTGGGCTGATCCAAAGCCAGGAGCCAGGAACTTCCTCTGGATCCCCCACACAGGTGCAGAGGCCCAAGCACTTGGGCCACTTCTACTGCTTTCCCGGGTACATTAGCAGAGAGCTGGATCAGAAGTGGAGCAGCCAGGACTTGAACTGTTGCCCATATGGGATGCCATGCCACAAAGGCTTAACCTACTATGCTACAGCACTGGCTCCTCTGTTGGTTTTTAGAATTTAGGATATTGCATACAGTTTTCAAAACATAAAGCAAACATCTGAGACTGTCTTGAATTTTTCACTGCCCCCACAACACAGTTTGAAACTTCCTTGGGCAGTTCTACCTGAAATTTCCTTCCTGTATCTAAGTTGATTCTGTCTCTCTCTCTCCCCTCACCCCCACATACACATCCTAGTTTCAACTCTTGGATCTCACTCAGAATAAGTCTCACTCCTTGTCCACATTGTTCATTTTCAAAATGCAAGTCACGGTCTGTGGTCTTCTGTGACATTTGGTTGGTGTGTGAGAGCTGGATCACAGTCTAAAGCGCCTTTCTTGCCGCGGTTCACGCCCAAAATGTCTGAAAGCCACTGTTCCAGATCATTCTTGGGTCCTGCTGCTGTGGCACAGCAGGTTAGGCTGCTACTTGCGATACCCAACTGCTCCCCTCCTGATCCAGCTCCCTGCTGATGTGCCTGGACAAGCAGCAGCTGGTGGCCCAAATACTTGGATCCCTGCCCCCCACCTGGGAGACCAGGATGGAGTTCCTGGCTCCTGGTTTCAGCCTGGCCCAGCGCTGGTCATTGGGTGGCCAAGGAGTGAACCAGTAGAGGGCAGATCTCTTTCTCTCTCTCTTTCTCTCTCTCTCTCTCTCTCTCTCTCTCTCTGAGTCACTCTGCTCTTCAAATCAATTCAAAAAAAAAAAAAAAAAAAAAAAAAGATCATCCTCCAAGAACGTGAAGGCAGTTATTACCCACTACGGACTAACCGTGCCCCCATCAGGGGCCTTCCTCCCTTCTGCAACTCCTCTTCTACTGGGCAGCACCCTCTGCCCCCTCACCAGATCCTTCTGGCTGTTTACGGATAACTTCCCTGGCCACCGTCACTTACCATGCACAACCCCATCTATTTCAAGCCACTGACTTTGCTTTATTTTTTCCAAGTGTTGTGTATTTATTACTTTTTTATGACTTTCGTTATAGAATATTCATCACAGAATCCGCAGTCTTTTTTTTTTTTTTGGCACACAGGAGTTGTCTAATAAATTTGTAGACAGAAGGCAGACTCATGCTCACAACAGTGTGCACAGATGTGCTCATAATACAATTATTTCCTTCATGAGCCAGGTTCTACAAGTATTTCGTTTACAGGACTGCAGACTTTCCACCATCTTTTTTATTAAAATATTATCATATATTCTGGCATTATCACATATTTTATACACGTGTACATGTGGCTATATAGCTTACCAATGCTTGCTCAACTACATATACTATTCATTTCTGTGGAATTTCACAGGATTTTCACGAGTGGTTTTGCCCACAGGCGATTTTCATCAGTTCAGGCCCGGTGCTGTGGCGCATCTCGGAGACATTTTGCATTCTTCAAAGCACTGTCCGGTACGTAACCACTGGGCATTTTTCTCGGCGGAGAACGCGTGTCGGGCAGTTGGCGGGAACTGGGTTCCGGCTAGAGTCCAGCCTCACTCATCCCAGAGCCGGGACGCCCGGTGAGCGGGGGTGGAGCTGGGCTTGGCGCTCCGCCCTCTGCGGTCCACGCCGCGCCGTCCGGGACCCGCAAGGTCTGTGCGCCGCCGGGGCGGGGGCCGAGGGGTCTGACGCCCCCCGTCAGCCGCGGGAGCTCCGTGGAGAAGCCGCGCAGAGCCGATCGCCGCTTTCCAGTGGGGCGCCACCTCCCTCCGCGCGGGAAGCGCGCACGGCCCCGGAGGCCGGGCCACCCGCGGGCGTGCCGCGTCCGCCACCCCAGGCCCGCAGGGACCCGCCCCCCACCCGAAACTGCCTCCTACCTGGTCGGGTCCAGGCGGCTGAATCTGGCCGGCCCAACCTCCCCGTTGCTGTGGCAACCACAGGCCTCGAATTCTGCGGTCCGGGAGGTGCCGCCTCAGCCACTCTAGCCAATGGTGGCCTGTGTCTCTTACGCGTGAAAAGGTTTTGACCAATCGTGAGAGCTGTTTCAAAAAATCCTCAGGGAAACTGCCAGAATTTTAGGGCTTAGGCTAGTTGATTACGTAGAGTCCAGGGGGAGGGGGCGGGGACCAATAGGGACTTATCTAAGCTATCTTCGCAAATCTTGCGATAGACCAAAAGTCTCCGAATTCTGCTCATCCTACCTCAAGGAACACATCTAGCAGAGTTAACCATCCAAGCCCCTCTGAAAAGCCGAAGAGCGAAGATGGATTCGGGCAGCTGCGAGCCGCTTCTGCCTCGCTTCCGATCGGCCCCAGGGACTGTCGGGCCCCTGCTGAGCGCTCTCCGGCGGTGCCCTCTAACTTCACAGCGGGCCCCACACGCCCGGCGACAAGCTGCTGCCCCTGCCACCCAGAAAAATCTCGCGCCATCGCCGCTGGCCTCTGCGCAGATCCCACACCACTCCTGGGCAGGGTACCCTCGGACCCAGGGCCAGAACCCGCTCCTGGCTCTCCCACATCGCTGAGGTCTCTCTGCCCAAGATCACCTGAGCTCGGGGTCTCGCTAGGGGGTCGCAGGGAGGGTCTGCAACGAACGCCGTGTGCAGGGAACCGTGTGCGTGGTGAGCAGCGTTCTGCCTTCCGCAAAGCCCCCCGGCTGCACGTCGCGGAGCGGAGTCAAGTGCGAGGCTCAGTGTCTGGGATTCAGGGTTGCCGGGCCGCGGGCGTGCTGGGCCAACAGGTGTCAGAGGGCGCAGGGGAGAGAGAGAGACGGCCCCTGCCCACTTGCGGGGCTTTGGGGGAAACAGGTCTTGAAGGACGTGTGGGATCTGAATACGTGATGGGGGACAGCCCGAGAAAAGCCCCGGAGGATAAGAACGGAGGGCACCTGGCAGGTTGCTAAAGCCGAGCCCACCTGTCGAGCAGGTGGAGGTGAGCAATCACCCGCGCTCTTCCGGACTGCGGGAGACGGGGACAAAGGTCGCTCCCACGTTCTCCCCGCGGCCGCTAGAGGGGCTCCCTCCAGGTGAGTGCCAAACTCTGCCCCCAAGGTCTCGCGCTGCGCTTCAAGCAAGCTTTGCAGGGCAGCCAATGACCGGGGGATGTCCCGCCCCCCTCCTCCTCGGAGCCACTCGCCTGCGCGAAATCCCTGCCAGCTTTTGACAGGCGGGAAGCTTGGCAAATCAAATCGCGGCTTCTGCCAGCAAAACACTGCAGCAGCTGGTAGCTCCGAGTTAGGAAGGAATTCGGGAGGCTGTGCCTCCGGGTTGCGCGGAGCGTCCAAGTCATGTCTCAGAAACCTCTGATAGGCGGACCTTAGGGGAAACGCTGCCGGTGAGTCGCGATTCCGACTTGGGGAGGGGACCGGGCGCTGCCATTCAGCCTTCGTTTGCTCAGGGCAAGATGCTTGTGTACTCAGCATTTCACCCCCTCCCCTAGTCTCAAACCCTGCCTCTGGCTGTCACCAGCCTTGTCGCCTTCGGTCCGCTTGCCTCCTTTCCAGTTTTCGGGTCCCACGTTGCCGTAGTGTAGACGACGCTGGGCTTTCCCGAATCGGGAAGTGAAACGCAAGCGCCTGGCCACGCCAAGCCGGCTCAGACGGTCTGGCAGTAGCGGACGGTGGGGCGAGCAGGTGGACAGGGAGATGCCGGCTGCTGGAACAGAGGTGCTGTCTGCTCGAGGTGTGGAATTCCCAGCTCAGTGAGAGTTAACCCCCGAGAGAGCCAAAGCCTAGGAAAAGGCCAGCGCGCCCCTGACATCCACCAGCCAGGAGCTGGATCGTCAGGTGGTGGGAAAGAACCTGCGTTATTTATCGTTCTCAGTGACAGCCAAGTTCTAATCCAGACCATGCTCTTGGGGGCTCTGAGCCCGGGCTTGCTGATCAGTAAAACCTGCTCTGTTTGATGGTGATGTCATTCATTGAGATAGGGCTGGGGGTGGAGAGGAAGCTGGCACCTCCTGGATTCTCTTTCCTCTCTCGGGTTCCCTGTGTTCCAGCCGTGGGGAGTCTGCTTGTCCCCTGGGCATATGTGAGTCCTGGAAAAGTGCTTTGAAGTCGGGAGAAGAGAGTCACCAGGCAGAGTGTGGGCCTTGTAAGGGAGTCCAGCTTGCAAGGAGTGCCTCGGAGGCCCTGAGCTCCTGAGGCCAAGAGGGAAGCTGCTTCTTGAAAGCACATTAAACCACTCCCCCAAAAAAGCCAAACCAGAACACCAGCTGGCTTGCAGGAGCTTGGGAGGCCTCCATTCCCAGCACCCCCTGGCCTGTCCCCAGGCCTGTTTGCCTTCCCTGCCGTCCTGTGGGTGGGGCTGGGTGTATCTGTTTGTTGTGGCTGTGCAGTGGGTGGTTGATGAGGCCTGAGTAAGGCATTCTTGATGTGAAGTGACCACAGCACACCCGGCACTTACCCGGCTGCTTTTAGCCGGGCAGTGGTGTGTATGGAAGTCACTGGGCCAGGCTCTGGACGCCGTCTCAGGAGGTGCAACAGAACAGGGGATTCAGCAAAACACCTTCCTGCCGTTTGCCTCTGCGGCCCCTTGGGCTCCAGCTGAAATGCCTCCCAGGGGCTCTCAGCAAAGAGCCCTGGGCCACTCTCTCTAAGACCCAGATTAAAAATGCCAAGCAGCCTGCAGAGCGGTAGCACAGTGATGTTTCCCATGGGCACCTAAAAGCAGCGTGAGGACTCTTCATCTTGCATCCACATACGCACAGGGTTTTGCAGCAGGAAGTCCGGCCGTGGGCTGTGAGTTGTGCAGTTAGGAGCCGATGAGCACCTCATAGGCGGATACCGCCTCATCCGGGGGCCCCTGGTGAAGTGAGCCCTGAGCCAGTGGTCTTGGTGGCTGCCCTTGTGCTAAGCCTGCATCTACTGTCTCCTCCGGACTGCACGTGGTGTCCCTAGTGGATATGTGTGCTCTCCCACCAGGAGCCAAAATTCCCAGGCCCACAGCCTGACAGCAGAGGGACTGGGAGATACAGGATAGATACGGGGGTGGGGGTGTTTGGAGGCTTTTGGCAGGGCCTGGCAGAGACTGTCTCTGGGGCAGGCACTGAGCCCTGGGGAAGCACTTGTTGGGGAATACATAAGAAAGAAAGCGTATGCATGGCTGAGTTAAATAATTAAGCTGGAAGAATCGAATTAACTGCTGCTGCTCCTTGCCTGCATGCATTGCACACGCCTTATTTCATCAAGGTCTCACACGAGTCCTGAAGGGTAGGGACGTTATTAGCCGTACGTTACAGCTGAGCAAACTGCTCACAAGTTAAACAGCCTGACCAAGGTGAAAACATAGCATACGGCAGATGAAAAGCACCGTATGTTTATATATTTATATCATATCTTAATATATTTTCCTTTTTATATTAATTGTATCAAAATAGATGTGTAGGTTAAGAATATGTAGAATCCAAATTTGCACTATGATTATTTTTTTAAATGATAACACTTCAAAGAAACCCTTAGCACTTGTAGGGTTTGGGTCATCCTTCCTAGAGCGCCAGGGGCACCCTTTCTCTTTCTATTCTACTTGGTAGAAAAGTTTGAGAAGTGCTGAAAACACCCGTCTGTTGAGGTTGACAGGGAGTAACATCATTGCTGAGTTTCTGTGAGGCCACGTTATCAACCCACTTTACAGGCAAGGCCACTGAGTCTCCTAGAGGCACAGTGAGATCTGGCCCCACGTGATCTGCTCCACCTCGCAGGACCTCCCGCGTGCCAGGCCGACGCTGGCTGCAGCCCGGTTCTTCCATCTTCTGTAGACGTGGCTTTTTTCCTTATTCTTTCCTTTCTACGTTAAGCTCCACATAGTTCCCTTCTGCTGGTTGTGGGATGGCTTTGGAGGCCCCAAAAGGTAGATATTGGCAGTATTTGAAGGGCGTATGGAGAAATAGAGGATTTCAGAGAGGCTGTGATGGGAGGTCGGCAGCCGCGGGCCCGGAGGGACGCTTTGGTGGTCCCTGCGTCCTGTCTTTCTAAAGGAGCCCGGAGTCCCGTTAGCCTTGCAGTGACCTCCGTTCTCACGGCCTGGGGTGTTTGGGCCTAGCAGTGCTGTCTTCTCAGGTAACAGAGCTGGGCTCAACGTCTCACTGCACATGCATTTTTAATGTTCCTCTCCGCTACCCTAGAGCGCCACAAGAAGCAGAAAGTGCACCCCTGGCTGCCGGGGAGACTGCCTGGAGGAGGAGGCTGTGCGTCTGCCAGACGAGCCTGGAAGGACGCTTCCTGCGTGAGGAAGAGAGGGTCGGTAGAAGACGGCGAAACCACCAGGAGACATGGCTTCCGGCTCGGGCCTCGCGTCGCAGCAGCTCCGCTCTGAGCCAGGCGTGCGCCACTAGGACAGCGGCCATGGATGGAGCCCACGGCCCAGCCCTGCAGGTGCAGCCGCTCCTGCCCACCAGCAGTGCCACCCCCGTGAGCGAGGGATCCTTCTCCTACAAGGCAAGGGCTTTCTTGGATTGGGCATCTTTATTTTTCTAACAAGAAAGCAACCCAGGGTGGTTTTGGCTAACAGGTATGACCAGGGTCTCAGTGCCTACGGCTAGCAGAGCCAGGCAGGCCCTCCACATAGATGGGCCAGTGTGTAATCAAAAGAAAAGAAATTCACATTAAAGTAGATAAAAACAAGGAGGTAGAGAAACATATTAAAAGGAGGAACAGAAGGGCAGCCTTGAGCCCGGCAGTTAAAACACTTGTATTGCACATTGTAGTGCCGGCTTTGCTCCCTGGCTCCAGCTTCCTGCCGGTGCACACCCGAGGAGGCAGCAGTCATGACCCCAGTAATTGGCCTCCTGGTGCCCATGTGGGAAACTTGGATTGCGCTCTGGACTCTGGGCTTCAAACCCTGTCATTGTGGGCATTTGCAGAGTGAACCAGCAAACAGGAACACACTCTCACACTCTTTTGCTCTTGCTCTTGCTCTGCCTCTCAAATGAAAAAAAAATTTATGATTTATTTACTTGAAAGTCAGAGTTACAGAGAGAGAGAGAATCTTCCATCTACTGGTTCACTCCCCAAATGGCCACAGTGGCCAGAGCTGGGTCAGACTGAAGCCAGGAGCTTCATCCAGGTCTCCCCTGTGGGTGCAGGGGCCCAGGCACTCGGGCCAGCTTCTGCTGCTTTCCCAGATGCATTAGCAGGAAGCTGGATTGGAATTGGAGCAACTGGGACTTGAACCAGTGCCCATCCCATATGGGATACTGGTATTGCAGGCAGCAGCTTAACCAGCCACACCACAATGCTGCCGCCCCCCCAAAAACTTTTTTTAAAGGTCAGGAGGAGCAAAGAAGAATGCATTCCCGCTTAGAAGATTTGATTTTTAAAAAGCCATCGACTCCATTACTGGGAGATAATCTTTGTTCATGTTTCGTGTTGGAGATAATCTTTTTTGATGTCTTCTTCTTATCTTGTTACGGTATTACAAATACAGAGTCACAGTATACATAACATCGTAGGTTTTGGCTATTTCACTCAGCCTGACGTGTAGAATATCTCCGCAAGGCATTGAGGAGTGACCGCAAGCATGCCCAGTGACCTCTGGAGCTTCTGCGCCCGGGTTTGCTCAGATCCCCTAGTGTTGGATATGCAGGTTGCTTCTTTTTTTTTTTTTTTTTAAAGATTTATTTATTTTACTTCAAAGTCAGAATTACATGGGAGAGAGAGAGAAGGAGAGGTCTTCCATCCAATGGTTCACTCCCCAATTGGCCACAACGGCTGGAGCTGTGCTGATCCGAAGCCAGGAGCCTCCTCTGGGTCTCCTACACGGGTGCAGGGGCCCAAGGACTTGGGCCATCTTCTACTGCTTTCCCAGGCCATAGCAGAGAGCTGGACAGGAAGTGGAGCAGCTGGGTCTCGAACCGGCGCGCATATGGGATGCTGGCGCTTCAGTCCAGGGCTTTAACCCACTGTGCCACAGCACCGGCCCCGCAAGTTGCTTCTAATCTGGAGGACTGGGTGAATCTTAGTGCACATCTCTGATTAGTTCCTGAGATATAATCATTTAGATGCAATGAATAGGTCAAAGGGAATGACAGTTTTTAGTAAGGGATTTGGAACATCGAATTGACATATTCCTAAGTAGCTCTCAAGGCAGCACCTGGAGACTTGGATGTATTTAGAGTCAGCTTTTCTGCTGGGTTAGTGAGACTGAGAGCACATCAGAGCCATAGGAGATCTTAGCCATCACCTCACCAAAGCCCCTTGTTTTTCGGATTGGGAAAGTGAGACTGAGCGAGAGAGAAGGTAGCACGTGGGGAGGCACAGCTGGAGCTGTTACTAGTTGTGATAATTATGGTCTCAGCAATAATGACTAAGGTAGATGAAGCTTCTGTATTGTGCTGAGTTCTCCACGTGCATTTTCTCGGGTAATCTTCGCAATAACACTACAACATAAGTGTAGTTTTCCTCATCTGAAAGATGGGGGCAGTAATAGTACAGTGACCCACCAGCGATGGCCAATGTTGATCAAGTACTTGCTGTTACCATTTAAAAAAAAATCTCCATGTTAGAAACAAGGAAAATGAGATACAGAGATGTTATCTGATGTTTTCAACTGGCCTGACAAGTAGATTATAAAACCAGAATTTAAGCCCAGATCAGAGGGGCCAGCGCTGTGGTACTGTGAATTAAGCTGCCACTGGAATACTGGCATCCCATATCGGAGAGCTGGTTTCTGAGTCCCAGGCTCCACTTTCAATCCAGCTCCCTGCTGATGTACCTGGGAAGGTAGCAGAAGGTGGCCCAAGCACTTGGGCTCCTGCTACTCATGTGGGAGACCCATAAGGAGTCTGCCCCAGTCCCGTCATTTGGGGAATGAACCATCAGGTGGAAGATCTCTCTGTGTCTCTCCCTCTCTCTCTGTTGCTGAGTCTTCCAAATTAATAAATAATCCTTAAAAAGTAATAGATAAATAAACTCAGGTCAGACGGACTGCAGAATGCCTGGTCCTGACCACTGCGCTACACTGCCTCTGTCACCCCAGTGTGCCAGGGCAAGAGGAGAGAAACAGAGGGACGCTGGGAACTGTTAAAGGGCTCTGTCGTTTCAATGCCATCCAATTGGCTAGGCAGAATAGATGTGTATGGAGATCGTAAACACTTGTCTGCAACTGGGCCCTGACATTCACAGCAGACTGTCCAACCAAGGAAGCCGGGAAGTTCCCGTCCAAAGCCAGGTCAGTTTTAGAGCTGGCGTGACGTGGGTTGCTCAGCATCCGGCTCATGCCCCTCGACTGGTTTTCCTTGAAAGCCTGTGCTTTCCCCCGGGTGTGGCTGCTGCTGGGTCTGCCAGGGCTGTGGCGGGGACGCTGTAGATTGGAGCCTGGGAGCCCTGGGTTCTTGACCCGGCTCTGCCGTGACTGGCTGTGTGACCTCACGCAAGTCTTGTCCCTTCTCTAGGCCTTGGTCTCCAGCTCTATGAAGTGAAAGGGCGGAATTTATGCACAGTGCCCAGGAGTGGCTGGCCACCAGGAGCACCTGGGTGGTTCTGTAAAAAGATACAGGTTTCTAGTCCTGGGCCTCCTCTCTCTTTCTCTCTCTCTCTCTCTCTTTCTCTCTTTCTTTCTCTCTCTCTCTCTCTCTCTTTCTCTCTTTCTCTCTTTCTCTCTCTCTCTTTCTCTCTCTCTCTTTCTCTCTGACTCTTTATCTTCTCCTTTCTCCCTACTTCCCTCATCCGTCTTCCCCTGCAAACTATGGTTTAGCATATCCAGGCTGGCCATCTAGAATTTGCATTTTATAAACCTCTTCAGGTGAGTCTGACAAGCAGCCAGGTGTGGGAATGTCTAGACCAGATCTACTAAACGCCCTCCCTGCCCCCACCCCTATCATCCCGAGATCCAGGTCTGCAGCCATCATGTCTTAGGTGCCATGTGCTTCAGAGTGCATGATTCAAGCTACATCGGGGGCAAGTCAGAAACCATTTGTCATTTACTTGTTTGAAACTCAGGGACACCAGGGGCCAGTGCCGTGGCTCACTTGGTTAATCCTCCACCTGCGGCGCCAGCATCCCATATGAGCACCGAGTTCTAGTCCTAGTTGCTCCTCTTCCAGTCCAGCTCTCTGCTGTGGCCAGGGAGTGCAGTGGAGGATGGCCCAGGTGCTTGGGCCTCCACACCCGCATGGGAGACCAGGAGGAAACACCTGGCTCCTGGCTTCGGATCGGCGCAGTTCTGACCATTGCGGCCATTTTGGGGGTGAACCAACGGAAGGAAGACCTTTGTCTCTCTCACTGTCTGTAACTCTACCTGTCAAATAATAAATAAAAAACTAAAAAAAAAAAAAAAAAAAAAAAAAAGAAAAAGAAACTCAGAGAGACCGACACAGAGCTCCGGTCTGCTATCTCCTGTCTGCTGGTTCATTCCCCAGTGTTAGCAACAGTCAGGGCTAAGCCAGGCTGAAGCCAGGAGCTGGTAATATAATCCATGTATCCAGCACGGGTGGCAGGGACCCAAGTACTTGAGCCATCACCCGCTGCCTCTCAGGGTGCACATTGGCAGGAAGCTGGAATTGGAAGCAGAGTTGAGACTCAAACCCGGGCACCCTGACACGGGATGCAGGCGTCTATTTGCTACTATGCCAAATGCCTACCACAGAAAACATTTTTCTTAACATTTCTATTGAATGATAGCATGCAAATAGAAAAACATGCAAATCATAAGCACTAGATGTACATTTTAACCAAGAGTGCACACGTGTAACTAGCGTCCAAATCAAGAGACAGAACATTAGCAGTACCCAGAGTCTGCTCCCAGCCACTGCCCTCCCCCATGGCAGGCACCCTCCCGTCAGGTCAGAAGGCACAGTGCCAGTGGCACCGTTTGGAGCCCTGCTCAGCCCGGGTGAGCACCCCCAGGGCCTGACGTCTTGAAGAAGATGGACGTGCTTTATTGTGTGAAGCACCAAGAATGTTCCATTCTGCTTTTTGGTAGAGTGTACCACTCTCTGTACTGTCCTGATGGAAGCCGGCGTCTGAATTATGCCCGGCTCTCAATGGAAGAAGGTGACTACGTGATGGCATGGGCAGGAGAGTGCCTTGGGGAGACTTTAATTACTCCCATTTCCCAAGAAAAGGAGGTCCCTCTGCCATGCGGGGTCACATGGAGGAGCAGGCAGAGGCATCAGGAGCAAAGCTGCTCATCAGGTCTGTCTGTGCTTCCTGTGAGAAAGGCAGGGCAGGGCAGGACAGGGAAGGACAGGGCAGGATGGGGCAGGGCAGGGCAGGGCAGGACTGGGCAGGGCAGGACAGGACTGGGCAGGGCAGGACAGGACTGGGCAGGACAGGACAGGGCAGGATGGGGCAGGGCAGGGCAGGACGGGGCAGGGCAGGACAGGGCAGGGCAGGGCAGCAGGATGGGGCAGGGCAGGGCAGGGTGGGGCAGGACAGGGCAGGACGGGGCGAGGCAGGACAGGGCAGGACTGGGCAGGGCAGGACAGGGCAGGGCAGGATGGTGCAGGGCAGGGCAGGGTGGGGCAGGACAGGGCAGGATGGGGCGAGGCAGGGCAGGGCAGGACAGGACAGGGCAGGACAAGACAGGGCAGGATGGGCAGGACAGGGCAGGACGGGGCGAGGCAGGGCAGGACAGGACAGGGCAGGACGGGGCGAGGCAGGGCAGGACAGGACAGGGCAGGACGGGGCGAGGCAGGGCAGGACAGGACAGGGCAGGACGGGGCAGGGCAGGACAGGGCAGGACTGGGCAGGGCAGGACAGGACTGGGCAGGACAGGACGGGGCAGGATGGGGCAGGACAGGGCAGGACGGGAGGCAGGGCAGGGCAGGACAGGACAGGGCAGGACGGGGCAGGGCAGGACAGGGCAGGACGGGGCGAGGCAGGGCAGGGCAGGACAGGACAGGACAGGGCAGGGCAGGATGGGGCAGGACAGGGCAGGATGGGGCGAGGCAGGGCAGGACAGGACAGGGCAGGGCAGCAGGATGGGGCAGGGCAGGGCAGGATGGTGCAGGGCAGGGCAGGGTGGGGCAGGGCGGGGCAGGGCAGGGCAGGACAGGGCAGGACGGGGCGAGGCAGGGCAGGGCAGGGCAGGGCAGCAGGATGGTGCAGGGCAGGGCAGGATGGTGCAGGGCAGGGCAGGGTGGGGCAGGGCAGCAGGATGGGGCAGGACTCTAAGCCATGGGAACTGCCCTTAGTTTTCTGGTCCAGAGCCTGGGGTTGATGTATGGCAGGAGTCTGTATATGGCATGTAGTTTCTTCCTCCCTCCCTCCTTCCTTCCTTCCTTTATTCCTTCCTTCCTTCCATTCTTCCTTCCTTCCTTCCTTCCTTCCGTTATTTGAAAGGCACAGCAACACAGAGAGAGAGCTTCCATCTGCTGTTTCACTCCCCAGATGGCTACAACAGGCAGGGCTGGGCCGAGCCAAAGCCAGGAGCCAGAAACTGTATCTGGGTCTCTCACATGGGTGGCAGGGGCCCAAACCCTTGGGCCATCTTCTGCTACTTTCCCAGCCATTAGCAAGGAGCTGAACCAGAAATGAGGTGGCCAGGACACAAACCAGTGCCCATATAGGATGCCTGCATTACAGGCAGCAGCTTTACTCGCTGTGCCACAATGCAAGCCCCAAGTGCCACCTTCTCCATGAAGACCTGGTTAGTTAGACAGGTGCATCCCTTACCTTAAATGTGAGTCACCTTTGGAGCAGCCAGGATGCAGGAATCTACACTTATCTGCTTGCCGTTCTAAACCCAGGTCATTGCTGGCAGTTAGTGTAGATAGTGGCTGATGACCAGGCTGTGGCCGTGGGGTGTAAATGGAGGCTGAGCTCCGGAGACACGACTGCAGCAGGTCTAAACTGAGGTTTCTCAGGATCCCAGTGTCTACCCCCAGCCCTGGCCACTTCTCTGGAAACAGTTCATTTTTTTTTTCAGGGTTGTAGGTGGTGAAAGATCAGTTTTTAGATCAGAAAATGTCAGAGCCTGGGGCCAGCCTTGTGGTGCAGCAGGTTAAGCTTGCAACAGCCATATCCCACATGAGCACTGATTCAAGTCCTGGCTGCTCCATCTGATCCAACTCCCTGCTGATGCTGCTGGGAGAGCAGTAGGAGACAGCCCAAGTCCTTGGGCCCCTGCACCCACAGGGGAGACCTGGATGGATTCCCAGGCTCCTGGGTCCTGCCTGGCCTAGCCCCAGCTGTTGTGGGCTTTTGTGGGGTGAACCACTGGGTGGAAGATCTCTCTCTCTCTCTCTCTCTCTAACTCTGCCTTTCAAATAATTAAAATAAATATTTTTCAAAAAAAAAAGCGTCAGGACCAAAAAAGTCTTTCAAGCTGGTGCTTACATAATAATAAAATGAACCGTGGTAACAGCTAGACTGCTTTAGTACTTACGACACGTGGTGACGTGGCACACTTCGCCCTGTTTCCCATAGCATAACCCCGCGAGCCTCTACAGTCAGCTCTGTTTTAGATGTGGAGGCTGGGACTGGTGCTGTGGCATAGTGGGTAAAGCCACCGTCTGCAGTGCTGGCATCCCATATGGACGCCGGTTTGAGTCCTGGCTGCTCCACTTCCAATCCAGCTCTCTGCTATGGCCTGGGAAAGCAGTAGAAGATGGCCCAAGTCCTTGGGCCCCTGCACCTGCATGGGGGACCCAGAGGAGGCTCCTGGCTCCTGGCTCTTGGATCCTGGCTTTGGATTGGCACAGCTCCAGCTGTTGTAGCCATCTGGGGAGTGAACCAGCGGATGGAAGACCTCTCTCTCGCTCTCTCTGCCTCTCCCTCTCTCTGTGTAACTCTGACTTTCAAGTAAATAAATAAATCTTAAAAAAAAAAAAAAAAAAAAAAGATGTGGAAGCTGAGGCTCAGAAAGTTAGGGCAGTTCCCCTGACCTCACACAGCAAGGAAGTCGCGGCGTTGGGGCCACAGCCCACGCCTGCTGTCCTCAGAGGCCACGCTGGGGAGCTGCAGCAGAGGAGAAAGGGCTCCTGGGTTGGCTGCCCCTCCCCTTGCTGTTTGAGCCCCTTGGAGCCATAGCTAGAGGCCACCGAGCTGAAGTCCTGCTGCCTGTGTGCAAAGCCTGTGCTGTTGGGAGGTACCCACAGGGCCTGGTCTAAGGCTCAGGTCCGTGTCTCTGAACAGGGCTCTCCTAGGACCATATGCGGTTGCCTTAAACAGAAGGCTCTTGATTGGTAGAGGCCTCACTCCTTCCTCCAGGCAGCTGTGGGCCAGGGAGACCTGCGTGTGGCCCTGGCCCTGCCACTGGCTTGCTTTTGACTTTGGCTCCCAGAGCAGCCCCGCTCCTCCCCTCCTTTCCAGCTCCACCCAGTAAAGCTTCGAGAAGGTTGAGATGGTGGGGAGCCTGAGTAGGTGCCTCAGCCCCACGTGACGTCACAGGGACCAAAGGTGTTGGAGGTGCAGATGCTGGCAGAGCCCCCCCGGGGGGAGAGGCAGCTCTCACCAGCTGTCCCCCCGCTGGGAACCCCCTGCTCCTGTCTGCACCCTTTCTTTGCTTCCGGACACGGTTGCTGATTCTGGGGTCGAACCCGTGTTCTAGGTTAGCTGTGCACGAGTCCTCATGGACGCTGCTTACTTAAAGTAAGCTCCGTGCGCACCCTGGCGCAGCTCCTGGGGCTGAGGAAGCTGCCGGCAGCAATCAGGGCAAAAGCTGCCCGGTGCTGCCCTTTCATTTTCATCCCTGGCAGCAGAGCTGGAGACCTGCTTTTCTAAAAGATGTTTTTTAAGTATTTATTTATTTATTTGAAAGTCAGAGTTACACAGAGGAGAGGCAGAGAGAGAGAGAGAGAGGTCTTCCATCCGATGGCTCACTCTCCAATTGGCCACAACGGCTGGAGCTGCACCCATGCGAAACCAGGAACCAGGAGCTCCCTCTGGGTCTTCCACGCAGGTGCAGGGGGCCCAAGAACTTGGGCCATCTTCTACTGCTTTCCCAGGCCACATCAGAGAGCTGGATTGGAAGAGGAGCAGCCGGTACTAGAACCGGCACCCACATGGGATGCCGGAGCCTCAGGCCAGGGTGTTAATCTGCTTCGCCACAGCGCAGGCCCCTCTAAAAGATTTATTTATCTGTGTGTGTGTGTGTGTGTATACACATTTGAAAGGTGAAGTGACAGGGAGATAGAAAGATCTTCCATCCACTCATTCACTCTCCAGAAACCTGGAACAGCAGGGCTGGACAAGGCTGAAGCCAGGAGCCAGAAACTAACTGGTTCCCCACGTGGGTGGCAAGAACCCAAGCACTTGGGCCACTGTCAGCTGCCTGCCAGGGGCCTAGCAGGGCGCTGGATGGGAAATGAGGCAGAGCCGGACTCCATCCCAAGTGCGCCGATATGGGGTGCAAGGCTTCAAGCTTAACCTGCGGCACCCCAGCTCCCACCCTGGGCTTGTCCACTTTAGGGTTTTCCTTGTCTGGGGTTTGGAGGAGGAAGTTGCTGGCCAGGGTTCTGTGAGGCGCGCTGTGCCGGGTGCCGCCGGCGGCCTCTTTGCACGGCTGCGTGCGCTCTGTGCTGGAGCAGTCGCCGCCTCAGGGCGCCTGCGGGTAATTAGCGAGGGCGCAGCCCTCTGAGACGCTGATGGAAGGGTGTGAATTATGTGGCGCTGTTACTAATCATGCCTGAACGTACCCAGTTATTATGCATGGGCATTAATACGCTTGTGGTAACGACTTCTCAAAGAAACCTCAGCGGCCTGTGTCATTAGTGCCAAGGCCGGGTTCTTTCATGCCCAATTTGCCGCCTCTGAGGGACCGCTGGGGGAACAATGGGGGGCAGGCAGCGCTCCAGCGGCCGCCCCCACCGAGGGCAGGTTCCGCCGCTTCGCTGGGGCACGCTATTTCTCTATGAGCTCCTTCCATCCCGCCTCATGCGGGTGTTTGTGGTTCCAACAAAGAGGGCCTGGCGCCGCGCCTGCACGGCTTTCGTCTTGCCACACCCCGGAAACCGATGGGAAGAATTGGTATGGAACCCCCTAAATTGGGTCTGCGTGGCCACAGGGCAAAGCGGGCCACTGACACCCTCGTGGGGCCCAGAGCAGGGACCTGGCGCCGTGGCTTAACTCCCGCGCTGCAGACCCGAGACGGCGCTGACAGGTGCGCGCCCCCTGGCGTCCAGGCCCGCGGGGACCCTCCTCGGATGGGTAGGGCGTAGCTGTTCTTGTGGGAATACCCGTGAGGTGTCAGTCAGTCTGGGCACTGCCAGCAGGTGGAAGTCACTTTTTGCTTGGAGTTTAGGATTTTACAAGAAGGGGAAAAAAAAAAATCCCAGACAAGGTGAGCATCAAGATGGTATCTCTTGGAGACACAGGAGGGCCGCCATCCCCTGAGCTGATCTTAGTTGACTGGGAGGCCCCGGGAGGCCGGGACCTGATGGCATCTGGCGTCCGCCTCTCATGCTTCTCGATTCCACTCCGTTGCCTGCGAGTTTTTAACCCCTGCCGGCCCCTAAGTGTTTCCCATTGCTTGGGCTGGTTTTACTGATCTTCATTTCTAGGTTCCACCCCTCCCGAAATGTTATTGCCTTGTCCCCGTGGCCGCAGCCGAGCTGGTGCCTTCCACGCGGCGGTCCCAGACAGCCTTGGGGATTAGCCAGCCTCTGCCCAGAGGGCAGCTTGGTCTCGCTGAGTCAGAACCCTGGTGGCTCTGGGCTCCTGGGAGAACCCCACGAACTGCTGGTTTTGGAGGTTGGCGATCTACTGCTCACCTCACGCTGAATTCTGAGGCCCTGGCCTTCAGGGGATCTCAGAAAGTCCCGGAAAGAACCCAGCGAGGAGGCGCTGTCGTCCCTGCTGGCAGAAGACCCTTAAAACAGCCCATCTGAGGGGCAGGCTTTGTGACGCACCAGGCAGAGCTGCCCTTGGGTGCCCACATCCTACATCATGGTGCCTGGCCCAGGTCCCGGCCTCCCATGTGGGAGATCTGGGTAGAATTCCAGGTTTCTACCTTGCCCAGCCCCAGCTGCTGAAGGAATCTGGGGAGTGAGCCAGCAGAGGGAGGATCTGTGTGGGTCTCTCTCTCTCTCCCTCTCTCTCTCTCTCTCCCCCTCTCTCCCCCTCCCCCCCTCTTCCCCTCCCCCTCCCCCTCTCTCCCCCTCCCCCCCTCTTCCCCTCCCCCTCCCTCTCTCTCCCCCTCCCCCCTCTCTTCCCCTCCCCCTCCCTCTCTCTCCCCCTCCCCCCCTTCCCCTCCCCCTCCCTCTCTCTCCCTCTCTCTCTCCCCCTCCTTCCCTCCCTCTCTCTCTCTCTCTGCCGTTCAAACAACAATAAAAGACATTAAAAGAAAAGTCCCCAGGCAGACTCCTGGGAACACTCGGAGCCTCCGTTGTTGTTCTCCCCTGAAGGTCACAGTGGCTTTGATGTGTTGTTGGAACCTGAGCCACTGCCTGCCCTTCTGTCTCCTGCCTGCCCTGGGCAGTTCCTGTAGCTCAGCTGCCAGAGAACTCTCTTCCACACTTACTCCTCCTCGTGGGCCTGGGTGAACCGAGTCTCCCGTGGGAGCACCTGCCAGGCGCCGGGTCTTTGCGTCCCACTGAGGTCGAAGTCCCTGCTTTGGATCTGCTTGAGGGCAGCACTTCCTCCGGGGGACTCCCTCTGAGCTCCTCAACTTCAGCTTCTAAAGAAACCCCAAGTATTTCCTCATGCATTCTTTTAGCCGACATCTAAGATTTCTTACTACACATTTAAATATTTGCAAAGCATATAACTTATGACCCATTGAAAGACTGGTATTTCTAAACATGGTTAGACTATGCTTAGACATGGTTAAACACTATGCACTGGAATCTGCAGACCATTGGATACCAACCATCCGCCTTCTGAAAAACATATGGGCAAGCTCTTTAAGCCCTGGGAATGTTGCCCCATTCCTTTTTCTCCCTGAATTTGTATTTCCTTCACAATTTTATCTCAAGATTCTATCTACCTTAACTTAAAGGTTGTAGGATACCAGTCCTACTTCTGTTTAAAGGGAAACTGAAGACAAAGTCCAGCAGAGTTTATTTGAACAGAAATGAGCCGGGCAGCACAGGGAACCAGCAGAGGGTCGGAGAGCTCCGTGTGAGCAGTAGGCTGTCAGCGGCTGTCAGAGGCTGGCCGCGGAAGCCAGCGCAGAAATGAAGGCTTGGCTCCAGCGAGCCCTTTGTCTTGTTGGGCTGTGAGCTCATGGAAAGTCCCTAGTTCATAATTAGTTGGCTGTTTCTGGTTGGTTAAACTTTTGAGTTTCATTTGTTGATTACGTTGCCCTGCTTACATCGGAATCCAAGGCACTGGAGCCATCCCATCCTGATGGCCTTCCAATTTAATTTTTAAAAATATTTCTCTATCAGAAAAGATCTAAAATATGTAATCAAACTTCATTTAAAAAAATTTCTTTGGGGACGTCAGCTCAGCAATTAAAACACCCACCTTCCGTGTTGAGTGCCTGGGTTCAAGTCCCAATTCTGGCTCCTGAGTCCAGCTCCAAATGTCCACCCCAGGAGGCAGCAGTGATGGCTCAAGTAGTTGGGTTCTTGCCACCTATATACGTGTCCTGGATTGAGTTCCCAGCTCTTGGCTCCAGCCGCAGCCATTGCAGACACTTGGGGAGTGAACCAGTGAGTGAGAGAGCGTGCTTTCTCCCTCTCCCTCTCAGTAATTTTTTTTAATGGAACATCAGTGAGGAACCAAAAGTTACTAGGAGGTTATTTATTTTTAAAAGTCTCCTTGGATATAAAGTCTACAAATATTGATTCAATCAAGAGGTCATATTTTTTTAGTTGGCACATTTGAATAAAAGCAACTAATTAATGCAATATAAAGTTTTACAATAATTATTAAGCAAAAACATTGTATTAAAATGATTATCTGGTACATATTTATCAACCTCCTCCACTGATTTGTAGTGCTTGCCCATTTCTGTGCTGTAAGTACTCCCACCAGATTGATCTCAAGCCGCTGATGAGATATCATGGGATGCAGAATTGCAAAAAGATATGCAAAGAATGTGCCACCATTCAGAGGCAATAGATAAAAATAACCTCTAAAGCATGGATGACAGTAAAATGGAGTCAGTTATGAAATGTTGGGCTTGGGGTATTTATTGCCTTTGATTTTAGTATAACCTCTAATTTCAAATGTCTATGGATGTCTTAACAACCAGCTTTCAAAAAATCCTGAAAATTTAGCAACTGGTTGTGGAACTTGCTTAATCTGGCTCTTGCTCTCCACCGGCCGAGGCCACCAGACAATATGGCTGCCAGGTGCTGCCCTGGAGTCCTGGGAAACAGCTCCGAGGGGCATCAGGGGAGTCTTTCAGGCTGCTCAGGCCCTCCAAGGTGCCTGTTCTCAGAGCTCAGCAGGACCAGCAGAGCAGGGGTTGGGTTTGTGGACTGGGTTTCACCAGTCCCCTTCCTGGTGCAGGAGAACAAAAGAACACGATTTTGGGGTATCCAGGCAGGTATCTCAGCCAGGGCTACTAGAACAGAATCCCATCGGCTGGGTGGCTTGTAAACGCTTATGTCTCACGAGTCCGGGGCCTGGGAAGTCCAAGATCCAGGTCTGGTGAGGACTGTCCTCCTGGTTCATAGACAGCACCCCCTCCCTGTGTCCTCGCGTGGTGGAAGGGCTGAGGGAACCCTCTTGGGTCCATTCTATGAAGACATTAATCGCATTCCTGAGGGCTCTGCCCTTGTTACCTAACACTTCCCAAAGACCGATGTCTTGGGGGCTGGCAGTGTGGCACAGAAGGTTAAGCCACTGTACGAGATGCTAACATCTCGTATGGGTACCAGTTTGTGTCCCAGCTACTCCACTTCTGATCCAGCTCCCAGCTAATGCGCCTAGGAAAGCAGCAGAAGATGGCCCAAGTGCCTGGGCCCCTGCCAACCATGTGGGAGACCAGAGTGGAGTTCTAGACTCCTGGTTTTTGCCTGGCCCAGCCCTGTAAGTTATGGCCATTTGGAGAATGAACCAGCAATGGAAGATCTCTATTTGTCTGTCTTTCTGTAATTCTGCTTTTCAAAATAAATAAAAATAAATCTCAAAAAAAAAAAAAGAAAAAGACCATCACCCTGGGGTTAGGCCTTCAACATGGGAGTCTGGAGGACACAACACAGACCACAGCAGGTGCTTTGTGAGCCGTGACAGGTGGGCGTCTGGGTCCTGTGTTTGGCCTAGGCTGGCATGGGGGGGGGGGGGGCATATGTTTTCCTGCAGTGTTTGCAGGGGTGGGCTTCTGGTCCAGGAGCTTTCTTCCTACTTCACCATCGTCCCCTGATCCTTGGCTGAGTTGCTTTTCTTGGGGCTGTCAAAATTCTGATTCTGTTGGTGTTGCTGGGCACCGGCTTCTTCAGCTCCAACATCGGGATGTGTGAGGCCAAAAGGAAGCCCAGGAACTCTCCCCAGGTCCTTCCTCGAGCCTCAGCCTCCCAGCTGTCTTCCTCTTCTGCCTTTCAGAGTGTTTCTTTAAAAAAATTGCTTTTATTTCTTCTTTTTTTAAGGCTCTGTTTACTTATTTGGAAGGCAAAGTTGCAGATAGGGAGGGAGAAAAGAGAGAGAGAGATCTCCCATCTTCTTTCTTATTCTCCAAATGGCCACAGTGAGCCTGGAACTCTGTCAGGTCTCCCATATAATGGCAGGGCCCCAAGCACTTGGGCCATCTTCTGCTGCTTTCCAGGCACATTAACAGGGAGCTGGATCTGAAATGGAGCAGCTGGGACTCAAACTGGTACCCACATGGGATGCCAGCACTGCAGGTGGTGGCTTTACCCCACTATACCACAGTGCCAGCCCCCAGAGTCTTTCTGTGTGTGTTTTATATGTGATACCCAGGGTTTTAGTTTTACATAGCAGGAAAACTAAGAGAAATTGAGTCTATTCAACCTTCTCAGAAGTGGAAGTCCTGTAATAAGTTTATACATTAAAAATTGTAAAATAATTTCATTGTGTGCAAGCAGCATTAGACCATATAAGATTTCTTAAGATTTATTATATTCCCAAATGTATTTTTATACTTATGAGAATTAATTACTTTCATGGTAAGGTTTTGTTCCAAAAGCTTTACTTGTGAATTTGTTATTTAAATAGCAAATATCACTTTTTAAAAATGTTTATTTGCTTTCACCTACTTGAAAGGTGAGAGAGAGCCCTTCCATCTGCTGGTTCACTCTCCAAATTCCCACAGTAGCCAAGGCTGGGCTGGGTCAAAGTCAGGAGCCCAGAACTCCTTCTGGGTCTCCCATGTGGGTGGCAGGGGCCTAAACACTTGAGCTATCACCTGCTGCCTCCCAGGGTTCATTAATAGAAGTTGGACCAGAAGTGAAGTAGCAGGGCTGGCACTGTGGCGTAGTGGGGTAAAGCTACCAGCTGGGGTGCCAGCATCCTATATGAGTGCTGGTTCAAGCCCCAGCTACTCCACTTCTGATCCAGCTTTCTGCCAATGCACCTGGGAAAACAGCAAAGGATGGTCCAAGTGCTTGAACCCCTGTACCCACATGGGAGACCCAGAGAAAGCTCCTGGCTCCTGGCTTTCATCTGGCCCAGCCCTGGCTGTTGCAACCATTTGGGGAAGTGAACCAGCTGATGGAAGATCTCCCTCTCTCTCCCTCTCTCTCTCCCTTTCTCTCTCTCTCTTCCCTCCCTCCCCCCCGAACTAACACTCCAATATAGGATGTGGGGTCCCAAGTGATAACCCACTGCACTACAACATCCATCCCCAGTTATGATTTTTTAATATAAAAAAGTAAAAGCAGGTGACCTTTTGTCCATCAAAGCCGTGTTTCTAAGAAAGCGGAGAGGGGCCAACCTGCTCATGTTTACAAGAAGCTGGACTAATGATAAACTACATTCCATGAAGTGTTGATTCTTTTCCACTCTTGGCTCCAAGCAACAGAAATTAGCTCTTTTGTAAAAGATGTATTATTTTTTGAAAGGGAAAGTAAGAGACAGAGATCAATCTTCCATCTACTGATTTGCTCCCCAAATGGCCATGACAGCTGGGACTGGGCCAGGCTGAAGCCAGGAGCCAGGAACTCCATCCTGATCTCCCACCTGGGTGGCAGGAACCCATGAATTTGAGCCATCATCTGCTATTTCTCAGGCACATTAGCAGGACACAAACCGGCACCCGTATTGGATGCTGATGTGGCAAGTGACAGCTTAACCCACCATACCACTATACCTGCCCCCCGGAAACCAGCTCTTGAACAAAGACAGAAGCCACAGTGGCCCCGGGGGTCTGAGATGCAGAAACTGAAGATTTGTCTAGACCTCACCCTGGGCCAGCCCTTTTTCAACCTCTGTTTCTCAGTCTGGGATTTGGATCCCAGAGAAGTTGTTTCTGACTTGCCCAACTTGGCTCAAGCATGGTCATCAGCCAGGAGAGGGTGGGGCACCTTGAGGGACAGTCCCAGCAACCCCTTATCCGTGGGCAGTGTTGGGGTCCGTCCTCCCCAGCAAAACCAGGCTGCTGTTACCAGCAGGAAAGGAAAGTGAGTCAAATGTCAGGTGGGTGAGATTCATGGATGCCTACTCCAGGCACCGGTGGCTGGATTCCAGGCTCAGAGTCCTAGAGCCGAGTAGGTTTGAGAAGCCTGGCTTGACACAGAGAATCTTCCAAGAGCCTCTAGCACGTGCACTGTGGGCCTCCAAGTGCTGGGTTGAGGACTCACCACTTCCCAAGCTTTTTAGCTACACGGTACTGTTTTGCCCTAATCCCGTTAACACATTAACATCTCTGAGCACCCAGCTAGGGAAACGCTGACCTGCTCTCTACTGTCTCTTTTATCTTAATTAATTTTTTTAAATTTATTTGTTTGAAAGGTAGAGACAGAAGCAGAAATTGTCATAGAGAGATCTTCCATCCTCTGAGTCACTCTCCAAATGCCCATAGTGGCCGGAACAGGGACAGGCCAAAGCAAAGAGCCTGGAATATAATCCAAGTCTCCCACATTAGTGGCAAGGATTCAAGTACTTGAACCATCAACTGCTACCATCCAGGGTTTGCATTAACAGAAAGCTAAAATCGGAAGTGGAGCTGGGACTTGAACCCAGGGACTCTGATAATGAGATGTGTATGTCCCAATGTCATCCTAACCAATGTGCTTCATAACTACCCCTCCAGTGACCTTAAAAAAGTATTTATGTATTTGAAAGAGTTGCAAAGAGAGAGAGAAAGAGAGAGAGAGAGGTCTTCCTTCTGCTGGTTCACTCTGGGTGGCCACAGTAGCCAGCACTAGGCCAGGTTGAAGCCAGGACCATGGAACTCAATCCAAGTCTCCCACATGGGTGGCAGGGATTCAGATACTTGGGCCATCTTCTGCTGCTTTTTGAGTGCTGGCCATTAGCAGGGAGCTGGATCAGAAGTGGAGCAGCCAGAACTCACACAAGCGCCCGTGTGGGATGCCGGCATTGCTTGCAGCAGCTTCACCCGCTACCCCACAGTACCAGCCCCCCTTTCTTTCTTCCTTTTTTTTAAAGACTTATTTATTTGAAAGTTGGACTTACGGAGAAAAAGGAAGAGAGACCAGTGGCCCTTTTAAATCCACAGGAAGGGCCGGGTTTCTGCCTGCAGGCGGCTTTATTCTGTCTTCATGTCTGCGAGGTGAATCAGGGTTAGTTTGGGGTCTGGCATGTCATTCCCCTGGCGTCTGTTGACGTCCTGGCTTGGGTCAGGGATGTGGGCTCCTAGTGGCCATCTGGGGGACACCCAGTCTGCTCAGGTGAGAGGACTTACCTAAGGCTGCAGTGAAGTGACAGCGGAGCAGAGACTAGAACTCGGGCTCTTGGCATCCGTCCCTTGTGCCTTGCTGGGGAGAGCCAAGGTCTGCCTCGTGGTGACCTCAGTCGGGGGGGGGGGGGGGCTCTCTCCCACCTCCTGCCCTCAAGCGTGTCAGCTGCTCCTTCTCAGCGAAGACCTCAGTCCAGCTCTCTGAGAGCATCTGCACCCCAGGGGAGGCTGGGAGGGGGCAGGGGTGACTTTGTCCCCTACTGTTGCCCTGTCCTGAGGAGAGGGCCTCGGCCACTGGCCCTCTGGGGTGCAAGGCTGGTGATCTGTCTTTCCAGGTGCACTGAGTGCTGGGAGTGTGATTATGCTGGTACTGCTTCCTGCCGAGCCCCTAAGTCCCATGCCCTTGTGATTGGGCAGAAATCCACAGGGCGGGCCGCAGGTGGGGGCAGCCTCATGAGCAGAGGGTCTTGGCCAAGGCTCGTTCTAGGAGGAAAAGATGCACACCGGGCTGAAGTCGAGCATTCCTCTGTTGTTTGGTGGTGAGGTTGTGTGCGCTGAGGACATAGTGCAGTGTGGTTTAAATGCTAAGCTGAGTACCCTCTGGCTCAGCAGTTGCACGTCTAAGAATTTATGCCAGGGGACTCACCCACACAAATGCACAAAAAAATGTGAACTAGGATTTCCATCACATCATTGTTTCTAAAAAAGGAGATTGGGGTGGGGGAGCATTTGGCACAGTGGTTAGGCTGCTGCTTGGGACACCTGGATCCCATATCAGAGTGTCTGGAGCAGTCCTGGCCCCGCTTCCAATTCCAGCTTCCTGCTAATGTGCAGATTTTTTTAAATTTTATTTGAAAGGCAGAGTTACAGACAGGCAGAGGCGGAGAGAGAAAGTTTTCCATCCACTGGTTCACTCCCCAAATGGCTGCGACAGCTGGAGCTGCGCCAATCCAAAGCCAGGAGCCAGGAGCTTCTTCCGGGTCTCCCATGTAGGTGCAGAGGCCCGAGCACTTGGGCTTTCCCAGGCCATCGCAGAGAGCTGGATTGGAAGTAGAGCAGCCAGGTCTCAAAACCATATGAGATGTGGGCACTGCAGGCGGCAGCTTTACCTGCTACACCACAGCGCGGGCCCCACTAATGTGCAGATTAGCAGGTGATGGGAGGCAGCTGGTGATGGCTCAAGTGTTTGGATCCCTGCCACCCACACAGAAGAACTGGATTGAGCTCCAGGCTCCTGGTTTCAGCCTGGTTCAAGCCCAGCTGTTGGAGGCATTTGGGGAGTGAATCAGCAAGTAGGAGATCTCCGTCTGTCTCCATCTCTGGTGGAGATATTTAAAGTAAAAATAAATAAAACCTTTTAATTAAAAAAAAGGAAACAGCCTAAATATCTAATTATAGTACAGCAGTGATATAAATATGGCACATCCAAATGATGGGTTGACATTTATTGAAAATGATGAATTAGATGTGCATGTAGGGAAATGTGCTCATAATGTTTAATAGAAGGTTATAAAACAGATTGTAATCTTGTTTTTCTAAAGTAGATGAATATTTCCACCAATATCTAAATTTATGGGCAGAATTAAGTTGACCAGAAGAAAAACCAAAATGTTTGTAGTCATTGTCACTGGATTATGGAATTAAAAAAGGCTTTTCTATTGGGTTATTATTTTTCTTTATATTTCCTAAATACGCTACAATGAATATATGTTCAATAATCATTTTTAAAGTTAAAGAAAGGGGACTGGTGTTGCCAGTGGGTTAAGTTGTCGACTGTGATGTCGGCATCCTACACTGGAGTGCTGGTCGGAGTCTCTGCTGCTCGGCTTCCCATCCAGCTTCCTGCTAATGGGTCTGGGAAGGCAGCAGTAGACGGTCCAAGCATCTGGGTTCCTGTCACCCAGGTGGATGATATTTCCACCTTCTGGTTTCGGCCTGACTCGCCCTAGCTATTGTGGCCGCTTGGGGAGTGAACCAGCTGATGGAAGATTCTCTCTCTCTGTGTGTCACTCTGCCTTTTGAATAAACAAACAAATCTTTTTTAAAAAAAAGTTCTAGGGGCCAGCGTTGTGGCATAGCGGGTAAAGCTGCTGCCTGCAGTGCCAGCATCCCATATGGGCTCCAGTTTGAGTCCTGGCTGCTCCACTTCCAACTCAGCTCTCTGCTGTGGCCTGGGAAAGCAGTAGAAGATGGCCCAAGTCCTTGGGCCTCTGCACACATGTGGGAGACCTGAAAGAAGCTCCAGGCTCCTGATCAGCACAGATCTAGCCGTTGTGGCCATCTGGAGAATGAACCAGAGGATGAAAGACCTCTCTCTCTCTCTCTGTCTCTCTCTCTGCCTCTCTGTAGTTCTGCCTTCCAAATAAATAAACCTTTTTTTAAAAAAAAAACTTTCTAAAAGATTTTAAAAACCATGCCGAGAAAGCTGAACCTTACTCATAAGGTGATTCAAATTAACTTTTTGTAAATTAAATAACTGAAAATGCTAAGCAAGTCAGCCAGTGAAGAGCCTCACTGAGGCCGGCTCTGGGCCATGAGAAGTGCCCCTGCCTGTATTGTCTCGTAAACTCCAGAAGTAGCTTTTCTCTGCGACACGTGGCCCGTCAGTGCAAGGCAGGGCGTGGTGGAGCAGGACTCAGCGTGCCAGGTCATCGTGGCCAGGCAGCCGCTGGCGGTGTGTTCTAGAAGTGTCCAATGCAAGGCAGGGCTTTGTAAACTAGGAAGGCCGCTGGTTACAGCGTGGGTAACGGACTCCAGCAGAGGGTCTGGGTTGTGGCCTGGGGAAGGATGCTGTCTGGGGACAGCAAGCAGGCAGATGTCACTCGTGTGTCCTGAGGCCCCACTCACGTCTGCTCCTGTGAACTTTCCTTCCAGGAAAACTTGATTGGCGCCCTCCTGGCCATTTTCGGGCACCTGGTGGTCAGCATTGCTCTTAACCTCCAGGTAAGTTCCGGTCACCTGCGCCACGTGGGGCCGAGGTCCAGCAGTGGGTCAGGGTGGCTTGTCCGGGTCCAGCCCCACTTTGTGAGGCCTCTCCTGCTCCCCCTCGGGGCTGCACTTGGGACCATACCTTGTGGGCTGATCCAGAATCTCTCTGGATTCAGTGTTGCCAACGCCCTCCCCAACATGGCCTCCCAGCTCAGCACCTCACTGGCTCCCCTGGGGCCTGCAGCCGCCTCCCGATGCCCTCCCTGGCTCCGGCCGCCTCCTCTCCTGCCTGCTGTGCTGCAGGGCCGTTGGAATTACTATTTTGTCAGATTTGACTCTGATTAGAGCCTGTCCGTGATTACGTCTCCAGGGGCGCCGGTAGCAGCTGCTGTGGATGCCCCGCCCCGTACCCCCTTGATGCGTCCACTCATGCCCACCTGTAGTCTGGAGCGAGTTGATGGCTTGGGGAGCTCCTCCCGGGGCGCCAGAGAACTGTTCCCATTGAGTGTAGTGCGCACGCATTTGTGTGTGAGTGTGTGTGTGTGAGTGTGTGTGTATGTGTGTATGTTGGGGGAGGGGCAGAGCTAAGATCACTGGAGGCTGCCCCCAGCCAGGGGAGGGTGGGAGTCTGTGGAGGAATGGCCCAGGGCCCTGCCCTGGGGAGGGCGAATGTGAATTGGGTTTTCCTGTGGACACACAGGTGGGCATCGTGCATATCGGCCGCCCTGTGTGCATGGGAGGGTTTCTGAGGCTGTGTGGCCCCCGGCTGCTTGTCTGGTTCCTTCTCTGCACAGCAGTAGCTCTGCCTGTTTCCCTGCTTCCATGCAGCCCACACAGGATCCTCTCCAGGGGCAGCCGTGGCGCCGTGGCCCTCTGCATCAGCAGGGCTTCCTAGCCTGCCTTTGTTACTGCCTCGGCTTCAATATCCCAAGTTCACATTTCCAAAAAGAATAATACTGCCTGGCTGGAGCCCAGGGTCCATCCCGGGGAGGGCAAGGTCTCCCAATCCCCACGTGACTGCCCAAGAAGAACTTCAGGCCTTTTACAGAGGTGGGTACAGGCCAGAGTCCTGGGGACCACGCCTCGGGGGAGATGGCAGCTCCAAGGCCAGGCCTAAGTGGGGCTCCTGCAACCAGCGCTCCCAGCCAGCCTGCACACTGCCTGTGATGTGCGTGAGGAATGCCCGTTTCCAGGCCTCGCCCCAGGATGAGGCCCTGGCGTGTGCATTTTTGCAGTTTGCGGGGAAAGAGGTGAGGATCCCAGCCACTGGAGAATGCTGTCCCGGAACAGCCATCCGGTCCTGAGACAGCTGCCGCTTCTCTCTGCCCTGAGCGCGCACCCCAGAGGGAGCTGACAGGTCCCCCCAAGGCCGGGGTAGATTTAGGATAGATGGACCCGAGTGTTTCCACCCCAGACATCTGAACAGTCGCATTCTTTCTGGCATTTCTAGAAGTACTGCCACATCCGCCTGGCAGGCACCAAGGACCCCCGGGCCTACTTCAAGACCAAGACGTGGTGGCTGGGCCTGTTCCTGCTGCTCCTGGGGGAGCTGGGCGTGTTCGCCGCCTACGCCTTCGCTCCGCTCTCGCTCATCGTGCCCCTCGGGGCAGTCTCTGTGATAGGTAAGACCAGGGCCCCACCCCGCCTTCCCTGGCCCTCGCCCACCGTGTGGCCTGCGTGTCACCCCCAGGACACACACCAGCTTTTGCTTTGATAGCAGTAACTGCCCTGAGTGCTTTCTGGGTCTTAATTCTTGGAATCCTCCTGGCAACCTTCTGAGGAAGAACTGTTACTATCCCCATTTTACACGTGGGGAAACTGAGGCACAAAGCAGTGAAGTTACTTCCCCTGGATCACACGGCTGCGAGTGGCAGGCCTGGGGGCTGGACCAGGCCGTCTGGCCACAAGAGCTGTTTGAGATGCAGCGTGTTTATTAGAACTGCTTGTCACTTCTGCAGAGGCAGCTGAGCTGTGCAGGGAAGCCAGGCTTCTGCAGGGTACGGATACCTCGCACCTCCAGGAAGTGCACACACACACACACACACACACACGTCTCCACTGATCTTTGTCCTCTGCTGGCGTCATTGTAATCCCATCCCCAACTTTCTCATCAGCCATTTCACTGATTTCTGGAGTCACTGAGCCAGTGATTCGGAGCAAAGACAAGGCAGCTTTCATGGCCATGAGGCCACAGATAAAATAGAATTAGAAAAAAACTCTTCCAGAAGTGATGGTATTCGACCGGTGAACTGCTTTGCCGGGGAGCTAGTGTCTGCACAGAAGCTCTTCCCTGCTCTTTCTTTTTTTTTTTTTTTTTTTTTTTTGGACAGGCAGAGTGGACAGTGAAAGAGAGAGACAGAGAAAAAGGTCTTCCTTTGCCGTTGGTTCACCCTCCAATGGCCACCGTGGCTGGCGCGTTGCGACCAGCGCACCGCGCTGATCCGATGGCAGGAGCCAGGTACTTATCCTGGTCTCCCATGGGGTGCAGGGCCCAAGGACTTGGGCCATCCTCCACTGCACTCCCTGGCCACAGCAGAGAGCTGGCCTGGAAGAGGGGCAACCGGGACAGAATCCAGCACCCTGACCGGGACTAGAACCCGGTGTGCTGGCGCTGCAAGGTGGAGGATTAGCCTAGTGAGCTGCGGCGCCGGCCTTCCCTGCTCTTAAAGGAAAAGACCACTTACGCATCTTACTCCTCCTTGCGTCCTCAGGGCCTCTGCAGCGAGGACAGTGTATGCATAGCTGCTGTGTGCCCCTTCCTCAGCCCGAGCAGACATCTTTAATCGATCATTGCGTTCCTTCCTAGCCGGCCTGCGTAGGCCTCAGAGGGTGGACACATACTGCCTTCCCTGATCCAACTATAAGACCCTCTTTTGCTTGGCCATGGTTGGCAATCTGGCAGCTGACAAGGTGAATGAGGTCCTCAGACATGCTATGCACAGTATACTTAAAATGTCTTTTGAATGCTTTTTAAATATATATATATAACCTATTTGAAAGGCAGAGTTAGAGAGAGAGAGAGAGAGAGAGATCTTCCATCTGCTGATTCATTCCCCAAATGGCTGTGGTGGCCAGAGCTGGGCCAGGCCAAAGCCAGCAGCCAGGAGCTTCCACTAAGTCTCCCACATGGGTGCAAGGACTCAAGCACTTGGACCATCCTCCACTGCCTTCCCATGCACATTGGCAAGGAGCTGTATCAGAAGTGGGGCAGCTGGGACTCAAACCCATGCCCGTATGGGATGCTGGCACCACAGGCAGCAGCTTTACCCTCTGCTACAACACCAGCCCCTTTTAAATGCTTTTCACTGAGGCAAGTGGTTTGCCATAGTCTCAGCCTTTCCCTGTTACCTTACATCTGACCCATTCTGGACGCCTCTGTTGCTGCCCAGTCCACATAGATAATTAGATTTGTCCCCTTAGCTCTCTGCTTTGCCCATTGCTGGTATCTCCAGGGGGCTCCTGGAACCTTTCTTCACAATAGGAATAAGTGGCCGAGTGACAAATGCTGTCAGTATTCGTCTGAATCTTAAAGGAGGCTGCAGTATAATAGAAGGACTTCAGGGATCACCCACTGGAAACTAAGGGGCTCCTGGAACTCCTAAAGTCACCAAGAAAAACAACATTAAAGACAACAATAGCCAATGTTTAGGAGACCAAAAAACAAATGAAGCATAGTTTCAGACAAAGTGAAGAAGCTACAGTACAGAACACAGGAAGTGTGGGAGCAGGACTTTATGTGACTTCAGGTCATGCTAACTGATGGTAAGGAGGACCTCTGACACTTTAGCCTTACCATGCACAAGTTCATTCCTCAGTGGAGACTCCTGATGGCAGACTGTCTCCCTTGCAAGGCATGAGTCGTGGGCCTTGGCCATTTCAATCATGATCCTTGGCCGTCTTCCTAAAATAGATTCAAACTTTAGCAAAACCAAGAACTACACGGTACACTGAGAATACTTTGAGAAAAATTTAAATTCAAAAAACAAGAACAGGATACTATGAAAAAAGAATCCTTAGAAAGTATAAAGGAATATTTGGATGTTAAAAGCATGACCATTTGGGAATTTTAAAGCAGCAGTAAAAGAAATAGAAGAAGGAGGTTAGTGCTGTGGCTTAGCAGGTAAAGCTGTCACCTACAGTACAGGCATCCCATATGGGCACCGGTTCAAGTCCCAGCTGTTCCACTTCCAATCTAGCTCGCTGCTAATGCACCTGGGAACATTGAGGCCATTGGGGAGTGAATAAGCAGGTGGAAGATATCTCTCTCTCTCTCTCTCTCTCTCTCTCTCTGTAACTTAGCCTTTCAAATAAATAAATAAATCTTTAAAAAAGAGAGTGTGGCGCAGTGGGTTAAAGCCCTGGCCTGAAGTGCTGGCATCCCATATGGGTGCTGGTTCGAGACCAAGCTGCTCCACTTCTGATCCAGCTCTCTGCTATGGCCTGGGAAAGCAGTAGAAGATGACCCAAGTCCTTGGGCCCCTGCACCCACTTGGGAGGCCCGGAGGAGGCTCCTGGCTCCTGGCTTTGGATCGGTGCAGCTCCAGCCATTGTGGCCATCTGGGGTGTGAAACAGTGGATGGAAGACTTCTCTGTCTCTGCCTCTCTCTGTAACTCTGTCTTTCAAATAAATAAATCTTTAGAGAAAGAGAGAAAGAGAAAGAAACAGGAAGGGGGAAGGAAAGCTGTTCTCCACAGAAGAGTGACACCTAACTCAAGGAACAGGTGTAATAGAACTAGAACCTATTTTACAACACATCATTTTGACTCGGGGATTCCAATGAAGATCACCAGTGGATGTCAGAATCATTAGCTGAATATTCCCATAGAGCCAGTGCATCATCCCGGTGATCACTGGTTGCAGGAGGAAACATTCACAGTGAAAATTACAGTTGCTGCTGTCACAAGCACTGACAGTCGGGCTCTGTGAGTCTCCTGGTGTGATGGAAAGTGAACAGAGCATCTTCACCCGCAAACTGTTACTGCCCAGAGCCGTGTGCCTTCGTCTAATCCAGACCTAGTCCTGTGCTGGACCACACGGCACTCACAGGAAGAGGGACAAGGCCAACTTAGGATTTTCCCTAAGTGTAAAACACACTCCAGATCACAGATACGGTATTTTTTTTTTTTTTTTTTTGACAGGCAGAGTGGACAGTGAGAGAGAGACAGAGAGAAAGGTCTTCCTTTGCCGTTGGTTCACCCTCCAATGGCCGCCGCGGCTGGTGCACTGCAGCCAGCACACCGAGCTGATCCGATGGCAGGAGCCAGGTACTTCTCCTGGTCTCCCATGGGGTGCAGGGCCCAAGCACCTGGGCCATCCTCCACTGCACTCCCTGGCCACAGCAGAGGGCTGGCCTGGAAGAGGGGCAACCAGGACAGAATCCGGCGCCCCGACCGGGACTAGAACCCGGTGTGCCGGCGCCGCTAGGCGGAGGATTAGCCTAGTGAGCCACGGCGCCGGCTAGATACAGTATTTTTAAAAGTAAAGTACATTGACAATTTTTATATTGATCCTATGATAAAGTGGTATATCTTAGATATATTAAATATATGATTAAAAATTTTTAAGATTTATATATTTATTTGAAAGACAGAGAGAGAGAGAGAGAGAGAGAGTGCACTTCCATTCACTGGTTCAGTCCTCAAATGGCTGAAATGGCTGGAGCTGGGCCAGACCAAAGCCAGGAGTCAAGAATTTATTCTGGATCTCCCACGTGTATGCAGGGGCCCATCCTTTGCTGCTTTCCCAAGCACATTGGCAGGAAGCTGAATCAGAAGTAGAGCAGCCAGGCCAGCGTTGCAGGTGGCGGCTTTATCAGCTCTGTCACAACACTGATCCCATGATTAACTTTTTAAGATTTATTTTACTTATTTGAAAGGCAGAGTTACAGAGAGAGAGAGACATAAAGAGAATCTTCATCCGCTGGTTCACTCCCCAGGTGGCCACAATGGCCAGGGTGGGGCCAGGCTGGAGCCAGGAGCTTCTTCCGGGTCTCCCCACATGGGTCCTTTAGGGCCACCACAGGTCAGCCGAGAGTGTGGGAAAGTCAGGGAGAGCAACGAACCAGGGAGGGGTATGTCGGAGGCAGGTGTCCCAGTGGAAGGAGCAAGAACCCCAGCCGACCAGAGTCCTGGGGTTAGGCTGTGCCTTCCCTTAGCGGCTGCGGGACCTAGAGCAAGTCCGTCCCCTCGTTCAGCCTCAACGTCCCGCCTCCAAGGGCAGACGGACCAGAAGTAACTTGTGTAAATCACCTGTTGCCAACAGCATCTCAACATGCGGTGCCCCCACCTCATAGAAAACCATCCCGAAGGCTCAGAGCGGAGCTTCCCTCTCCCAGGTGGAGCAACAGAGGGGGCAGGGGGACCGAGCTCGGGGGGAGGGGGGGTTTGGGGGAGGGGCCGGCAATGTGGGGGCCTGGGCGAAGGGACTCCCTCCAACCTCAAGCAACCTCAGTGCTCTTTTCCCTGTGCTTTTTGTTTTCCAGCTAGTGCCATCATAGGGATCATATTCATCAAAGAAAAATGGAAACCGAAAGACTTCCTGAGTAAGTTCGGGGCCCTGCGCCCTGTCTCTGACTTTATGTGTGTGCCATTTCTTTTCTTTTGCTTTGACAGGCAGAGAGATACAGACAGAGCTCCCATTTGCTGAGTTACTCCCCAAATGACCACAATGACCTCAAACCAGAGGTCAAAGCCAGGAGTCTGGAACTCAGTCCTGGTCTCCCACATGGGTGGCAGGGACCCACCACTTGAGCCATAACCTGCTGCCTCCCAGGGTCTGCATTAGCAGAAAGCGGGAGTCAGGAGCCCCAGCTGAGTATTGAACCCAGGCACTCGGATATGGGATGTGGGCATCTGATTTACTAGGTTTTTTTATTCATTCTAAAACAGTTGAATTTAAAGTTTAACTGCTGAGGTGATGTTGTGGCACAGGGGGTTAAGCTGCTGCCTGTGATGCGAGTATCCCATATGGGTGCCGGGTTGTGTCTCAGCTGTTCCACTTCTGATCCAGCTCCCTGCTAATGGCCTGGGAAACACAGCAGAAGATGCTCCAAATGTACGGGCCCCTGCCACCCGCTTGGAATACCCAGATAAAGCTCCTGGCTCCTGGCTTCCGCCTGGCCCAGCCCTGGCCATTACAGCCATCTGAGGCGTGAACCAGCAGTTGGAAGATCTCTTTCTGTCTCCTCCCACCCCCGTAACTCTGACTTTCAAAATAAATAAATTTTAGAGTTCAGCTGCCTCCCATTCCCGCCATGAGCCTGTTTCCCACCCTCATCAGGTTCCTGAGGGCTGAGTTTTTAAGTCAGTGCCTCCAAAACCTGCTGCACATCAGAATCACCTGTGAGACTTTTATAAAAGGAATTTATTCATTCCATTTAATCAATATTTATTTATTTGTTTATTTTAAAGGATTTATTTTATTTATTTGAAAGGCAGAGTTACAGAAAAAGAGCAAGAGAGAGAGAGAGAGAATCTTCCATCCAGTGGTTCACTCCCCAGTGGCTGTAACATCTGAGGTTGGGCCACGCCAAATCCTGGAACCTGGAACTCAATCCAGGTCTCCCGCATGGGTGGCAGGAGCCAGAGTACTTGGGTCATCTCCCTCTTCTGTCTCAGGTGCAGTAGCAGGGAGCTGGCTTGGAAACAAGGCAGCTAGAACTCAAACCAGTGTTCCAATGTGGGCTGCCAGTGTTGCAAGCGGCAGCTTCACCTGCTGCACACAAAGCTGGCCCTCACCCAGTGTGGACTGAGCATCTATCATTTGGATTTTTGGAGACCCAGTAGAAGGCACCCTTCTTCTGTGAGCTGTAAAGCAATGAGAGTCAAACCCGGGAGGTCAGAGTTCTGCTTTATTTTGAATGAACATGAAATTTATTTATGTTTCATATGCAGCTTATAAACAGAGCCTGAACTGTATGCAGTATTTTCTGTGCACCTGTGTTTTGACTGACCTGTCACAGGAGGTCAGGGGTCGAATTTTCCACTTGTGATATCACGCTGGTGCTTCTAAGTTTTGAATTTCAAAGCAGTTCGAGTTTTCAGATTAGTGATGCTCAACCTGTACTGAGAAAAAAAAGCAAACAAACAAAAACCCAACATTCCACATGGTATCGCATTTCTGGAGACTGTGGGATGACATAGACACAGTTAGTTCTAACACAGAAGGTTCCAGAGGCCAGTGGTCACCATAGCTGCAGCTCAGACCTCCCTGTGCTTTCTGACTTTCTTGGGGTTGGGCTGAACCTCAGGAGCTTGACCACACGGGGTTCAGCTGGGGCGTGGCAGGGCCCCTGGGAAGAGGCAGGAGGTCCCTGTGCTTCACCCAGGAGCGTGGCCCCTGGGGAGCTCACAGGCCTGGCAGGTGTATACAGGAGCTCAGGGAGAGTGCTAGGGGTTCCCTTGGGAGTGGGTTAAATAGCCCGTGAGGAAGGGATCAGGCACTGTTTTAAAAGGTACACGTTAGCCGCCGGCGCCGCGGCTCACTAGGCTAATCCTCCGCCTAGCGGCGCCGGCACACCGGGTTCTAGTCCCGGTTGGGGTGCCGGATTCTGTCCCGGTTGCCCCTCTTCCAGGCCAGCCCTCTGCTGTGGCCCGGGAGTGCAGTGGAGGATGGCCCAGGTGCTTGGGCCCTGCACCCCATGGGAGACCAGGAAAAGCACCTGGCTCCTGGCTCCTGCCATCGGATCAGCGCGGTGCGCCGGCCGCGGCGGCCATTGGAGGGTGAACCAACGGCAAAGGAAGACCTTTCTCTCTGTCTCTCTCTCTCACTGTCCACTCTGCCTGTCAAAAAATTAAAAAAAATAAAAAAAATAAAAAAAAAAAATAAAAAAAAGTAAGTATTTAAAAAAATAAAAATAAAAATAAAAGGTACACGTTAGCCATGAGAATTTATTCTTGTTGTGTTATTTGTTTTTAGTTAGCCCGTAGAGTGACTCTGTCCTTAAAATGTTCCCTGTAGAGCCGGCGCCATGGCTCAATAGGCTAATCTTCCACCTTGCGGCGCCGGCACACCGGGTTCTAGTCCCGGTTGGGGCGCCGGATTCTGTCCCGGTTGCCCCTCTTCCAGGCCAGCTCTCTGCTATGGCCAGGGAGTGCAGTGGAGGATGGCCCAGGTGCTTGGGCCCTGCACCCCATGGGAGACCAGGAAAAGCACCTGGATCCTGGCTCCTGCCAGGATCAGCGCGGTGCGCCGGCTGCAGCGGCGGCCATTGGAGGGTGAACCAACGGCAAAGGAAGACCTTTCTCTCTCTGTCTCTCTCTCTCACTGTCCACTCTGCCTGTCAAAAAAAAAAAAAAAAAAAAAAAAAAAAAAAAAATGTTCCCTGTAAAACGACAGTGAGATCACAGTATTGGCTACCCTGCAGATGGCCAGCGCTAAGTGTTGGCAGGTGCACTCGGAACCCCCGCACTGTGCCGGTAGAAGTGTAGAGTGACACAGCCACCTCGGCAAACCCCGGGACAGTGCCTGCGGAGCTCTCACAGGTCACCGCTGGGACCAGGAATTTGTTTCCCAAATGGCGGGTACGAGAATGTTCACAGCCGCATTCTGTGAAGAGCCCTGAAGTGCCCCGCACAGTGGAATGGCTCAGTTGTCTCGTTTTCCTACTGTGTAATACAGAGCACAGCACTGGGCAGCCATGAGAGGCTGGCTGCTGCACTCCACAGCACAGAGATGGCACACGCCTCAGGCCGCACGCACACACACCAGAACATTCTGTAGGACCCCTAGTGTAAAGGGCCATACCGACAAAGCCATCCGTGTTGTTACAAGTCAAGATGGGTTACCCCAGGACTGGGAGTCTAGGATCGGGGAATTCGGTGTCCTGCTTTTTCCTGCTTGATCTGGGTGAGGGTTTCATGGGTGTGTTTGCTTTGCAAGGATTCTGTATACATGCCTCATTAGAGTTCTTTTTAACATTAAATGTTATTTTTAGTTTTTAAATAATATTGTTTATGTGTTCTTCTTAATTGAAAGGCTGAGAGAGGGAGAGGGAGAGAGACATCTTCATCTGCTGGTTTACTCCCCAAATGACTATAACAGCCAAGGCTGGGCCAGGCCTAAGCCAGAAGCCAGGAGCTCCATCCAGGCCTCCCACTGGGTTGCAGGGGCCAAGTACTTAAGCCATCACCAGTTTATCAGCAGGAAGCTGGATCAGAAGTGGAGAAGCTGGGACTTAGATCAGGCATTCTGACAAGAAAGCCTCTCACGTGCCCAGCAAAGACTTCAGGATGTCACCTATGACAGGGATTCGCTCCAGAGACAGCTCAGTGCAGCCCTGCCACAGCACTTATTCCTCAGAATTCTTCCTCATGTTGTTGTTCTTGAAGTCAGAGAGTTTGTCATCACCTCTGGATTACATATACCAGGATATCGAATCCCTAGCAGGAGGGCTAACTCAAGGGGCTGATCCGCTGACGACTGAGTGAGGCGTATCCCCATTCCATGGATTAGGAGACTGAGCTCAGCGAAGAACAGTGAGTCACTGCACACCCAGTTCTTACTTGCTGAGCATATGTTAACTTTTTGAGTTCCTAAAAACATCAATGGTCAAGCTGTTTTTTATGAAATTTATTGAAAATAATGCTTAAATTAATTACTTCAGCCACATCTTTGAATCTACAAACATTCATCAAACACTGAAATGTGTTTGATGACAGGGATAAAATTTTGATAATTATTTAAAATTAAGGTGTTAAGCCTGCTCAAGGAATATGAGAATATGGACAGCTTCTCACCACTGTGCCCCAATGGTTTTTTCTTTTTCTTTTTTTTTTTTTTTAGATTTTATTTACTTACTTGAGAGGCATAGTTACAGACAGAGAGTGAGACAGAAATAGAGGTCTTCCATCTGCCTGTTCACACCTCAGACAGCCAAAACGGCTCCTGGCTTCAGCCTGACCCAGCCCCGGCCACGGTGGTCATTTGGGGAGTGAACCAGCAGTTGGAAGATCTCTGTCTCTCCCTCTGTGTCTGTAACTCTGACTTTCAAATAAATAAAATGAATCTTAAAAAAGAAGAAGAAGAAGAAGAAGAAAACCGAAAAACAGAAACAGTAACAGCCATGGTGTGTTGTACAGGAGCCTGCTGTTCCACAGCTAAGAGCTCAGGTTGAGCCCGGCCTCTCCCTCCCCCAGGGCGCTATGTCCTGTCCTTTGTTGGCTGCGGGCTGGCCGTCGTGGGCACCTACCTGCTGGTGACATTTGCACCCAATAGTCACGAGAAGATGACGGGCGAGAACGTCACCAGACACCTCGTGAGCTGGCCTTTCCTCTTGTACATGGTAAGAGGAGCCCCGGGTCCTCCCACCTGGTGGGGGGGGGCGGGGAGGGGTCAGGGACCAAGTCCCAGAAAGCAGAAACCTGGAGCCTGTGAAGCACAAGGCCCCGCAGACCACGCTTGCGGAGGGCGGGGCTCACGGAGAAATGCTGACTTCACTCACGCCCGAGTGCTGTCCAGAACCAGACAGGCGGCTGCCAGCTTACTGCCCAGCCATGAGGACAGACTGCACATGTCTGTCCAGCCTGATGGAGAAATGGAAAGTCTAGCAGTAGCTGTCTCCAAGACCTGTCTCGGACTGTGTTTTATTAACATCTCTACGGTGACCATTTAACTTTTATGGTGAGAAAAAAGTTAGCATCCTAAATGATTTACAGTGTGAAAACAGAAAGCCAGGAGACCCTGGGAAATGCGTCCCCTCTCCCCGCACCACCCCTCAGTCCTCTCGCTCCAATCACATCCGCGTTAGGTCTGCAGCTCAACCCAGGCGGACACGTAGGGTCTTCAAGAGAGCTTCCGGTGTGTTCTTTTTCCATGCCCTGCACCAAGCTCAGCATTTTTAGGTATTGTCTTAGGTTTTCTCAGCAATCCAGGAAAGTAAGTGTTTCCCCCCATTTCATGAGAAAACTGGGCCTCGGGGAGCTGAGCCGACTCCATCAGAGCCCACAGGGCAGAGCCAGGCTGGCTGCGGGCTCCTGGCCCCAGGTGTGGTCTGCATTTCCCGGAGCTTGTCATTTTCCACTGACTCAAGCAGCCTGGGCCCTGATTGGTTGAGGGGCCCTGGAACATGGCTTCCTAGGTGAAGAACAGACTGCCTGAGATTGGGGCTGTGCAGGCGCTCTGGGTCAGCCAGCTCCAGGTCTCTCTGGTGGGCATGGAGCAATGTCCACACAGCACAGCCAAAGACGCACGTCTCCAGGCCAAAGCTGACCCCACTGCAGGCCTTTCCCTCGAGGAATCCTGGCCTCCAACCCTGTATGTGCTGCGTGGCCTTGGCCAAGTCACTCTCCCTCTCTGTTTCCTTCTCATGCTGGTGAGAATCACTGGACTTAGCATTGTTGTTGGGAGATACACCGAGCAGCGAGTGAATCACCCAGCACGTGGTGGCTGCTCGGTGAATGATTCCGTTTGTCTGGCTTCCCCATGCCTGCAAGGTGGTCTGCCAGCTGGGGTGATTTATGGAACCAAAATCAGTCAATATCTACTGCACGTTTGCCGCGTGCCAGCACGGTGGAGCTGAAGCCGTAAACGCTGCTCACGGAACTCAGGGCTGTTGGCGGCAGCCAGCTCAGCATCTAAAGCCGAGTGCGTTCCAGCACTCGTCTCCGCATCGTAAAGAACTGTGGGGGGAAGCAGCCGAGCAGCAGGCACCCCCACCCCTGAGTGCATGCCGGGTGGCTGGCAGTGTTGACGTGGGCCCCTGCATCAGCCTGGTGAAGAATTCGGCTGCAATTAAAGACAATTATGACGACTTCCTACAACATAGAGACGGTTGACCATCACTGAAAACAGTCCCTGGGACAGACAAGGAAGAAACAGGGGAAGTGAAGACAGCTGTGTTGCATGGTCCCTAATTACCCACTGCTGTGTCTGCATGGGGTCTGTATGCTGACCAAGCCGGGGGGGCCACCGGGGCTGAGCCATCGTCTGCATTTTCCCCGGTGGTTTTCGCCGTGTGCTGGGGCTGGGTCAGCTCTTTGGGAAAGCGATGCCAAATGACTGGGCCTGCAAGGGATAGAAAAGACAAGACACGGCCACGGGCGGGCAGCGTCTAGAAGGTCGGACTTGCCCTTGTCTAAGAGTGAGTGTCTGGATTGAGCGCCTTCCTGCCCCCCACACACACACACACAGTGCGGCCCTGCGGGGAGATGCCTGGGCCTGGAGCTGCGCTGTCCACGTCAAACCCAGACTCCACCATTTGCTAGCTGGGCCTTGCAGGAGTGCCCGCTGCACAGAACCACTGTGCTGTAACGAGTGCAGCATGAATGAAACTCTCAGAACAGCGCCTGGCCTGGAATGAGAGCGCGTTACGTGTGCGCAGCGACGTGGCCTCGTAGACCGAAGATTGGCCTACCTGTTCCACGGCGGCGACACTGCGGTGTTGGGGAGTGAAGAGACTTACCCCAGGATCCAGCCCAGACACCGGTGCCTTCCTCCTCCTGCACTGGGAAGCCACGCACGTCAGCTTGGTCAGGAACAAGGGGGCTGTGCACTTGACTCCGTGAGCAAGTGTCTGCCTCCTTGAGGAGCCCCCCCCCAGTTTTCCCGGGGACACCCATGAAGCAGTGACGTGGGATGAGATCATCCCAGCTCCATGCATCAGGGCCAGATGTGACAGGGCGGCGACGAGGCCAGCCCACCCCTCCCCCCAAAGCTAGGGCGTAAAGGGGACAGGGTCTCCTTCCCAGTGCCGCTGGGGGTTGGAGTTTTCGCCCTGCATTTTCCCCTGAGCGAGCGGTACTTGGGAGATGCTGGCTGTCTCATTCCCTTTCACCTCTGAGTTCCTGTGACCTGAAGGTACTCGGCAGCCTGCGTGGGGTCCAGCCCACGGGGGCTCCCCACTGACCCCCGCCCCTGCCGCTTCCCGTAGCTCCTGGAGATCGTGCTCTTCTGCTTGCTGCTGTACTTCTACAAGGAGAAGAACGCCAACAACATCGTTGTGGTTCTCCTACTGGTGGCCTTGCTCGGTAAGCTGGGGTCCGCGGGAGGCCGCACCGGCAGCCAACGAGGGCTCTGGAGACGGAAGTCACTCGGGGGTGGCTCAGGCGGTCGCTCCATGGGCAGCTGCAAGGATCCAGGGCCCTGCTGGCCGGGGGCAGCCCCGTGGTGTCCAGCGTTCTCGCCGGAGCACCAAGGGACGCGTACGTGCCAGGACCTGGGGCTATGCCAAGGACGAGACAGACACAGCCCTGTCCTCGGAGAGCCTCCATTTGAAAGGGAGGAAATGGCGGGAGACACAGAGGCGATGTCACTTTGGGCAGGGGCCATTGCAGTGAGAAGAAAGGATCAGGAACAGGGCGCAGGTTCAGCAGGTTCCAACGCGCGCACCCTGGGAGGTCCGTGTGGAGCCTCCACGGGTAGGGACCAGCCCTGGGTTCAAGGGCTCAGCCAGTCCCTGCTCCTCCTCCCTTCCTGTCAGAGGACTGGGTGTGCAGTGGGAGAGGCCCTGTTCATGCCAAGTGCTGCAGAGCTGGGGAAAGCCGGCCCTCCAGGGGCAGACACGTGGCTGGAGCCCCGCTGCCGCCTCCCGCCCTCTGCAGCCCTGGGCTGGTGGCTCTCGCGCTGAGAACCATACTCCCCGTTTCAAATCCCACGGAGGCCTGGGGGAGATGAGCAGAGAAGAGCATGGGCGCCCCACATCTGCTGCGTCCCCTCTGCCCTTCCTGCTGCAGGCCCCCCCCCCCAAGGCCGCAAACCACAAGGCAGCTGTCCTGAAGACAGGTCACATGGTTTTGATTCGTTTGTTTTGAAACAGCTTTATCAAGACGTAGTCCGTGTGCCCTCCAGTTCACCTGTTCAAAGTGCACGCTTCAGTGGCGTTCACTGTACGCGCAGAGTTGTACAACCATCATCATTGTTGTCTAATTGTGGGACATTTTGTCTCCCCAAGAAGAAACCTCGGGCTCTCTGGAAGTCCCCAGCACCCCCTCCCTCCAGCCCCAGGCCACCGCTAGTCCACCCTCTAGAAACCCCAGCGCCCCCTCCCTCCATCGCAGGCCGCCCTGAGTCCACCTCCTGCCTTTCGTACTCAGGCACTCTGCGGCCTTTTGTGACTGGCTTCCTCTCGTCCCTTTTTGTAACCTGAATCAGTCCTTCATTCCTTGTTGACTTGGTTTGCAAAATGGGTTGCAAAGATCATGGTCCAGAGATGTCTTCCCCTGTGAGTAGGAAGTCCAGAAGGCTCTGAGGCAGCTGCCGAACCCCCGGTCACTCTCCAAGATCCCCGATGACAAATGTCTGTCTTAAGTGGCTGTGTGCATCCGGAAGCTGTCGTCTGATGGCCAAGGGGCCTGGAAGCCTCCGTGTGTGATGGGGCTGTTGGCAGAGCAGCTCCCCAGGGGAGCAGGTGGGAAAGGGCTTTGTATCAGATTTGGGCTTTTAAAAAAATATTTTAACTTTATTTACTAGGGAGAGAGAGAAAGAGAAATCTCCCACCTATGGGTTCATTCCCCAAATGTCTGCAGCAGCTGTGGCTAGACCAGGCCAAAGCTAGGTGCCCACAACCGCATCCAGGTCTCCCATGTGGGTGGCAGGTGCCCAAGTACTTGGGCCACCACTTGCTGCCTCCCAGGTGATTGAATCCTGAGCACAGCTGGGCCTGGCACCCAGGCACTCTGATAGAGGATTTGGGTGTCCCACGCAGCATCTTAACCTGTAAGGTAAATGTCCTCCCACCCCCAGGCTTGTTTTGTTTAACTCCTGTTTCGGTGGAGGGATTGACAGGTGACCAAAGTCATTTCTATACCACTAGGTAAAGCTTACGAGGGTCTCTGTAGTGACGTGGGCTTGACAGTGCACTGGGTATCTGGGAAGAAACACTTAGAAGTTATGTAACTTTTTTCTGTGCCTTTTGAATTACATTTCCTGCCTGTGCTCTGTCATGACCACGACATAGGCACAGTCCAACAGGACCAGAGTATAAGATGCAAGCAAACTTGCGTGTATTGGGAGTGTATGTGCAGATGCACAGGAATGAGTGTGCCAAAACAGAGGAATGTTTGTAAAAGCACACGTGGCTCAGCCTTCAACCACCCCACCCCCCGTGGGCTCTCTGTACCCGACAGGCCTGCACTGGGAGCCTCAGTCACTCGGCTGCCGCCGGGCCTCCCGCTGTGTTCCAGGCACAGTGCCAGGAGCACAGGGGCTCAGCACGCTGAACAAGTTGTCCGATCTTGGCCACGGCTGTTGGTGTCTCAGCACAGACCCACAGGGCCGTGTCTTCTCCCGTGAACTATCAGGTGGCTCCGTCACCGCGCCCTTCGGGTTATAAACCATAGTAAAGGCTCTGTCTCCCTGCACACAGGCTCCATGACGGTGGTGACGGTCAAGGCCGTGGCCGGGATGCTGGTCCTGTCCATCCAAGGAGACCTGCAGCTCGACTACCCCATCTTCTACGTGATGTTCGTGTGCATGGTGGCTACCGCCATCTATCAGGCCGCGTGAGTCACTTGTGCTTCTCCTGCTCGTCCTCGCCCTCATGGGTCTCTTCCATGTGGAGGTTCTGACCACGTTTGGTTTGGAAGCCATGGGGAAGGGACGGCGGAACATTCAGATGACCAGGGCTCGGCATCCGGTGTGTTTGCTGCTGCCTTGGCCCATGAAGGGGCTTGAGCCACCTGCATAGAAGCGGAAGCCCACAGTGGGCGTGGTTTTGTTGCCAGGCCTCACCCTGTGTGGGCTGTGCCGTCTGCAGGCAGCTTGGTTCCCCATCTTCTCTAAGGCTGGCATCCGTCTCTGGGACTTCAGGCGACACTTTGCCATCCCTGGGGGGAAGGGTGCACCTACTTTCCTGCAAGCAGAAAATAAAAGTGGTGGTCTCTTCCCGCCTGCTGGCATCTCCCAAGCCAAGAGCGAGGTGCTTACCCCTCCCAGAGCAGAGGAGTTAAGTGGAAAGCAGCAGGCCTGAGGGCAGGGCCTGTGCACTGCTCACACCCACGGCGGGCTGGGAGGGGGGAGGCGCTCCACGAAGATGGTTGGCCTTGGCCCGGTGAGCGAGCCAGTGCTGCCTGGGAGGCTCAGCCAGGCTCACATCCACCAGCCGTGCGGCCTGCAGAGCTCGTAGCAGTAGCCGCTGCTGACCAGGTGCCTGGTGCGTACCAGCTATGCTCCCAGTGCTGGACAGAACTAACTCCTGTGGTCCTCACAGCACACTCAGAGGTAGATCATACGAGGGGGCTTCAGTTTGTGGCAAATGTGTATTGCAAAAAGAAAAATTACGCATGGATTTCAAAAATTTTGCACCAAAATAAACTTAACATCTTCATTCCATTTTTTTTTCCACAAACTCTTTTGAAGTCCCCTCCTCGTATTTTCCCTGCTGGCGCCCAGGGAACCGAGGCAAAAGCTGCAGAGCCTGGGAGGTGGCAGAACCCGGCCCGCGCCCCACTCCGCTGCCACCTGCTCAGGTTCTCCATCCTCAGATGAGAACAGCAGCCCCCACCTGAGAGACACGAGCCATTCAGGACGGTCCCCAGGACAGTGTCCAGTGCAAATTAGCTGTGTTTGTGACCATAGCATTGTGGCTGTGGTCGTGGTTATCTTCAGTCCTGCGATGGTCTGGGTCCTCACCAGGGAGCCCGTGCCAGTGCAAGCTCTGAGCTGAGCACTGCAGGGTTAGAGACGCCTCCCTCCCCGGGGAGCTCCACGTTCACCCAGACAGCACAGTGGCTTCCACCGCCCGTGACGGTGGTCCCTGCCCCAATGGCCCTCCCTGCCCCAGTGAGTGGCATGGCAGCCGGGTAATGGGTGACGGCAGTGGAGTGCTCAGTGCACTGTGGTGGAAGCAGCAGGAAGAACGGGAATGTCTATGCCTAAAGAGGAAAGTAGGGTTGATCGTGGACCAGGGGACTCGGAGTCTCTCTGATTTTCTCTCCTTTTCCTGTCTTGATGCAAGTGATCACATTGGTTTTGAATTAAGAAGGGAAATTTGTTTAGAAAATCATTACACCACTAGGCAGGGTGTTTCTGGGAGGAGGTGTGTGGAAGACTCAGCACCGGATCTTTGGAGTGGAGACGCAGGTGAAAGAAAGTGGCAGGGACCACGTGGTCACTCACACGTGGCCCTCTCCACCCGGAGAATGTGGATGGGCCTCGGGCCGTGGGTTCCCGGGAAGAATGGGAGCAGGGTGTGGAGTCCAGACGTAGGATCGCCAGTGCCCCCGAATGTGAGGGTGGTGTTTCCTAAGCCAGGGAGTGCTCCTTCGTGCAAACCGAGCCCCGCTGTGGTCAGCTTTCTGAGGTCCCCACAGCCCCGCTGACCGAGTGCTTTTGTGTTGAAGGTTTTTAAGCCAAGCCTCCCAGATATACGACTCCTCCCTGATTGCCAGCGTGGGCTACATCCTGTCCACGACCGTGGCCATCACAGCAGGTAAGGGGGTGTCCCTGGTGACTGAGCTTCTGCCTCCCACCAGAACGGCTCAGGCTTCTCTACCCCCGGGGCTGGGATGGGGGGGCCCTGCCTCTGCTGGGAGGGGGATTCCGCAGCCTCGCGAACATGCAGAAGAGCCCGCTGACCGGTGACTTCTCTTCTCTGCTGCTGCAGGTGCCGTCTTCTACCTGGACTTCGTCGGGGAGGACGCACTGCACGTCTGCATGTTTGCACTGGGGTGAGTCATGGATCACCCCCCCCACCGCTTGTGACGGCCTCAGCCGCTGGAGCGCCATCTGTCAGGGTCAGGGTCAAGGTCAGGGGAGCTGCTGGCCTTTGGGGCTTTGCCCTGGAGGTGAGCGTTTTACTCCCAGAGGGCACTGTCCCCATCTTCCTTGTGGCCTCCCTCTCTTTGTCATTTCTAAAATACTTTGATCACGTGAGAAGACTCGTCCTCAGCTCAGAGCTAGCAGTGCGCCTCAGGCCAGCTGAGACCCCATCCTTGTGCGAGCACCAGCAGGTGGGCCAGAGGACGGGACCCCCGCTGGCGGTCCTTCAACAAGGGTGCGCATCGGGCACTCTCAACCCACAAACTCTCATGAGCATATTGCCCGGGGCAAGCTTCCGTTTCTCTTCCTTTGTCTTGGGGAAAGTACTTGAAGGGGGACTCAGAGACATACGTATGTGGCCCTTTATTTTGAATTAGCTGGGTGAGCTAACAGTGAGTGTCCAGCAGTAGAACACAGGATAAATGAATGATTCTAAATCCACCCGGTAGTGCCCTGTGCTGCCCTATTGCAAAGCCGAGGCCGCTGGCTTGGAGCCATGTTGGGACATTACATGAAAAAAGTGTCCTTGTCCCCAGAGTGGCCTGCCCTGTGATCTAGATGAAACAAGATGACAAGATGACTTGCACAGCGGTGCTGATAGCAGCGTCACTCATCAGAGGCCTACGCTGGAAACACCCCAAGTGTCTACAAGCAGGAGACTCAGGAGAGATGTGTAGCGTATTCAGACGCAGGATTCCAGACGATAGTTAAAATAACAAGATGCTAACACACACCAGGGAGTAGATGGCTCTTTGAAACATTTTATCTAGTGAGAGAGACATCTAGGAGAGCACACTGTGGGATTGAACTCAGGAGAATCCCAGAACGGGTGACCCTAATCCGTGGGGAGGGAGGTCACCTCTGGGCAGGAGCCTGGGAAGCTCCCGGAGCGGGTGGAAATGTTTTCCACCTTGTCTGGGAGGTGAGCACACAAGTCCAGTTCATCCCGCCGTACCTAGCGGCTGTGTGCCTTTTCCCGCCCACAGTTCTATAGGAAGAGTGCTTGTTTCTGTAAGTAAAAGGGGATATTTTAGAAAACAAGCAATACTTCAGCAGTATCCAAAGATTCAGCCAACCAGGAGCCAAAACTAGATTTTAAGATTTGCATCAATCTGAACATTGAGAGATTTTCCCCCTTATCCCCTGATAGAGGAGAGCATCTGTTTACGTTGTATTTACCTGTACTGCACGGCCTGGAGATGATTCAGTGTGCAGGAGGGTGTGTGTAGGCGGTGTGCAAACACCGTTCGTGTCATGGAAGGGACGTGACTATCCATGGATGGTGGCTCCGAGGCAGGTCCTGGACCCGTCCCCCATGGATAGGAGGGGCGACTGCGCACCCCGCACCTGGGAGAGCAGGTGCAAGGGGTGGGGGGGTTTCCAGTGTTTACTTTTCTAGACTCTGCAGTGGTTGAATTCAGGCCATAGAGAATTTTTAATAAAAACAAGATGCATTTAAAGGCAGGGTTCTGAGAGCAGGGGCCGAGTGGCAGTTTCGCCTCGGGGAGGTTAATTTGTTCTGCACTCCCGTGGGGGCGTGCAGCGTGCGGGGCTGCATGGATTCTTGTTCTGCCACTAGAACCGGCTCCCTGCTGCTCCCAGGCCCAGCCGCCCACTCCCCTGCCCCCACCCCCAGCCTGATTTCTTCTCCTCCCTTATCTCCCATGCCCAGGTGCCTCATCGCATTCCTGGGTGTCTTCCTCATCACCCGGAACAGGAAGAAGGCCATTCCATTTGAGCCCTATATCTCCATGGATGCCATGCCAGGTAACGTGAGAGCCCCCTGTGCCCGCCCAGCTGGCCGTCATGTAGCGTGCCTGCCACTGCCAGCGCCAGGCCTGGTGCAGGAGAGGTTGCCGTGCCATCGTGGTGTGCCTGTTCTCTCGCTGTCGTTTTGTTGTTGTTGTTGTTGTTCTTAATGACGTTGTGCAGAAGAGGAGGCAATGGCTGAGGCACCCCGGTTGGCTCTGAGCACATCTTGCCGATTCCTGTGTCTGTTCCGGGAAAAGCCAGATGCCACTGGATGAGGTCATGATCTGCCGCCCGGGCTTCTGGCCCACAAATGGAAAGATCCATTCATCTGGTTGGAATGGAACAATCAGAGCAGGGAAGGGAAGTGGGATGAATGAAATTCAAATACTATAACCTTGATTCCACAGGGCAGTGGCTTGTTCTGGAAAAATCTCATTTCCCAGGGAGCTAAAGGTTCCTGCTGGGAAATTCTAGCTCAAGTGCCTCTAAGCCTAAACATGCCCAAGAGGGAGTGGTGGGGCTTGTGGAGAAGTGCAGAGGTCCTGAGGGATTCAGATTAGAAGAAGGTAAGGCAGGGCCGGCGCTGTGGCATAGCAGTAAAGCTGCCACCTGCAACACCAGCATCCCACATGGGCGCCGGTTTGTGTCCTGGCTGCTCCACTTCCGATCCAGCTCCCTGCTAATGCACCTGGGAAAGCATTGGAGGATGGCCCAAGTGTTTGTGTCCCTGCCACCCATGTGGGAAACCTTGGAGAAGCTCCTGGATCCTGGTTTTGGCCTCTCCCAGCGCCGACCACTGTGGCCACCCAGCGAGTAAATCAGCAGTTGGAAGATCTCTCTCCCTGTAACTCTTTCAAAATAAATAAATCTTTTTTAAAAAATAAAAGAAAAAGGTAAGGCATTGGGCCGGCCCTGTTGGGTCTGCTGACCTAAATAACCACTCGCTTCCCACTGTAGCTCGATCTCAATTTTTCTGTGGAATCACTGGGATGGGACTCTCCCAGCCTTCGTCAGCATAACCTGCCAGCCGTGGGGATGGCCCAGTGCACCTGCTGAGTCAGGAGCAGCTGTGTGCTCAGGGCTGACCGAGGTCTCCTTAGCAGCGGCCCCAGGGTGCATGTCAACTTTCCGCGTTGGTTCTTCATGTCTTGCTTTCAAGCCATTGTCTGTGATTCTTGCTGTCACCAGCCTGCCTGCCCAAGGGTACCAACTCCATGTCAGTCTTCTCATTTGAGCCAACGCGTCCCAACCCTGTGCGATACCAGAGTGAATGGGCTCTGAGCGGGAGACCTGAGATTTCCCCCGGAAGTCAAGTGCATGAGCTTCAGTGCATGGACTTGTCTTGTCAAACATCTAATCTGGCTGCTCAGATGCCTTTTTTGCTTACTTCCTTATTTCTCGGCTGTGTTCCGGATAGATGAGGGCGCTGGATAGCTGAATTCCAGATAGGTGAGGTGTCAACTCTGTGTGTGCAAGTATGTGTACGTGGTGTACGTGCACGTGTGTTTGTGGTCTATGAACTCCGTGTGTGTATGTATATGCAGATATCTGTGTAGATATGTGCACATGCATCTAGATACACATATATGTATGTGTCCTCCGGGAAGTAACACAGGGCCACCTAAGGTAACCTCGCCTACCCACATTCTGTGGCCTGTTTGCGGGTGTGGCTCTGGGCTTTCTTCCTCTTTGTACCAGTGGGAAGTCAGATGCCGAGGCCAGGAAGCCCTCTGATTCGCGTGTGTTCTGTGCTGTGAGCGTGTGGGCTTGGAGTTCCCGGGACAGAGTTCTAGCCGCAGCTCTGCACCCACCTGCTGGTGACCTCCCCAGGCCTCTCAGCCCCACTTCTAAACGGCATTCCTTCGTTCAGAGCAGTGGAATCAGGCGAGGGTACTTCAAAAAGTTCACGGAAAGTGGATTGGAAACGATAAGTTTATTTTGGTACAAAAAAGTTGAAATATATGCACATACAAGGTCTTCAAAAAGTTTGTGGAAAATTAATATTATGAAAAAGCTGCATGGATTTCCAAACTTTTTGCACCAAAATGAACTGGTCTTTTCATGTCACGTTCCATGACCTTTTGGAGGTACCGTCGTGTCCGGCACGGTGTCTGGGACATGGTAGATGCCTGGCTTGAAATTTGGTTTCCATTCCTTTTGCTTTGAAAACCCTGGAAAGTTTTAAGCCATGAGTGACAGGTGGTAGTGGGCAGGGCCCCTGCTCATGTGCACCTCTTACAAAGATTCTAGATCCCCATCTGAGAATGTTTGATTTTACTATGGGCCTGTCGGAGAAAGGGCAGGGACGTGGAGGCCCAAATCAGTCTGCCCGTACGGAGCCTTGGGACTTTAGGGAGTTAGGGCGACTGGGACGGAGCTGGGTGAGACTGAGCGGCAGAAAATGAGAGGTGTGGGGGAAGGGCCGGGGGAGTCCTTGGAGAGGGCGCCTGGAGAAGCACGTCCTCGTGTCCCTCGATGCCAGTGGTGGCTGCTGAAACGTCATCAGCCGTGGGTCACTTCCCACCATAATGAACAGGAGGGGACTCTAGGGCAGGCTGAGCCATCTTCGTGGGCTCCAGTTCCAGAGCTGGCTGCAGCTGGTTCCATCCAGTTTTATCAGGGACACTAGGAAGATAGCTCAGAGGATTTTGTTTTTTTCAAATGCAACTTTATAGAATTACAAGTTACTAGGCAACAGGTATACAGAGAACTATTATGGGCTGGGAGTGTGCTAGGCGGCCTCAGGAAGCTTGCTGTGGCCATGATCACCTGCCAAGGTGGCTTTTCTGGCCCCCGGCCTCCCTGGGCAGCAAACGGCCCTTCCGCTCCATCTGCCTGGTCAGTGTCTTCCCAGCAGGCTGGTGGCTCCCAACAAGCCACCCCCCACGCTGCACAATTTACAGAGACTAAGCAATTCATGCACCTCAAAGACTTCTTAAAACTGGGGAAGCATCCTGCAGCCCCCCCGGAGTGGCCTGGCCACCCACAGCAGGGCCTCGGCGCTCTGTGGCTCACGCTGACCATATCACAGAAACTCGGCATCCACCACTGTGGATCAGGACGCACACAGGGCCACTGCGTGGCCATCTCTGGCGCAGGCGAAACGTGAGCCTCGTGCAGCCCATAGAGCCCCCCTACCGCCGGTCCTGGCTAATCTGAGGACTGCACTGCTTCAGCTCTCACGTAGCCTCCTTCCGGTCTTTTCTCCTCCTAGATGGAGTTAGAAACATCCCGATTTTAGAATTAGCCCAGCTTCCTGGCTCCACGGAATCCAAAGCACTTCCTTGGACCCGCCCCCAAGTACCTAATGCAAACCTGCATCCCATACTAACGCTTTCCCCACAGTGTATGTACCCCTCATTGCTACGAGTCCATAAACCCAAACGTCTTGGACTGCAGGTGTAGGCCTGATGTGCTTTGGCTGGAAGCTATCCAAAAGCTTCCTGATGCCTGGTAAGCCAGCTTTCTCTCCTGTACCCTCCACCCCACCAACTCCAAACCCCAGACTCCTAAACTCTGCCCTTCAAATGACCATCAGCTCTGTCCAGTGCAAGATGGAGGCAAAGGGGCATCCGCAGATGGGGTCTTCCGAGGCCGTTTGCAGAGTGGATCGGAGAAGAGAGCCTGGCTCTCGCATTAGGTCCTACTCCCCCGTTAGCTGTGTGACCTTGAAACCGTTACTGTACCTCTCTGAGGCTCAGTTTCTTCATCCAGGAAACGAGCATAGTAGCTCATCGCTGTTGTAGGACTGTTTGGGGATTACGTGCAGGTGCATGGAGAGGCCACACAACATCCTGGATGAGTGGGTGGGTGTCAGAGTCTACTGCCCGTCTCCCCATCTGTACCCTGGCAGCTCTGTCCATCTGCCAGCTGTGTGAGCTCAGGCTCATTAACTCCCTTCCCGGTCACCAGGAGAAGAAATGAACTAAAACTGTGTCGCTGGTTAGAGCAGCGTCTTCCACCACCTGAAGGCCCAGCGCCCATCCACCATCATGGTAGCTGCTGCTGCCGTTACTATTTAAAGTGCTTGCCCAGGGCCTAGGGCACTATAAGCGTCCACTGCCAGCTGCTACGACCGACACAGCTTCAAGGAAGACACTCTGCATGCAACTCACTCCAACCCGTCCTGGAGGCAGGACAGGTTGAGGGTCCTAACACCCCGGCAGGAAGCAGGTGCCCCATCCAGGGAGCAGGGGTTAAGGTTAAAGCCACCGAGGTCTTTGTCCTCAAGTGTGAATAGAAATCCCACATCAGTGTTCTGGGAAGTAATTAGCAAATGTGGGCCAGGGATGCTGCTGTTCAAGGTCAAACCTCTCCCTGGGCACACCCGCAGGTGTCTGTGACCCTCCTACCTCAAGAGGACCGCGATGTCTCCCCGACCTGATCTGAGTCCTCCGTGAGGCATCTACCATGTCCAAAGCACAGTGCTAATCCCCCTCCTCCTGGGCCCCAGCCGACAGTCCTGCCATTTTAGACCAGTTGATGGCTGTTCTTACAATGGCTGGTCTGCGTGTCTGTTTCCTGAAGATTCATCCCGTGTTGCCTAGCAACTGTGGTAATTTCTGGTGTCGATCTATGGATGTCCTCGTTGGCATCTCACACATTCAGGAAATGACCAGGCACAGGATCAGCTCCCGCGCGCCAGCGTTGGTCTGGGGTGGGACGGAGGAAGACAGAGCCTCTGTGGCCCCCTTAACACATCGTGATTTGGGGAAAATGGATTTCATTTCAGGTATGCAAAACATGCATGACAAGGGGATGGCAGTGCAGCCCGACCTCAAAGCGTCTTTTTCCTACGGAGCCCTGGAAAACAACGACAGCATCTCTGAGATCTACGCGCCTGCCACGCTGCCAGTCATGCAAGAAGAACACGGCTCCAGAAACGCCTCTGGGGTTCCCTACCGAGTCCTGGAACACAGCAAGAAGGAATGAGCGCCTGGGGCCGGGCTCACCTGCCCTGCGTTTGTGACTCTTCAGGCCCAGCTGGCGGTGGTCCGGCCCTGAGTCCTCGCTTGCCTTTCCAAGTCTGCTTTTTAAAGGGGCAGGCGTGATGGGAAGGCTTTGTCTGGCACAGACGTGTTGTCTTGGTCTTGCACATTTCCAGTGGAGAGGGTGAGGGCCCCGGGTGAAAGCCACATTCCCTGTGGGCAGGAGGAGCGAGCCTCTGCCGCCCTCTAGGGCGCTGAGTGTCCCCCATCAAGGACCAAAGGCTGCCACCTGCTCGGAGCTGGCGTAAGGCAGAGTGTGCTTTCACTCTTCTAAGTCCGTGTCTTCCTCTGCCTGTCGTGTGTAAGCGTCTCAGCCCATGCCCGCCCCCAGGTCCGTGTGTGCGGTGACGTCCACGCCAGGTGCAAGACGCCATTCTTCACGCTCGGCAGGTGCGTCTGCCTTCGGAGTGTCTGCTGAAATGCGCTTGATGTGTGTGTGTGTAATGGATCTGCTCCGAAACGTGGTCTGGGGCCCGTGAAAACTCCTGATGGCTGTTCTCTCCCCCAAGGAACTGGGAAGTCGGGAAAGGAGGAGGAATAGGAGCCAGGAGGGCTGAGACTTCAGCCGCAAACGGAGAATAGTCCCCTGAATCTCACAAAAGGCAATAGCACCACATATAAAAGGAGAGTCGGAAAATCTGGCTGTTTGATTGGCTACTTCTTTTCCTCCCTGCAACCCATGCCCTCCAGGAAGATCGGGGTGGAGTGGGCTGTTTTTGGAGACAACCGCTCAGGCGTGCGCTGTGAGCGCCTTCTCTCCTCTGCAGAGCCACGCACTGAGCACTGGTTCACTTCCCCAGGGTCCTCGTGCCCTACATGCGTGTCTAGGAGAAGCAAGCCTCCCCCCAAAGCGGGGCTGTCGCCTCCTTTCCAGCTGCAGCCACGATGGAGCTCCATAGACTTCAGAGGAAGGCAAGTCAAGCTTTGTCAACGTGAACGAGCGTGAGGACCCCTAGGAGTCCGCTTAGAAGACGTCCCCACACCTCCGCTGCAGGTCCTCTGAGTAAGCGGGACGGGCAGGGGCCCAGGGTCTGCACCCAGAACTAGCTCCACCATTGACCGTGACACCTGGAGTCCAGATGACGCACCTTGAAAGCTTAGCCCGGGGCCAGCGGGGTGGGCCGAGACCCCAGCTCCTTTCCCCGCCAGCCTCCCGCTAGCAGGTTGGGTGAATCCCGTCAGAGCTCCATCCAGGAGATGCCGCTTCCTCTGCACCTGCTGCTTCCCAGGGCAGCTCAACCCACAGGCAACGCGACAGTGTTCACAGACAGTGTTGAGAGATCACTGATCTTCACGGAGTGTGCTTCTTGCTGACTCAGCACCTTGCTTTTGAAAACCCCGACCTGTTGCCGCGATAACCTCTTCTGTAGCGTGTCTTAAGCGTCTCAGAAGGCAACAGTTAGCTTTTGCCCTTAACGTGGGTATCAGCTGAATTTAACAATCTCGACACGGCACCGGCTGGGCACTCAGCACCCGGAGGGTGAAGCTACAAAGCTAAGACAGATGAGCATGGGATTAAAAGCTAAGTTTTTTTTGGTGCAAAAATATTTTGAAATCCCTGTGAATGGGGGAGGTCTTCGAAAAGTTTATGAACTGCGTATAATGCAAAACAAGCCATGGATTTCAAATATCTCTGGCACCCTAAAAAGTCATCTTTTAATTCTGTTTTCCACACACTGTAGAAGTGCCCTCCTGGTTCCCGCCCCGCAGGTCAGCAGGGGCGGGAATCCGGGCCCTGGTGGGTGTGGACTGCAGGCACGGCCCTCAGAAAAGGACAGCTGCGCAGGCTCTGCCCAAGGTTGAGTTCTGAGCCCAAGGGGGAGCCCAGAGTCGGGGGCGGTTTGGGCCCCATTCATGGTCGATGGCAAACCCAGCTGAGACCCGCGCAGAGCGTAGAGAGCCGGCGATCCAGCGGGGCCTACCTTTTCGAGGGCACAGAGATTAGGAACAGGGCTTGGAAAAGCAAGGAGGCTGGGGAAGGTGGTAGGAGATGAGCCTTGGAGGCCAAACCGCAGAGGGTGGAGAACACCTGGCTGGGGGAGCTCAGGGTATCCTAGAGGGCATGGGAGCCACTGATGATTCGAGGGGAAGCGGACGGCGGGACCAGCTGGGGCCGGGAGGAAGGCCTTGTTGAGTGTGGAGGAAGAATCCAAACAGTGGTAAATCGTCTTTCCAGGTCAGACTCTGAGCCTGGAAGAACAAAACACAAAAGAGGAACTAAGATCGTGTCTGGTGCCATTCGGCCCCTCCCCACTTCACAAGTGGTTTCCCCAAGCCTGAGGGTACGGGTGGTGTGGGTAAAGTGAAGGTGACTGGGGAAGCCACCTGCGAGGGCCGCGCCAGGTGACCCGTAGTCACGTGGGCCTCCCAAGCTTCCTCTTCCTCACTCCTTCCTCTTCGTGCCGGGCCTCCTCCCTCCCCGAGGGCCAGTGGCTGTCCAGGAAGGAGCAGGTCAAAGTGCATTGTCATTTCAGGCTTGCTGCAGTGTGGGGGCCCCCAGGAGCTGCCGCTGGGGCCTGGGCCGCTCCCCGGCCTCCCAATCTGAGTCCCCAGAGGCTGGGCAGGAGGCTGTGTGGGCCGGGTGTGACTCCTGGGTCTGCTGGGGGCTGGCCGCTTGCAGGCCCTGGCCCCGGGTATAGGCGGGCCGTGCGCCCGTGGCGGTGCAGCCCTGGCTGTGGGCACAGGGAAGAGGAAGGGCAACGCGCCGTTCACAGCCCCGCCCCTGTGTTCTCACTCGCGATTCTGAAATCCCCGGCCCTCTTGAATCTCTCAGCCACGGGTGGGTGCCCGGCTCCTTCCTGGCAGCCAAGTCCTTACAGCACGGGCCCCAGACGTGGGCTTGCACTTCCATCCTCCTCTGTTCTTCCTCTTTCCCCAACCCCCACTGTGTCTCCCTCCTCCCAAGGCTGAGGTTCGGGGTTCCCTGACTGGACATTAGAAGAAGCTCTTCACCTCCTGGGGCCTTCAAGGACCGAAGCCCCAGCCAGGCCTGATGATGTCATCACGTGACAGGGTGGACTGGAACTCTGGGCGGGAGAGAGAAGGCTTTTCTTGTGAATACAGGCTGCCTGTCAGAGCGGTGGGGACCCCACCCCTCCACCCCCCATCCTGCAGTCTTGTGACTTTCAAATCTGGTCAAATTTCAAATGCTTATGGATAGGCAAAATAAATAAATAAAAGTTACCCTGAGGCGGTGTAAACAAAGTCACTTTAAAGTATAGTCTGTGTGGCCACTTGTATTTTGTTAACCGCATAACCAATATGGCATGTCTTATTTTTCAAAACATTTGTGTGCTATGGTGCAAATAGCATTATGAAATAGTATTTAATTAAAAAAAATCCATGCAATATCTGTTGAGTTCGAGTATTGTGTTTAGTTATACCTTTTTTTAAAAAAAAGATTTTATTTATTTATTTGAGAGGTAGAGTTACAGACAGAGGGAGGGAGAGACAGAGAGAAAGATTCTCCATCAGCTGGTTCACTCCCAAAATGGCTGTAATGGCCGAAGCTGGGCCAACCTGAAGCCAGGAGCCAGGAGCTTCTTCCGGGTCTCCCATGTGGGTGCAGGGGCCCAAGCACTTGGGCCATCCTCTACTGCTTTCCCAGGCCATAGCAGAGAGCTGGATCAGAAGTGGAGCAGCCAGGACTAAACAGGCGCCCATATGGGATTCCAGTACTGCAGGCAGAGGCTTAGCTCACTATGCCACAGTGCTGACCTCTACTTATACTTTCTAGAGTTACCTGCAACAGTGTGGTCTAACAGAGCTCTCTGTGACACTGGACACGCTCTGTTCCTGAGCTGCCCAGTACGGTGGCCCCTATCCACCTGTGCCTCTTGAGCACTTCATAAACGGCTGATAGGACCCAGAAACTGAATTTTTAATTTCACTTAAGTTTTTTCAAGATGTATTTATTTGAAAAATAGTGAGAGAGAGAGAGAGAGAGGAAAAAATAGAGAAAAAGATTTTCTATCTGCTGGTTCATTCCCCAAATGGCTGCAACATCCAGGGCTGAGCCAAGCCAAAGCCAGGAGCCAGGAACTCCACCCAGGTCTCCCACACGGGTGGCAGGGGCCCAAGTTCTTGCGCCATCTTCTGCTCCTTTCCCAGGTGCGTTAGCAGGGCGCTACATAGGCGGTGGAGCAGCCGGGACTCAGACTGGTGCTCCAGTGTGGGATCCAGCATGGCAAGCTCTGGCTCAATCTGCTGCACCACACACGAGCCCATCGTTTCACTCAACGGAAATACATCCCCACTGTATTAGCAGTGGTATTGCAGTGTCTGCTGGGTTGACGGTGCAGATCCAGCAGTGCCGTGAGTGTGGTTGAGGCTAAGTTGTGCCTTTCAGTTTCCTGCAGACTCTGGCTACACTGCTGGGGTTCGGTTTCTGGCTGTGCACATATTAGCCTGGTAGCACTGGGTAAGTTACTTAACCTCTCTGTGCCTCATCTGAGACACAGGAATAACAACAATATCTACCAAGGTTATTATGAGGATCAGATCGGTTAACATATAACAAAGTCTTGGAACTGTGTCTGGTATCCCAGGAGGACATTGTACAAGGAGACTTCAAAAAGTTCATGAGAAATGCATACTCTGATTAACTATGCACGGGTTTCAAAATTTTTGTACTGTAATAAATATATTTTCATTCCAATTTTCCACCAACTTTTTGAAGTACCCTCATATTCTAGTAAAATAAAAGTTTTCAGGGTTGGCATTGTGGCTTAATGAGTAAAGCCACCACCTGTAACACTGGCATCCCATATGGGTGCCGGTTCATGTCCTGGCTGCTCCACTTCCAATCCAGCTCTCTGCTATGGCCTGGGAAAGCAGTAGAAGATGGCCAGAGTGCTTGGGTCCCTAACACCCAGATAGACCCAATGGAGTTCCAGGCTCCTGGCTTTGGCTTGGCCCAGCCCTGGCCACTGCAGCCATTTGGGGAGTGAACCGATAAATAGAAGTTTGTCTGTCTGTCTCTCTCTCTCTGTCTCTGTGTGTGTGTGTGTGTGTGTGTGTGTGTGTGTTTCTCTGTAGCAACCTGTAAAATAAATATTTAAAATTTAAAAAATGAAGAGCTGGAGTTGTGTCACAACAGGTTAAGCCGCTACCTACAACTCCAACATCCCATATGGGCAATGGTTCAAGTCCTGGTCGCTCCACTTCTGATCCAGTTCCTTGTTAATTTGCCTGGGAAAGCAATAGATGAAGGCCCTAGCACTTGGGCCCCGAAACCCACGTGGGAGACCTGGATGGAGTTCGTCACTCCCAGCTTCAGCCTAGCCTGGACCAGCCTGGCCACTGTGGCCATTTGGGGAGTGAACCAGCAGATGCAAGATCTGTGTGTGTGTGTGTGTGTGTGTGTGTGTCCCTCTCTGTAACTCTGCCTTTCAAATAAATCTTTATCAGGCCGGTGCGGTAGTGCTCTAGGTTAATCTTCCGCCTGCGGCACCAGCGTCCCATGTGGGCGCTGGGTTCTAGTCCTGGTTGCTCCTCTTCCAGTCCAGCTCTCTGCTGTGGCCTGGGAAGGCAGTGGAGGATGGGGCCCTGCACCCGCATGGGAGACCAGGAAGAAGCTCCTGGCTCCTGGCTTTGGATCAGCATAGCTTCAGTCATGGCAGCCATTTGGGGGCTGAACCAACAGAAGGAAGACCTTTCTCTCTGTCTCTCTCTCACTGTCTGTAACTCTACCTGTAAAATAAATAAATAAAAAAAACTTTTTCAAGAAAATTTTCTTCTTTATGTACTTTATGGTTTTGTAATTATATAATCAGTGCTTATGATTTCTCTTTTTTTATTTATTTTTTTATTTACGATTTCTCTTGAGTAAGTTATTCTAAGCATGTGCGTCTCTTCTTCGTGAGTTTCCGGTTTCCAGAGGCAGGCATGAGTTGTGCCTACACATTTACTTATACACACCCGCAGAGTCATGCATGCAGGCACATACTCCCACAGCTCTTACTGTAGGCACCCGATGGATTAGGTCTCTGACACGGCTCATTTCTCCTTTATAAGAATTCCACGAGGTAAGTTCTAATCTTAACCCCATTTTGCAGATGAAGAAACTGAGGCCATATAGCGCTGAACAGCAGCGCCCAGGGCTGCCTGACTTTGAGCCCGCAGCGCTTCCCTCTGCCGTGCTGCCTGTCCTGGTGCTGCTGAGAGTGATTTCAGTGGGGTGCAGTGGCGTGGGGTCTGCCACACACTAGGGCTCCACCTTTAGCTGGGAAGGAAGGAGAAGCTGAAGTTCAAGGGAGAAGGCAGACGTGAAGAACAGAAGTGTGTGACTGTCCCCAAGGGCCACATTTGCAGCGACCCCACCTGCTAGTGCTAACCAGACCAGGGGCTGCAGCTTGGCCCGCCACAGTCACAGGGGGCTTCACCAGGGTCTTCAGGGAGTTCATGGGACAATCAAGTTAAAAGGATGTGATGTGGGGCTGTCGCTGTGGCTTAGCGGGAAAAGCCGCCGCCTGCATTGCCAGCATCCCATATGGCCACCGGTTTGAGTCCCAGCTGCTCTGATTCTGATCCAGCTCCCTGCTAATGCACCTGGGAAAGCAGCGGAAGATGGCCCAAGTGCTTGGGTCCCTGAGATCCAGAAGAAGCTCCTGGCTCCTGGCTTCAGCCTAGCCCAGCCCCAGCTGTTGCGGCCATTTAGGGAGTGAACCAGCAGGTAGAAGACCTCTCTCTCTCTTTCTCCATCTCTCCCTCTGTCTCTGTAACTCTGCCTTCCAAATAAATAAAATAAAGACAGTGGCTTACCCTGTACACCACAGCCCCAGCCCCCTGAAACAGTAAAATTTTTAAACAGAGAATTACTAAAGGTTACTGATGCCTCTCATAGTTCACCTTGTTCTCTTTAACATGTTTCTTCTTTCATTAGTAGTAGTCTTACTACAAAATAAATTCACTTTTCTTTGTGCAGACCCAAAGGAGAGGAGAAGAGTCCAAGCCCTCCTTGTAAGAACAGGGCTGTAACGGGGCAGTAGTAGGGGTGCTGCCCCCACCGGGTCAGGTCTCAGAACGCGACAAGGAGAGACTGCGCACGGGTGCCATCCTGGCCGGGTCAGGTCTCAACGCACGGAGCAGAGCACTGAGGTTATAAATGTAAAATAAACACAAGCAAGAAACAGACACGCTCTTCCTGAGCTGCCACCGGGCATTCATCTAACAACACAGCTGGCTCTTCTTTTCCTGAAATTTTATTAATTTATTTGAAAGAGTTACAGAAAGAAATAAGAGAGAGAGAGAGAAAGAGAGAGGAAGGAAGAAGAAAAAAAAAAAAGAAGAGGGGTAGGGGAGGCGAGGCAAGGTCTTCCATCCGCTCGTTCACTCCCCAAATGACCGCAATGGCTGGAACTGAGCCAGGCTGAAGCCAGGAGCCAGGAGTTCCATCTGGGTCTCCCACGTGGGTGCAGGGGCCCAAGCACTGCTTTCCTGGGCCAACAGCAAGGAGCTGGATCGGAAACCATATAGGCACTCACACGGGATGCTGGCACAGAAGCCAGCTGGCCCTTGAAGGCTGCCCAGGGCAAAAGGGAGGGCCACGCAGCCGTGGGGACATTGCTACGCCTTCTCCGCTTTGCACTAAAACGTGAGTCCTCACTGCATTCTAGGACGTATTTATATAGAAATAATTTTATATAAAACAGAAACTAAAAAAAAAAGACTTTATTTTTCCCTTGCAAAATGAATTACCATAAACTAATCCAAGGGCAAGTAGACATGTATGTAGCCCAGATCACAAAGAAAGACTTAGCGGACAGCAGAGCACTCCAAATCGGTGAGAGGCAGGCAGAGCCGTGGGATGCTGGCCAAGGAGATCCGTCCATTGACAGGAAAGAACAGTGGGCACGGAGACACGGCCATGCTCGGGCTCCCAGCGAAGGGAACCCTCTGGGTGGAATCAGGTAAGTTGGTGGAAAGTGTCAGACGTCTCACTTGCCCAGTGCTGTCCCAGGCCGGTGACATGAGGCCAGCATGGGGAACCGGATGCAGCTCTGACTTGGTGTGACACAGGTGAGGAAGGGGATGCCGCTGGCTGGCAGGAAGGAGGGCTGCGGGTGCAGGAGAACTCGGGTCTGGGGTCTCTGAGCGCACTTCCTTTCCCCTGCATCATTGAGCTCTCCCGCCTCTTCCCTTCTCCACGCACTGCCACGGGCCGAGTGTTTCTCTGGCGGGCACTTGCTCAGCACACGTGCGCACAGCAGCCCCACAAGAAAGCCACTCCAAGTCCAGGAGTCTGCCCAAGGCCACGTGGCGGGTCAGCGGCTACACGGACTCAACCCAGAGGGCGCTTCTTTGAAAGTCTGGTTTTTCAAACCCCGGCTTTTGTCCATCAGCGGACAGTGGTTCTTTGACCTTTGAGCTGCTTTCTCGTTCTTTGGCTTGAACAGCAACGTTCTCCAATTCTGGAGTAGCGCAGGAAACACTGACTTGTCGATCTTCCCAAACTCCTGGGGCAGAGCCATCTTGCCTTTCACCGGCACACTCAGCGCTTCGTTCCTTAGGCAATTGTGTCAGTCAGAGTCAAGTCAGGAGGTAGAAACCATGCCCGTTATCGGATCAGAAAAATTAGCTCACGAATTGTGAAGCAGATATCTGTCTGTTCACCAGGTAAAAGGCTGCTGAGGGTGCACCGAAGAAAGCGGCAGCACCCGAGGGTGGGGAAGGCAGGGAACAGGCTGGGGGCATTGACACCCAGGTGCCTGGAGCGCAGGTGCTTGGTGCGGGGGTTAAGATGCCACTTGGAGGGGTAAGGGGTGGGGGTGGGCAGCGCTGTGGCATAGGAAGTTACGCCTCTGCCTGCGGCACTGGCATCCCATATGAGTGCCAGTTCATGTCCCGGCTGTTCCACTTCCCATCCAGCTCGCTGCTATGGCCTGGGAAAGCAGTAGAAGATGGCCCAAATCCTTGGGCCCCTGCGCCCATGTGGGAGACCGGGAAGGAGCTTCTGGCTCCTGGCTTCACATTGGTCCAGCTCTAGCCGTTGTTGCCATTTGGGGAGAAAACCAGCAGATGGAAGACCTCTCTCTCTGTCTCTCTCTCTCTCCCTGTCTGTAACTCTACTTCTCCACAAAAAAAAAAAAAAAAAAAAAAAAAAAAAAAAACCTGCCACTTGGAATGCTCTCATCCCATATCAGAGTACCCACCCCGGCTCCAGCTGTTGTGGTTACTTGGGGAGTGAACCAGCAGATGGTTCACTCTCTCATTGTCTCCCTGTCTCTCTCACCCTGTCACTCTAACCTTCAAATAAATAAAATTTTAAAGGGGGGGAGGACAGTGGCAGATTTGGCCGTGGTAAGGGAGGGGGCAGAGCAGAGCTGTGTAAACCCTGTGGGAGGGGCGGGAAGGCTCCATGGTGACCAGGAGAAGGCAAGACGGCTCTGTGCGGTGAGATCCGCGCAGAGGAAACCACCTCGGGAGTCATCCCCCGGCCTGCACTCGGTCCCAAGCAAGACCAGGAGGGGCAGCTGATGGCCAGAGCCTGCGTGCTTCCTCAGAGGCCAAGGTCGCCCCCTGCACTCAGGTCTTTTGGGTAAACACACACACAACCGCAGAGAAAACACACATCGGAGACCTAGGGTGAGAACGTCGTTGTTTATTCATAAGTGGGAATTATCCACCGAGAATCGCAGGATGTTTGGGAAATCAAACAGCACAAGGAGAAGCTGAAATTAGTGGGCTGAAGCAGGAACGGCCAGATAACGCGGACGAGACGAGGGGGAATTAGATTTCTTCCGGTTCTGTGTATGCTTGGCGTTTTCAGAATGCGAGTGAAGGAACATGTGACGGGGCACACGCTAGGCGCTGGGCACACACAGGTGAACGAGAGAGCCCCTCCCCGCACAGAGGACTCGGCCAAGGAAGGAAAGCACAGGCGTGGTGGAGGAAGGAGTGAGTACAGCATTTCACAGCGTTAGGGCAAGTCCAAGGTGGGTTAAACTGAACAAAGTTGATCAGAGCCAGAAAAGGCTTCTAGAACCGGGCCAAAGTTGGTTGACGATGCCCACCCCCCCAGGCCCCCAGCCCCCACATGTACGGGTTCTCATTTACAGCCAGAGAAAAGGCCGTGACACACAGCAGCAACCGGACAGGTGCAGCTACACTTGCCTAAGACGGCCATGGCCGGATCGGGTGGCAGCCTGTGATTGGCTGAAGCTTGACGGCTGTGATTGGCCCAAACTCAGTTGCTTGGTTACAGGGATGTGCTCCTGGAGTTGGTTATAATTTGTTTACACATCTGGTGTCCAGTTCACTGTGTACTGCTGCAGCTCTGGGCCGCACTCTATCACCCAAATATGGAGACAGGTTTAGGTCCAATTTAACTCAGTTTAACGATAGGAAGAGAGAAAACTAAGAAAGGGAGATGGAAGCCTGTGGGATTAAGGGGGAGCAGGTACCCCTAGACGTGACAGAGGGCAAGGCAGTGCATCTTGGCCAGAGCTTGGGCCTGTCCTGACCCAGTGCCCGAGGAGCACCACAAAAAGGGGAGCTCGGGCCGGTGCTGTGGCACAGCGGGTAAAGCCGCTGCCTGCAGTACCAGTATCTCATATGGGCGCTGGTTTGAGACCCGGCTGCTCCACTTCTGATCCAGCTCTCTGCTATGGCCTGGGAAAGCAGTAGAAGATGGCCCAAGTCCTTGGGGACCCCTGCACCCACATGGGAGACCTGGCTTCTGATCAGCCCAGCTCCAGCTGTTGCAGCCATTCGGGGAATGAACCAGAAGATGGAAGACCTCCTCTCTCTCTCTCTCTCTCTCTCTGCCTCTCTGAAACTCTGCCTTTGAAATAAATAATTAAATCATTAAAAAAAGAAGTAAATACAGATCAATGCCTGATACATAGTAAGGCTGTGGAAATATCAGCTTTTGTGGTTCATTCTCTTTTTTTTTTTTTTAAGATTTTATGTATTTATTTGAGAGGTAGAGTTACAGAGAGAGGGAGAGGCAGAGGGAGGTCTTTCCATCTGCTGGTTTGTTCCCCGAATGGCCCCAGTGGCCAGGGTTCGTCCAATTTAAAGCCAGGAGCCAGGAGCTTCCTCCAGGTCTCCCATGTGGGTGCAGGGACCCAAGGACTTGGGCCATCTCACACTGCTTTCTCAGGCCATAGCAGAGAGCTGAATTGGAAAAGGAGCAGCCAAAACTCGAATCAGCCCCCATATCAGATGCTGGCATTGCAGGAGGAGGCTTAGCCTTCTACACCAGAGCATCGGTCCCAGCTCTTTTTCTTTAAGCCCAAGACCTTGGTGTCTGGACTTTAGCTTCTGCACTTCGTTTGGATCTTAAGGCTATACTTTGGTCACTTTAGGGAGGGAGGGGGGATTACTGCTCCAAAGACACCGATCCTGATAAGGAGATAAACTCCTGGCCAGGTAGGCAGGGACCAGGGGCACCAGGCCTGGTGATGAGTCTTGGAGGACCTGGGAAAAGTCAGGCAGCTGGTCTCTGTGGGGGACACGGAGGTCGTGTGCTGGTCACTGTAATCAAGGTTTTCTGCGCTGTTGTAAGTGATCTGGGTACCAGGAATTTTATGCATCTTGAGGGAAATGTTCATGTGTTTTCTGTTGTCTCTGTTGGGTCTCGATTTGAACGTTCACTCAGCTGGCCAATCAAAACCGTCCCTCTCCCGGCCCAATCAGGAGAAAACCCCCCTTTTCAGCCTGCAAAGACCCTTTCTCAGAGACACACACACACACACACACACACACCCCGGCACAGCTGGGTGTTTTTTTCTGTGGTTTTTGCTTTCTCTGCTTTCTTTCAATAAGCTATGTCTGCTTTCCCACACTTCCTTGTCTGTGCTCCTCATTCTTCGTGGATGAGAGACACGGACTCGCGGAGAAAAGGAATTGTGCTAACTGCAGACTCCTACGACAATCTCACCCACTCGTTTACCTTCAGCTCTGGTCTTGGGGCAGCTTTCTGAAGACTGCTCCCGTGGAGACATGGCCTCTGAGATTGCGAAGCAGTCTTAGCCCAGCTGCACAGCCCAGCCTTCTGGTTGCCAAGGTGTGCAAGTCCTTTCACAAAGTGGCTTTCACTCTGCTCCACGCTCGCCCTTGGCTTCGGGACCTTGGGCTGGAACTCTGCAGAGTGTCTTTCTGCTTTGCCAGCTGTTCCCTGTTAAGGAACTGAGAGGGGAAACTAAGGCTGGGGAAGGAGGAAGAGACTTGCTATTTCCTCTCTCTACATCCTGTTTCCTCTTTCACACCTCGCACATCATCGCTTCTCCCTCCAGCACAGAAGCAGCTAAAGCTAGTTTTGCATTTCCTTCCAATTCCTGCACAATCAGCTTCATGCACCCACCGTCCCCTGAGACATCAGCGTGCCCTCCCCAGAGGTGCAAGACCCAGATCCATGGGGCTCTTCCTCCTAACTTTTTATTTTTTGTTTTTTTTTTTTAAATTTTTTATTATTTATTTGAAAGTCAGAGTTATACAGAGAGAGGAAAGTAGAGACAGAGAGAGAGAGAGGTCTTCCATCCGCTGGTTCACTCCCCAACTGGCTACAACGGCCTGAGCTGCGCTGATCTGCAGGAGCCCAAACACTTGGGCCATCTTCTACTGCTTTCCTAGGCCATAGCAGAGAGCTGGATCAGAAGCAGAGCAAGCTGGGACTTGAAATAGGATGCCGGCACTGCAGTCGGCAGCTTTACCTGCTATACCACAGCACCGGCCCCTCTTCCTCCTACCTTTTAAAAAGAATCCTTATTGATATAATTCATATATTACACAATTCACTCATTTGTAGTATCCAGATAAGTGGTTTCTAGTATAGTCACAAATATAAGCAACCATCACACAGTCTATTTTAGAACGTTTTTATCATCTAAAATAAAAATCCAAATAGAAAATAATGTTGGTGATAATGTGGAGAAACTGGAACCTTTTTGCACTGCTGTGGGAATGTGAAGTGGTGCAATCACTATGGAATACGGAATAGAGATTCTCAAAATTTAAAATCGGAATTACCACATGACCCAGCAATTCTACTACAAAAAGAAAAAACCTGAAAACAGGATCACACACAGATATTTGTCCACTCCCATTCATAGCAGCATTATTCACAATAGTCAGAGGATAGAAGCCTCCCAACTGCCCATCAAATGGCTAAATTAATTTTTAAAATGTGGCAGGTGGATACAAGGGCTATTGTTATTTAGCCTTTTTAGGAAGGGAATTCTGACACGTATCACACCATAGATGAATCTTGCAGACTTTCAGCTCTGCGAAATAAGCCAGTCACAAGAAGAGAAATATCGTATGATTCCACCTAACACTCCTTTGAGGTGCCTAGAATATTAAAGCTATAAAGACAGAAAGTAGAATGGTGTCTACCAGGGCCTGGGCGGGGAGGAAATGGGGGTTAATGTCTAACGGGCACAGAGTTTCCGTTTTGTAAGATGAGAAAAGTTCTGAAGATGGATGGTGGTGAGGCTGCTCAGCAGTGCCAATGGCCTCAGTGTCCCTGAAATGTCCAGTTCGATGTGGCTAAAGTAGGGTGGGGAGGGGGTGAGCCAAGCAGATGCTCCTGCTCCAAATCAGAGCACCCACATTCAAGTCCCTGCTCCAGCTCCCTGCCGATGCAAACCCTGGGAGGCAGCAGGTGATGGCTCAAGGACTTGGCTTCCGGCCACCGACCTGGGAGACTCAGACTGGATTCCCACCTCCCCTTCTGCAGCCCAAGCACTCCCAGCCGTTCTTTTTATTAAGCGCTTGGTGTTCAAGTCACTGCTGTGATTTCTGCCTCCTGACCGCACCCTGTTACTCAAGACAATGCAGACCGACTGGAGTCCCCGGGCTGTTCATGCAGCTGCCCCTTCCTGGGTCACCTGGCTCCCAGGTGCCTCACCCACCTGCAGCTCACTGCATCAGGAGGTAACTGTCTCCTCCCCTGGGCAGGCAAGGACTGAAACTTTTAAAAAATTTTATTTATTTATTTATTTATTTGAAAGGCAGAGTGTCGGTGGTGGGGGCTGGTAGGGTCACTCCCCCAGACAGCCATAAACTGCCAGGACTGAGCCAGGCTAAAGCCAGAAGTGAGGCACTCCATCCTGGTTTCGCACGTGGGTGGCGGGGTCCCAAGCACTTGGGCCGTCTTCCTCTGTCTTCCCAATGCATCAGCAGGAAGCTGGATCGGAAACAGAGCAGCTGACACGCGGACAAACACTCTGGTATGGGATGCCAGCTCATAAGCAGAGGCCTCCCTCCTGCGCCACAGTGTTGGCACCAAGGACGCCAGCATTTGAAGAGCAGCTCCTTCCGGTGTGGAGCTGTCGCAGACAACCCACTGTAGTCACCTCTTTCCAATTCAAAACACAGCAGGAGGAAAACACACCCAGCGCCCGCCCGAGCTCAGAGCAGCCTGAGAGAAGGAGTTCCATGCCCAGACCTCAGAATGATGCAGGAGAGCTATTTAAAAGGCACGTTTCTTTTTAATAAACATTTAATGGCTACTGGTTGCTTGCCCTTTTACTAAGATTTTATGGTTTTCCAGAAGCTGTCGGAAACTGTGCACTTGAACTTTGAGACCAACTTACGAGGGGGGTACTGCTCTTATTTCTGCTGAGCTGAGGGGAACTCAGCTTAAAGAATGTGAGCTTGGCTCAAGGTCGGACACACAGGGTGTGAGCATGCACTGTCTGAAGACTTGGGCACAAACTCACAGCGCCGGGAGGACGCGTGGCTTGCTCTCTCAGCCACTGCTGAGCTTGGGGGTGGGCAAAGCGGACAGAGCAGGGAAGATGGACTATAAACTGGTAAAACTTTTCTGATAAATATTTGGATATTTGGATATATGTAGGTCTTGACATTCCCTCCCAGATAGTAAAACTCAAAGTTGGGACAGGAGTTTAGCCTGGTAGATATGACACCCATGTCCCACAGCAGATACCTGGGTTCAATACCTGGCCCCAGCCCCAACTCCAGCTTCCTGCTAGTGCAGACCCTGGGGAGCAGCAGGGATGGCTCAAGGAAATGGGTCGAGTAATTGAGTTCCTGCAGCTCACATGGGAGACCAGGATGGAGTTCTAGGCTCCTGACTTCAGCCTGGCCCAGCCCCAGTCATGGGCATTTGGGCAGCGAACTGGAAAATGGAAGCTCTCTGTTTCTCTTTCTGTCTGTCTCTCTCATTCTCTTCTTTTTTGGCCTCTTAAATAAATAATTTGTTAAAATACAATTATCAGGCTGGCGCCGCAGTTCACTTGACTAATCCCCCGCCTGTGGCGCCGGCACCCCGGGTTCTAGTCCTGGTTGGGGTGCCGGATTCTGTCCCGGTTGCCCCTCTTCCAGTCCAGCTCTCTGCTGTGGCCAGGGAGTGCAGTGGAGGATGGCCCAAGTGCTTGGGCCCTGCACCCGCATGGAAGACCAGGAGAAGCACCTGGCTCCTGGCTTCGGATCGGCGCAGCGCACCGGCCGTAGCGGCCATTTGTGGGTGAACCAACGGAAGGAAGACCTTTCTCTCTGTCTCTTTCTTTCACTGTCTAACTCTGTCTGTCAAAAAAAATACAATTATCAGGGCTGGTACTGTGGCGTAGTAGGTTGCGCCACCATCTGAAGGGCCGGCATCCCATATAGGCGCTGGTTCATGCCCTGGTTACTCGTCTTCTGATCCATCTCTCTGCTTGTGGCCTAGGGAGGCAGTGGAAGAAGCTCCTGGCTCCTGGCTTCAGATCAGCCCAGCTCTGGCCATTGTGCCATTTGGAGAATGAACTAGCAGATGTAAGACCTCTCTCTGTGTGTCTTTCCCTCTCTCTCTCTCTCGTAACTCCACACTCAAATAAATAAATAAATATTTTTAAATGCAATTATTGAGGCAATAAATATTTTTAAGAAATACTACATTAACAAAGCAGTTTCTTTTCTTGTTTTTTTAACTTTTATTTAATAAATATAAATTTCCAAAGTACAACTTTTGAATTACAGTGGCTTCCCCCCCATAACCTCCCTCCCACCTGCAACCTTCCCATCTCCCACTCCCTCTCCCATCCCATTCTTCATCACGATTCATTTTCAATTATCTTTATATACAAAAGTTCAACTTAGCATATACTAAGTAAAGATTTCAACAGATTGCACCCACACAGACACGCAAAGTATAGAGTACTGTTTGGGTAGTAGTTTTACCGTTAATTTGAATAGTACAACACATTAAGGACAGAAGTCCTACATGGGGAGCAGATGCACAGTGACTCCCATTGTTGATTTAACAATTGACACTCTTATTTATGACATCAGTAATCACCCGAGGCTCTTGTCATGAGCTGCGAAGGCTATGAAAGCCTCTTGAGTTCACCAACTCCGATCTTGTGTAAACAAGGCCATATTCAAAATGGAAGTTCTCTCCTCCCTTCAGAGAAAGGTACTGCCTTTTTTGATGCCCCATTCTTCCCGCTGGGCTCTCACTCACAGAGTTTTTTTTTGTTTGTTTGTTTGTTTGTTTGTTTTTGCCACAGTGTCTTGGCTTTCCATGCCTGTGAAACTCTCATGGGCTTTTTAGCTAGATCCAAATGCCTTAAGGGCTGATTCTGAGGCCAGAGTGCTGTTTAGGGCATTTGCCATTCTATGAGTCTGCTACGTATCCTGCTTCCCATGTTGGATCCTTCTCTCCTTTTTAATTCTATCAATTATTATTTGCAGACACTGGTCTTATTTATGTAATCCCTTTGACACTTAATCCTATCTTTTTGATCAATTATGAACTTAAACTGATCACTTTTGTGGGGAGCAACTCAGACTATACTAAGTTACTGGAATTAAGACTTATTCTATGCATCTGCTCTCCCACAATATGGCGCTGGGAGAGGAGAAAACAGCTTCTACGCAGCTGCCTCTTGCCAACTTGAGTGATGACCTCCAGGAGCTGATCCTGCTCCTGATTGGAGGAGAGCAGCGTACTCGGCGTGTGGGCAGCCGAGTTGGGATTGGCGGAAGAGGACTATAAAGGAGGAGAGAGACAACATGCACCAGGAACATCTAAGGGGAACATCTATCTGAAGGAACACCTGTGCAGCCCCCGAGAGAGCCGGCTGGCGGTGTGCCGCTCCCCTGCGGAAGTGGGGAAAGTGGCCAGGGGGAACCGCCCTTCCACGGAGGTGGAAGGGACAGTAGCCAACCCGGGAAGAACCAGCAGCAAACCCGGGGAGGGCCGAGCAGACGAAAGAACAGCGCAGGGTCCTGTGTCGTTCCTCCACGAAGAGGGGGACGACATAATGGTGCCGTGACTCGGATATGAAGCCTAGGCAGGGTTTAGTGTCGTTCCTCCACGAAGAGGGGGAGCGACAACTTTAACAAGTAAGATGGCATTGGTACATGCCATCTTGATGGGATTGAATTGGAATCCCCTGGCACGTTTCTAGCTCTACCATTGGGGTAAGTCCGAGAGAGCATGTGTCAAACTGTACATCTCTTCCTTCTCTTATTCCCACTCTTATATTTAACTGGCATCACTTTTCAGTTAAATTTAAATGACTAAGAATAATTGTGTGTTAATTAAAGAGTTCAACCAATGGTATTAAGTAGAACAAAAAATACTAAAAGGAATAAAATAGTAAGTTATTCCTCGACAGTCAGGACAAGGGCTGATCAAGACACTGTTTCTCATAGTGTCCATTTCACTTCAACAGGTTTCCTTCTAGGTGCTCAGTTTGTTGTCACTGATCAGGGAGAACATATGTTTGTCCCTTTGGGACTGGCTTATTTCACTCAGCAGTTTCTATTCACAGTTAGATCCATGAAATGGAGCAATCAATCTAGAAATATATATCACTGTTTTTACATATACCAAATTGTATATATATCAACCAGTGGGTAAAACAGATTCTTTACTAATTAACATTAGAACCACTGGAAAGATAATTTAAGTTTGAGTCTTACCTCATGTTTCCATGCTAAATCAATCTCAAGTGAATTGAGCAAATGTAAAAAATAGAAATCATCAAAAAAGAAAAGCAAAGTTGTCATTAATTAGAGTCAGCAAGCAAAGAGATCATAAAATATCAATACATTTATTTACAAACGCAAAATTGTAAATGTCTGTGGATCAAAAAAAAAAAGAAAAGACTGCAAAAGGAAAGTCACAGAGATTTTTCAACAATATAATCACAGTGTTTTTGTCTGCAAAGTATAGGTTGCTTTAGAATCAATTAAACGATGCTAACAGTGCAATAGAAGAATAGACAGAGAACTTGGGCTGTTCTCAAAGAAATACACGGGGGAAACGTTCGTCCACCCAGCGATCAAGATGCATCTCCCCCGTGAAGCGGGAAAAGCCCTTCAGACTGAAAGCCGTCCTGAACATGACTTGGGCTGTGCTGAGATGTAGACTGAGGATGCGGTTTGTACAGCCTCTCTGAAATGCATTTTATTATTTTCTTATAAAAGTTTTTAAGATGTTCATGTCCTTTTTGCTAAGAACACCTTCTGGGAATCTATGCTAAGGAAGTAATCAAACATGCAACGACATATTTGTGGATAAAGACATTCGTTACATGGTTAATTATAGAAGAGGAAATTTGAAGGAAACCTTGATTCCCACAAAAAAGGAGTGGTCAGACAAATAAGAGAACACGCAGAGCAGTGTGATGTAGCCATTGAGAAACATCTTTTTAAATTGTGCTTGAAACACATGGAAGTGCTTGCGACATAAAGTAAAGCAAAATGGATGGGAGATGCAAATGGAGCCGTCCCAGTGACATCCCTAATCTCGTGGAAACTACTGACAGGAAATACTGTAAGGCATAGGTAACGAGGGGGCTATGTTCTGAGGATTCACCCCCAGGTGATTGCCTTGTCATGTGCACGCCGTAGCGTGCTCCTGCACACACTTGGCCGGTATAACCGACTGCACACCTAAGCTCTATCATACGGATCACCGTAAATAAAATCTGTCGTGAAACATCATTCGCATTACAGGCTAGAAAAAAAGGGGCAAAGGGCACCTCTGCCAGCAAATCAGCTCCCTCCCAACTGCGTAAAAATAAAATCTCACTTTGAAATGACTGCCAGGCAACTCATGTTTACTGAGCTTCTGTAACGTGCCTGGCACTTTATCAGACAACTCTGCAAGGCAGGCTTCATCTGTCCCATTTAACAGATGGGAATGCAGCTTTGGTGGCTTACAGAACTTGCTCAAAGATCGCACAACCATGACCCCTAAAGCCCAAGCCCTTCCCTCTGTATTTTGCTGTCTTCCTACAAACAACTCAAACACCAAGTGGGAAGAAAGTTCTTTAGACTTGTCATCAGCTGTATTTAAAGACGAGCCTCGGTTTGCTATGTCAAGTGCATTGATGCTATGCAGTCAATGAAAGGAGCCGAGGAAAAGTCTGCAAAGGAGCTACTTGATCTGCTTTGTGCACTGCTCTGTTTCCCATGCCTAGAGCAATGTTTGGTGAATAGGAGACATCCAATAAATATGTGTTGAATGTAGACTTGCACACTAGCAGGGAGAGAATTTTCTAGAACTCTCCAGTGTCCCCTTGTGTCCCTTTCCAGTCAATCTCCACCCCCGGAAACAGCCACTGATCTGGCTCTCACCAGAGAGTAGCCTCAGCTCTTCCTGAACCTCATACAGATGGAGTCACACTTTCACATTGCTGTTGACTGGTTGGTTTAGCTCAGTGAAAATCCTTGAAGATCTTTTTCTGTCATGGTGTGTAGCCATACTTTGTTCTTCTTTGTTTCTGTGTAGTATTTCATTGCTTGAATAGTCCAGCATTTTATCCATCCTTCCCTTGTCAACAATGGAGATGTTTCCAGTTTGGGGATACTAAGAACAAAGATGTTGAGAGCATTCTTAAACTCCCCGCCATGCCTGCTGTGTCATTTTTGGCGCCATTGGCCTAGGTTTCTCTTGGAGTCGAATTTCTGGGTCATAGGATCCCTTTAGCTTGATAAAGTGGCAAAGGGTTTCCAAAAACAGCTGCACCCTTTTCCCTCCCAGGAGCAATATGTGAGTGCGAGATGGGGATCTTTGACCTCGTAGCACAGCCCTAACAAACCCAACAAGGACTTTTCAGAGTAGCGACTGTGAACTCTACTCAAGTAAGAAAATCTGAAATGAAACTGCACGTCTGGAAATTCTCCTGGGAGAGAAGAGAGGTGCTCCTGGTGGTGTGCAGCAGCATCTGACCCGTTCTACTGAGTTTTCCAGGACACCACTGTCCTTATCAAACTCGGCACTGGTTTCAACGGAGCGAGCTGCAAGAGATCCGTTTCTTTCTCTGTAACTCAAACCCCACAGTGATAAGGAAAGGGAAAGAGCACTGGAAATGGGACACCATGTCAAGTTCATTCATGACAAGCACGTGTTATGAATGAGTTACACACTCATTCATTGTGCCCAGCAACTGGCTGGACAGAACAGGGAGGAAGAGATGCCGAAGATTCCACTCTTGCTCTCGAGCTGCTCGCCATCTATTTGATGGCTGCCAGATGGCAGCTCTTCCCCTGCCTGCCACGCAAGGATGGGTGTGGTTCTGGATTCTGCCCTTCGCCCCCTTGTGTTCTAGTCCACGCACTCTTCTGGAGTATCTCATTCCAGCTCAGGATTTCAACTAGCCACCATGTCTCCCTCCGTAATCTCTACACCTGGTCTGAGCTCACACCCTCTACTCTCATCTATTGCTCATAGTTTGCCTTTGAAATACAGACAAAATCTTACTTATTGGAGCCAGCACTGTGGCATAGCAGGTAAAGCTGCTGCCTGCAGTGCCGGCATCCCATATGGGCGCCAGTTCGAGTCCTGGCTGCTCCACTTCTGATCCAGCTCTCTGCTATGGCCTGGGAAAGCAGTAGAAGATGACCCAAGTCCTTGGGCCCCTGCACCCACGTGGGAGGCCTGGAAGAAGCTCCTGGCTCCCAGCTTCAGATCAGCCCAGCTCCGGCAGTTGTGGCCATCTGGGGAGTGAACCAGTGGATGGAAGACCTCTTTTTCTCTCTCTATCTCTCTGCCTCTGCCTCTCTGTAACTCTTTCAAATAAATAAATAAATCTTTTTTAAAAATCCTACTATTTCTCAACACTTCCACCTTCATGACCCTGTCCAACTTAAAGTCATCTCTGGTCTGCATTATTGTAATTTAAAAAAACCATAGGCACAATCCTCCGGCTTTTGCTGCTCCTTTTGTTGTTGTTGTTGTTAAGATTTATTTTTTATGTATTTGGAAGGCAGAGTTACAAAGAGAGAGGAAGAGCGAAATCTTTCAGCTGCTGGTTCACTCCCCAAATGGCTGCAATGACCACGTAGGGACCCAAGCACTTGGGCCATCTTCTACTGCTTTTCCAGGCACATTAGCACAGAGCTGGATTGGGAGTGGCGCCTCAGGACTTGAACCCGTGGCTCTATGTGATGCCCTGCTCTGCAGGCAGGCGGTGGCTTTACCGGGTAGACCACCACGTGCCCCAACAATCTTTCCTGCCACGTTCCTGTTTCCCTCTCCTTGAGCCAAGGGAAGATACACCAGCCCCCTACAAAGCTGGGCTCCGGCGCTTTATTGCAGCAGTAATAATAATACCTGCCTGGGTGAGCCAAGCCCTACCCCCTTAACTTGGCACAGCTCACCCTATAGCGAATGACAGTTTCCTAGGGCTTCTAAGGCTATCAAGCAAGACGGCACGAAAGTGTTGTATAAATCAAAGAGAAAGCATTGAAACAAATATTAATATTTACATAAGGGAGCAGCTGGGAGGAGTGGCAGGGCGGCATCCCCAGCAGGTGCACCTGTGCTGCCTCCCGGCTCGGGCCCCTGGGCCCGGGTGCCGCTCCTCATCTACGAAGCGGGGACAGTGATATCCGGCACGCGGGTCACTGCGAGGGGAACTGAGGTAAAGCTCCCGAAGGCACTGGCCCTGAGGCGACGTTCACGGCATCCCCATTAACCATTTCTGTGACTGCCATGCAAAAAAGAGAGATCAACTATTTCTGGGGACAGGGGAAAACGGCGCGGCCACCTAAGGCCCCACCCGCCACGCGTGGGGAGCGAGACCCCCTGAGCAGCCGGCGGAGCGCGCGCGGCCAGACCCCGCCCCCGCCCCCTCCTCCGGCCCCTCCCCCGGCCCGGCGCCCTGGTCCCCGGCGCCTGCGCCGCGCGCGCTCCGCCGGGGTGGCGGGCGGGGCGAGCGGGGGCGCGCGCGGGCCGGGAGCGCGCGCGACGCCTGCAGCCCGGCTCGGCCCCGGACGCCGCTCGTGTCCGCGCTGAGGCGGCTGCTGCGGGCGGCGTCGAGGGCGCGGCGCCGAAGCTGGGGGCGGCCGGCGGCTCGCGGCTCTGCCCTCCGCCCGGTCCCCGTCGGCCCCCGTCGGGCCGCTGCTTCCTCCCAGCGCCCCGGCGGCCAGGCGCTTCAGGTGAGTCTCCCGCCCGGGTGGGGCTGACGCCCGGCCTCTCGGAGCGCGTTTACAGCCGGCTTCGGGCGCAAAGTTAAAGAATAAATAAGGAAGGAAACGAGTGAGCAGGGACCCCGCGGGGTGGGGCCGCGGCGACCCTGCTGAGGGCCCCCCGCGGGCTCGCCCGCGCGCCGTCTCCCTTCCGGCAGCCTCGGGGGTGGCGTCCCGGAAAACAAAGAGGGGGCAGAACGTCTTTTCCCTCCCTCAGCTGCGGGGTTCGTCCCGACGCCGCATTCTGCGACCCCGCAGGCCCAGCCCTCGCTGAAGGCGGGCCGCGGGCGGAGGGTGAAGACCCCCGCGCCGCTCCCCGCCCCGCTCCCGCCGCCACCTGCTCAGGTGCCGCCGCCGCGGGCCGGGCCCGGAGCTTGCTGGGTCCCAGGTTCCGTGCGGGATCCAAGCATCTCTGTTGGAGCAGTTAGGATTGCGTTTCGGATGCAAACCGGGACGGTGCAACGCAGCCTTTTAGTGCGGTGCCCGCAGCCAAGGGGGCGCGCTCCCCCTCACTGTAAGCTACCAGGGCCGCCAGGTGCACCCCAACTTTTCATAGAAGCCCCGAGAAGCAGCAGATGGACCTGTGGCTCTGATTCCATCCGACTTAAACTATCTTAAGACCGTTTCGGTAGCTTTGGTGAGGAAACCGAACACCGTGCTCAGGACCCAGACGGCCGTGCGGCACGCACAACCTCGCTCTTTTTAGGTGGAGATTTTTGTGTTGGGCCCTGACATGGGCTTTCTATGCCCAAAGACAGAAGCGTGAGCCTTGTCGTGGGCTTGACATTTTACTGCTTTCTTAGCTCGGGAAGAGCTCCCAGTATTTTTAGGGGGAAATGAGTTTTTTTGTTTGTTTTTTGTTTTTAACCTGCTGTTGAAATGGAAAGCTTTGGAACCGGTGAACACTAGGGTAACAAATGAGAAGCAATCCTGCATGGTGTTCGAGTTGTTGGTCGGAAGAACTAAGCAAAATATCAGGAAAAGTAATCCCAGTGGCAACCTGCTGAGCCTGTGAAATAAGGCAGGCCCTAAAGTTCAAGACCATTTGTTCTGGAGACCCCAAAACAGCAAGAGAAACACAGAAGAGGTGGCGGTCAGACACCGGGATTGTGGAGGTGCTGGGGAAAGGGAGTGGATTACGGACTGCAAAACACAGCCTGGCGCTCTCACATCCCGGCGCCAGCCCCAGCGGCCTGTGCCGCTCCTGTGTCCCCCAGCTGGGTTTTGTTTCCCTGTTCTTTCTCTCATGCTAAGGGATGCTGTTCCTGGTGGAGCAGGAACCTCCGTAATGATAACAAGAGCAGTTCTGGGTTTCCTAAGGCACAGGTTATTGAAACTGGAAAAATCCAGTTTTCACCTCCTTCGCTTTCCTGTTGCACCATGTTTGGCACACCAGCTTCTGAAGCATGGCAGAATTCTAGCTGCAGGCAGCGCATGAGTGGCTGGAAGGTGGGGCTTCGTGGTGGACCCTCAGAGCCAGCACGTGCACCGTCCTGAGTGGGGTTTCTGAAACGAGTCTAGAATTACGGTTTAGAAGCTCTGAAAAGCAATGTGGTCATTCAGGGCAGCTGCGAGTCTTGTTTCCCACAGACGTGCGAGGATGAACACCGAGAGGCCAGGTGACGTCCCAGGCTGTCGGCGGGGCACCTGTGGAGCTGACGTGCAGGGCTTGTCTGCACCCAGTGCTGTTCGCTGGCACTTTGAGCACAGCCGAAAATTAGAACGTGCACCTCGCTGAGGTGCCAAAACACTCACCAAATGAGAAGCATATTATTTTGGAAAATTATGTCTTTAAATCCTAGAGGAGAAGGAGTCACCTTTTCCTCATCAGACCTGAAAACGAAGCCCTCTTGGGTGGCGTGACGTTGGGCCTTGATGGATTGCTTTTGTCACGAGGCTTGTTACAGCAGAGCAGATGGTCCGCGGCTGGGGCTTTCCCACTCGTTTGATGTTTCCATCAGGAAAGACTTTGCCAGAAGCCAGCCACAGCGACCGTCGCGCTGGAGATGATGCGAAACCCTGGTGAGCACGGACCTGTGCTTGCGGAAGCTGGCGGTGTTGGTCCTGCCCTTCGTGCGGGGCCTGTCGGGGTTTCCCAGGGCAGCAGACTGAGAGCAGAGTTAGCAAGGCCTCCAGTGAGAACAGCACAGAATCCATCTGCTCTGTCGGTCTCTCCTTTGTCCTGGTGAAGGTTTCACTTTAATTTACAGCTGAGTTACCCAATAGGATCCCCTTGCCTATCTCTTTGCGTTTAAATTTAACTGTGTTGATGATGTCAGAGAATTATGAAACGGTTGATAACATTGACTTAAACTCATGAAAAATCTCATGGGTTGTAGTTGGAAGAGACGTGTCATCTGTGTACATCTCGTCGTGACGTGAAGTTCTGTGCAGCCCCTGAGAAGGCGCCAGAGCCCTTTCCCAGCTCTCCTCCTAAATCCAGACGTCTCCATCCTGGAGCCGCGTTGCTCCAGATAGCTCTGCTGCTGAGTAGTTTTGTTGGAATGATGGAACGAGCTTTTATTTTTATTGCTTAGAATTAGATCATTTGGGGTGATGTGTGTTTCTCATTTTATTGTTTTAATCTCAGTTCCAACAGTGGTTCTGGTAGTACTGGGATCCTTTCAACCCAACAGTGCATTGACTGACACAGACCATGCCTAAGCAAAATAATAATTATTGAGCTATAGGCAAACATTATTCTCAGCATTGAGCATTTATTCTCACTTAATGCTCTTAACACCTTAGTAGGTAAGGATTATTTTTATCGCCATTTTATAATTGAGGCAACAAACAGGCAGAGTCATGTACATATCACAGAGCATGACAGAGTTCAAGTCTAAAGTCTGATTACAGAGCTTGGATCTTTCTGGGTGTACTTATAAACTGTTCAGACTTGTTTGCAGTTGCCGTGGTATTTTAGCACTCTGTCCTTTTTAAGCATGTCAAATATATAAAAACTTGTAAGAGAAGATAATGTAGCAGTACTCTAATCCAGAAAGACTACTAAAATATTTTTAGACAAAAGATAAATAATTTAACAATAATCTAAAGAATTTGAAGAAGCTAGCTTATATATAGGACATTATTGGGATAACTGACGATTTGAATATAGACCACATATCAGGTAATAATATTATATCAGTATTAAACTTCCCTTTTGTTAAGTATTTCTTTACTTATTTGAAAGGCAGAGTTGCAGAGATGCAGAGAGAGAGAGAAAGAGAGAGAAGGCTTCCATCTGCTGGGTCACTCCCCAAATGGCCAGAGATGGGCCCACCCGAAGGCAGGAGTCAGGAGCTTCTTCCAGGTCTCCTTTGTGGGTGCAGGGGCCCAAGGATTTGGACCATCTTCTACTGCTTTCCCAGGCCACAGCGGAGAGCTGGATCAGAAGTGGAGCAGCCAGCACCCATATGGGATGCTGGCACTGCAGGCAGCGGCTTTAACTGCTAAGCTACAGTGCTGGCTCCAGACTTCCCATTTTTTTTTATAATTGTAGTGTGAGTTATATAAAAAAGTGATCTTGCTTTTAGACCCTGAAGTAATTTGAGAGTGAAAGGGTGTATATTCTGTCTCACCCTCAGTAGTTCAGAAGAACGCATGTGTATACAAGTATTGACTAAAAAAGCAAATGGGCGAAGTAGAAGCAGTTGGTAGCTCTGGGTAGAGAGTACTTGCTGACATTCCTCGTGCTGTTCTCTTAACTTCTACTTGAAGTTAAAAAGATACCCCAAAATCGAAGGTAGAAAACAGGAAATGAAGGTGTAATATTCTAAGAATTCTGAAGTCAGGTTAAAGATTGTGTGGTTTTTTAAGAGGCTGGAGGGAGGAACTTGAAACAAACCAGAAAATCTTGTCAAAAATTGATTGTCTCAGACTTCAGAAGCTCACCAGTCAGAGCTGCTTAACTGCCAACATCTAAAACTCCAGGCAATGTTTCCACCTTGTTAATAGGTTGTGAGGTGTAATAAAACCATCAGTGCCTTAAGAGAGACGATCCGAAGACAGCCAACTCTTAGGGTTACTGGAAGTTAAATCGGGTTGGTTGTATCCTTTCCCTGACTGAAAAAACCTTCAGTGGCACCCTGACTTTGACTGGTTTCCATGGCAGGGCTCTGTCACCCTACCTGCACCTGCGGGCCACGCCTACCTCCTGGCTTCAGGCCACACACACACACACACACACACACAGCGCTGGGGCCCCTTTGCCCTGGTCCTCTTGACTTCCTGGTTTTCCTGCTGCAGCTGCTCATCGCTGAAGTCTCACCATAACCCCCTTGGGGATCCTGTCCGTAAGCCCACGCAGAATTTGCCCATGCCTGCGTGTCAGTGGCATAATCACGATGCAGCCTGCTGCTGCTCAGCAGTCCTTATTAAACTGTGGCCTGGAGACTTTCCAGGGCCTACGGATTCAAAGGCATCCGCAGCCTGGTAGCTAGGAGCGATCTATAAACAAATACATCCTAAGTAGAAAACAGATGATCAAAGTGCTGTGAGAGCTCCAAACTCAGAGCTTGGTCTTGAGAAATGGTTATCCTGGGAGCCACCACGAGATAGCCATTCTCACCAACCCTCAAAAGGACCCCTTTCCAGGTTGGAGATTCTGGCACAATAATCCAATAAACCAGTTGTAATGGGGCCAGTGTGTTAAAGCCCTGGCCTGCAGTGCTGTCATCCCGTATGGGCGCCAGTGCAAGCCCCAGCTCCTCCACTTCCCATCCAGCTTCTTGCTAATGAGCCTGGGAAAGCAGTGGAGGATGGCCCAAGTGCTTGGGCTCCTGCACCCATGTGGGAGACCCAGAAGGAGCTCCAGACTCCTGGCTTTGTATCGGCTCTGCTCCAGCTGATGTGGCCTTTTGGGTAGTGAGCCAGTGAATGGAAGACCTTTTTCTCTGTCTCTACCTCTCTCTGTGTAACTCTGCCTTTCAAATAAACAAAATAAACCTAAAAAAAAAAAAAAGTTGTAGTACCTGTGGGCTAGCCAAATGGATATGTTTGACAGAAAGGTAGAAATGCATGTCGAGATGTAGGTGTCTGTGTTTGACAGCGTCCATAGCTCTCCAGTTTCCAGCGTGTGCAGGCAGGTTAGAGGGCAGATTAGAGGCTCCTGGGGCTTGGTGCTCTTCCCAGATCACCCGAGATTCTGTTCTGCTTCCACTTCTGCTTTGGTGACATCCTTCTCCACTTAAGAATCATCGTGTGAAGCCGGAGACAGTGTAGACATACCCATGTGCGTGGGAACCACGTGGTAGAGAGTCGTAGGTGTAGGAGTAGTTAAATGCTCCAGTGGGGATAAAACCACCGGGAAGAGTAAGGTGAGGGAGAGAGGATGGAGATGAAACCCCAGAGACTCCATTGTTCTCCAGTGGGGAAAGAGGAGCCGGGAAGGACCAAGACCCTTGGCAGGAGCTCAGAGAGGTCCCAGTGTGAGCTGCAGAGAGAGGCTGGGACCTGACATTGATTCCAACTAGTAGGAAGCCATTGCTGTCCACATTGAGGGCAGTGGCAGTTGGCAGGTGGCGGTGGAAGCCAACTCTTTGAGTTCAGAGATGACAGGAGTTGAGGAAGAGAGTGCACCAACTGTGGCTTCCTCTGGCCAGGAAGCTGGAAGGCGATGTGAAGGAGGGTCAGAGGGAGATTGAGGGTGGGAAAATCCGAATGGTGAGGCTCTCGAGACTTAGGTTTGCTGAGGAAGAGGAATGGGTGGAGGAGAACTGAATGCACAGCAGACAGCCTCCTCGGGACTGGGGCCAGCTCTGCTGAGGAGAAACCCTCGCTCAGGCAGGAGCTCCTCACTGTGGGAACCATGCCTTGTGCATCTAGTACCCGCCATGCCAAGCCATCAGCATGCGGAAAATGTTCATAAAAACGAGTAAGGATTTTCCTTTTTAGAAAATCAGTCTTGGGGCCAGCACTATGGCGCAGCAGGTTAAAGCACTGGACTGAAGCGCCAGCATCCCATATGGGCGCTGGTTCTAGTCCCAGCTGCTCCACTTCCAATTCAGCTCTCTGCTGTGGCCTGGGAAAGCAGTAGAAGATGGCCCAAGTCGTTGGGCCCCTGTACCCACGTGGGAGACCCAGAGGAAGCTCCTGGCTCCTGGCTTTGGATCAGCACAGCTTCGGCCATTGCGGCCATTGGGGAGTGAACCAGTGGATGGAAGACCTCTCCCTGTCTCTACCTATCTGTAACTCTTTCTTTCAAATAAATAAAAATAAAATCTAAAAAAAAAAAAAAAGAAAGAAAATCAGTCTTGATGTAGTAGGATAATGTAATTACCATTCTATAATGTACTCTGTATAAGCAATATATTTGTGGCCTTGGATTCTCTGAAATGGAAAAAAATTGCAAATTATTAGGTAATATCAAAGTAGTAATAATCACAGTCATTCAATTTTCTGGGCTTGGTAGGTTTTTCTTAAATCCCACGTTGGCCTCTTGTGCCCAGGCCATCCTGGGTTGGTGTGCTGTGCAGGTTGTTGGAGAAGACAGCATGGAAAGGCAGGTTCCGTTTCATTATTTAATGGGGAAGTGTTAGACCCAGGCCTTTGATTTTAAATTAGTGATTTTTTAGAAAGATTTATTATTCATTTATTTGAAAGCCAGCATTACAGAGAAGCAGAGGCAGAGAGAGAGAGAAAGAGGTCTTCCGTCCACTGGTTCACTCCCCAAATGCCTGCAGCGGCCAGAGCTGGGCTGATTTGAAGTCAGGAGGAGCCTGGAGCTTCTTCCAGGTCTTCCAGGTGGGTGCAGGGGCCCAAGGACTTGGGCCATCCTCTGTTGCTTTCTCAGGTGCATTAGCAGAGAGCTGAATCAGAAGTGAACAGCCTGGATTTGAAGTGGCGCCCATATGGGATGCCAGCACTGCAGGTGACAGCTTTACCCAGTACGCCACAGTGCCTGCCCCGTGATATTTTTTTGAGTTCTGAAAAAGGACATGTTTTTGATTGTTTCCTGTGTTAAATTTTGCCTGCTATAAATATCTCTAATATTGGGGCTGGTGTTACAGTACAGTGCATTAAGCTGCCCTTGATGCTGGTGTCCCACATGAGCACTCACCCACTCATGTCCCAGCTGCTTGGCTTCCCATCCAGCTCCCTGCTAATGGGCCTGGGAAGCAGCAGGTGATGGCCCACGTGCTCGGGCCTCTGCTGTCCACGCGGGAGACCTGGATGGAGCTCCTTGGGCTCCTGACTTTGGCCTGGGCGTTGCAGCCCTTTGGGGAGTGAACCAGCAGATGGAAGGTATTCTCTTTCTCTCTCTGTCTCTGTCTTTTGTGTCTGCAATCCTGCTTTTCAAATAAAATCTTTAAAAAACATTTCTAATATTAACAAAGTCTGACTTTATAGAGATCTTTTGGCTTTGTGTAATGTAAGTCTTTGAGAGTATATTCAGAAAGAACAAATCAGTTAGGAAAAGTAAAGCGAGCTTACTACAGACGGTGTTTCAGGGTGCAGATGGCGAGCGAGTCAGCGTGGGTTTCATTCTGCTGTGGCAGCGTCAGTGTTGTGGGTCTGAAACCCAAAACAAACGTGCAGAGGCGGTTCTGCTGCGCATTGCTCTTGTTTCTGCTCAAGAACGAGCGCACACGCTGACATGGTCTCACTTTAGTTTCTCCTTTTCCCCCGTTTCTCCAGAAAACTGCCGCTTTTCTTACATACCACTGCCCTGTGCAATATGCTAAGCAAATACATTTGTATGGAATTCATTCATCAGGGCCGTAATGAGTTGATTTAAATGCTGCTTTATCTTTACTGGATAAAAATGCTTCATTCGATGAACCACTGTCTTGAGAAGTTGATGATTGGAATGTTGTTTGGCTTTCAGAGCTTTATCTCTGTGTTGCCTTTTTTTAACAATAGACGTCCTGGGACTTTAAAACCAGAAAGTCAAGGATGATGCTGAGGGACACTGGGAAGTCCTGGAATGACAGCCAGTCAGACCTCTGTAGCAGCGACCAGGAGGAGGAAGAGGAGATGGTTTTTGGGGAAAATGAAGACGATTTGGAGGAGATGATGGATTTAAGCGATCTGCCTACCTCGCTGTTTGCCTGCAGTGTCCACGAAGCAGTGTTTGAAGTCCAGGAGCAGAAGGTAGGCATGCACCTGCCTCTCCCTGCCTTTCTAGTCATTGATTGTATGTGGGTTTGGGACATGATTGCCCTGGCCCATGACAAGTTAAGTGGTGTCACCCTGTAGGCATTTTAATTGTGCTTTTAAAGAGTCTCAGTCTGCAGCAGGAAATAGTGGAAAATCGGTCCTTCCCAAATGGTCTGTAAAGTACTTTTATTGAACCCTGAATCGAGTCTTAATAAATCCATTTGTTCGTTCATTCATTCATTTTTGGAGTCTGTGGTTCAAGAAAAACTGGAGAGGTTTAGTCTGGCTTCCTGTTAGCTGGCAGTGGGTTCATGAAAGAAGGTATTCAGCTGTCTCTGGAGCTGAGTGCACACGGCCTCTCAGCCCTGGCATTTCTCGTGTTACTTTTCCACAGTCTGGCTGAAGAAAAAGCATTTGTTCTTTAAAGGTTACTTTCTTTTAGTTCACTATTTACCTGGAAAGGGGGCAGGGGTTCCGTGTGTGTGTGTGTGTGTGTGTGTGTGTGTGTTGGGGCTATGCGTTTTCCATCAGGACCTCACAAAGGTCTGTAGGTCTGAGTCCTACCAGAGTAATGTTTCTGCCACTGCACATGCTTTTCCTGTTCTGAGACTTTTTCTCAAAATAATGGTACTGGCCCTTTAGTTTTCTGTGTACACTTTCATAAGTATTTGCCTTCCAGTGACTATGTTGGAGTAGAACTTGATGCAGTGTGACTCGGTCCATGCAGTGGTTCCCCAGTATCTGTAGGGAGTTGGTTCCAGGACCTCCTCAGGTACCAAAATCTGGATGCGCAAGTCCCTTACGTACAGTGCTGTAGTATTTGCATGTAACCCATGCGCTTCTCCCCATATTCGGTAAATCATCTCCGGGTTATTTATGATACCGAATACAATGTAAATGCTGTGTCAGTGGTTGCTGGTTAGGGAACACAGCAAGAAGAACGTCTGTACGTGTTCAGTACACGTAGGTTTTCCCCCGATATTTTCTACTGGCAGTTAGTTGAATCCATGGGTGCAGAACCCGTGCAAGTGGAAGTGGTGCGTGCACCTGAGTGTGCGCAGTGTGTAAAGGCACGGATCACGGGTGGCCTCGGGGCAGAGCATGAGGAACACAGCTCCTGCGTCACCGGGTTCACCATCCTGAGGTAATTATGGTACGAGATGGACTCTTAGTCCCTTTAGAAACATTGGGAGGTGTACTGAGAGGTCTCAAGAGAGGACCACAGCCAGCCGCAATAAAGATCTCACAGAGGGGCGGCGTCGCAGCTCACTAGGCTAATCCTCCGCCTTGCGGCGCCGGCACCCCGGGTTCTAGTCCTGGTCAGGGCGCCAGATTCTGTCCCGGTTGCCCCTCTTCCAGTCCAGCTCTCTGCTGTGGCCGGGGAGTGCAGTGGAGGATGGCCCAAGTGCTAGGGCCCTGCACCTGCATGGGAGACCAGGAGAAGCACCTGGCTCCTGGCTTCAGATCAGCGCAGTGTGCCGGCCGCGGCGGCCATTGGAGGGTGAACCAATGGAAAAGGAAGACCTTTTTCTCTGTCTGTCTCTCACTGTCCACTCTGCCTGTCAAAAAAAAAAAAAAAAAAATCTCACGGGGATATGGCATTGGAGAAGAGCTGTGAGCTTTGGGTAACATTTTATCAGGGAAGGGAAAGGAATTTCAGCCAGAGGCAACAGAATGAGCCAAAGAGCTGAACTGGGGGCTTGTGGGGTTTCAGGGAGTAGAGAGCAGGTCTGAATGGCAGAGGTTAGACTGGGGACTGACTGTGTGGTCCTCCGTCCACTGTCAGGCAGGACTGACTGTGTGGTCTTCCCGCAAAGCACCGCCCCTGTCCACTGTCAGGCAGGACTGACTGTGTGGTCCTCTGTCCACTGTCAGGCAGGGGAGCTTTCTTCTCTCTAAGGGTCCCTGACCTGGGGCCTGGGGCAAGGGAAGAGGGACCCCAGGCCCAGATTTTATTCTTCCAGGGTTGTTTTCATTCACAAATGCTATTTCCCTTCTCAAGTTCAGTCATAATTTAGAAAAAGTCTAAGAAAAGTGGGAAGATGATTCAAGATGTCTAAGAGCTCTTAATTTTCATATTATCAGTTAGCCTTATTTGTTGTTACTGGTGCCTTATTTTTCTTTAATTTCTCCCAGCGTCACCCGTTTTTCGGTCATCCACCAATGTGCAAGACATGGATAAAGAAGGTTTGCTGTCTTTGTAATCTCATTGTTGGAACAGGCTTTCACAAGTGCCATTGTTATTTAAAGTAAATCTTCACCTTAGATTGCTGGGTTTGGGCTCTACATTTTCTTTAAAAATAGCATGCCACAGAAGGGTAAACTGAGAGAAAGGCTGGTCTTTCCTTTCTGTTTCCTCCGCAAGGAGCTGGCCCCCGCCCGGAGGACTGCAGGGTCCACAGGGCCTTTGCTTTCACGGATTTGGGTCTGTCCCAGTGCCGTTGCGTTTGCTTGCTTGTCCTTTCTAACCCGTTTCCCCTTCTTCAGGATAAATTAGACTTGCTGCTGATTTGAACATGCAGAGTTTGCATGAGATTTTATAAGGTGAGAAACGGGGCTGTTCTTTCTGCTCTAGGTCTGTGACTAGATCGAGGAGACTCGGTGAATATTGGTGCCGAATGGTATTCTGACTAGGACTGGCTTTCTGAAGACTTCAGCGTGCATTTCACAGTGCACTCCTTGGCCAATATACACAGCTGTTTCTCTGTACAACTCTTCCTGCTGCTCACCTTGGGACCTTCGATTCAAACTGCTCTTTCCAATGGTGATGGTTGGAGTGTGTTAAGACATCCCCCCTCGCTCTCCAGCCCTCTTTGGATCAGTGACGCTCAGCATCTGATCGAGTTCCTGGTGCAGGCAGAGTAACACCTGTTGAAAGTCAGTGACCGATGCGGAGTGAAGGTTGTTCAGGATCAGTGGTGTGTGCTGTGATCAGGACACAGTGTGAGCAGAGCGAGGCTGGGCAGTGCAGGGAGAAGGCGTCTGAAGTTAGGATCCCAGGTGTGCTGGCCCAGATGTTTTTGTGATCTGTGTAGTCATGCACTGTTCATGTCTTTGTACTGAAAGTTGGTTCTACCCTCTGCATTGAAAGAACAGAAAATACCACGTAAGCAGAGCAAATGGCCTTTGGAAATTAAGTGAATGAATTGGTTTCCAGACTAAATCAGTTTGTGGGGGTGCTGATCCAGCCCCCAACCCAGAAGTAAGCTCCAGTGAGGAAAGTGATTTGTTTTCCACGTGGAAATTGGAAAGGGGTTAAGAGAGAAATGTGGCCATATTCTAGCAGAGCCAAGGACATCATGGGGTTTCAGTGAATGTTTGTTTCATTGAATTTGTAGTGCTAATCTAGTCAAGAGTTACTAAGATTAAGTTAGCTTCAAGACTAGATAAACTCCTGGAGAATCATGTAAGCTTAGAGCTAAAGGAAATCCTAGTCTGGTCTCTGCACAGTAAGGTTAGAGTCGAAGAGTAACACAGCTTGCTTTACAACTCACTTTTCACTTCTACTCTGAAAACTACAGAACATTGCTAAGAAATTGAAGAAGGGGTGGGCATTTGGCCTAGAAATTAAGATGCAGTTAGGGTACCTGTGCTGCACATCGCAGTGTCTTGGCTGGCTTCCTGGCTCTGGCTGCCGATCCAGCTTCCTGCTAATGCAGACATTGGGAGGCAGCGTCGTGGGAGACAGCGGTGATGGCTCAGGTAGCAGCTGTCCTCCCACCCATGTCAGGGGCCTGGATTGAGTTCTTGACTTTGACTTCCTCTCCTCCACAACGCCAGGCCAATTTGTGCATTTGGAAACTGAACCAACAGACAGGAGCTCTCTGTACAGGTATCTGTGTCTGTCTCTCTAATTAACTAATTAAAACAAAAAGAAATAAGACATAAATGAATGGAAAGACATCCCTGTCCATGAACTGGAAACTTACCATTAAGATGTCAGTGCTGGGGCCGGCGCTGTGGCATAGCAAGTAAGGCCGCCACCTGCAGTGCCAGTGTCCCATATGGCCGCCTGTTCAAGTCCTGGCTGCTCCATTCCGGTCCCGCTCTCTGCTATAGCCTGGGAAAGCAGTGGAAGGTGGCCCAAGTTCTTGGGCCCCTGCACCCACGTGGGAGACCCAGAAGAAGCTCCTGGCTCATGGCTTCAGATCAGCTCAGCTCCAGCTGTTGCAGCCATTTGGAGAGTGATCCAGCGGATGGAAGACCTGTCTCTCTCTCTCTCTCTCTCTCTCTCTCTCTCTCTCTCTCTTTTTCTGCCTCTGCCTCTCTGTAACTCTGCCTTTCAAATAAATAAATAAATAAATATTTAAGAAAAAAAAAGGTGTCAGTACCACCCAAAGTGATCCACAGGTTCAGCCCAGTTCCTGTCAAAATCCCAGTGAGATGTTTTTCAGAAATCAAAAACCCATGCTGAAATTCATATGGAGGTGCCGGTGCTGTGGTGTAGCAGGTAAAGCTGCCACCTGTAGTCCCGGCATCCCATATGGGCACTGCTTCAAGTCCTGGCTGCTCCACTTCTGATCAAGATCTCTGTTAATGGCCTGGGAAAGCAGTAAAAGATAGCCCAAGTGTTTGGGCTCCTGCACCCATGTGGGAGACCCAGAAGAAGCTCCTGGCATCAGATTGGCCTAGCTCCAGCCATTGCGGCTATTTGGAGAGTGAACCAGCGGATGGAAGACCTCTCTATCTTTCTCCTGCTCTTTGTCTGCAATTCTGCCTCAAATAAATAAATAAATCTTTTTTAAAAAAATGAATAAAAATGGGAGCAGATGTTTGGCCTGATTGTTGATATGCCAGTTAGAATGCTCACATCCCACATCTGCATACTTGGGTTCAGTCCTGGCTCTGGCTTCTGTCTCCAGCTTCTTGCTAATGCAGAGCTGGGAGGCTTCCAGCTACCTGGATGACCGAGATTGAGTTCCCAGCTCCTGACTTCGGCCTGGCTGAGCCCCAGCCATTGCAGGCATTTGGGGAGTGAACCAGTGGGTAGGAGATCTCTGTGTGTCTCCGCCTCTAAAATAAATACAATTTTAAAAATTATGGGACCGGCACCATGGCACTGTAGGATAATCCTCTGCCTTCGGTGCTGGCACCCCATGAGCACCAGTTCTGATCCCGGCTGCTCCTCTTCCGATCCAGCTCTCTGCTGTGGCCTGATAAGGCAGTGGAAGATGGCCCAAGTGCTTGGGCCCCTGCACCTGTGTGGGAGACATGGAGGAGGCTCTTGGCTCCTAGCTTCAGATCAGCTCAGCTCCGGCCGTTGCAGCCATTTGGGGAGTGAACCAGTGGATGGAAGACCTTTCTCTCTGTCTTTCCCTCTCACTGTAACTTTGCCTCTCAAATAAATAAATAAATAAAACTTTTAAAATAAATCATTAAAATTTAAAATGTGGTATATCAAGGGACATTTTCAACAGTGTCCAACAGTAAAAAAGCAACATACAGAATGAGAAAAATATTGCAAACCAGTTATCTTATAAGGGATTAGTATCCAGAACGGGGGCTGGCATTGTGGTGCAGTAGGTTAAGCCACCACTTGCGATGTGGGCATCCCATCTTGGAGTGCCAGTTCAAATCCTGGCTGCACCACTTCTGATCTAGCTCCCTGCTAATGTGCTAAGGCAATGGAGGGTGGCCCCAGTTCTTGGAACCCTGTCACCCACCTGGGTGCATGGGAAACCAGGGTAGAGTTTGAGACATGCATCCTGTGTGGCCCCCTCTTTTAGCTTCTGGACTAAATGTTTCGGAAGAGAAAAGATGCCTTACTCTTTAAAGAAAAAACACTTACTACACTGAAGTTCCCTCCCATGATTGTTCCTGACAGACTCTCAGGTTTACTGGCCTCTGCGAGTATGGGTCCTGGCTTTCAAGATCACCCCCATTCCTGCTATCCATGAAGAAAACCAGCCTCTGTGCTGGGCACCGCGTGCGCCTCAGCATGTGCAGTGGCACCTGGCTGGGTGGGTGGAGGAATATTCAGGAAGAGATGGAGAGCGGGACAGAGGTGGCCAAGGCCTTGTCAGCTGCTAAGCTCATAGGCCCAGTATGAAACTGTTTCTCCATCTCTTGCATGGCTGACAATGGAAAGCCCTGTTGTGGCTCCAACGTGATCCTTGTTGACTTTGATAACTTCCTGTTGGGCTCTTCCCTTGTCAGTGGCTTTCTGTTCTGGGCTAGCACCATGGATAGCGTGTGCAGCAAAGCATTTTCCAGACCGTCATCAAACAGTTGATCTTAACAAATAGGAAACAAAGCATGAAGATAAACGAGTAAGCAAGATTCAGGACCATTAAAGTGAACACAGTGTAGTTTTTCACCACGGGGAATTTGACAGTGCTGTAGCTACGAAAAACTCCATTGCTGTCCCCCTCCGTTTGGATCGGAGTTCATATCAGAGTAACAGAGCCCTCTGTGGCAAGCAGGAGGCAGTGTGCGCTGCTTCAGAGTGGTAAGGGTCATAGGTCCAGTTCTGAAGAGTTCTGGAAAGAAGGCCACTGGTGGTGTTGATCAGCGGTATACTGTATCTTCCACTGCACCTGAGTCTCCTGCAGGGCCTGTCTCCTTGGGGGACTGCTCCAGCAGGTCAGGAGGGATAAGTCGATTCTCATTTTCCATTGGCACCCTCCATGGAATTCGCCTTTCATATCCTGTTATCCCTGTGCATCCGCCTCCTTCCTGGTTATGCGCAGCATACAGGAGAACAGCTCATTTTCGTGAGTGCACATTGACAAGTGTTCTGTTGCAAAAGCCCTACCCTGTTTCTTTTGCTGCTGTATCACCAGTGTGTGAGAGCTTGCCTGAGCCTTGAAAATCCACTTTTTATCCCCACAACAACCCTTTTATTATCCTCACTCACTAGGTAAGGAAAACGTAGTGCAGCAGAGGTAAGCAGCTTTCCTGAGGTCACACAGCTGTGTCAGAGCCAGGACTCAAACCCAGGCAGCCACACTCAGGAGTTCTGTGATTTGGGAAGACAGACAGGTGGTGGAAGCTGGAAGCTTTCCTGACGCTCCCTGCCCAGGCTGTGGCTTCCTCCTGAGGGCTGTCCTTTGTGCTGTCGTATTGGAGGACATGAACAGTCTGTTACTGGGTGCAGCTGGGAGGCTGTAGGCCAGGCCAGGCCAATGAGCAGAGCTTCTGGGTCTCAGGAACCTCCTCGTGATCCTCTTCTGCTTGTTCATCAAAACCAGCACTCTGCTGCAGACCAGGCCATCAGAACCTCCGCAGGCTGGGGCACACCGGGCGCTTCTGGCGAGAAGGGCAAACCTGCTGGAAGCTCCTGGCTTGGACAGAGCCAGAGGCTAAGTGTGAAATTCAGGCTGAACCTGGCTCTGCAGATCTTTCCTATTTCATGGACGAGGAGGGCGTGAACATTCAAGTGGACGCCCTCGAGAGGGAGAGTCGTGGGTTTGTTCATGCAGCCTGCGTGAATGTGCTTGGAAACTGAGCCCGGAGTGCTTGGAACCGCAGCCGGGGCAAGTGAAACGGTTGTCCTCGTCCCTGGGCAGTTCACGTGGTCTGCAGGGGAGGAATGGGGAATGCACCTCTGGTCCTTCTCACCTGCGATGTCTTAGGTCAGAACTCTGAGTTCAAGGACCTCATCAGATTTGCAACCCTGTTTTGAGGCTGCGGTTTAATACTTGCCATCCTGTAATCTTTCTGTTTGAGGTGTCCATCAACTGGTACTCCAGGGAGTAGGGGAAGACCACCAAGCAGGGCAACAGTTCTGTGCTCTGATCACCAGTCTGCTCTCCCCGGTTTGATTTCATTTGCTGCTTCCTCCAGGGGGCCTCAGCATCTGTTCCTCTGGCTTTGCTCTGAATTTTCAGTAAACAACCAAACAACCTCAGGCTTTAAAAAAAATGCTGTTGAAAGCTGGAATGTCATTGGGGGCTCTCACATTTGTGGCTTTGAAGATGATCTACTGCCCAGCCATAAAATATAATGAAATCCTGTCTCTCTCAACAAAATGGATGCAACTGGAAACCATTACACTTAGTGAAATAAGCCAGTCCCAAACAAATACCATGTGTTTTCCCTGATCTGTGTTAACTAATGGGCTGCAAAAAAAAGTATATGAGCAAAATTGGTATTTTGAGAATTGATAATTTTTTACAGACCTTGTCGCTACTGTTGAGGAACAGTGTTTTTTTCTTCTGTTTGTTGAATTCTTAGTGGAGGGTTAATCTTAAAATTATAAAATAAACTGAAAGTATGTCATTGTGAAAATTAAAGAATAAGAAAGTAGGGAGGATGGGTGAGAGGGAGGGTAGGGTGGGAATTATCACTCTGCTCCTAAATCTATATATAAAATACATGAATCATTCATCTAATATAAATTTTAAAAATTGTAAATAAATTAGTAACTTTTAAAGAGAATATTTCTCTAATAGATGTTTCCCATAAAAGCTGAATAAAAACTTTATTGATGGGTTACAAAGTTTTAGGATCACTGAGTGTGGGACCGTCATGTCTGAAAATTGAGCGTGAGTGTGTGTCCTGTGCGTAAGGCCGAGTGCTGCCTAAGCGGCTTACCTGCTAACCGCAGCTGGGTGGTAGCTGTGGTAGACCTCTTCCCCTGCTTAGCTGGAAGACTTTGTTTGCCAGGTGTCTGAGGCTCGCAGTGGCCACCAAAGTGCTACAAAGTGGCTCCTGCGTTGTACGCATGTGCTCAGTGCAAGCACAATCAGATCTTTTCCAACTAAGCTGTGAGGGAAAGTTCCATAACCAGAATTGCTACTAACAACCAAGGATGATATTCAGAGGAGACACAGGAATAGTCACGGCTGAAGCCAGCTTTCTGTGCTCACAGACAGGCTGGTGGCTGTCACACTCGAACCCAGGCTCGGGGAGGCTCAGCTGCCACTCTGCTTTGCAGCTGGCACTCATAGCCACCTCATCCCATCCATCCCTTAGTTTTTCTTACACATTTTTCTGTAACTGGGTAAAACTCACCTACAGTGAAATGTACAGCTCTTCCCATGGGTAGTATCCACGGGAAACCTGACTGGAGCGCTCCTAACACGGCACAGTCCTGCCAGCCCGTAGTTTGTTGCCACCAAAAGTGATTTATTGTGTTGGTCACTTTTCTTCTACATGGTGTATAAAATATTATATATTTGAAAAAGTCACAGTCCTTTGAGAATTTATGTTCCAGTAGAGCAGAGTATGTATTTATAAATATATCAACCATTAAAACACAAAGATTGGGGCCGGTGCTATGGCATAGTGGGTTAAGCCACCGCCTGTAGTGCCGGCATTCCATATGGGCGCCGGTTCGAGTACCGGCTGCTCCACTTCCAATCCAGCTCTCTGCTATGACCTGGGAAAGCAGTGGAAGATGGCCCGAGTCCTTGGGCCCCTGCACCCACGTAGGAGACCCAGAAGTTGATCCTGACTCCTGGCTTCAGATGGGTGCAGCTCCAGCTATTGTGGCCAATTGGGGAGTGAACCAGCGAATGGAAGAACTCTCTCTCTGTGTGTGTGTGTGTCTGTGTAACACTTTCAAATAAATAAATAAATCTTTTTTAAAAAAAAAGATTGATACTTAACAAACAGTATCTCATATTTTCTCAAATTTTAATGTTACATGCTTCTTACCTGGCAGGAAAGATGTTAAAGGCAACATAAGTAATAAATAAGGTTATAGAAAATTGGGAATTTAATATGTTCTGCTCCCTCTAGCACTTTCCAGTTGAGAGCCCAGACATTTGCGAGTGCTTAGATTATCATTGTAGGTGATCCTTCTGTGCAGTGCGTAGCAGCACGTGCTTGCTCTGGGTCAGCAGAGGCCTGCCCTGGCTCAGCAGTGATACTGAGGAGAGCCGGGGCGGTATTGGCGCCAGCGTGGGCCGCTCCAGCAAAATGAACCAGACAGGGCGGCTTAGAAGCAACAGAAATAAAGTGCTCACAGCTCTGAGGCCGAGAAGTCCAAAATCAAGGCGCAGCAGACTCGGGGTCTGGAAAGGGCCTGCTGCCTGGAGGTGGTGCCTTCAGTGTGTGCTCACTCGGCCAAGGGCAGGGGCAGACATGCTCCCTCGGGCCTCATTTGTGAGGAGGGACACCGATCATTCCCAGGGGGTCCCTCCAGTGCCCCAGGGCTCACCAGTGCCAACCCGCTGGGGATGGGAATTCAGCACGGGAATTCTGGAGGGACACAAGCATCCAGACCGCAGCAGGCACTTTGCTGTCCCCAGGCAAAATGGCAGCCTTGCCCGTGGCATTGGTGAGCCAATACAGAAGTGGAATTTTCTGTCAGATTTACAGAAAGACACAGATACCTTCCTTGTTGAACAGATGGAAGCATTGCGTCTCCACAGTGGGACTGCTGCTCCTCCCCCTCCTCCTCAGTGCACAGGCGTGAGGGGCTTCTGGTGTCCTCCGCAGAGGGGTGCCGCAGCCGTCTGTGTGGCTCCCCTGCAGTGAGGGGGTAAGCCTCGCCTTCTCTGGGCTAGGGTGGGGGACAGAGGAAAGGCCCACTCAGCGCCGCCCTCACCTGTTGCTCCTTGAAGCCTGCCCTCCGCAAGGCCGTCCCACTCCCACTCCCGCTCCCCTCTTACTGACCTTCGTGCACCGCCCTTGAGCTCCCAGGAAGGGTGTTGCTTGCATGGAGTTGGGGGAGTTTGAGTCACTTCACCTGTTGATAGCTCCAGGTGATGTCAGCATGGGACAGCGGCTTCTGCTCTCCATTTGGAAGGAAACCTATTTGTATAACAGGGAGCACCTTAGGGATGGCTCTGGGGTGCATTTTCTGTGTTGTGCCTGTAGAGGTAGTGCCCTGGAGGAATACTGGGTGAGCAGTGAAACAGCGGCTGGCGATGGTCTTGATTTTGTAGGATCGCCAGTATCTTACCCGAAGTGCATGTGCACTCACTGATAACAGGATATTGTTCACTTTATATCATTAGGGAATTCAGAAACATAAAAATGGGTTGTTTCTTAAACAATTCTAAGGAGAAAAATAGCATTTGGGTTTCAGATGACCTATGAACAGGAGCATATCCTTATTGCTAACTACAAGCCATTTTTAATCTAGTTGCATGGATTATGTCCTTACCTCCGGTCTGCAGTCTTCTAAATCCCTTCTGTGCTAATGCCAAGTTATCGGGGCAGCCTCGGGGATCTGCATTTTGATTCCTGTGGACTTTGGGAAAGACAGAGCTACCAGCCTGGGGTGCTTTCTTTGAAAAGGAAGCAATACAAGTTAAGCATTGTCACCTGAAAATCTGAAATCCAAAATCCAGAGCTTTCTGAGCCCCAACAAGACACTGAAACCGTGGATGCGGATTTATGGATTAGGGATGCTCAAAACGGTCTCCGAAAAGCTCTGAAATCTGAAATACTTCTGATCCCAAGCATTTTGGATGAGGGATACTCAGCCTGTAACAGTTTTGCCTCCACATGTTTCTCCAGCACCTCACTTCCGGAAGTCACATAAACCGTATTTATGCTCCATCAAGAGGAAAACAGATGTGAAGGAAAGAGAAAGGGCTAACTTAGAGAAGCTCACCAGTCAGCTCTTGCAGGGCTTCATTTGTGTAATTTTAACTGGGTCGTGGGCGCTGGGATTTAGAGGAACGAAACCTGCCAGGTGCTATCAGCCAACAGCATGTTACATTGAGTTTCAGTGTTTCTGGAATGGGAAAAAGCTGTCCTGAGGGAAACAGGAAGCAGGATATGATTGTCAGTGGCTGTGTGGTCTGCAGATGGCTTGTGTCATACAGTGCGTTGTTGCTATGAAAAGTTCACTGCTGTGGGGGATTAGGGGTAAATACATGGTCCTGTTGTCCTGACTAGGAAAACAGCTTAAGGCACAGAATTACAGAATTTTAATATTTCGTAAGCCACACTTACTTAGTTCTTCCTTAATTTCCATTTCCATTGTACTTGGTATTGATATTTCTTAACTATCTCACATGAGAATTCTAATATTTGCTTAGTATTCAAAATATCTTTACAGTTATCTGCTACCAATAATTAAGTGGAATGCATTTTCACAAAATCTCAATTGTGATGATTTTTTAAAGTGACAGATCTTTGAAATAGAGGCTGAGGAAGCTATTGGAGGCACCTAGAAGTAGTAATAATCATTCGTGTTTAGTCCCCTTACGGGTTTGCATTTCTTTTTTAAGAACTGAAATGCTGTTTTGAAATCCTTTCTACATCTACAGTACAATGTTTTCCTCCATTTTTTAAAAAATGATTTATTTACTTATTTGAAAGGCAGAATTACAGAGAGGCTGAGGGAGAGAGAGATCTTCCGTCTGCTCGTTCACTCCCCAGATGGCTGCAACACTGGGCTGATCTGAATCCAGGAGCCAGGAGCTTCTTCCAGGTCTTCCTCCAGGTCTTCCTCGTAGGTCCAGGGGCCTAAGTTCTTGGACCATCTTCCACTGCTTTCCCAAGCCATAGCAGGGAGCTGGATTGGAAGTGGAGCAGACGAACTAGAACCAGTGCCCATATGGGATGCTAGCACCGCAGGCGGTGGTTTTACTGCTATGCCACAGCGCCGGCCCCCATGTTTTACATTAATGGATAGAAATAGCATAGTGAGGGACCAACGTTGTAGCATAGCAGGTTAAGTGCACCAGCATCCCATATGGGCATTGGTTTGAGTCCTGGCTGCTCCACTTCCAATCCAGCTCCCTGCTAATGTGCCTGGGAAAACAGTGCTTGGGTCCTTGCACCCATGAGGCTCCTGGCTCCTGGCTTTAGCCTGGCCCAGCCCTGGCTGTTGCCAAAATGTAAGGGAGTGAACCAGTGAATGAAAGACTTCTGTCTCTTTCTCTTCTTCTCTCTCTAATTCTGCCTTTCAAATAAATAAAATCTTAAAAAAAAAAAGGTGAATAAGAATTGGGTTGATTTTAAAGATTTTATTTATTTGAAAGAGTTACACAGAAGTTGAGACAGAGAGAGAAGTCTTCCATCCACCAGTTCACTCCCCAAATGGCCGCAATGGCTGGAGCTGAGCCTATCCAGAGCTAAGAGCTTCTTCTGGGTCTCCCACGTGGGTGCAGGGCCCCAAGAACTTGGACCGTCCTCTGCTGCTTTCCCAGGCGCATTAGCAGAGAGCTGGATCGGAAATGGAGCAGCTGGGATGTGAACTGGTGCCAATATGAGATGCTGGCGCTGCAGGCTGGGGCTTTAACCTGCTGTACCACAGTGCCAGCCCCAAAGGTTTTTTTGTTTTGTCTTAAGATTCCTCTTATTTTATTTGAAAGGCAAAGGGACAGGGAGAGACAGAAATTATCCTGTGTCAACTGGTTCACTTCCCAGGTGACTGCAATGGCTGGGGCCAGGCCAAGTCACAGGCAGGAGCTCAGAACTCCCATCTGGGTGTCCCCTGTGGATGGCAGGGGTTTGAGTGAGTACTTGAGCCATCTTCTGCCTTCCCAGGCACAAGCAGGAAGCTGGGATTGGAAGTGAAGCACTGGGACCGGAACCAGTGCTCTGATATGGGATGTCAGCACAGCTTAATCACTGCACCACCACATCAGCCCCTGACCTTAAAATTGACCTCCCCTTGCAGCTGGCTGTAGCAAACTGGGAATCCAGACTTAGCATTAGGTCTGGTGTGCTGTTGGTTTCTAAAAAGGTTTTAAATGAATGAACAAAAATAACTTTAGGATAAATGACATTTTCTTAAAAATGAAGGATACATATTTGAGCATTTTATTTTATATTTTATTGCACAGTGGCAGGTGAATGTTCAAGCTGAGAGAAGTTAACAAATGAGGGAGTTTGGATTTGCACTTCAGTTTCAATAAATGATGGGAGAATCTTTGCATAGACTAAGCAGGCAGAGCATAGAAATATTTCTGAAGGTACTGAGAAGTTTCTTAGGTGTGCTTTGTTACTGCGTCTATCACACTTATGTAAAAGTCATAAAGAAGATTTAACATTGCTATACTTACAGTAATTGAAGTTAGGGTTTTTTTATCCTCCCAATTCATAAATGAGTGAAGAATAGTATTTTTCTCAGTCCCATAGAGTGGTTCAAATGTTGCTCTCCCTCTTCCCATCTCTAAATACTTACTTAGGGTGTATGTGTCCAATTCACTTTTACAAAAACTATATGATTTTTGTGGAATTACATAATCCCAGTATGAACATTGAGGAAAAGATTGTATTCTTGTGCCTTAGCAAAAGGCCCTATACAGAATTAAGCATTTTTAAAGAAGATGCTAGGAGATGGTGCTGTGGTATAGCAGGTAAAGCCGCCGCCTGCAGTGCCAGCATCCCATATGGGCGCTGGTTTGGGTCCTGGCTACTCCACTTCTGCTCCAGCTCTCTGCTATGGCCTGGGAAAGCAGTAGAGGATGGCCCAAGTTCTTGGGCCCCTGCACCCATGTGGGAGACCTGGAGGAGGCTCTTGGCTCCTGGCTTCAGATCAGCTCAGCTCTGGCCATTGCGGCCATCTGAGGAGTGAACCAACAGATGGAAGACCTCTCTCTCTGTTCTGCCTCTCTCTGTAACTGTCTTTCAAATAATAAAATAAATTTTAAAAGAAGAAACAGCAGTAGGTGTGTAGCCTAGTGATTAAAATGCCCACATCTCACATGAGCGTGCCTGGGTTCAGTTCCTGGCTCCAGCTTCCTTCCAGTGCAGACTCTGTAGGTAGTGGCGATAGCTCAAGTAATTGGGTTCTTGCTGCCCATGTGGAGACCTGAACTGAGTTCCTGGCTCCCCACTTTGACCCCGACCCAGCCTCTGTCATGGGCATTTGTGGAGTGAACCAGAAGATAGGAGCTCTCCCTCCTAACTGTGGGAAGTGCAGGCAAAGACAGGAAGCAGCCCTAGCAAGGACTTGCTTTTAGAGAGTAGGACCTTGGGAAGCTACTTGCAATTACGTACTGAAGTTCAAGATGTGACATCTCTAAGGGCCAAAGAATTTCCCTTGTAGGTTTGTTCCCCAAAGGAGTCCTTGCATGTGGCTGGCCTGAGATCTGTATGGGAATGTCCATAGTAGCACTGCGATTGTCGTGGTAAAATGGGAGAAGGGGCAGTGCACATGTTTAAGGCACCAGAAGAGACTCATTGTGGTATGGCCCTGCAACAGAATACTGCATAGCAGTGAAAACAAATGACCTACAGTGGCAAGGAAGACTCGGGACCAAAATCTAAGCCAAACAAGCAAGTCACAGGGGCCGGCATTGCGTCACAGATTAGGCTGCTGCTTACAGCACCGGCATCCTGTATCAAAGTGCTCATTCAAGTCCTGGCTACTCTGCTGCTGACCCAGCTTCTTGCCAGTGTGCCTGGGATGGCAGTGCGAGATATCCCAAGTATTCTGGCCCTTGCCACGCACATGGGAAACCCAGGCTCTTTGCTTCTGCCTGGCTCTTGTGGCCATTTGGGGAGTGAACCAGCAAATGGGAAATTTCCCTCTGTCACTTTGCCTTTCAAATAAATAAATCTTTCTTGAAAAATAGCAGACTATAAAATACATACAATATGGTTGCATATTTAGAGATACAAGTAAGTGTTGTAAAACTATAAAGAAATAAACAGTGCAAAACTTCAGAAATGGTTAATTTGAAGGAGCAAAGGAATGTGATGGAGAGGAGAGAATTCTGGTCCCCTGGGGGCTTCACAGCCACAGTCCCGTTCCTGTTCTGTCAGTGGGCATGTTTTATCTCTGTTTTTAATGACTTACACTTACTTTATGACCCTTGGCTGTATGATACTTCATACAGTTGATTATATTTAAGTGTAACTTGCAGAAGTAAGCCTGTGAACAAGAGGACACCTGTTCTTGCATACCTGTAAGAAAAGTCTGTTGCTTTTTGATGCAGTACCCTGGTCCTTGGGTTTGATGATGTGAATTTCCTTTTGTTAAAGGTTTTTCTTTTCGTTTTTCCCCCATTCTGTCTGCCCTGCTGCTCCTCCATCTGCAGGAGAGATTCGAGGCACTTTTCACCATCTACGATGACCAAGTCACATTTCAGCTGTTCAAAAGCTTTAGAAGAGTCAGGATAAACTTCAGCAAGCCCGAAGCGGCGGCAAGAGCACGAATAGAACTCCACGAGACCGACTTCGGCGGGAGGAAGCTGAAGCTGTACTTTGCACAGGTGCTGCCCGGGACGCCTGCCCTGCACTGGTTTCTCCCCATCCCCACTTCCAGGTCTCTCCTGTTGCTGCCTCTGAGACTCCTGAAAGAGTTCCAGTCAGCGGGGATGTGAACGCGCGTCCCCCGCCTTTACAGGTGTATGTATAGTGTTGGTTATTGGTTAGGCATGTTTGCCCTCCGGACTTTGTTTTGCTGAGACTAAGGGTGAAAGGGTGGCAGCTGTGTGTTGCTGAGGCTCTGGGAGGGTTGAGCCCAACCCCCTCGAGCGTCCTGCGCATGTAAAGTGGCTCTCAAGAGCGAGCGTCCTCGGGAGACTCGGGGACATAGTCTCAAGTCAGTTTCCGTGCTCTTCAGTTCCCACGAAGAACCCCCAGGGGAAAGTGCTGGGCCGAGGATGGCCAGGGGGAGCCCAGGGCTGCAGGAAAAGGCAGAGAGTCCACGGGTTAGCAAGAGTGGGCTCTGCCTGTGCTTCTGATGCTGCAGTGCTGTGGCCTTCGAGAAGCCAGTTTCTTCTTAGAGGAACTGGTGAAGTAAAGGCATCAGAGCTGCACTTAGAAACTAAGTGCCGTCTTTTATTGGCAAAAAAAGTTTTTTCTTGGTTTTAGCTTTCAAATTAGAGAGGCGTTTGTTGCCTTACATTCTAAACGTGTTCGACGTTCCTTGTTGGAGTCTCTTGTGGTTAGACCGCAGAGTAAGATGACGTGGCCCTGTCTCTCCTCCCACTGGGGCTTGCAGTTACCACCTCTCATTCACCTCTGCATCCGTCTGTTTCTTTATTCAGCTCCTGGTCATTGAGCGCTTGGTACGAGTTCAGTGTGAGCACACAAACCCAGTCTTCCCTTCTTGCAGTTCATAGCTATTTTAAGAGATCTGTAAAATTCCTCCAGTAGGATGGAAGACTTACATGGGAATGAAGAAGGGCAGTGCGGCTTGCAGGCTGGTTTTGAGACTCTCTTCCGGCAGGTGCAGGTGTCCGGTGAAGCGCGGCACAAGTCGTACTTGCTGCCGCCCCAGCCTGCCAAGCAGTTTCTCATCTCCCCGCCAGCGTCGCCCCCAGTGGGCTGGAAGCAGAGTGAGGATGCAGTGCCTGTTATAAATTACGATCTACTCTGCGCTGTTTCCAAGCTGGGGCCAGGTAACACACTTCTGTTTCCTGTTTTAGTCCCAAGAAACTCGTATTGAAGACTGAGCCTGTTCTAGCCAGCCAGGGCCTCATGACCCAAGGATGAGGTCACACAAGCCTGGCTTTGCCTCCGCGCTGGGGCGTGTGCCAGCTGCGTGGCCCTCGGCGAGCTGCTCGGCCTCCGTTTCCCGAGCTCACCTTCATCTCTGCAGCAGGGATCGTCATGGTCTCTCCTGTTTACTGGGGTTGTAAGGATGAGTGCTGAGTGCCTGGACTCGGTGCACGCCACTGCAGTCCTCACTGCTCCGAGTTCTCCCGGGCCCTAACCGGCAGGCCGTGCGCCTTCGTTGCCTTCTTCCCCCGCCCCATCGAGTCCCAGACAGACCACAGCTACTTTGAGTCCTGCAGGGAACTGCTGGTGGTTTCCCGTCATCCTCTCCTGGTTTTTGTCTTTACTTTTATTTTCCATGGCTGCTTCCCCTCTGCCCCTCTGATCCCTGTAAATACTGTAGGAAGCTGATGCCACGCTGGTGCCTCCTACAGGGGCCCAACAGCATTGAGAGGGGAAGTGTCAGAGCTGCATCTCAGATGCACAGGGTCCTCTGCTGAGATCCCCCTGATGCCTGGATCCTTCCAGGTGTCTCCCAAAGGAAAGCTGACCAGAATGAAGTTAAGCAGATTCAGCTGTGTGCTTCAAGGACCTGTGACTGCCATTCACGTTTTAATTCCCTGGACCTCGGTACTGAAAATGGAAAATTTTACAAGAACCTTAAAGCACTGAGTCACAAATAACAAAGGATAAAGTACTTTGTCATAGCATTTAAAAATTTTAAAAGACATAATCAGCAGTTAAAAATGAGCAGAATAAGAGGTTTCCAAGAGAAAACGGGTCTTGTTGCTGGAAGGGAGGCTTTGGTCACAACACTCATTTTGTTTCCCCCACAGGAGAGAAGTATGAACTGCACGCGGGAACCGAGTCGACACCCAGTGTGGTGGTTCACGTCTGTGAAAGTGAAACTGAGGAGGAAGAGGAGACAAAAAACCCCAAGCAGAAAATCACCCAGACCAGGCGCCCTGAGCCTCCAACCACGGCACTGAACGAGCCCCTGACCTTCGATTGCGCGCTGTGAGGTCCGTGGTGTGGGAGGCAGCTGCCCTCCCGGGCCGCACTCATGGGGACCCGGCCTTCCGCTGATGGCCTAGGTAGGGCAGTGGAGAACCAGACGCAGCCACGGTGGTGTAGGGCAGCAGCTGGTTCACCTGCTCACGGTGGTGAGGGTGTTCTCAGTGGCGCTATGCAGAAAAGCATTGCCGTCCGCCCGGAAGTGGTGAGTGATGGCAGGTTAGGAGAATGCCCCTCCCCACTCGCCCTCATCCCTAGAGCTGGGATACGAAAGACGGGCACGGCGTCATCCAGTGCAGTACCGTCTTTATGAACTTCAAAACTCTTGAAATTTTAATAACCTAGTGTGGGTATTTTTGTATACCAGCTCCTAGCTAATATATTGAGCAAAAAGTAATTGTTTGGTATTCATGAGATTTTCTTCATGGAAAAAAACCTGAAATGCAAAATTATCTGTAGAAATCCTTTTTCTCAAGAAATTTCTCCAGTAGCTTTGGGAAGAAATGCCAAATCCACTCAGATGGTGAGAACCAAGTGGCCCTCGAGCCCATGGTGTACAGGCCACTGTTCCTTATGAGTTGTTCCACCTGAGCTTGGCTGCCCCAAAAGAGCCGCCACTTGGCACGTGGGCCGGCCCCCAGCAGACGAGGCCGCTGTGGTTTCAGACGGCTGCCGCACCCGCCACGCGTGTCTGTGTCTGGCCTGTAGCACACCGCGCTGTCTTCACTCAGCAGCTTCCTGCCCTGTGGCTTTCCCCAGTGTCGTGTTAACCACGGGTCTGTGTGTTTGTTTCTGTTCTGTACGTACATTTCTGTGTGTTATCTGTAGATTTTCAGTGAGAAAAGGTAGTAAGATTATCTGAAGACCATGTATAAATTACCCACTGAAACATCTTCCAGCTTGCTTTGGAAGGAAAGTCACGGGTACTGTTCTTCTGTGGATCGGGAAAGGGAAGAGAGCACTTACTCACACTTCCCTTAGTGATGGCATTTGTCACTCGGGCTTCTTTACCATGGGCATTTCTCCTAAAATACAGCTGGCTCTCACTTATGTGGCAGAATTGACCCTTATAATGTTGACGCAGCATCCTTTTAACTTTTGTGGTCTCTTCAGGCTTTGGAGAGCCTTCTGTCGAAATGGCTGGTCTGTGGGGCAGGTGTCCACGGTGACCCAGTGTTGCTGCCATCACAGAGAAAATGCAGAAGTTCCAGCCTGGTATCTTTATATATTTTGATAACATGTTGCTGTGGTTTAGTTCTTCTCAGAGTAGAATTTATTGCTGAAGGCATTACATTATATACACATAATACAGTTTTCAGTATTTTCCTTGCCCTCTGATACTCTGAGGTAAGAACTCTTTATTGGTATAGGTCCACCACTGCTAAACTTCAATGTAAATTCAGCTAGAATTTGTAATTCCATACAAAATTAATATATTGAAATCGGACCATTTGTCAGTTTAACTGGTGGCCACTTAATAAATTTATTTTGCAGTCCTGAGCTCAGCATTTTGCTCATTTTTGATTGCAGGGTGGTCCCTGTCTTCCAGGAGATATATGCATTTTCACCACTTGGGACATTTAAAATTTCTTCTTAGGTGATATTATTCATTACTATTTTCTAAGTGTTCAAAACCCATGCTTCATTTGGGTTGGCTTTCACTCTGCCTGCTGATTAAAGAATATTCTGTCCCTTGGAAGATATCTGTCTCTGCGCCTCTCACACTGCCTTTCAAATAAATAAGTGAGTAGAATAAATCTTTTTTAAAAGTTTTACATGTTAGGGATAGAATACTCTTTTTTTTAAACTGAAGCAGTTCAAAGTACCTAATGTTTTTCTGTTCTTTTTTGAGAGTATTGAATGAATCAAAAGTTTAAAACAAAATTTAATATATATTAAAGAGAGTGTGTCATATAAACTCTTCTGAGTGGGGAACATTAATGTTTCCTTTCTTGCTAGTATATTTCTAGAAGGTGAATTCTAAAAGAAAAACAATTAAATGCCAGTCAACTCCTTCAGTGTTGTGAAATCAGCCAGGATCAACACTCATTGTGGTCTCTGTACTTCTGTGGCTGTTTCTTACCCAATGTATGCAACCATTGTGCAGGAGATGAGCCTCATGGGTTTTTTTTTTAAGTTACTTTAATTTTTTTTTTAAGATTTATTTATTTACTTGAAAGAATTACAGAGAGGCAAAGGCACAGAGAGAGAGAGAGAGAGAGAGTCTTCTGTCTGCTGGTTCACTCCCCAGATGGCCACAACAGCCAGAGTTGAGCCAGTCTGAAGCCAGGAGCTTCTTCTGGGTCTCCCATGTGGGCACATGGGTGTAGGGGCCCAGGACTGCTTTCCCAGGCCATAGCAGAGAGCTAGATCAGAAGTGGAGCAGCTGGGACTGCAGGCGACTTTACCTGCTATGCCACAGCACGGCCCCAAGTTGTTTTAATGTTTATCTCCATTTTTTTCTTTGAAATTTAGTTCCTAGATTTAACTGACAAATACAAGAGTACTTAAAAAATTTAATGGAAAATAGAATTAAAAGATATTTGATGCAAAAAAATTTGAAATCTATATATAGATGTCTTCAGAGTTCGTGGAAAATGCATATTATGAAAAACTATGAATTTCAGAAAAGTTTTGCACCAAAATAAAATACTGTTTTAATTCCATGAACTCTTTGAAGTACGCTTTTAGCTCCATTTTCTTTAGAAATGATAACCTCTTCATGGGAGTTAAATTATGTAGAAAACTGTGAGGAAAGATAATGGTGATGGAAGACAATGACTTTGTGAGAGAAAAGGTCAGGAATGAAGGGTTGAGGAACTGGACGCTTAACAGGGATTGGCCGCAGAATCTGTGATGTGCTCCCTGGTGACACTGGTGGCAAACCCGCCTGAAAAGGGTGCTGGTGAGCATGTCCTGGGCTCAAGGTGCTGGGAGGCAGAAACGGGCAAGAACAGTTCCCTCGCCGTGGGAGCTTGAGGACCCACAGAGCTGATTTCACACACAAAACCCCGGCAGCGGTTCAGAGCCAAGTCAAAATGCAAGTTGAAGTTCAGTGTGCAGGTTTGAACAGAACGCTGCAGGTGTTTATAAACTGTTGGAATTGAAGAGACACCAGAGGGTTTCCGCCTTTTAAAACGGTCATCACTCTTAGGTGGGATTTGATTCTCCTGGAATCTGAGGCGGCTGAGATGCCTGCAGAGGTCACAGCGCATGATGTTGCACTCGTCCAGGAGTTACAGGGCGGGCTGAGGGGGCGGCAGTGGGACCTGCCGAGGCTGCCCAGCGGCAAGAGTTGGCTGTCTCGACCCCTGCACAGGAGCTGCTGTTTTTTTTCTCGTGTTGGCCTCTGAAGGAGGTGATGAATTCTAATCCCTGGCATCAGGGAAACAAAGATGAGCCTGGGGATTGTTTTCTCCTGAGGATGACCAAGACACCAGTGAGAACATCCTGTCTGGTGACGGTGTTGACTTAGTGATTTTCTTAATGAAGCTGATATTCCCTGTTTTCTGTTATCACTGAACTGTTGGGGCCACAATCTGCTTACATAATGTTATCTTGGTAGCCAGCAATTGGTTGCCATTTTAATATAGACTTTTCTAGATTTCCATACTAGTGAAATTAAAATGTAATCGCACTTAAGAGGTGACTCTGATGAAGCAGAATGAGATCTGTGGGACTCAGAAATAAAGACTTGTGGAGAAAGGACACCGTCGTGCAGTATAAAAGTGAGCTCTGTTCAGGATTAAAGACTGATGCGTACTGGCCGGCGCCGTGGCTCAAAAGGCTAATCCTCCGCCTTGCGGCGCCGGCACACCAGGTTCTAGTCCCGGTCGGGGCGCTGGATTCTGTCCCGGTTGCCCCTCTTCCAGGCCAGCTCTCTGCTGTGGCCAGGGAGTGCGGTGGAGGATGGCCCAAGTACTTGGGCCCTGCACCCCATGGGAGACCAGGAGAAGCACCTGGCTCCTGCCTTCGGATCAGTGCAGTGCACCTGCCACAGCGCACCAGCCGGGGCGGCCATTGGAGGGTGAACCAACGGCAAAAGGAAGATCTTTCTCTCTGTCTCTCTCTCACTCGCTCGCTCTCTCTCACTCTCACTCTCACTGTCCACTCTGCCTGTCAAAAAAAAAAAAAGACTGATGCGTTGTATTTAAAATCTCAAACATAATTAAGCAATGGTACCAAATTTTGTAACATGCCAGGCTCAGTGTCCACTGGGTTTCGCTTACCCATAGTTGTGGACCTCACATCTACCATGCAAGGTGACCTCGGTCCGCCTTTCTTCCTCGCCTGCCCTCCGTTCCTGCACAGTTGCATTTACATGTTTCTGGACTGAAGACCAGTTACTGAAAATCTGTATGACAAATAGAGGAACAGAAGCCCTGGGAAACAGTTACCCCTAGCTGGGGAGGTACAGTCCATGTTATGGAAACTCATCTTTGACAAAGTTAAAGAAGTTTAAAGAATGAGATTTACCAACAATTTGACAAATATTCACTTGATTTTTAAGCTGCGGTTGGAGCATAGGTCAGTGAGAACATCTTTGTCATGGTGCCACTGTTTTCTTGAATCACAAAACAAGGGAAAATGTTAATAATATGGAGAGTGTTATCACCAAATGACGAGCTATGAGGCAGCTGAAAGCAGCATCTGCTAATAAGTTCACTAACCAAAAAGATTGTGAAAATCATTGTGTTCAGAGTGCTCTCTAGCCGAGGTTAAGAACTAACCTTGGCTAAGTCAGGCACTGCATGTCTAACTTTACTAGTCTGTGGTAGTGTGTTGATTGTCAGCATTAAATTAGATTCATAGTCTGCCTTGCAAACCTACATTTCCTTTTGAAACAGTTACAGCCCAGGCCGGTGCCGTGGCTCAATAGGCTAATCCTCTGCCTGTGGCGCTGGCACACCAGGTTCTAGTCCCGGTCGGGGCGCCAGATTCTGTCCCGGTTGCCCCTCATTCTGTCCTGGTTGCCCCTCTTCCAGGCCAGCTCTCTGCTGTGGCCTGGGAAGGCAGTGGAGGATGGCCCAAGTACTTGGGCCCTGCACCCCATGGGAGACCAGGAGAAGCTCCTGGCTTCAGATCAGCATAGTGCACTGGCCACGGCGGCCATTGGAGGGTGAACCAACGGCAAAGGAAGACCTTTCTCTCTGACTCTCTCTCTCACTGTCCACTCTGCCTGTCAAAAAAAAAAAAAAAAAAAAAAAAGAGAGTTACAGCCTGCAGACTCTTGGAACCACTGCCAATCCCTGAATATGGATGATTTCAATCTATCTATGCAGATAATGTGTGTCTATCTACGTTGTTCCCACTGTGGGCCCCAATCTCCCTGACTCGGACTGGGTGCTGAGGAGAGCGAAGGGTGGCAATCCTGGTCACACGCAGTATCCCTCCTCCTGCTCCTCAGCCCCAAGTGAGTTGACCCACGCTTCTGCTGTGCTCTGCACACCCCTCAAGTTGAAGAAAACTCTCAGCCATTTCACTTTGAACTCAGAAGTTGAATTGATTGTTACCAGAACATATGTGTGATTTTGTGTTATATTTGGGGGCACTTTACCAGTCTGGTACTGTAAACCATGGTGAATATTCATTGGACTTCAGTCACTTACGTACTTGTGTTTCCTACTCCGGGTGTCCCAAGTGGCCGAGTTTGTAGTATGTTCATTGTCAAGTTTAACCTTCTGTGTTGTGAGGACCTTTAAGCATTCCTCGTCCTATCAAAGTGACAAAAGCAGAAAGTAATTTTTTTGGAAGCTTTGTGATTACTTGTAACAACTTTGGTTTTTAAAACTAATAAAGTTAGTTTTTATAATCAGTCCATTGAATTGAATTATTTATAGTTATTTTCAATGTATATTACTTGCATTTGGGTAGTAATTTAAAAAAGTAAAATTCCCTTTTTAATAAAAATTTTTATTTTCATCTTGAAAGGCAGAGAAAGAGAAATCATCCATCTGCTGGTTCATTCTCCAAATGCCTACAACATTTGGGACTAGACCAGGTAAAGCCAAGAACCTAGAACTCCATCTGGGTCTCCCACACGGTGGCAGGAACCCAGTTACTGGGCTGTCATCCACTACCTCCTAGGGTGCTTTAGTGGGAAGCCAGATTGTAAGCAGAGCAGACAAGACTCACCCCGGCACTCCAGTGTGGGATGTAGGCATCCTGAGTGCTGGCTTAGCCCACGTGCCACAGCGCCTGTCCCTGATGGCTGTCCCTCTAACAAGAGCCCTGTTGAACCTCTGTGCCAGAGCTGAAGGTGGTGAGTCTCAGCCAGCTCTGTAAAGAACCCACTACAGTTTCAGTTCTTCAACAAGAAAAGTTTTTACCTTGGTGTCCTCCTCAGTTAAAAATGATTTATTCCTGGTAAAGCTGTTTTCTGTCTTGGTTTAAAAAAAAGGGGGGGGGGAACCCTCCAAATCAAAATATCACAACTGGCTGGGTCCCAGTTCTTGTCCCTGACTTGAGAAAGAATGCAAGAGTGAGATGTCGGTAAGGGTTGGCAGAGAAGCAAGATTTGGTTGCATGGGAAGCAAGAGTACTTGACTCGGAGCTGCATCAGGTTCAGGTCCATGCCTTTATAGGGGTGGGGGCTTAATTGAATATTCATAAGGGATGGAGTTTGAGGCCAGACTTGAGTGCTGCCCATTTCCTTGCCTTCATTGGAAATCTCTTGAAGTGTCATGGCATCAGGTGCATGATGGGAGTAGGAGTGTCAGTCATGGTCGTTTCATTACAGTAACCTTACAGTTATCTAGAGGACACCATGGGAACGCAGCCAGCAGCCATGCTGGCTGTTTTTGGCCCATGTCAAGTCTAAGCAGTTTTGCTGAAGCTGCAGTTTTCCGCTGTACAGAGTGGGGTGGCTTGGGTGGTGCAGGCGGGGCTGCAGGGAGGGGCTCCTCCTTGCCAGCTCTCTCCTTAGCTGCATCATATTTTGCCCCTCGGGTTTCATCTCTTAATCTTCAGGGAAGCTGAGACAGGAAGATCCGACTTCTGTAACTTCATGCTGGGTCAAGCGTCGTCCCTGCCTGAGCAGGGAGCAGGAGTCCCCGTGCAGCTGATCTGGAGGCTCCAGCGGAGGAGCTGAGCTTTGTCCCGTCACCGGCAGTGCCCGGAATCCCTGTGTGACCATCATTCCGACATGAAACTCGAAGTCTGGGAGAGAAAAATGTAACAGTGAGATTGAGTGTGCATGGGCCAGCAAGGAGCAAGAGTAAGAACCATGTCAGAAAGGAGAGTGCCTTTTGCTGCTTCCCTTACCGAAATCACGGGCCCACTTGTCCTGATCGTAAATCCTTGCGGTAGCTTTCCCCACATGGGCCCCTTGTGTTGTTCCTGTTAGGTGCAGCACGTTTATTAATACTGCAAATAATTATTACTATTACTACTATTAATAAATAGTATGAATAATTATTAATAAACTGCGGGTTTATTAATACGGCACGTACTCTGGCCTGTTCTGCCGGTAGGCACCCCAGGGCTCATGGTTGTCCATGAGCACTGCAGCTAGGGAATCTGAAGACTCCCATAGGTGTTCTAGGGTTTGGCCAGCCAGGTTGCCCAGGGCAGCGGGCAGATTTCTGAAAGTGACCTCATGGTGTAGAGTAAGATTTCTCTTCTTACTGTGGTGGGAAAGTTTATCAGGAGGGTGTCCTGCCAATGGCAGTTTCCCGAGAAGGAGATTCCCGAGTAAGAATGGGGGGTGTCCGTCTCCTAGCTGAGGCCGCAGCCCAAGAGCCTACCACGGACTACCGGGGCTCTCAGGGTCAGAGGATGACGGGGTTTATTTGTCGTCGGTAGCAGAGGCTTCCTGTGTGGAAACCAAACACCTCACAAAGTATGCAATGGCACACTCATCCCCAAGGAGTGCAACGCCGGAGGTGCAGACAGCAACGCACAAAGTCCCTGGCCGGAAGGTGACAGAAACAGAGACCCCGGGGGCACTGCACGGCCGGGGCTCGAACTCCATACTGCTGCCTGCGTCCCAGGTTCGTCCTACCCCTTCACACTGTGTTCAGCTAAAACTTTTGTTTCTCCAGGAAAAAAAGAAAACGCGTGGCGATTCAGAGCTTTCGAGTGGTCTCGAGTAAAGCTACGGTGCGCCCGCGCCCGCGCCCGCGCCCACGCCCACGCCCACGCCGTTGGACCCCGATCCTCTGCGGGGCCGCCCCCAGGGGGCGCTGTGCCTCCCGCCGCGCTGCCGTCACTTCCGGTGCGGGCGCGCTCTTCTGCGGGGCCGCCCCCAGGGGGCGCTGTGCCTCCCACCGCGCTGCCGTCACTTCCGGTACGGGCGCGCTCTTCTGCGGGGCCGCCCCCAGGGGGCGCTGCGCCTCCCGCCGCGCTGCCGTCACTTCCCGTGCGGGCGCGCTCACGGCCTGTCCACTGCGAGCCAGGAACCCGCGGAGGTAACCTGAGGAGAAAGCGATTTTTAAAATGCGGGATAAAAAGTGTAGGAAGAAAGATTTCAGTGGTTGAGAATGGTAGGCCGGCTGAAACGCCACGCTGAGCGGTGTGTGGAGCGCCGGGCGCCCCGAGAGCGGCGTGGGGTAGTGGCGTAAGCGGGGACACGCCCCTGCCTTCGGGGAGCACCCTGGGGCGGGCTTGGAGGGTGCCAGCACAGCCGAGGGTGCCCGCCTGGAGCCCCCGCTGCGCTCCTGCTCCAGATTCCTGCGGATGCGCGCGCTGCGGGCGACAGGGGGTGGCGGCTCCAGTGCCATGCTCCTGGGGGACCCGGATGGAGCTCCTGCGCCCGGCGTCAGCCTGGCCGGTGCTGGCCTCTGGGGGATACACCGGGATGACAGGACTTTGCCGATCTCTATCTCTGCCGGTTAAGTAAAGTAAGTCTTTCTTAAAGCTTTTATTTATTTATTTGAGAGGCAAAGTTACAGAGTGAGAGAGGCCTTCCGTCCGCTGGTTCACTCCCCAATTGGCCGCAACTGCTGGAGCTGGGCCAAGCTGAAGCCAGGAGCTTAGTCCAGGTCTTCCACACCAAAGCAGGGGCCCAAGCACTTGGGCCATCCTCCACTGCCCTCCCGGGCCACAGCAGAGAGCTGGCCTGGAAGGGGAGCAACCGGGACTAGAACCCGGCGCCCCGACCGGGACTAGAACCCGGGGTGCCGGCGCCGGAGGTGGAGGATTAGCCTAGTGAGCCACGGCACCGGCCAGTAATTTATTTTTGGAAGTGCTGGAATCTAGAAGAAAAGGTGGAAATTCTGCAAAGGTAGGAACGTCCTCAATTCTTGCCAAGCTCCTTCACCTGTTCTGAGACACAGACGATACAGGTGACTTGTCGGTTGCCTGGGAAAGGTTTGTAGCCTGAAATGTCTGTGTCCGTTGGGCCGGGTCAGTCTGCAGTGCACATCCTGGGGCAGGCGCTTGGCACAGCGTTGACTGCCACTCGGGGCGCCCACAGCCCGTGTTGGAGTGCCTGGGCCTGAGCCCCGACTCCGCGCCCCATTGCAGCGTGCTGCTAACGTGCACCCTGGGATGCAGCCGGTGGTGGCTCCCGTGGTCGGGTCTCTGCCACCCACCTGGGAGACTTGGATGGAGTTCCTGGCTCCTGGCTTCAGCCTGGCCCAGCCCTGGCAGTTACAGATACGCGGAGAGTGAATGAGCAGCTGGAAGGTCTCTCCATCTGTCTCTCTGCCTCTGAATGAACAAATACATTGGGGTGGCATTGTGGCACGGTGAATTAGTCTGTCGCTCAGGACATCTGCGTCCCATGTCAGCACCCGTTCAAGGCCTGGATGCTTTGCTCCCTATCCGGCTCCCTGCTAATGCACCCAGGAAGGCAGCAGCAGATGGCCCAACTATGTGGGCCACTGCCACCCACAGCAGAGACCCGGATGGAGTTCCTGGCTCTTGGCTTTGACCTGGCCCAGCCCTAGCTGTTGCAACCATATAGAAAGTGAACCAACAAATGGGAGCTCGCTCTCTTTTTCCACTCTCTGCCACTCTTCAAATAAATAAATCCTTTAAAAATTGTTTTTAAAATGTTTCCTGTGCACATCCCAAGTCTCCAGGAGGATGCAGTGTTCCTGAAGGTAACGACACACACAGCCTTTTGCCCAGGGATGTCGCATTGCGTTGGTGCTCAGTGAACATCTAGAGAAACATCCCACTGAAATATTGATGCTGGTAGGTTTTTACATTAAAATTAACGAATCGCTCTGAGCGATCTTACCTAGATCCAACCTAGATCAGTAAGAACATTCAGCAAAGTGGTGCAACACAGCAGTAACCGAGAACTTGGGAGCGAGCCCTTACACCCTGATCACCACCATGTTACCAGTCAGATCCCTGCACAGTGGCCGTAACACAGCAGTGGGAGTGAACTTTCTTTTTCTTTAAAGATTTATTTATTCATTTGCAAGAGTTACATAAAGAGAGTAGGAGAAGCAGAGAGAGAGAGAGAGGTCTTCCATCCGCTGGTTCCCTCCCCAATTGGCTGCAAGGGCAGGAGCTGCGCCTATCCAGAGCCAGGAGCCAGGAGCTTCCTCTGGGTCTCCCACGTGGGTGCAGGGGCCCAAGTACTTGGGCCATCGTCTGCTGCTTTGCCAGGCCACAGCAGAGAGCTGTATCAGAAGTGGAATAGCAGGACTCAAACCATCGACCATATGGGATACCGGAACTACAGGCGGCAGCTCTACCCATTATGCCACAGCACCTTCCCCAGGAGTGAATTTTCAAACTCTCATGGGGACTCCGATGGTTAGGTACAGGTAGATTCCAGGCTCTTAATGGGATGACTTACTACTTTACGAATGCCAGAGTTTCTCCAAATTCATCTATAAACTCAAGGAAAACTCAACACCGGCCCCCTCACAGTTTTTAAAAGTGTAAGTTACAAGGCAAAAAGTGCCATCTGGGGGCTAGCACAGATCTGTGGTGCAGTGGGTTAAAGCCCTGGCCTGCAGCGCCAGCATCCCATGTGGGCACTGGTTCAATTCTGGCTGCTCTTCTAATCCAGCTCCCTGCAAATGCACCTGGGAAAGCAGTGGAGGATGGCCCAAATGCTTGGGCCCTGGAGAAGTTCCTGGCTCCTGGCTTCAAATTGGCCCAGCTCTGGCCATTGCATCCGTTTGGGGAGTGAACCATCAGATGGAAGATTTCTCTCTCTCTCTCTCTACCTCTCTCTATAACTCTCTTTCAAATAAATAAAATATTTTAAAAAGTGCCATCTGATGACACAAAAATCAATAGCACGTTCAGTGGAGACTGCCATGAACAGTGCTGATAGACAGTAGGGAGAAGACACTCGCATTCCTAACGAGGGGCAAATGATATATAAGGAGACCTTCCAAGTCAGCAGGGAAAGCAACCAACGGAAAAAGGTGACCTGGAGGACAGGAGCAGCAAGGGCCAGCGTTGTGGACAGCACGTTAAGTTGCCATCTGTGATAAGTGCGAGTTTGTGTCCCAGCTGCTCCACTTCTGATCCAACTCCCTGCTAATGCGCCGAGAAAGCAACAGAAGATGGCCCAAGTGCTTGGGCCCCTGCACCCACTTGGGAGACCTGGATGGAGTTCTGGGCTCCAGGCTGTGGCCTGACCCAGCCCCTGTTGCTGAGTGAAGATCTCTGTCTCCCCTCTCTCTCTCTAACTCTGCCTTTCAAGTAAATCGATCTTTCTTTAAAGGGGCTAGGAATAGCAATTGATGGAAAAGTCATGTGTCTAGAAAGAGACACTCAAACCCATGGTTGCTAGGTACAGATTAAAATGACAGGAAGCCATTTTATCCCTCTTGGATTCTCAAAGCTATAGAAAGCAGATAATGCCAATTTTAGCCAGAAGGTGGGGCTAGAGGAAACCTGATGTGCTCCCAGTAAGCACGTAGACAAGTTTAGTCACTCTGAGAAACAAACAATCTGGCAGCACTTATCATGCAGAACAAAATCTCCGCTTTCTTAGCTCCATTCCTGAGGATAGGTAGGTAGATTAGAGATGAGAGAGAGAGAGAGGATGAAGGTAGAGAGGTGTGTATGGATAGAGTTGATAGATACAGATTGAGATAGATATGGATGGATGGAGTCATCCAAGAATGTCCCAGAGAGACTCTCACGCAGGGAGATAAGGAGACGGGGGGGGGGGGGGGTGCTCATGGCACCCACAGCTGGGAAATGACACTACAGGGAAGGGTGATTGACTGTGTCCTCTGAAGTTCACATATTGGACACTTGATCCCAAATATAACAAGGGGTGGGTCCCTCATAAGTGGATTAATGTCATTATCACAGGAGGAGGTTCCTTCTAAACAGATATCTGCCCCACCCCCCGCCAGGGGATGGCCCAGCAAGAAGGGGCTCACCAGACTGCCCATTGGCGCTGCACTGTCCAGCCTCTGGAACCATGGCCAACACATTTCTGTTCACTCGCAGGAGCCACGGCTGTGCTGTGCTGTTACCATAGCACCCAGGAGGCTCGGACAAAGGATGCAGCAAAAGGTTAGCCGTGTACATGGCCACGCGGACGGAGGGAAGGATCTGAAAACAGTGGGGGCGGGCTTTTAACCTGGAACACTGCATCCCTATTGGAGTAGCTGGCTTCAAGTCCCAGCTCAGCCCCCAGTTCCAGCCTCCTTCTAGTGCACACCCTGGGAAGTGCAAGGGGCCGGCGTGGTGGCACGGCCAAGAAGCTGGGGCTCTGTCATGTGGAAAAGCTGGGTTGAGTTCTAGGCTCCTGGCTTCAGAACTCAGTCCAGTTCCTGGCCCAGACCCTTACCCTTGTGGTTTTTGAGGAGTGAACCAACAGGTGGGTGTTCCTTTCTCTCTCTCTCTCTCTCTCTCTCTGCCTGGAAATATGTTTTAAAAAAGAAAACAGAGCTCAGTGACAAAGGAATAAGTGAGCTGTCTACAGCACTTGCATCGTGTAAGGTAAAGCACAGAGACAGCAACGCACTGTGCAAACATGTGAGAAGTCTCACTTCAGAGGAAACAGGCATCTGAGATCAGAAATGCCCCATCATCACTTCTGCCACAATGTGGCACGATGTGGGAGGAGACAGGGAGCTAAAGCTGCCCCAAGAGGAAAATGCATAGCTCTGTGACTGATGATAGTAAGAGTTTGAACGGGGATACCATTACAACCCTCGTCCCGCTCGGCTCTCCTGTCTCTCCTGTCTCTACTTCTCTTTGAGAGTCCACCTCTCTCATGGGGAGAACACGGCACCAACAGCGCAGGTGGAAGGAGAGCTGTTTCCTGTGGCTCTTCATTGGCCAGCATGGGTCACCTGCCCATCCCTGTGGCCAGGTACACAAGTCCTTTATCCAAGAAAGGGAAATGAGGGAGGGGAGGCCAGAACACCGTAGCTTTCACAGTGTACTTCAACATACCCGTGAACTGTAAGAGCTGCCCGTCAGTGGCTGAAGTGACAAGTCCTCCACCGTCTCCGTGTTGAAGTCCTAACCCCCAGTACCTCATAATGTCACCTTCTGTGGAAAGACGGTTGCTGGAGGTGTAATTGGCTAGGATGAGGTCATCAGGGCGGGGCCCTGAACCGATGTGACCAATCCTACAAACGGGGCGTTTCACCTGGCAGTCAAGACACCATTTGGGACACCTGCATCCCATGTTGGAGAGCCTGGGTTCGAGTCTCAGCTCTGCTTCCGATTCCAGCCTCCTGCTGGTGTGCACCTGGGGGGCAGCAAATGGTAGCTCAGCTAGGGGGCATCCCTGCCCCCGACTTGGGAGACACAGATTGACTCTGGGGCACGCGTGTGTGCACACACACACACACACACACACACGGAGAGCACTATGTGCAGATGAAGGCAGGGATGGGGCTGAGGCTTCCACAGGCCAGGAACCCCTAGAAGCAGCTGAGCAAGAGGCAGGAATTGGGGGTCTCTCGGGGTCCTCAGGAGGAAGCAACCTGCTGACTCCTTGGTCCTGGACCCCCAGCCTCCAGAGCTGTGAGCAACGCATTTCTGCAGATGCACTTGGTCACAGGTGCCTAGAAAACACTCTGCCCTCTCTCAGCCTGGGAGTTGCCGCAGGAAGTCACGGCTCTCAGGCCGTGTGAAACCTGCCTGGCTGCGCCACACCTGGGCTCTCCCCCCTCCCCGCCAGGCTGTGGCTCCACTGGGACAGCCATCACCTCTCCCTTATTCATCACCGCAGATACCCATGGTGCTCAATGCAGCGTCATCCCTTCAGGTTGTCCATCGCAGTGGCACTGGGTGGGAGTTCTGTAGCTGGAGCTACACCTCATCCCCAGTGCCTGCGCTGTGCTTGGTGCAGGTCAGCTCTGGAGGGTGGGTGGAGGTGAGGATGGAGGTAAAGATGGGGGTGGGGATGGAGGTGAGGATGGAGACGGGATGGAGGCTGGGGTGGAGGTGAGGATGGAGGCTGGGGATGGAGGCTGGGGTAGAGGTGAGGATGGAGGCTGGGGGTGAGGATGGAGGTGAGAATGGGGATGAAGATGGAGGTGAGAATGGGGATGAGGATGGAGGTGAGGATGGAGGCTGGGGATGGAGGTGAGGATGAGAGCTGACCTAGGCTCTCAGTCATCAGGTGAGAGAAGTCATCAGGTGTGAGAAGGGCAGCGTTGGGCTGTGAGGAAGCATGGCCCCAGGGAAGTAAAGCTGAAAGGGGGTGCTCCTACAGGAAGTGGGAGAGCCGGAGCCCAGGAGCAGCCCGGAGCACAGCCGCACAACCGCCTGCCTGGGTGGCTCGGAGGGTGCGGGAGGGGAGCCTAGCCTGGGCCTGCGTGCGGGCTGAGCGCCAGGGGCACCATCTGGACTTTACCCTGTGGGTTACTACAGTCTGCGCAGGGGTGGAAGGGGAGGCTGTGCAGGGGGAGCTTCAGGACCATAGCTCTGGCAGATGTGGGTGGGGCACCTGGCGGCAAGGAGAGGGAGGAGCCGAGGGACCCAGGCAGGAGACCCCTGAGGGCTTTGGTGATGAGGATGTCCGCAGGTCACAGAACCCGGGAGTGGAGGCAGTCAGAGCTGGGGTTGGATGCTGACTCGCCATGGTGTGGAGGGGAGGGTGAGATTCCTAATCATCGCCTCCATGAGCCTCAGTTCCCCCATCTGTAAAATGGGCATCAGGGACCACCTGGCAGTGAGGATGACTGGTAATGCCCATCAAGCACCTAGCGGAGTGCTGGTGTACAGCGCTGTCTTCCTGACTGTTGTTCCAGCAGAGTACCTGAGACCAGGCTACATGTGAGGAATGCCCGGAGGTATTCTGTGAGGGCTGGAGGCCCACGACCAGGCAGCTGGGTCTGCCACTGGCCTCGGGCGGCGACGTGGGGGGGAAGGGGCGGGGCTGGCAGGTGGCAAAGACGACGCTAACCCAGCCCGCTCCCCCCGCATGACCTGCTCCCCTCTTTAAGGCCCCAAAGACCTGGCACTGTGTGTGCTGCTGGGTGGGTGGGGGGGAGGGGTCCACCAGGCCCTTCAGTGGAGAAGCAGTCTTCCCTTGAGGTTCCGTGCGTGCTTCCTCTGGTATAGAACACTCAGGGTGCTTACTGGGAAAACGGCGTCTTTGGCTGAAATCTGAAGAAACAGCCCCTGAAGCTGACTCCAGAGCATCAAAGGCCTAAGAACCCAAGGGTGCTTCTGGGAGCAGCTCCTGAGCTCAAAGCGCTCACAATCGGCGGCAGCAAGAGAGCCCCCAGGACCCTCAGCGGTGTCGCCTGAGCCCCGGCAGCCCCGCATCGCTCCCGCTGCCTCCTGCCCTACGCCAGATGCCACGCCAGGCCGGCCACCAGACGATCGATGTTTGTGTCCCAATCACTGTGGGCTTAATTCTGATTGACATTCGTTTCTTCCCGTTTTCCGGGCTTCCCATGCTCGTCATCTCCTTGGGTTTTCACAGTGACCCGGGGAAAAGCCGACCACGCGCTGTTACGTTCTACAGACAGAAATGCACTTGTCCAGCAGCCGCCTGGGGAGAGCAGGATGCGAAGAAGCGGTGGGTGTGAAGGGTGGGGGAGGAGGGACGCACTCAGGGCTGGAGGAAGAGAGACGGGAGGCCAAAGCCACGTGTGGCCATGGGCAGACCTGCTTAGGACGGGCTCAACATGGAGAGCGCGAGTGGTCAGCTTCGCAGCGAGTCCTGGCTGGAGCTCACGGGTGGTTCGCGGAGCAGGTGGGACGCGAGCAGGAAGGGAGATTTTAATAGCTCATGTAGGGGAAAGACGAATACAGAGAGTAGGCGGGTAGGCAATTAGCTTAATTATGTGTGATATATAACATTATATTCCATCACGTGTATTGTAGGATATCTCCTGTCATGACTTACAACTCCATGATCATTTTATATAAAGGATTGTATGTATATATTTATACACACCCCTATGCATGTATTATGTATTTATATAGAGAACTAAAACTGCCTGCATCTGCCTGGACTGCTATACTAAATACCACGTACTGAGTGGCCTTTAACAATAGAGACGTTGCTATCACAGTTCTGGAGGCCAGGCAGTCCAGAACCAATGCCCTCGCCGTGTCGGGGTCTGGTGAGGGCCGCTTTCTGCTTCCAGGTTGGTGCCTTCTCGCTGTGTCCTCGTATGGTGCCTTCAGCCTCTTACAGGCAACACGTCCATCATGAGGCTCCGCCCATGACCAAATCACCCTCCAAAGGCTCCACCTCCGAACACCACCACATTGAGGGTGAGATGTCAGGGTATGGACTTTGGAGGGACACACTCAGGCACTCGCAGAAACTACACCCCCAAAGCAGAATCTCAAGCATTGTTTTCAAGCATATCTTAAATCTCACTAAAAAAAAAAAATCTATTATTAGTTCACAAACAATTTTTCAACCAATCACCAAAAGCAGAAATCCTGTGTGGCCCATCGATGGACCACAGCGTGATAAAATCAGAAAGTGACCACGGACGGCTAGAAAAAAATCCAAGCACTGGGAACTCAACCCACCCTGCTGAATATCACTTTTGTTAGAGGAAAGAAGCCCATTGCGGGAAGCCCTCCATATTAGTCAGCTTCCCGTTGCTTCAACTAAAATACCTTCTTTGAGACAGAAAGGTGTAGGTTACAGTGGCCCCAGAGCTGGTGTCTGCGGAGGCTGGCTGTGGCGGGTGTGCGGGATCCCATCGCGAGCCAGGAAGGAGAGTAAGCCCAGGTCAAACTGGACCTCGAGTAAATGACACCTTTCACAGAACCTCCTCCGAGGACAGACACACCCCCAGTGAGCCGAAGACCTCCTGCCAGCCCCATTTCTCAGACGCCATCATGGCACCAAGTCTCCACCTTCATCCATCAGCCACTAACATTCAGACATCAGGGTTTAAACAGCTGTGTGAGCTTGACAGAGGCAAACCCTGCTCAGCCCATGACACCCTTGTTCTGGGCAGTGGGCAGTGCGCATGTGTCAGATGACAGGAAGACCAGGTCTAAATAATTAGTACGTTCGCCTCCAGACGATGGAGAAAGAGCAAAGTGAACCAGGCTTGCCAGGGCAGCAGGACTTGGGCGAGGCAGAGTTGGACAGGACTGGCTTTCTAGGAAGAAGCATCCAAAGCCTACAGATAGAAAAGCATCCGCCACTCGTGGGATCTGGCGCAGTGAGGCTGAGGGGTTGGGCGTAAATAAGGGCTCAGTAGGCGATAACGCTGGAAAGATGGGCTAAGCCAGCCCCGGGCGGGCCCTGAAAGCCGGCCTAATGAGCTTGTGCTTGGTCCTGCAAGCAGTGGGGAGCAGGAGGCCGGCAGGAGGTCCCAGCGGCAGCAAGCGACGTGGCTTGGAAGTCCTTCGATTTTGTGCCATGGCCCCTACGTTCGGTCCTGGTGAGTTCCTCTCTGCTTTGCCTTTGACAAACAGAAAAAGGCATGATCCTGGAAACAAGTTTTAGAAGATTGCTTACTAAGACCAACGTTATGGTTAGGGCACTGCCACGCACCTCTCAAAGCTGGCGACTTCTCTGGGGTCCCAGCAACATCCCGGTGGACAGCCAGGCTCCCTTGCGTTGTGCCCCTCATTTATGAAATTACTTGTGTCTGGAACAGGCCTTGGTTTCCCTGGCCATGGGCTCTGGCTCTGACACCAACACCTGTGTAGGGAAGAGGCCGTTGGAAGTCCCAGGTCTACTGTCAACTCCTCCTCACTCCCCAGTGGACCTTAAACAAGTCCCTTTCCCTCGACGAAGCAAGGCCCTTTCTGATCTGCGGAGCCAGAGGGGCTGGTCTGAGCAGACCCCTGGAACAGCAGGCTCCCTCAAACTTGGGCTGACAGTGCCTTGAGGGGGGTCTAGGGTCAGGGTGGTGGATCACCTGGAGGGTTTGTGTTTAAAATGTGGAAAGAGGGGCAGGCGTTTGGTATGGCGGTTAAGACGCTGCCAGGGACACCTACATCCCATATTGGAGCGCCTGAATTTGAGTCCTAGCTGTGCCTTTGATTCCAGCTTCCTGCGAATGTGTACCCCAAGAGGCACAGGTGATGGCTCACGTAATTGGGTCTCTAACACCCATGTGAGAGACCTGGATTGAGTTTCCCAACTCTGGCTTTGATCTGGCCCAGCCCTGACTGTTGCAGACATTTGGAGAAGTGAACTAATGGGTAGAAGATCTCCCTCTCCCTCCCCCCCTCTCCCTCCCCTCCCCCTCCCCTCTCCTCTCTCTCCCTTCCCTCTCCCCTCTCTCCTCTTCCCTCTCCCCTCTCCCCTCTTCCTCTCCCCCTTTCAAATAAATAAACTTTAAATATGAAGTAAAATGTGGAAAGAAGCTGGAATTCGGATTTAAAAGGCTGTGCCTGTGCCACGACTTCTCAGCAGGTCATCGTGTGGCCTGTTGTCTTGTGCCCCAGAGGTGGGTGATGAATGAAGGACACAGTGCCGGGAAACCCCTTAGTAGCTGTGGGTGTCAGAGAAGCCGGACTCCAACATCAGTCCTCGGTCTCTCACGATGACAGGGTGAACGAACCATCTGCGGGTGCTGCACACGTATGTGGTCGTTTGCCACGTGGTGGTTTGCTGGCACCGGAAGTTCACCTTGCAGAGAGTGGGATAAAATGCTCAGCTGGAATCTGCCCAGCCTGAGAGCCAATCCCTGGGCACCCCAGTCTTTCCAGGGAGTCCCACCATGTCCAGGCCCCTGGGCAGTGGGGACATGGTGATCTTCAGCAGCTGGGATGACAGGCAGGGGACCAGGTCATCTCATCTCCAGTTGCTCTGCATACCTAGGATAAAGAGGAGCCAGAGGGTTAACAGGCAGTCGGGGTGGTCCCAGTGGAAATTTAGGGTACAAAATGCTTGCTTTCCCTGAGTTACCTTTACCAAGGTCAGAAGTGCCTGACCCATCTCTTAGGAATTTCCCATTGTACCATGAGAATAGCAAGGCAGTGGCAATTCCATCCTTCTGAGCTCACAGATCACTGTGAAAACAAGTTACCTGTCCCACCCCTTGGCAAATAAGATTACAAGTCAGGTGTTTGGGTGAGTTTTGTCCTTGCCTTGTAACTGAATGTCAACCTGATTGTCAAGGGTTTTTTCTTCCCCAAAAGTGTGCTTAAAAACCCCAGGACCCCGCCCCCTCCGCTTTGCCTCTCTTGGAGCCCCTCTCCAGGCCACTGTGTCTGGAGGTCTCTGACTTAAATACATCTTGCTTTTAAATACATCTTGTTTTTCTCTTTGCCTGGTCTGCTCAGAAATTCTTCCGGGTGAGACAAAGAACCGAGGTAATGATCTTTTCTCCGCCGCCTTACCAGTGGCGACAATGTCAGGAATTGTCCTGGGCGCACATCGCCTACCCTGCACCCTCTCCAGGATGTCCTCCCTTGCCACCTCCCCTGCAAGACCGCAGCCATCAGGAGGCACAGTCCCCACCATGCAGGGGACACCATGAGTGAGCTTAGTCTCCAGATGAGAGGTAGTTTATGAATCTACCCAGGGCGGCGTTTGGTACATGGGTCACGCTGTTGCCTGGGATGCCTGCATCCGCTTCCGACCCAGCTCCCTGCTAATGCACACCCTGGGAGGCAGCAGGTGATGGCTCAAGTCCTTAGGTCCCTGTCACCCATGTGGGAGACCTGGATGGAGTCCCAGGCTTCTGGCTTTGGCCTGGCCCAGACCTAACTGTTGCGGGCATTTGGGGAGTGAACCAGTGATGGACAACCTTTCTCTGTTTCTCTGTCTCTGTCTCTCTGCCTTTCAAATAAAATGAAATAAGATAAAATGAGCTCTGTCAGGCTTATCTCCCCTGACGATGCGAAGGAGCGTGGGAAGTGATTCAGATTCCACAGTCAGAGCCGCCTTCTGTTGAACCTGCGTCACTCTAGCGCCATCAGGAAGCTGAAAGTGGTGAGCCGGAGCCGGAGCCCAGCTCCCCCGGATGCTAGGATTTCAACACGTGAGTTCTGGGGGACATACCCGGCCCACACCAGAGGCTGGCTGTGTGGCCTCGTCACCCTGAGAGGAGTCCCCCCTCCTTGATTGTCACACAGGGCCAGCGCCACCCCAGCGAAGGAGGGGCCAGAGCCAGGACCTGCTGCACTAGGGACAGCGACGAGCAGAGTGGTGCCCAGTGACACATCCGGCCACTCCCTCTCCCCGGCCTCAGCCCTGGCAGCACAGCAGCATGGCCCAGATGCCTTGTGAAACCCCACAACAGTCGGGCCATCCCAGGCTCTGAGCAGAAGTCCCGCAAAGTGCCCAGGGGATGAAGGGACAGCCAGGACCACCCCCTACCCGCAGGGCCGGAGGATGCTCAAATTCACCCAAACCTGAGCTCTCCCTCCCTGGGTCCCCAGGTGTCCTGGGCCTTTAGAGTCACTGCCAATGCTTGCATTGAACAAAATGCCTCCGTGCCTACACCCAAGGCTTCGCTGAATTTACAGCTGCTGTTCTTCCCCCTGGGAACAGAAAGCTCTCCCCATAATTACGTGCCAGTGGCCATGAGAAGGCACCTTCCCGAAAGTGCAGCATACACATGAGGACACGGGGCTGGCTGTCTGCAGGGGCAGGCGTGACGAACTTCCTGCAGAGCTGGGAGAGCCCTCAGAGACCATGCAGTCCCAGCAGCCATTTCACAGGCGAGAAAACGGAGGCCCAGCGAGATCACATGGCTTGCAGGAGGTTCCAGCCCTGACTCGCCCTCTCCTTCCCCTCCTGCCTCCGCGGTTCCCAGCAGCTTGATGGGAAGCAGCCTGCTTCCACAGTGCACGAGAAGGCCGCCTGCCCCGCCCTGGCTCCCACCGCGTAAACTGCACTTTGCGTGAGTGGTCAGGCCTTTGCCCGTCCCTCCACTCCCGAGAGGCAGGCAGTTGATCCCGAGAGTGTTTGGCCTGGGCACCTTTGCGTGGGGCACCGGATTCATCACCGTGCACTTGGGTGCCTAAGGGAGTCCTGGTTCTCAGCGCTTCGTGCCCCTGTGAAGCTGTGTTCCCGTCTGCCATGACGTTCAGTTGGTCTCCCCAGCAACCGTCTCAAAAGCCATAAATAGCAGGTGAAGGCTCTGACGGAAGGAGCCAGAGGGCAACCGGACAACCCTGGCCAAGAGAAAAACTCTGAAGCCCGAAGTCTGGTTTGCAGCCACGCCCCCTGCGAGGAAGGCAGGGAAGGCCGATTCATTGCACTTGGCATTCTCCCTGTGCAGGCGGTCTTTCCATTTCGGATCTCTCAGCACGTAGAATCCATATGGGACATCTGAAACGGAGGTGGTTTGTTGGTGATGTTACAAGCCATTTTCAGTGACTTATAAAGCTGTTTTACAAAAACATCATCCTTACAGGAAGAAGAACACGGAAAACCACCAGACTTTATTTCCATTCCACCAAACGCCCTTCAAATCGGAATCAGTACACAGGCATGCATTTTTTTTCTTTTTTCTTTGCATTTTACTATTTATTTTCATTTTATTTAACGGGCAGAGAGACGGAGAAAGAGACTGAGAGACAAAGAGATTCTCCATCTGCTGGTTCACTCCCCCAGCACCCACAGCAGCTGGGGCTGGGCGAGGCCAAAGCCAGAAGCCGGTAATTCAGTCTGCCTGAGTCATCCCTGCTACCTCCCAGCAGGTGCACCCGCAGGAAGCGGAATCAGAAGTGGGCCCAGGGGGCCAGCTTTGTGTGGCCGCGGGTTAAGGCACCACCTGCAACACCGGGCTCTGTAATCAGAGCGCTGGCTGGAGCCCGGTGCAAACCCAGCTCCCTGCAATGCAGCTGAGAAAGTGGCAGAAGAAAGTGGCCCAAGTACCCACGCAGGAGACCTCGGTGGGGTCCCAGCCTCCTGGTTTCACCTGGCCCAGCCCTGGCTGTCGGAACCATTTGGATAATGAACTAAGGGATGGAAGATCTGTGTGTGTGTGTGTGTGTGTGTGTGTGTGATCTCCCCATCTCTGTCATTCTACCTTTCAAAGAAATAAAATAAATCTTTTTAAATAATGAAAGAAAGCCAGTATTCAGACCAGGCATCTGAAGAGCTGCCCCTAACGCCCGTCCCAGGCACCCGTTCTATGTAGCTGTACGACTTTCTGGGTGCTGTTTGCATTGTTGCTTCTGCACATGTTGCAAACTCCTGAGTGTCTGGTGCCCTGACCACGAAGTGCAGTTGGCACGGCCGTACCCTGTCTCTTGGAACTGTGGTCATTTCCGGCTTTTGCACAAGGTGCACAAGACAGGGCGCCTTTCCTCAGCCCCCCTGGGGCTCCCACTCTGGAAGGATAGCACCCAGGGGAGACCAGCAGATTCCCGAGTTGCATGCAGCTGGGCCCGAAGGCAGGTGGAGACCCAGGTCACGGAAGCTCGGGTCATGAAATGACCACAGCCAAGCCACCTTGGGGCCCTCTTTGAATCTTGGTTCCCAACAGCGATTCCCGCCTCCCCCAAGAATGGATCCCAATTCGGGCCGTTCCTCTGCACTTCGCGCCACCCTGCAGCCCGGCTCCCTCCACCCCTTCCTGGAAGCCAGACACAGGGGAGCACAGGGTGTGGCCTTTCTTTTCTAAGATTTATTTAATTATTTGAAAGGCAGACTTATGGGGGTGGTGGTGGATAGACAGAGAGGGAGAGAGATCTTCCACCCACTGGTTTACTCCCCCAAATGCCACAATAGCGTTGGCTGGGCCGGGCTGAAGCCAGATGCCTGGAACTCCATCTGGGTCTCCCACATGGGTGCAGAGGCCAAAGCACTTGAGCTGTCCTCTGCTGCCTTCCCAGGTGCATTAGCAGGGAGCTGGATTGGAAGTAGAGCAGCTGGGACTCGAACTGGTGTCCCTACGTGGTGCCAGCGCCATAGGTGGAGGTTTAACCCACCGCACCACGGTGCCGGCCCCAGGATGGGGGCTCTCTCCAGCCCTCCCTGGCTTCCCAGGCCTCACATAGAATCTGGACTGCTTGCTCTGACCCCGGAGACTTCCTGACACCCGATCGCCGCCTGCCCCTGAACCTGTCCTATCCACTCTCCCCTCAAGCCCAGGCCCCATCTGGCCAACCACACGGCACACCAGCGCCCCTCCCCACTTCTGGAATGTTCCCAGCCCCACCTCTCCCCACCTGCCTGTCTCAGCTCACCTGTGCTCTCCTCACAGGTAGTCTTCACTCCCCCCTCTCTGGAGGAGCCCTGACCCGGACCCCAAAATGATCAGCGACGCCCGTGGTTATTTCCTTGGTAGGACTCGGCACAGGTGGGCTTTCGTTGGTGTTACTGGCGCTTGGGGATCAGCTGCCTCCCTCCCGATCCCCGCTGGACAGGGAGGTCCACAGGGGCAGGGGAGGGCACTGTGGACTTTGCCACCCCCCTTGCCAGGTGCCCAGCCTGTGGTGCCCTTCTGAGGGCCTGAGTGAGAGAAGAGGCAGGGAGACTGAGGGTTCTCCAGGCCGCTGGATGCTTCTGTCTCCCTGGGCCTGGCTCCTTCTGGCCCTGGGTATGCCAATGTTCCAGATCCCTACTGCAGTGGGCGTTCGGTGGCTCGGACAGCCGGGGTGAAGGGAGAGAGCAGGAGGGGTTGGAGCCAAGGCCAGCAGAAAGCTGAAGATGCTGAATCCCACCACGGGCCCACCCAGAGGTGCCAAGCTCTCCTCCCCAGCTCTGCCTCCTCTCCGAGTAGCCCCCCAGGTTTCCAGACCCAGGTAGGCATTATCTTGCCACAGTTGTGCTAAGTCCCTTACCACCTTCATTTTTCAGAAGGAAACTGTCAGGGAGGTTTGAAAACTGCTCCCGGCTGATTCGTAGACCATCAAGCAGGATTCAAACCCAAGACCCTCTGACTGCTGGGCCCTTGTGCCCCAAGGCCGGGGGAGAGCTTTGGGTGCGTCCCAAAGAAGGCCACGGCCTGGGAGCTGCGACCTCAGGGCCCCTGAGGCCCCCACTACCCGGGCCTCGGAGAAGGGGGAAGCAGAATCCCAGACAGCACCCCCAAACTCCGGTCCCTGGTCCCCAGGGAGAGCGTCGCTCGGGCGCGCAGTGCACAGCCAGTCACTTCCTGGACAGAATCCGACCACAGTGGGAGAAAACGTGGGTCTGCCCCTAGCCTGTCACGTGACTCGGGGTACCTGGCCTCTGTCCCCCCGGGCCTCAGTTTCCCTCGCTGCACAAGCAGAGGGCGTCCTGCGTGCCAGCGGCGTCATCCGTAGTCCAGGAGGAGCTAAGCCGGGCAGTGGCCAGGAGGTGAGCCCGGCCCTCCGGGAGCGCAGGCTGGGACGGGTTCGCAGTAAACCTCTTTCCTCCGGGTCCGGCTGGCTGGCATTCTACACCTGACTAGCACGGTCTACACCCGGCCCGCCCGCGCCCTCCACCCAGACGAGCTCCTCCCACTCCCGGGGCGCCCACACAGCGCCCCGGGCTCACGGCGGGGCATCGGCAGGGTTCCTTCCCGCTCCGTTGCCCTCTCAGGGGGCTCCTGGGTCGGAGCGCCCGCGGGGCCGTAACCCGAGCCCCCCCAAAAGGACCCAGGTCCAGGTCTCAGAGCGGCGCGGGGACGCCGCGAGGAGGCGCCACCACTCCAGCTTGCGGGGTCCTGGCGCCCCCAGGGCGGCCCCGAGGCTCCGGGCGATCACCTGCACGGGGCGGAGCTGGGGGCGGGACCCCTGGGCGGGGCGGGATTCCCACCAGCCGCGTCCAGCCTGGCGGCGGCGGCGTCACCAGCGACTGATCGCCGGAGCGCAGCGGGGCGCCCAGCGGGGTCGCCGGAGCAGGTAGGAGGCGCCTGGCCGCCCAGCTCTGCGGCCAGCGCGGGCCGGCGGCTCCCTGTCCACCTGCTGGCCACGCTGGGCAAGGGGAGCCCCAGCCTTGCTCCCATCTCTGTTGGGCGGTGGTCGGGGTGGGGTTGGGGCTGATCTCTAGGGGGTTTGAGGGCACGGCGGTTGGGGGTATGAGTGCGTCCAGGTGCCCAGAACGCCGACCGAGCTCCACCCCGCGGGGAGAAGGGCCCCCGGAGCAGCCTGCATTTTGGGAGTGCTGCTTCCGTGTGCATCGGTCCATCTCTGGTGCCATCCTCGTCCCCGCCTCTGGCGGAGAGGCTGAGACTTCCCGGAAGAATGGGCAGCTGACCTGGGCAGGTAGAAGGAAGTTGGACCCGCTCGGACACGGGTTTGCCTCTCTGTGAAATGGGCGTCTGGATGGGTCGGGCCTAGGCGGAAGCCCCTCGGAAGCTCTGCCATTGGATGAGATGAAAACCCCGCCCCGGGGGAGGAGGCCAGGTTGAGATGCACCAGGCATGTGGGGTGCGGCTCCAGAGGACTGGTGTGGGGACCCCAGCTTCTTGGGTACCCTTGTGGGAGGAGGGGGCAGCTGTGGCAACCTCCAGGGCTCAGTAAAGGGACCAAGGAGTCCCTGGAGTCTGGGGGAGGATTCCAGAGGGCTCCGTGGAGGAGGTGAGGTTTGAGCAGGGCTGGGGAAGACAGCACACTGTTAAGAGCCGAGCTGTGGGATCCCTGGCTCGCCCCACAGCCGGGGCCACTTGAAGGCCTGGGCAAGGCCCTACCCCTCCATGGTCCAGTCTGATGTGTTCGTTCAATGACGCATTCTGCTAAGACAGATAAATCCACATGAAGTGCTTGGTCCAGGCTCTGTACAGAGCTCGCTCTCAGCAGCACCAGCTATGAATTTCTGCTGGGCCATGGCTCCCTGGGGCAGGGACCAGGCCTGTTTGGTCCCGAGGGGCGCCTGGCTGGTGGGGAGTCAGCTCCTGGCGGGGGGGGGGGGGGGTGAGCCAGGAGCACACTGACCAGGGCTCCAGGAAGTGGTGGACGTCTCTGGGGACCGGCTATCATGGTTTCCCATCAGTCGCCTTGGCCAGTTGCTGGACATGAACTGTGGCCGCTTCTGTCACAGGCTGGGAGGGAGCTCCAAGCAAAGCTAGGGGGCTTTCCTGTGCTGGCGTCCTGGGCGGGGCCTCTGTTGAGTTTCCATACCTTGACTTAAGCAAAAGTGGGAGACCCAGGGGCAGCCATCAGTAGGAGCCGGCGGCGCTGCACCCTCAGAGAGCCAGGTTCCAAGTTCCCGTAGCGCTTTCCATATCTGCTCGGGATGGTTTTCGATGTCTGTGTGTCGCCGTGAACCCGTGCCGCTCTGCTCACTGTATCCTCACCAGCGCTGCCGCTGGTGGTGCTCAGGCTGAGGACTGGGTTCTTGGCTTTCTTTCTTTCTTTTTTTTTTTTTCTTAAGATTTACTTACTAATTTGAAAGGCAAAGTGACAGAGAGAGGGGGAGCGCGCAGGAGAGGGAATCTTCCATCTGCTGGCTCACCCCCCAAATGCCTGCAACAGCTGGGACGGGGCCAGGCCAAAGCCAGGAGCCAGGAGCTCCATCTGGGTCTCCCTGTAGGTGGCAGGGACCCAAGCCCTTCAGCCATCACCTGCTGCTTTCCCAGGTGCATTAGCAGGAAGCTGGGTAGGAAGCAGACGGGCCAGGACTTGAACCGGCGCTCCTATGGGATGCCGGCATCCTAAGCAGCAGCTTAACCCGCTGTGCCACAACTCCCAAAACTGACCGCGAGTTTGTTGGATTTTTTTGTTTTGGCATCTCTGCCCTGTCCGCCTCCACCACTAATATCTTTTCTCGGACAAGGACCCGCTAGGAGGGACACACACCTGGGGGCAGGCCTGGGGCTCCAGGGAGAATCTGCCACATCCTCGCTGACCCCTCCCATTGCCCAGACGCCAGGTCACAGAGGGGGTCTGAACCGCAGACGCAGCAGCACTTGCCTGCGTTTCCTGATCTTCAGACAGAAGGGGTGGGAGTTAAAAACCAAGAATAAATGTAGAGTGGATGGTACGTTTTCCAATACACCCTTTAATTATTTTTAAACTTCATATTTGATGAAAATAAAGATCCCAGATTACATAGATTCACTTTATTTTAAAAAAAAAACAGTATTTATTTATTTGAAAGGCAAAGTTACAGAGAGGCAGAGAGAGAGAGAGAGAGAGAGAGAGAGATCTTCCATCCTCTGGTTTACTCCCCAAACGGCCGCAAGGGCTGTAGCTGGGCAGATCTGAAGCCAGGAGCTTCCTCCGGGTCTCCTACGTGGGTGCAGGGGCCTATGCACTTCGGCCACCCTCTGCTGCTTTCCCAGGCACGTTAGCAGGGAGCTGGATCACAAGTGGAGCAGCCAGACCCAAACCCGTCGCCCATAAGGGATGCTGGCGTTGCAGGCTGCGGCCCCACATGATACACCACAGTGCTGGCCCCACTTAATTTTTATTTAAGATCTATGACTGGAGTGGAAGAAAAATACCCCAAATAGGAGCCTCTGTAACTGGGCTGAGCTGTTGCAGCCGAGTGCTGCGCGCTGGCTCTGCACTGCCCCGCGGGGGCCTCCGGAGCCCCGGGCAACAGCGGCGGTGGCCGTGGTGCTCCTGGAAGGCGTCCAAGCCCTGTGCGCGCTTCCCCGCCGGTCCCCTCCTGTGCCCAGCGGCCTCCTGATGCGCGCGCTGGCATCACAGCCCCGCACCCCAGTCTTCGCCTGAGGAATCTGGCACGAGGACGCCCTGGTTGTTTGCCCTGGGGCGAGGTCCTGATCAGAACAGGGAAGGGGACCGAGCCCAGCGCAGGGCAGGCCAGGAAGCCGCCTGCCGGGGGCCCTGAGCTGGGCTGGCACTGAGGGCAGGGAGGGTAGGGCAGGGGCCTGAGTGGGGCTGAGGGGCGGGGGCTTCTCCTGTGGTTTGAAGCTGCCCTTGGCCCGAGGAAGGAGAGGGTGTGCCAGGCTCTAAGACAGAGAGGCCTGTTCTCGGGCCTGCTGGGAGGGGCCTCCTGCCTGGGGTGGAGACGCACCTGGGCTGCTGGGGCAGGGAACCCAAGGTCCCCAGGACCCTGCTCCAGGGCTCACCTGGAGGAGGGGGAGCGAGAGGGACTGCGGCTGTCCTCTGCCCCCGAGCCTGGGATCCCATCCCATCTCAGCCTCGGCTTCCCTGTGCATGAAGCAGAGGTGGCAGTGTCCACGACGTCACTTAGTAAGCATTTGTTTCTCCTTTGGATAAACTTCTGTCTGGGGGCTGCTGGGCCAACCTACCGGCAAACAGCCTCTAGGGTGGTTTCTTTTCTTTCTTTTTTTTTTTTTTTTATTTGAAAAGCAGAGAGAGAAAGAACCAAAGACCCCCAGAGAGAGATCTTCCATCTGGCTCACTCCCTAAAAGGCCACACAGGGCCATCTGGGTCTCCCATATGGGTGACAGACACCCAAGTGCTTGAGCCATCATCTGCCGCCTCCAGGGTGCGCACAGCAGGGAGCTGGGTTGGAAGTGGAGGAGCTGGGACTCGAACCAGGCGCTCTGATGTGGGCTGTGAGCATGCCAGGCGATGACCTCACCTCTGTGCCAAACACCTGCCCTGGCCTCAAGGATTTTTAAATCCCTTCCACAATTCACAAGTCATTCATTCATTCATTCATTCGGTCCACTTCCTCTGTTCTTTCGAGCACCTGCCTGGGGCCTGCACTGGGAATTCAGCGAGAGCTCTTTTTGGCGCCTGCTTGGTGCCACCTGGCACCCCCAGCACATGGCAGCTGTGCAGCTTCTACCTGGGGGCGTCTCTCCCGCCTGCTGCGCAGAGAAGCAATTGTGTGACCACTTCCACCCAGGCCCACAGGCCTCCTGGGATTCCCTAAGCTCATGGCCTGCAGTTCACAGAGAGAAGCCACTGGGCCAGTGTGATTGGCGGGAGCTTCCTGTGCGCCCAGCCAGGGCTGAAGGCTGCGCTGCCCCGGCGCCCGCAGCCCTGCTGGGGGAGTTGCTCTTCCCCAGCTCGCCGAGAGGTGGAGCCACTTGCCGAGGGCACACGGAGCAGGGATGCGCTGACCTCCCTGGGCCACAGTGCTTCCTAGGATCCTTCCTCTAGACTATTAAACATTACACTTATGACCGCACTGGCATATTAAAGCAATTTCTTCACGGCCGGGGCTGTGATGCAGAGGGTTAAGTCGCCGCCTGCGATGCCGACATCCCATACGAGCACTGGTTCTAGTCCCAGCTGCTCTGCTTCCAATCCTGCTCCCTGCTATTGTGCCTGGGAAAGCAGCAGAGGATGGACCAAGTACTTGGACCCCTGCCTGTTCGGTGGAGTTGGCAGCTGCTGTCCAGGGGCAGTGGAGGGCGGCTCAAAGCTGAGCTGGGGTAAGGATGGACGGGAACAGGCAAGGCTCAGGCGTGCACTGCTCTGTCAACGCCCCTCCCCCCACACCTGGGCTCTCACAAGAGGCCCCGCCTCCTGCCCCGCCTCCTTCTCTCTGGGATCATAGAGGTGAAGGCTGACGTCAAACCTGGCAGGAAGCCCACCAGGACAGGCTGTCCACAGTCCGTCCTGGGCTCATCTTTTTCCTTATGCCTTCCATGTGCCCCAGACAGACAGCTGGTGCCTCCAGGGAAACGTGAACACACCTGCAAAATAATTGTAAACTCCTGAGCAGAGCTGCTCCAAGAGACGCAGCAGGTCAAGTCCCCTACGCCAGGCAGAGCAGGATGTGGCGGTGAGGGGCCCGGGGTTTAAAGTAAAGCACGGCAGTTATTCTTAGGAGGTAAGAGAAGAAAGGTGGGGGCGTAGCGGGTAAAGCCGCCTGCGGTGCCGGCATCCCATTTGGACGCCAGTTCGAGTCCTGGCTGCTCCACTTCCGGTTCAGCTCTCTGCTATGGCCTGGGAAAGCAGTGGAAGATGGCCCAAGTCTTTGGGCCCCTGCACCTGTGTGGGAGACGCGGAAGAAGCTTCTGGCTCCTGGCTTCCGATCCGCCCAGCTCTGGCCATTGCGGCCACTGGAGGAGTGAATCAGCAAGTGGAAGACCTCTCTCTCTCTCTCTCTGCCTCTCTGTAACTCTGCCTTTCAAATAAATAAGTAAATCAGAGAGAGAGAAGAAATTCATGAAATAACACAAGAGCCAGGAGTCACAGGCTTTCTTAACCATCGCTAAAGCAGCAGCAGCCAAAATGAAGTTCAATCCCTTTGTCACTCTAAATTTATTTACATAATTGAAAGGCAGTTACAAATGAGAGAAAGGTCTTCCATCTACTCGTTCACTCCCCAAATAGCCACGACTGCTGGGGCTGGGCCGAGCCAAAGCCGGGAGCCAAGAACTCCATCCGGGTCTCCCACCTGGATGTTAGGGACCAAAGTACTTGGGCCACCCTCTGCTGCCTTCCCAGGTGCATTAGCCAGGGCTGGATCAGAGGCAGAGCAGCTGGGGCATGAGCCGAGGCTGCGGTGTGGGTGCAGGCCTTGCAGGTGGTGGCTTAACCCACTTCCAACCAGAGCGAGGACTGGAAGGGGCCTTTCAATGTGCCTCCCCGTGTTTGCAGGAAGATTATGCCTTCCCCTCTTCCCAAATAGCTGAGACAAAAATGCACGCCCCTCTGAAAGCATGTTGAAGCTTGGGATGTTATAAAGGCCAGCAAACTGGCAGAATGGTCTGGGTTTACAGGGGACAGCAATCGGGGAGTGGGCGAGACCCAGAGAGGGGACACCGCCATCTACACCATCTACATAGAGGGCAGCAGTGGAAGAAGACTAACAGCACATCTGCCTGCCGGGACGCTCTACTGCTGTGGCCTGGGAAAGCAGTGGAAGACGGCCCACGTGCTTAGCCCCTGCACCGTGTGGGAGACCTGGAAGAAGCTCCTGGCTCCTGACTTTGGATCGGCCCAGCTCCAGCTATTGCGGCCATTTGGGGAATGAACCAGCAGGTGAAAGACTTCTCTCTCTCTCTCTCTCTGCCTCTGTCTCTCTGTAACTCTATCTTTCAAATAGATAAATAAATGTTTTTAAAAAATTAACTATGAAAGATGCAATGCTTAGAATAAAACTACAATAGATGGCACGAACATCAGGATGGGTTCCACTGAGAAATGAACTACCCAGGAGGTCGACCAGATTAATTATCCCTGGAAGCAGCCGGGAAAGATGAAGAGAGAACAAATGAAAAAGAAAAGCCAAGAGGGATGGGGCGGAGATGAAGGGAGACATGGGCTGGATGTTGTGCACAGTGGCTGGGGATGCCCAGACCTGAGTCAGAGTGCCTGTGTCGGTTCCCGCCTCTGCCTCCAATCCAGCCTCCCTCCAATGTGCCTGACAGCAGCAGGTGATGGCCCAAGTACTTGGCTTGCTGCCACCTATGTGGGAGAGCCAGGTAGAATTTCTAGCTCCTGGCTTCTGCCTGGCCCGGCCTCAGCTGTTGGGCATATGGATCACGAACTAGGGGATGCAAGATCTCTATCTATCTTTTTCTAAAATAAATAAATAATTAAAAAAAGGAAAAAAGGAAAGGTAGGCTGGCACCACAGCTCACTTGGCTAATCCTCCGCCTGCGGCACCGGCAAACCCGGTTCTAGTCCTGGTCGGAGCACCGGATTCTGTCCCGGTTGCTCCTCTTCCAGTCCAGCTCTCTGCTGTGGCCCAGGAAGGCAGTGGGGGATGGCCCAAGTGCTTGGGCCCTGCACCTGCATGGGAGACCAGGAGAAGCACCTGGCTCCTGGCTTTGGATCAGCGCAGCGTGCTGGTCGTGGCGGCTATTTGGGGAGTGAACCAACGGAAGGAAGACCTTTCTCTCTGTCTCTCTCTCTCTCACTGTCTAACTCTGCCTGTCAAAAAAAAAAAAAAGGAAAGGTAAATAAATATGGAGATGAGGAAGGAACTGCAGAGACACTGCAGGTTAAATGCATCAGAATTAAAGAGAAGTGAATGGTGCAGAGCGAAGGACCTCGGCGAGCAGCCGCCCCAGAAATACGGAAACCCACACACAGAGATTGCGGCGAAATCAGGACTGCAGAACGACGAAAAGGAGGGCACACGGGAGACACGGGTCTCTCGTGCAGGAAGGGGAGCCGGGCTGGCGCGGACCTGCATTAACAATCCTTGATAAAAGAAGTGAACGAAGCAGCTAACCTAAAGAAAAGGACCTAAAGAAAAGAACTCTCTCAACCCAGAATTCAAAGCCAGCCAAACTGCCATTCCAACATGAGGTCACAATAAAAATATTCTTGGGCAAATAAAGCCTCAGGAGGTGGCATGCACAAAGACCCACAAAGCTGAAAATACTCACCAGGAAACACTCGAATAGCAAAAGACCTCCGAGAGGTGCCACAGGAACTCTTGGAAGTCAGGGTGCGAGTAGGGGGCAAGAAAAAGAGGGGGGCATCTTCTCACCTGTCTCTCTAGACAGTGGAAAGACGGAGGCTCCGACCCACGGCAGCGCGGGCCAGCTGGGGGCTGTGGCGCGTGCCGTAACCACGAGGAGGAGCCCCAGGGCTGCCTGGAACTGGCAGCTCCCCCACGGCTGTTCCCGAGCCGGGGCCCCAAAGCTGTCTCCCCGGATCTCCCAGTGTCTCCACAACCCTGCCTTCTCTCTTCTTGTCTCTTAAGATGTGTTCGTCTGTCTATCTCTGTAAAGTGACAAGGAGGAGGGAAGAGAGAGTGAGCGAGAGAGATCTTCCACCCACTGGTTCACCCCACAGATGGTCAGGCCAGGGCTGGGCCAGGCCAAAGCAGGAGCCACAGACCCCACCCCGGTCTCCCATGTGGACGGCAGGGGTGCGGGCAGCTGGGCTGTCTTCTCCCGCCTTCCCAGGCTCACTGGCAGGGAGGTGATGGCAAGCAGAGAGAGGCTGGGACTTGAGCCAGCGCTGATACCGGATGCCGGCATTGAGAAGGCTTACCCTGCTGTGCCACACACCCCTCCCTTGCTCCTCTTTTCAACACAGAGTCGGTGACCTGGGGCTCATGCACTCCGGGAGGTGGCACTGTCTGGCTGGAACTTAGTGACCTTGATCCGTTCCGTCAGGTCTCTCTTCTTGTTCCCGTCTACTGGTGGCAAGTGGGATTGGTTTTCCATCTTCAGAAGTGATGGACAGTTTCTGTTTAGAATGAACTTGTATGTGCTTTAAAAGAAAGGTGGGGGCCAGGGCTGTGGCGTAGTGGGTAAAGCTGTTGCCTGCAGTGCTGGCATCCCATAAGGGCACCGGTTCGAGTCCCAGCTGCTCCACCTCTGATCCAGCTCTCTGCTATGGCCTGGGAAAGCAGTAGAAGATGGCCCAAGTGCTTGGGCCCCTGCACCCACGTGGGAAACCTGGAAAAGGCTCCTGGCTTTGGATTGGCGCAGCTCCAACCATTGGGGCCATTTGGGGAGTGAACCAGTAGATGGAAGGCTTCTCTCTCCCTCCCTCTCTCTCTCTGCCTCTGCCTCTCTGTAACTCTGCCTTTCAAATAAATAAATAGATCTTTAAAAATAAATAAATAAATGAGAGCAAGGTGGGTCCAGGACTCCCAACCCAAAGCTGCGCTGGTCGGTACAAACGGTTGTAAGAGGTGCGAGGTGGAAGAGGCCCCGACCTGGGGAGGAGGCTCAGTCCGTGTCGCAGTGGAGCCCGGTTCAGACTGGGACAGAGTTGGATGAGAGCGCTGGCGTGAAGGGTGACGTGCGGCTTCTCTGTTGCTAGGTAACCAACCATTCCAAAACTCAGTGGCTTAAAACCACAGCCGCGTGTCCCTCGTGCCTGTGGGCTGGTCAGGTTTGGCAGGTGTTTCTCATTCGGGGTCTCTCTGGGCTGCGGTCAGCTGTCCAGTCACCTGCAGGCTCCGCGGCACAGGGTGCCCGGAGGGCTCACGCCCATGGCTTCCTCCCAGCGCTGGCTGTGGTGCCGGAGCTCAGCTGGGGCTGCCAACTGGAGCATCACCTGTGGCCTCTCCGGGAGCCTTTGGCTTCTCAGCTGGGCGGCTGTGACCTGAGAGTGAAGATCCTAAGAGCAGAGGCTGCCGCTTAAGAACGGTGCCCATGGCCGGTGCCGCGGCTCTCTAGGCTAACCCTCCGTCTGCGGCGCCGGCACACCGGGTTCTGTCCTGGTTGCTCCTCTTCCAGTCCAGCTCTCTGCTGTGGCCCGGGAGTGCAGTGGAGGATGGCCCAAGTGCTTGGGCCCTGCACCCCATGGGAGACCAGGAGAAGCACCTGGCTCCTGGCTTCGGATCCGTGCGGTGCGCTGGCCGCAGCGTGCCGCCAGAGCGGCCATTGCGGGGTGAACCAACGGAAAAAGAAGACCTTTCTCTCTCTCTCTCTCTCTCTCTCTCACTGTCCACTCTGCCTGTCAAAAAATAAAAATAAAAGCACGATGCCCACGCTGGCAGGGCCACTCCAGAGCACAGCCCCAGCCCCAGTGGCACATTCAGCGGTCTGAGCAGTCATGGGCCTTTCAAATAAGTTAAAACTGAGCAAAACAAAACTCTTACACCCCCTGGCTTGTGCCGTGAGGCTGGTAATAGTATTGATTACAGTTAATATCCCTTTGTCACACAGAATGAGACAGCTGTCACCAAGCCCGGCTCAGAGAGGGTAAGCCCTGATTCCACGGTGACTCAGCTGAGCCGGAATGCAAGCGGGGTCTTATTCCAAAGCCCACACCCCTTCCTGCACCAGGAGAGTCCCTCTCACCCCTGCCACAGGACATTTGCATATTCCAGATCACCCCTCCTCACCTGCTGCCTCCGATGCTTCAGCCCAGCATCCCGCCGGGTGCCCGCCCCGTGCCTCTCCCTCCTCGCAGGTTGTGGCTGCGAGTGGCCCTGCCCCACCCCAGACCACAGCCCCAGGAGCAGAGGGCTGTGTTGGCTTTCACTGACCTTGTAAGCCCCCGGGGTGGGAGTGGGCATTTAGCCCAGTGGTTAAAGACCTGCGTTCCACATCAGACTGCCAGGGTTCGAGTCCCAACTCCAGCTCCTGCAACAGTGATGGCACAAATAATTGGGTCCCAGCAGCCCTCTTGGGACCCCCAGATTGAGGTCCTGGCATTCTGGGCATCTGAGAAGTGAACCAGTGGATGGCAGCTCTCCCTCCCTGTCTGTCTGTCTGTCTCTCTGAACCTCAAATTAAAGAATCAAATCCCCGGGCCCCGGACGCTTGGCGTGTTGTGGATGGAGGTCCCAGCTGATTGGTGGGCAGGGAGCGCCGGCTGACCCGCAGCCCCCGCAGTGCCCGTTCAGCTTTCCCACCATGTGCTACTGCCCCCGCCATGCAGGGCAGGGGCAGGGGAGGGGGCAGACCGCCTGCAGGAGTCACCTTCGAGTGGCGCTGTGTGTTCTTGTAACCCCCGGAGGGCCCGGCACGGGAGCCGCAGTCATGGCCAACATGTTCCACGCCCAGCCCTGCAAGGAGCTTTGTTGGGTGGTCTCCCCCACGGCCACCGCCACCTCAAATCTTCATGCAAAGAAACTGAGGCCCCAGAAGATGAAGCCCCCCAATCAAGGCCCCCCGCTGAGGGAGGGTGTGAGCCCAGGGAATCTGGCGGGAGCCTGGGCCTCATTCTGAGGGCTCAACCGTGAGAGCAAACGTTTAAAGAGCACTTCCTATGTGCCATGCACTGTTCTAAAAACTTTGCGAGTACTATTTTATTCCTATGAATTCATATTCTTTCTTAAAAATCTATTTATTTATTTATTTTTGAAAGAGTTACAGAAGGAGAGGCAGACACAGAGAGAGAGAACGACAGAGAAAGAGAGACAAAGAGACAGAGAGAGTATCTTCCATCTGCTGGTTCACTCCCCAAATGGCTGCAATGGTCAGAGCTGGGCCAGGCTGAAGCCAGGAGCCAGGAGCTTCCTCCAGGTCTCCCACGCAGGTGCAGGGGCCCAAGCAGTTGGGCCATCCTCCGCTGCTTTCCCAGGTGCTGGCTTGGAAGTGGAGCAGGCGAGACTTGAACCAGAGCTCCTGTGGGAGGCCGGTGTCGCAGGCGGAGGCTTAACCTGCTGCCCCACAGTGCGGCCCCCGGATATTTCACTTCTCTCCCCTCCCCCACGCCCGGGAAGCTCTCCCCCAACCCCTGGCTGCCCCAGAATCAAGGTTAAACCCGGTGACGGGGGAGCCCGCTGGGAGAGGGAGGTGTCGGGCTACCGCGTCTCAGGGCTGGGAAGAATCAGAAATCACTGGGTTTGCGTCCTTCTGCTTCGGGTTACGGAGCTGTGGCCTCCGGGAGGCAGCGCGGGCCATGACGTAAACGAATTCTTCTGTGTTCCGCGCCCCGGGCTCGGGTTCTGAGCAAACCGCACAGCCTGGAGGGAGGCTGGGAGCGGAGGAAGCCGGCTGGGGAGGTCACCTCCCGCGTCCCAGCCCCACCCTGCCTCGCGGCTCGGGGCGGGCCACCAGCCAGCACTGAGCTAGGTGAGGAGTTTTCCTGGGACCACGGCCTGGGGGCTCACGGAACCTGAGTTTTCCTGGGACCATGGCCTGGGGACTCACGGAACTTGTCGGGGAGGCCCCCATGGGTAGAGCAGAGCCCACCCACCACCCCAGCCAAGCTTCCACAGATCGGCCTGTTGCCCGTGCTCGCCTCCACTGCCACCTGGTTTCGGCACCGCATACCTGCACTGGGTCCTCGAAGATGACGGGCCGTGCCCGGAGGTTTCTGGCTGTGCACAAGCGAGCCACAGCCTGGGCCTCACAGATGACACGGAAGCCTCTAGGTGGCACAGTGGGGACTGGGGACACCGCCAACTGGCCGACCTGACAACGAGGACAGCGCTGGAGCCCCGGAGAGAGCCAGGCTTGGGCCCTGGCAGCGCAGCCGCAGAGCCGGGGCTGGAGCTCCCTGTTCCTGGGCGCCGCCACTGTGTGCCGCTGTGTGCCCGCCCCAATGGAGGCAGACGTGGCTTCGCGTCTCGGGGGACAGATGCGTCACCACTGAGACAGCTCGTTCCGCAGAGCAAGTTATAGAGGGTGAGACAGAGTCGGGGCCAGCGCTGTGGTGCGGTGGGTGAAAACCCCAGCCTGCAACGCCGGCATCCCATATGGGCGCCGGTTCGAGTCCCGGCTGCTCCTCTTCCAATCCAGCTCTCTGCTGTGGCCTGAGAAAGCAGTGGATGATGGCCCAAGTCCTTGGGCCCCTGAACCCGCATGGGCGGCCTGGAAGAAGCTCCTGGCTTCAGATCAGCCCAGCTCCGGCCATTGCAGTCATCTGGGTAGTGAACCAGTGGATGGAAGACCTCTCTCTCTCTCTCTCTCTCTCTCTGATTTATTTTATTTATTTGAAAGACAGAGTTACAAAGAGAGGTAGAGAGAGAGAGAGCGCGCCTGGGGTAGGGGAAGATGTGCTGGTGACTGGTGACATCTCCACAGTTGTGAAAAGATGGCATCCACCACATGGTTGGCCACTCAGAACCCAGCAGGGCATGGAGGCGAAGGTGCAGCGTCTTCACAAGACAGCGTTTTAAACATCATTGAAGCGGCTGATGCAAGTTTTTGGAGTATTTGAAGGCTTGGGTTTTGAAGTATGAATAGGAGTTCACCAGGCAGCCAGGGTTAGGAAGCCATTCTGGAAGGAAGCACGAGCATCAGCGGTGGCAAGTCGTGTCATGGGATGTGTAGGTGTGCAATCCACGATCTTTGGTATCTTGATTTTTAATTAGTTATTTAAGAAACAGACACGAAGCCCCCATCTGCCCATTCACCCCCGCGAATGCCTGCAGCAGCTGAAGCTGGGAGCAGGGGACTCAGGCCGGGTCCCACGTGAGCGGCAGGGCACCGCTGCCTCCCAGCGTCTGCGTTAGAGGAAGCTGGACTGGGGCTGCAGCCAGGACTCGAACTCAGGACCGTAATCCGGGAATGTGGTCATGCCAAGCAGTGTCCCGGCCACTAGGCCACCCCCCCACCCACACTTTGGTACCGTGGAGGCTTCACGTGGGCTCAAACGCCAGGCCTGTGCACCCTGCCTCTGGCGCATGGGGTGCGATGGATGGATTCTCCCAAATGAATCAATGCATGAACGAATGAATGAGTTGGTGTTGGTCAGAGAGGCAGCAAAGAACAGACCAGAAATCAGCGTTGTCCAGTGTAATATGAGCTACATATGTGATTCCAAATTTCCTAGTAGCTACATTGAAGTAGCAAAAAGAGACAGGTCAATGTTTGATGTTTTATTTAATTCCATATATTGCAAATACTATCATTTCCACGCGTAATCAATAGGAAAACATTGTTAATGAGATATTTGCATTGTTTTATTTTGCACTGCAGATATTATAGTCAGAACACATCTCAACCCAGAGTGGCCATATTTCTTCTTCTTAATTGTTTTTAACTTCTCTATTTGAGAGACAGACAGAGCTCCCACCAATGCCCACACAGCCAGGGAGCCAGGCCGAGAGCTGAGAACCCGATCGAGGCCTCGCACGTGGGAGCCAGGGACCCAACGCTTGAGCCCGGGCTGTGCGTCAGCAGGACGCCGGATGCAGCAGCCAGGGCCAGGACGTGCACCCAGGCACCCTGATGTGGGATGTGGGCGTCCACACCAGCATCTTCCCTGCTGCACCAAGCGCTCAGCCCAGGAGCAACCGTGTGCCCAGGGCTCAACAGCCACGCACCGCCGTGTTGGAGAGCGCAGGTGTAGATGCTGCCGCCGGCGAGACTCGCCGTGGAGTTTGGGCTTCATTCACTGTAGCCAGCGAGAGGCCACCAAAGGTCAGGCAGAGGCAGGCGCCATCCAGTCTGTTTCTAGAATGTTCTCTGGGGTGGCTGCGGGAGAGGGCTTCCCGTCCTCTGCACTCTGGACGGAGGGGGCCACACGGAGGACGCGCCTGCCCCCTCCCGGTGCAACCGCAGGTGGAGACATCCCCGTCTCACAAGGATTCCCCTGCCTCAGCAGCGCCACCCACCGCTTCTTCCCTCCCCGGGGCCTCTGAGCTGTCCCAAGGCACGTGGTGGTTCCTGGACAGGACGGGGTTGGCCAAGCTCAGCATCTGCTGGGGCTCGGGGGTAAACAGACGTAGCCCTGGGCGGCACGGTGAAGATACCAAGTGCCTGTGAGTGCGTACAGCATCATCCCCGGGCACGCCCGTCCGGCCCAGGGCCAGCTCAGGACGAACCCCGGGCGCAGGCACGCTGGCGCAGGCATGCTGGCTCACGCCGCCGGGAGTGTGCGGGTGCTGTGCCAGCACAGCCTTCCACGGCCTCCATCCGCACCCCGGGTGCAGGCATGCTGGCTCACGCACGCCTGGAAGTGTGCGGGTGCTGTACCCGCACAGCCTTCCATGGCCTCCATCCGCACCCCGGGCGCAGGCATGTTGGCTCACGCCGCCGGGAGTGTGCGGGTGCTGTACCCACACAGCCTTCCACGGCCTCTGTCCTGCTGCTCAGTATCCCCCAGCCCCTGGGCCCACAGTCGCCTTGCACATCGTGCACACCCCCGAAGTCCCTTGCACACGCTCTTGGACGCCTCAAGGAGGGGAAGGTGAGAGCCACTAGATCCCGGTTTGGGCAGTAGAAACTGGGTTCTGATCTTGCCCTGGGAGCTGTGTGGCCTTGGACAAGTGACTCAGCCTCTCTGAGCCTCGGTTTCCTTGGGTATAAAGTACAGTGGGATGGGATCGTGAACGTGGGGCCTGCAGCACCTGCGGGGCGTGCAACGGTGCCCACAAGGAGCATTCTTGGCTGGGCGGTGCCCCTCGCCCCCCTCCCAGGCCCTCCAGAGCCAGGCTCAGCCCCCACACCGTGGCCCCTGCACATGAAGCAGACTGGACTTCCCTGGCCTCTGTGCCTGAGGTTCCCCGAGGCCCTGCTAACCCCCCTCCACCTGCCCGGTCCTCTCTGCGGCCCCCTGCCTTGTCCAGAGCCCTCCTCCTCCTCACCCCCTCCGCGCGGCTCCCCCACTCTGCCCCCACCTGCCTTCCCGTCCTGTCTGGAGCCCACAGCAGCGCTCCTCAGTTCAGTGCCGTCCGTGTGCACCTCCCAACCAGCTGGGGGCTGGCACTGCCGCCCGGGAGGGGGTTTCAGTGGAGCCGCGGGGCCCCCAGACAAACGCCCTCTGTATCTCCGGCCTCCTGGGAGTGGCCGCGGGCCAGCCCTCGCCGCCAGCCGCTTGAACGGTGCGGATTGTTTCCCGCCTCCTGTCCCCTCGCCTGCCAGGCCGGGCTGGGCAGGAAAGGGGAGGGGCGCTCCTTCTGGAATGGAAGGTGTGGGAGGCCAGCGAGCCGCTGGGGAGGGGGCGGGGTGCTGACCGCATGGAGGCCGGAGGCCGTGCAGGCCCCAGCGGGGAGGCGAGGGCGCAGGCGAGGGCGGCCCCGGGCTCCTGCTGCTCCTGAGAGCGCACGGCAGCCCAGACAGAGCCGGCGACCTGCCCAAGGTCGCTCAGCAAGCCAGTCGCAGCGGCGAGACTGGCCCCAGCCCAGGGTTCTGGCCCCAACGCCAGGCCCCTCCGCTGGGGTTTGCGTGGGGAGCTGCTTAACGAAGGAGTGGCGCAAACCGCAGATGGGCACGCGGGGGCGCAGGGAGCGCAGGGAGCGCTGGCGCGTTCACGCGGGGGCTCAGGAGCCAGCGGGAGCCCGCGCGGGACCAGCTCCGCCGGGGGCTCCGCAGGGGCGCTCTCACCTCGGTCGTCAGAAGAAGAAAACCGAATGCGGAGCCGCCCGGAAGCGCGGCGACCCAGGAGGCTGCGGGCGCTCGCTGGGGTCCTGCGCTGCCGCCCCACTGCCTTTCCTCGTGGTCGCCTTGTCGCCGGGTACAGGACCAGTTCCGCGGGCGTGTTCCCGCCTTGCACAGGCGCCGGTGGGAAAGTTACAAGCGCCGAGAGCCCCGGGGAAAACACCTGGGCAGGGGCGCACGTGTGGCGCACCTGCGTTGGGTTTGGTGTTTCTTGTCGCCGCTATTGGGCTTGGTTTTGGGTGGCTCAGGAAGGAGCTCTTGCACAGTGGGTGCTCGCAGGTTCGAGTCCCAGCTACTCCGCTTCTGATCCGGCTTCCTGCTGATGCACAGGTGGGCGGCACCAGAGGATGGCTCAAGTATCCGTGCCCCTGCCATGCACGTGGGAGACCTGGATTGAGTTTCAGGCTCTTGGCTTTGGCCTGACCCAGCCCTGGCTGTTTCGGACATTTGGAGGGTAAAAGAATAGATGCAGGATCTCTCTGTCTCCCTCTCTGTCCCTCTGCCTATTATTCATTTGAAAGGCAGAGTTACAGAGAGGCAGAGAGAGGTCTTCCACCCACTGGTTCACTCCCCAAATGGCCACATTGGCCAGAGCTGGGCTGATCTGAAGCCAGGAGCCAGGAGCTTCTTCCAGATCTCCCACACAGGTGCAGGGGCCCAAGGACTGGGGCCATCTTCTGCTGCTTTCCCAGGCCACAGCAGAGAACTGGATCAGAAGCTGGGACTCGAACCACTGCCCATATGCAGGCGACAGTTTTACCCACTATGCCACAGCGCCAGCCCCATCTTCTGCCTGTTAAATAAATGTATAAATAAATCTTAGAAAAAACAGGAAATCACTGTCGGGTGTACCTTCCACTCTGCACGCGGCCCTGGCTGCCTGCTGGCCCTCGGTTTCCTCTCTTGGAAAGTAGAGGGTCATGACCTCAGTAGCTGTCAGACTGGGACCCACAGGACCCTGTGATGACACCGAGTTGGCTCCCAGGGCCACCACTGAGGACAGGGTGGGGGTGGAGAGGAAAAACTGTAGGGTGTGGGGAAGGTGGGGGGCTGGAGCAGAGGGGAGAATTTTGCTCTCTAAGTCTTGGGGGCGTGTGAGTCTTTTTTCTTTTTTAAAGATCCATTTATCTACCTGAAAGGCCGAATCACAGAGAGATCTATCCACTGGCTCACTCCCCAAGTGGCCACAGTGACCAGGGCTGGGCCAGGCCGAAGCCAGGAGCCAGGAGCCTCTTCCAGGTCTCCCACATGGGTGCAGGGGCCCAAGGACTTGGGCCATTTTCTGCTGCTTTCCCAGGCGCATTAGCAGGGAGCTGGATGGGAAGTGGAGCAGCCAGGACTCGAACTGGCACTCACATGGGATGCCGGCAGGTGGCAGCTTTACCTCCCGCACCACCTTGCCAGCCCCGCATTTGACTTTTTGGGAAAAAAAAAATCATTCCTGGAATTTTTGTTGTCAAGATGTTGGGCCTCCTGGCGCGTCCCGTTTTCACCAACTTTCTGTTTTTTCCACTTTATGAGATTTTTCTCAACTATCTCCCAAGGCTTCTGTTGATTTTAAAATTTCTTTTATTGTATTTTAAATTTCCCGGGGCCCCATCTTGTCCTCATAACGTTCCTTTCTTACATCATCCCGTTCCTGTTTCACAGGTGCAGGGCTCGTCTCCAGGCTTTCTGAGTTGTCTTCTGCCCTCTGTCCTGTCTCTGCTGTCAGCGCCACCTTCGGTCCACCTGTTGTTTGCGGGTCTTTCATCATGTCTGAGGCCTTCCTCTCAACGGTCTCTTGATGAGACGTGGAAGTAGGTTGCTATTTAAAAGTAAGGGGGTCAAGTGTGTGGCATAGTGGTTAAGACTCCGTTTGGGGGGCTGGCATGTTGCATAGTGGGTAAAGCTGCTGCCTGTGGTGCCAGCATCCCATACGGCGCTGGTTCGAGTCCTGGCTGCTCCACTTCTGATCCAGCTCTCTGTTATGGCCTGGGAAAGCAGTAGAAGATGGCTGAAGTCTTTGGGCCCCTGCACCTGCATGGGAAACCTGGCTTCAGATCGCTCCGGTTGTTACAGCCATTTGGGGAGTGAACCAATGGATGGACGTTCTCTCTCTCTCTGCCTCTGCCTCTCTGTAACTCTGCCTTTCAAATAAATAAATAAATAAATCTTTTTTAAAAAAAAATGTAAGAGCCACAGCTGGCTGTGGCGTTGGGCGGTGGATGCCCGGCCCCGCAGGGCAGAGGACGGGCGGCCGTCACACAGCAGGAGCTGGTCCTTGTGCCAGCTGTCTTCTTCCTCTCCTCCACCGTGCATGGCACCCCGACTCTTGGTGACGGCTGTGGCCACCCCCTCCCGAGTCTCGTGGGGATTTCTTCCGCGCGACCAGGACCAGCTTGTGCTGGGCAGCATGGTGCCCTTGTGTCAGCTAAGCCCCACACAGATGCCAGCTCCCCCCAGCTCTCACACCTGCGCTGGCTTCCCGCCCACCCACAGGGCTGCCTTCTCCCCTTCCCCGTGTGGCCTCTTGATTGACACCTCTTGATTCTCCTTGACTGTCATCAGTATCAGGACCAAGCCTTCATCTGTGCTTGGGCTCCCCCTGCCTTGTCTAACAGGAAGTCCCTCCTGCTTTTTTTTTTTTTTTTTTTTTTTTTTTTTTTTTGGAAAGGAAAGGAGAGATCCTAAAGGCTGTTTCTTCCAACGTAAAGCAAACCAGACTTCATTGTCTCACCTGTGGCTTGCCTGTGGACCAGGGGGCTGCTGTGCCCGGTCACCCACAGGCACCAACCCTGAGTCGCTGCCACACCGGAGAACCCCCAGGCAAGGGAAAGCCTGCGTGTCTGGGGAATCTCAGTTCGCTCTCTTCTCTAAAGGGGTCGCCGGGACTTGGGGCTGAAAGACATCCTTGCAAATCAGACCTGGGCTGAGAGCAGCCGTAGCAGACTCAAGGCCGTCTCAGCCCTGGGCGGGGAGGAAATCTGGAAAGGAAAAATTGAGAGTGGTTGCGAGTTGGCTGGGCAAATACATCCCAGAGGTGGGACGGAATCCCGGCCGGCAGGGCCAGGCTGGGGTGGGCTCGCGGGGCAGGATGGACTACAGAGGGCATGGCAGTGAGGTTGGAGGCAGTGCTCCGGCGTGGGTGACGGCAGCTCGCTCCGCGGTGGGGGGAGTCAGGCCTGCCGGTCGCCCCCGAGCCCACTCCCCACACCCCTGCTCCGGCGGGTCCAGCGGCCCCAGGGCTTTCTGTGCCCCTCCCTCACACGATTCTCCTGTTCTCTGCGCTGATGCCACGCTGGTGCCTGCCACCCTGCACCTGTCTGGTCCACCTCCTTCCTGGTACCCGGCCTAGGCTGCATCTGTGGTCAGGCAGAGTAGCGAGGGTGTGAGCATAAACCTTGGGACCTGAAAGATAGAGAGTCTAAATCCTAAGTGGGATACCAGATAACATCTCCCTAGGGGCATCTGTGTCCTGGGGTGGACTTTGGAGCAGTGGTCAAGATGCCTGAGCCCCGATTCAGATGGCCTGGGATGGGGTCCTGCCTCTGCTTCTGTCCAGCTTCCCACCAGTGCGCAGCCTGGGAGGCGGCAGTGATGGCTAAAGGAAGATCTGCCTCACCCCCTCCCCCCCTCCCTCCCCCCCTCCCTCCCCCTCCCCCCCCCCTTCAAATAAAGTGGGGAAGAAGTCCACATCCTAATGGCCCATTGCTAGGGCTCTGGGTTTGCTTGGCTACAGGGATTTTGTAGGCCTGGCTGAGTTGGGATCTTGAGATGGGGGATTCGGGGATGTCTGGGCCCAGTGTGACCACAGGGACTCAGTGGACAGGGGACACCTGTCAGGGAAGGAGCCGAGAGGCAGCGGAGCCGGCAGCTCGCAGAAGCTGAAGAAAGAAGGTGTGTTCTGCCCTTACGCCGCCAGAGGGCGCGCCGCGCCGCAGGCCCGGGCCCCCGCCCAGAGAATGGCCGGAGACCGCTGACCTTGGAACCGTGAGCAGCACAGTGCGTCCTCTCCAAGCACTAAGTAGGCAGTGCTTGACCCAGCAGCCCCGGGAAACCACTCCGCCTGGCCCCTCGCGGCCTCTGTGTAAAGTAGGGGTGGCCCCGTGGGAAGATTACACAAAGTCCTTACCGGGCGCTCTGGTACAGGGTGAGCACCTGATAAACGAAGCTACGGATCTCGTGGTCCCCGACGTCATCATTTTGGTTGTCGGTCCCCAGACCATCAGGTAGAAAGACGAGGGGCAGAGGCCTTCCCCCGCAGGCTGTGGACCCCCGGAGTGTCCTCGGGAGCCCGCTTGCCTCCTGGGAGGTTTGGAGGTGGGGGATCTGAGTCTGCTGTGAGATGGGGGGACGGTCACTCTGCCGCTCAGCCTCTGCTTCCTGGTAGCAAACACGACAGCACAGTTGGTGCTGGACAAACATGAGCTCCCTGCCCTTCCGGGCCAGGCTGCTGGGGGGCGCTGTCGCCCTCCGACAAATGCACTGAGCGGTGTCAACTCTTCAGCCTTGGGCCCTTCCCCCAGTCGGCAGGGACAGTGGCAGACCTGGAGGTGCAGCTGGGTGCTGCTGTGTAGTCTGAGGACGCGGCGGCGCTGGGCCCTTGGCTTGAGCCCAGAGGCTGGGGGCAGATGGGAGCCACAGGTCACATTCCAGCTCTCGGTCAGTCTCGGCCGCGACACCCACAGGTCTCTTCCTCCCACGGACTCCTGGCACGGCCCGTGCTGCCCTTTTGGCACCAGGCGAACTCAGCCTTGTGCCCGCTTCCGTCTGTGGTTTCTGGTTATAGCCCCTAGGACTTGGAGCTCGCCGCTCATGGGTGGGAAGCTGCTTGAGACCACTGCCCTTGCTCTGCGGGGCCTTCCAGGTCCGAGAAACAAAGGACCCGTGCCATGGCTTGACGGGGCAGGCAAATCCGATTTCGCAGATGTGCTGGGTCTGGGCCACACTTCAGGGCCATGGGCGCTTCCGCGTGGTGCTGTGCTCGGCGCTGGGCTAGGCATAAGGTGGGATGAGACCCGCTGGACACGGACAGAAGAGAGGTTTAGAGGGGAAACGATTCCACTTCTCCTTGCTTGCACTTTGCAGATGTGAGCGCCACACTCCTTGCTTGAATCCTCTCGGTGCTGTGCTTATGGTGGGCCCTGGTTGAATGAATGACAGGGCGAGTGGGCGGCAGACCAGGGGCAGGATGAAGGCGTGCCCAGCACATGGGGAAACCGGGGGGTGCATGAGCAGAACAGGTGCTTCCAATTTCTGAGAAGCAGCCACATGGTGCATGTGCTCCAGTTCAAGGGAGCACCAAGCAGAGCACCGTGCCTGGGAGCCGTGATGCACGGTGGGACAGGGCCACGGGCAGAGCGCCATGTCCGGGAGCAGTGACGCACGGTGGGACGGGCAGAGCGCCGTGTCCGGGAGCCGTGACGCACGGTGAGACAGGGCCACGAGCAGAGCGCCGTGTCCGGGAGCCGTGACACATGGTGGGACGGGCAGAGCACCGTGCCCGGGAGCCGTGACCCACGGTGGGACGGGGCCACGAGCCGACAGGGCAGGAGGGTGCAGATGAGAAGGCCGCAGGCGGCGGTCACTGAAGCTGCAGGCGGCGCGGGTCTCTGAGGCCGCAGGGTGCGCGGATCGCTGGGCCCCGACACAGCGTCTGGAGTCACCCCCGGGCCTCTGCGCTGCTGCTGCTCCCCTACGTGGAGCCCCAAGTGTGCTGCCGTCTCAGCTGCCTTCCAGCAGGGTCTCCTCCTGCCGACGCCCCCTCCCTACCGTCCTAACGTCTCCTGTCAAAGTCTACAAGGAAGGCATGCTTTGGGAAAGAGTGAGCTGTGAATGTGTGTTTTTTTTTTTTTTTAAAGATTTATTTGTTTATTTGCAAGGCAGGAATACAGAGAGAGAAGGAGAGAGAGAGAGAGAGAGAGATCTTCCATCCACTGGTTCACTCCCCACATGGGCACAACAGCCAGGGCTGGGCCAGGCTGAAGCCAGGAGCCAGGAGCTTCTTCCTGGTCTCCCACATGGGTGCAGAGGCTCAAGGGCCTGGTCCATCCTCTGCTGCTTTCCCAGGCCGTTAGCAGGGAGCTGGATCAGAAGTGGAGCAGCCGGGACTTGAACCCAGTGCCCATATGGGAGGCCAGTGCTGCAGGTGGAGGCATAGCCCACCACGCCACAGCACCGGCCCCACCATGAATGTCTTTCGATGCACCAGAACCACAGGTTGGAAAGGCCTTTTGAGATCATCTCCAAACTGAGCCATTTCATGGACAGGAAAACCGAGGCCCGGGGAAGGGGAGAATATCCCAAGGTCACAAGGCAAGTGAGTGGCAAAGGGAATCCAATCCCCTGATTCTTGTCCCAAGGTGGGCACCCACATCCTGCTCTTCTCGTCAGAGGCAGGCATCCCGGTGAGATTTTCCTCCGCTCTGTCCGCTGTCGGTGGAGACTCGGAGGCAGGGCGGAGCCTCCAGCAGCCCCCGGGAACCCCTCCTCCAGTCCTCTCCCTGGGACACCTGCTTCGGGGCCTGGCTCCCTGGCCTTCCTGTTCATGCCTGGGCTCGCCCAAACACAGCCAGCAGGACAGAGAACAGAGAGCTCACACTCCAAGAAAAGCAGCCAAGATGTGGACTGCAGAGAGAGGGAGAGGAGGGGCGGCCGTGGCAGTGACAGTGGCCAGTCAGCTCCCACCCACTAGGCCCGCTCCTGGGCCCCTGCGGTGTCTCATCCACTCTCCCAACCCCAGGAGGTGGGGCCTGTTCTCCCTGTCTACAGCTGAAGACACTGAGGCCTTAAGTCACTGTCCAGCCAGCCGGCCAGCAGGAGAGGCCAAGGTCAAAACCCAAGTCTTCGTGACCCCAGAGCCCTTGCCGGTCAGGAGCTGCTGGACAGCCTGTTCCGTCCTCAGCAGCCACCCAGGAGGAGCTGGGGTTTCTCTCCTGAGGCCCGAGTCAGCAAGGCCGAGCCAACAGGGGAAAATGCAGTCTTGCTCTTCAGCTCACGAAGTCATCTGCGCAGGTGCAGTGTGGGGTCAGCTCGTCAGAATGGCGTCATCCCTGCCATCATTGCTGCTCTTAGGGCTTTCGATGTCCGGAAAAGGGCCGAGGGGTCCGTCCACAGGGTGTTTGAAGGGACCTCACAGGAAAATGGGGTCCGAGGCCGGCACCGTGGCTGCCTGCAACACCAGCATCCCGTATCACCGTGGCAGTTCGAGTCCTGGCTGCTCCGCTTCCGATCCAGCTCCCTGCTGATGCTGCTGGGGAAGCAGCAGAGGACGCCCAAGTGCTGGGGCCCTGCACCCACGTGGGAGACGGTCACTTGGGGAGTGGACCAGCAGATGGAAGATCTCTCTCTCCCCCCTCACCCCGTATTTCTGCCTTTCAAATAAATACATCTTTTTTTTTTTTTTAAAGCACTTGTGAGAGGCAGGCGCTTGGCACGGCGGTTAAGCCGCTGCTTGGGCTGCCCATACCCCTTATCAGAGTGCCTGGCTCTGCACTGACCCAGCTTCCTGCTAATGTGCACCCTGGGAGAGAGCAGGACCTGGGGGCCCCGCTACCCACTTAGGAGACCTGATTTGAGTTCTCAGGCCAGCCCTGGCTGTCGTGGGCATTTGGAGAGTGAGCCAAAGATGGAAGATCTCTCTTCTTTCAAGTCAACAACAAGAAACAGTAATTTAAAAAATAAAAGCACTTCTGTGTACGGAAATTTCATCTCCAATTTGCAAGATCAGTTAGTCCAACTGTATCCCTACATCAATTTCACATCCCACCAATAGGTGGCGGCAGCAGTTGGCCGTGGGTTGGTAAAAGTCCTGTTGAACCTGTTTTTTGTTTTTGTTTTTAAAATTTATTTATACTTGAAATTCAGAGTTAGAGAGAGAGGAGAGAGATCTTCCATCTGCAGGTTCACTCCCCAGATGGCCACAATGGCCAGGGCTGGGCCAGGCCGAAGGCAGGAGCCTGGAACTCCACCTGGGTGCCCCTTGAGGGTGCAGGGGCCAAACACCTGGGCCATCTTCCACTGGCACTTGAACCTGCACCCATATGGGACTCTGGCATCAAGGCAGCAGCTTAGCCTGCTGCACCCTGACGCCAGCCACCACAGAAGTGCTTTAAAACCTGATGGGGGGCTGGCGCTGCGGCTCACTAGGCTAATCCTCCGCCTGCGGCACCACAATCCCAGATTCTAGTCCCAGTCGGAGCACCAGATTCTGTCCCGGTTGCCCCTCTTCCAGGCCAGCTCTCTGCTGTGGCCCGGGAGTGCAGTGGAGGATGGCCCAGGTCCTTGGGCCCTGCACCCGCATGGGAGACCGGGGAAGCGCCTAGCTCCTGGCTCCTGGCTTTGGATCAGCGTGATGCGCCAGCCGCAGCGCTCTGGCCGCAGCAGCCATTGGAGGGTGAACCAACGGCAAAAAGGAAGACCTTTCTCTCTCTCTCTCTCTCTCTCACTGTCCACTCTGCCTGTCAAAAAAAAAAAAAAAACTGATGGGGGCTGGTGCTGTGGCATAGCAGGTAAAGCTGCTGCCTGCAGTGCTGGCATCCCATATGGGCACCAGTTCCAGTCCCAGCTGCTCCTCTTCCAATCCAGCTCTCTGCTATGGCCTGGAAAAGCAGTAGAGGATGGTCCAAGTTCTTGGGCCCCTGCACCCACGTGGGAGACCTAGAAGAAGCTCCTGGCTCCTGGCTTCGGATCGGCTCAGCTCCGGCCATTGTGGCCATCTGTGGAGTGAACCACTGGATGGAAGACCTTTTTCTCTCTCTGCCTCTGCCTCTCTGTAACTCTGCCTTTCAAATAACTAAATAAATCTTTAAAAAGAAAAAAGAAGACCTGACAGGTTGTCACGTGGGAGAGGGAGCATAGCTAACCTCGTGGGACAAGAATTAGGCTGAATCGGGGGAACCACAAGGTGCCAACACAAAGGTCAATTTTCTGGCAAGGAAAACACCCCGATGATTCCGGGGCTGCTTGTGTGTGGAGGAGGCGCAGTCGGGCTGGACCACGCGTCCCGGGCAGCACCAGGCTCCAGCAAGCTGGGGGCTTCGTGGGCCACCCGCTGAGTTGTCCTCCTGGTGGGGGCGGGGGCTCTGCCGGACCTGGCTGTGCCTTTGTCTTCCAGTGGGGGTGGGGGGTGGGGGTGGGAAGTAGACACAGGAGGCTGAGGAAGCAGGGCGCCCCAGGACAGAGCAGGAGGGGAGGTGTTCTGGCCAGTGGGGTCAGGCCCAGCTCTTAGGCTTGTTGAGGGGATGAGCCGTGAGTGAGTGAGTGGTCGTCACCGTCCATCACTTCCCAAACTGACCCCCGCACAGGGCCACGGGAACACAGCCGAGGAACAATCACCCTTGTGTGTCCTGTCCCAGCTGATGAAGGCTGGGCTGAAGACAAAGGTTCCGAGTGTGGGCCAGGGCAGGGGAGGGGTCGGGGTCAGGTCTGCCGGACTCCATCCTGGCTGGATTTTCCCGTCAAAGGGCCAGGTGCCGGTACTCACTAGGGGGAGGTATGGTGAGGCGTAATGGAGAGGAGGCTGCGAAATCAGAGCGAGGCTGGCTTGACTCCTAGCACGACTCTGGTACTGACCTGTGAACTTGGTGGGTTTCTCCTCTGCTCTGAGCCTCAGTGTCCTCGTCTGTAGAATGGACACAGTGATTATGCCCCCTTTACTAGAGGGGTATGGGACAAACATAAAGCACGGAGGGTAGGGTCCAACACGAATTACATTTTTTTTAACAATTGATTTTACTTATTTGAAAGACAGAGTTATAGGGAGAGGTAGAGACAGAGAGAAGTCTCCCATCCACTGGTTCATTCCCCAAATGGCTGCAACAGCTGGAGCTGAGCCAATCTGAAGCCAGGAGCCAGGAGCTTCTTATGGGTCCCCCCATGTGGGTGCAGGATCCCAAGCACTTGGGCCAATCTCTGCAGCTTTCCCAGGTACATTAGCAGGAAGCTGGACTGGAAGTGGAGCAGCAGGACTCAAACCGGCACCCATATGAGACACTAGCGCTGCAGGCGGGGGCTTTAACCCGCTGTGCCACAGCGCCAGCCCCAAGTATTATATTTGTTGTTGCCGCTAAATCAACCTCTGTGGGTGAAAACCACCCCTACCCTCTTCATCCCTCCCGGTTTCTGTAGCCTTGGACCCTGGTCATCAGCACGATTAATACTGCATCCCCTGCCGGACCTCACTTAGTTAACAGCAGTCACGGGGACCCCCCACATGCAAACACCCACGCCCTTGGCCATGGACGTTCTACCAGCCTCCTCCCACCTTCTCCCATGTGGCAGGAACAGAGAGGTCATTGAGAACCCCGGTCCCGAGATGAGGCGAGATGTGCTGCAGGCTCACTCACTGTTCTCTCACCAAGAGGAGTGCCTGGGCCCGTCCAGGAGGAAGTGTGCACCTGCAGCTTGGTCCCCAGGCGGTCGCCCCTGAAGGACCTGCGTCCCGGAGGCCCTAGGGGGCAGCATTGCCGGTCAGTGTGTGCGTGTCTGCGCTTGTGCACGTGTGTCTTTTGGCGGTGACTGAACACGGACTTCTCCAAGGTGTGCCTCGGGGGCGGGCAGAGCAGCAGGCAGCACCCAGCTGTGCAGTTTAGCAAAGCCTGGGCTCAAATGGCAGCCCCACAGCTCCAGGCGGAATGAGCATGGAGACTTATCCCTGTGTCCCCACGGCTGGGAAAGGACCCTCCCTTCCCTGGCACTTCGCAAATTAAGTCAGGGCATCGATTTCAAAAAACCGATCGAGCACAAGGCCTTGGCAGGTGACAGGTGCTGGGGAGGTGGCTCTGTATGTCGGTTGCACGGTGGACATGTGTCCAGGGTGGAGATGGGTTATCCAGTGACTGTGCACGTCTGTCTCACCGAGAGACCTTGCTCCGTGGCCGCCTGTTTGTCTCTTTCCTGCTTTGAAAAGGAACCGTAAGACGGCCTCACCGGGAGCCTTCCTGGCCTGAGTTGGGTAGAAGCAGAAAGTCAAGGCTGAAGCAGGTTCACCTGCTCCCAGCGGGGACGGACAGTGGCCTGGGGGTGGACTGCTCTCCCGGGGCGGGGTGCAGGCTGGGGGAAGACTCCGTTCTGCAGTCTCGTGCGGGTCCGTGCTAATTTCTGCAGAAAGAGCTTTTCCTTGTCCGGAGCCCCAGATCCCCCATCGTCGGCTTAGTTCAGCAAATGTTCCCTGCACCCACGCTGGAGCTCCCGCTCACTGAGCTCTTGGCCCTCAGCTCATGCACATTGCCTGCAGCACTCAGCTGCCCTGGGCAGAGCCACAGGTGCTGGCTGCAGCCCCTGCCCCCTCCCCCCAAGGTGAAAAGGCCCTGGGGAGGCTGGGAGAAAGAGCCAGAAGCAATCTGGACCTTCAGCTAAAGCACAATGTTAAAGGCAGACAGAGGCACCGGCACCGAGAGGCTGAGCGCTGCTGGGGGCAGGGGTGGGGGTGGGGCACTAATTCTGTCCCAGGGCCTGGGTGAGTCTTGGAGGGGTGACTGGGCTGAGTCTTGCAGGCTGTGTTCGCTCCATTGGGGAGCTTGAAGCTTGGCTGGTGCACGCGTAGCCGCCCGGCGTCGCTGGATGGAGCCTCAGTGCTGGGGATCCTGGGGGTTTGCTCTGTAGGAGGAAGGGCAGACAGGCCCTGGAGAGGGTTAGGGGAGGGTTAGGGGAGGGTTAGGGGAGGGTTAGGGGAGGGTTGGGGGAGGGTTAGTCGGGGCTGCAGACCCAGAGGATGGTGGAGATGGAGAGGGCAGAGGCTGTCCTGTGGGTCAGCCGGGCCAGGCTGCAGCCACCAGGGGCCCCCATTTGGGTGCAGGTGCAGGCGGCCTGACCCCACTTCCATCAGACTGGGAAAGCAGGAGCCGCAGCCCAGAGGTGAGGACTCCAGGTGGATGCCCCCACCTCCCCTGCAAAGACCAGGCCCCAGGCTGGGGGCACTGGAGGGGTGCATTGTCACAGCACTCCACGGAGGAGCTGCGGGCACTGAGGGTGGGGCCAGGCCCGGTAGAGGAGGCGGCGGGGGGAGGACGGCTGCTCTGTGAGTCCCGGGAGGACGGGTGCACAGTCCGTCTCTCTCACCAGAGCCTGCGCTTCCCGAGCCAGGAATGCGCCTCAGCTCGCTCGCGCCTGTCACTCACAGGTACTTGGTTGATATTCGTGTAATAAATATTATGTAGAGTTACAACACATGCAATGTTTATGGATACAATGTTTAAGGGGACTTCAAAAAGTTCATAGAGAGTGGAATTAAAAGGAAGTTTATTTTGGTGCAAAAAGATGTTTGAATTCATGGGTAGTTTTTCATAGTAACTATTTTCCATGAAGGCCACTGATGTACACAAATTTCAACAATTTTATATACCCAAATAAACGTATCTTTTTTCCACAGACTTTTTGAAGCCTCCTCGTGGTGAACCTGTTAACACTTTGATGAGATTCACTGAGGTTGAGGCACTGGTTACTCTGGGGAGGGAGGAAGTGGGATTCAGATAACACACAAAGCACTTCCGGTGCATCTGAATTTTTAGTTATTTTAAAGATTTATTTATTTTAAAGGCAGAGTTAGAGAGAGAGAGAGAGGTCTTCCACCTACTGTTTCACTCCCCAAATGGCTGCAACGGCCAGAGCTGGGCCAGGCAGAAGCCAGGAACCAGGAGCTTCTTCCGGGTCTCCTACGTGGGTGCAGGGGCCCAAGGACTCGGGCCATCTTCCACTGCTCTCCCAGGTGCATTAGCAAGAAGCTGGATTAGAAGTGGAGCAGCCAGTTCTCAAACCAGTGCCCATATGGGATGCTAGCACACAGGTAGCGGTTTTCCCCGCTACACCACAATGCAAGCCTCTTAAAATTTTTATTTAAAAGGCAGAGAGACAGAAAGAGTGCTCCCATCCACTGATTTACTTCTCAAATGCCTTTGGGCCAGGCCAAAGCCAGAAGCCAGGAACTTAGTCCGAGTCTCACACGTGGGTGACAGGGACACACGCACTAGAGCCACCCTCTGCTGCCTCCCAGGGTGGGCACGAGCAGGACGCGGAGGATGGGTCCCAGGGACCTGCCGCGGGACAAGGAGGCGGCTTGGCTGTTGTGCCAACTACTCGCCCCCGAGTTTCTCTTTAAATCTCATTTAGTTGAGAGGCAGAGGAACAGAGACAGAAATGTGGGTGCTAAGCGCCGCTCAGCAACCGGGAGGCTTGATAAGATGAGAGATTTGTGGAGGGAGACTGCTGAGGCGGAGCCCGGGCTGTGGCCGACTCTCCCGTGCCCCAATCTCCTCCCTCTGAGCACCAGTTCTCCCTCCTCCACCCCCCAGCCCCACCCCTCCCATGGCAAGCAGGACTGCCATGTCAGGCACCAAGGCAGGTGGAGACAGGCCCTGGAGAATGGCAGGTGCACGGCGTTGGGTGAACGGCGCTGGGCAAACCTGGGGCCCCAGGGGGCATCAATGTCATCAATATACTGCTCAGTTTCCGGATTGAACTTGACATTTTAGGTGAAGCACAGCTCAGAGGAGTTGAATAAATATTGGGGAATGAATGTAAGCGGCCATAAGAAAGAGTTCCTTACCAGTGTTGGGCATTCGTTTCATTTCTGCCACAGCGTCCAGGACACGGGCCTTGTGTCCCGTGCTGCCACAAGCAGCTGCCTGCTGGACTGTCCAGCAGTCGTCATGTGGAGACCGGAAGGGGCCGCCGCCCGGGAGGACTGAGGCTTTCTCTGGTTTTAAACAAAATCTCTTCTTCATTCTCCCAGGATCGAGATGACCACAGCCACCCCTCTGGGGGACACCACCTTCTTCTCGTTGAACATGACCACCCGGGGAGAGGACTTCCTGTATAAGAGTAAGGTCGCCTTGGCTGGGAGGCCAGGGGAGGGACGGCAGGACACGTGTCGCGGTCAGCTCTGGTTCAGAGGTCAGGAGCTTGCGCTCTGGAGGCAGAGGGGCTGGGTCCCAGCCAACTGCATGGCCCTGAGCACACGGCTTCACTGCCCTGGCCTCAGCCTTCTCATCTGTAAGATGGGGGTATTAACGAAGCTGCCACATGAGGGAGACCATCCACAGAGGGAGCTCAGGGCAAGCACCTAATGAGTTGCTGTTCTTGCTGTGAGTCCCGAGACCTGTCCTATCATTGTTTCCTTGGAGGCCTCGCGTCCAAGGAGCAGTGGGGATTTGGCTACTTTGTGAGACGTTTCTCCCCCGGGGCACCTTGCAGGGCAGCCACTTTTGCAAGACAGAAACATCTGTTGCTGTGGATACGTTTTGAGAGGAGGAGCGTGGTGGGGGCAAGAGGCGCAGAGTCACCACACAGACCCCGGGAGCCGGGTGAAAGCAGGCCAGAGGCGAGCAGCCTGTAGACTCGTTTATTTCAGTTGGTACAGCAGCTTATATAGCCAAGGCAGCCAATCCGGTCAAGGGGCGGTCTATGCCCTAGCCAATCACACCCTGTTGCCAGGAAGTTTCCAAAGCCACCCAATCACAGCCTGTTGTCAGTCAGGCTCCGTTGTCAGTGGCCATCTTGGCATGGCCTTCTCATTCCACCACAAACATCCCTTCAGCTTGTGGAGGAGTGAATGGATACAGGTGGTGAGAGTTAGTCGTGGGGAGATGCTGGCTGGAAACCAGAGGCCCCCAGAATGGAAACCATGATGACGGCTCTCCAGAAAGCCAAGTGGTTGTACTGGGGGAAGTCTGGGTCCATTTCAGCCATTTTGGTGGGCTGTGCTTTTACCTCTGCGAGTAGAACAGGCTTCCGGTAGACACGGGGCAGTCTCTCCAGTGATGGCAGCTTCAGGCTGGGGCCGCAGGCGGCTGATCCATGGCAGGACCCCCCCCAATCCCCGTCTTTGTGGAGATGCAGCCTGGGATGCCCTGGACACAGGGTCCTGCAGGAGCCGCTGCTCCTTGCTGAGTGTGGCTCCGAGGGCAAGTGCCGGGCAGAGAGAAACGCTGTTGGTTGCATGGAAATGATCCCGTTTTTATTTAACAAAAGTCATGGTTCTTCAAAGGTGATTTTTGCCCTTTAGAGAGGGTTACGAGATTCAGCAAATAACTGTACAAGACACCCAGGGCAATGTGAGTTTAAGATCAGCAGTGAGTTAATCGTTTGGGACAAGTCTGTGCCACGCAATGATTGAGATGTGTTTGTGCTAAAACTAGTTCTTGTTTATCTGAAATTCTCTGTAAATGGGCAGCCTGCAGGTTCCTGGGAGCCCTGCCGCAGAGGGTCCCTTGGCAAGTTCTGGTGTCATTTTGGGGGTTGTCATACCTGGGTGTGTGTGGGGGGGGTCTTAGGTGGCATCGAGCTCATCAAACCCAGGGCTGATGTGACACATCCTGCCACGCACGGAACAGTACCCCACAGCAAAGAATTCTCCCCCTGAGTTTGGAAGACCCTGAACTTGGGACAGGCACCTGACCTCTCTGGTAAGATGCCAGTTTGGATGCCCACACCCCACACTGGAGCGCCTGGGTTCAGATTCCAGTTCTCTCTGGCGCCTGGCTCCGGCTTCCTGCAATGCAGACCCTGGGAGGCAACCATGATGGCCCAAGCAGCTGGGGCTCTGCCACCTGCCTGGGAGACTTGAATTGAGTCCCAGCTGGCTCCCAGCTTTGGCCAGGCTCAGCCCCAGCCTCTGCAAGAATTTGAGGAGTGAACCAGGTGCAAGCATTTTTTTAAACCCTAAATTTTAATTTTTAAGATTTATTTAGTTATTTAAAAAGCAGAGATACAGAGAGGCGGAAGTCTTCCATCTGCTGGTTCACTCCCCAAATGGCTGCAATGGCCAGAGCTGTGCCGATCCGAAGCCAGAAGCCAGGAGCTTCTTCCGGGTCTCCCACATGGGGGCAGGGGCCCAAGCACTTGGGCCATCTTCTTCTGCTTTGCCAGGCCATAGCAGAGAGCTGGAAGTGGAGCAGCCAGGACTCAAACTGGCATCATATGGGCTGCCGGCACTGCAGGCTGTAGCTTTACCCACTGCACCACAGCGCCAGCCCTGGCAGGCATTTTGAATAAGCCTTTTATAAAAGCATCGCATGTAGTTACAAAGTACACACAGCTGGGTAATCAGCCCCCACATCAAGAAACAGTCACCGGAATCCCAGAAGTCCTGGAGCTCCGCCCAGCCCCACCCCCCGCCCCCGAGGGAACCCACATTTTTACTTCCGCCACCGTGTATTAGTCCTCTCTGGCTTCCGCATTACGTAAGCGGGAAGAGGGCTTTAGGTGTCGAACTTGCTTCTGGCTCCTTTTGCTCTACATTATATTTGTATGCTTGTCTCTTGATGTTGCAACGTGGGGGTGTGGGGGTGTGGGTGTGTGTGTGTGCACATAGGTGTGTGAGTGTGTAAATACCTGACCCTGCTCCACCTCTTCCATCGTATAAACATCTTCATTCATACAGATTTTTCTACATTTAGGATTAGTCCCTTGAGATAAATTCCCCAGAGTCACACACAGATCTCCCACCTGCTGGGTCACTCCTGCAGGTCCTACCGCCTGCAACAGCAGAGGCTGAGTCAGGGTCAGGCTAGACTAGGAGTCAGGGATTCAATTCAGGGTTCCAGCAGGGGCCACCGCCTGCTGCCTCCCAGGGTGCATTAGTGGGACGCTGGAAGCCGGAGCAGGTGTTTGGCACAGTGGTTAAGACACGGCTTGGGCTGCCGGTATCCCATAGAGGAACACCTGTGTTCAGGTCCCAGCCTCACTCTCAATTCCAGCTTCCTGTTAATGTACACCAAAGAGACCGCAGGTAATGGTTCAAGTACTTAGGTCTCCGCCACACATGTGAGAGACCCACACTGAATTCCTAGCTCCCAGCTTTGAGCTGGCCCAGTCCCAGCTCTTGTGGGCATTTGAGAAGTAAACCAGTGGATGGGAGCTGTCTGTCTCTCTGCCTTTCATATAAATAATTTATTTTTAAAAAATAGATTGATTTGCAGGACCATGTTGTGGCATAGCAGGTAAAGCCGTTGTCTGCAATGCCAGCATCCCATATGGGTACCAGTTCATATCCCAGCTGCTCTGCTTCCAATCCAGCTCCGTGCTAATGGCCTGGAAAAAGCAGCAGAAGATGGTTCAGGCACTTGGGCCCCTGCACCCATGTAGGAGACCTGTGGGAAGCTCCTGGCTCCCGGCTTCAGATCAGTGCAGCTCTGGCCATTGCAGCCATTTTGGGAGTGAACTATCGCTGGCCCCCCGTGATATTTTCAATATCAGTTCTGACAAGGATATTGATCTTGAACCTAAAACTAAATAATGTTCAGTGTGGAGACTGGTGCTGACGTTGAAAGTGGAGTCGGAGATACTAAGCGGCTAGGACATTCATCACGGCCTTGTTGTCAGTGAGCTGGAAACAGCGCGAATGTTCTCAGCAGGGAAGTGCTGAGCAGATCCCACACGCCCAGACAGTGGAGTGCTACGCAGCCATCAAAAGTCCGGAAGGGCAGGTGTTTGATGTAGCGTGCAGACGCTGCTGGACACCCACGTCCCATATCGGAGTGCCTGGGTTCAAGCTCCAACTCTGCTCCTGAGGATTCCAGCTTCCTGAGAAGGTGCACCCTGGGAGGCCACCCCGTGGAGGCTTAAGTAGTTGGGCCACCTGTGTGGGAGACCTGGGTTAATTTCCTGATTCCTGGTTTTGGTCTGGCCCAGCCCTGGCTGTTGCAGGCATTTTGAGAATGAATCAGTGTATGGGAAATTTTTCTCTGTCTCTGTCTCTCCCTTCTTCTGTCTCCTTGGCTTTCAAATAAATAAAATAAATACTTTTAAGTCATGAAGAAAAATATGGGACCAGCGCTGTGGCATGGCAAGATAAAGCAGCTGCCTGCAGCACTGGCATCCCCTATGGGTGCTGGTTCAAGTCCCAGCTGCTCCACTTCCAACCCAGCTCCCTGCTAATGCACCTGGGAAAGCAGCAGAGGATCCTGCACCCACATGGGAGACCAGGATGGAGCTCCTGGCTCCTGGCTTCTGTCTGGCCCAGCCCTGACCATTGTGGCCATTTGGGGAGTGAATCAGCAGATGGAAGACCTCTCTCTCTCCCCCTGCCTCTGCCTCTCTGTCTGTGATTCTGACCTTCAAATAAATCCTTAAAAAAAGAGAGAGAGAGAGAGAGAGAGAGAGAGAAAGAAAAGAGAAGCCATCAGACATTTCCTTCAACTTGGCACCAAACTTAATAATATATTAAAAGAAGAAAATATGAGAAGATGACTATGATATTATTTTTCAGATTTATTTATGTATTTGAAAGGCAGAGTTGCAGAGAGGGAGCTGGATCAGAATGGAACAGCTAGGACTCAAACAAGCACCCAAGGGCTGGTGCTGTGGCACAATAGGTTAATCCTCTGCCTGCGGCACCGGCATCCCATATGGGCGCCAGTTCAAGTCCCAGCTGGTCCTCTTCCAATCCCACTCTCTGCTATGGCCTGGGGAAGCAGTAGAAGATTGCCCAAGTCATTGGGTCCCTGCACCCCTGTGGGAGACCTGGAAGAAAATCCTGGCTTCGGATTGGCTCAGCTCCAGCCGTTGTGGCCCTTTGGGGAGTGAACCAATGAAAGGAAGACCTTTCTCTCTGTCTCTCCCTCTCACTGTCTATAACTCTACCTCTCAAATAAATAAATAAAATCTTTAAAAACAAAAACAAGCTGGCGCCATGGGTCAATAGGCTAATCCTCCGCCTGCGGCGCAGGCACACCAGGTTCTAGTCCCAGTCGGGGCGCCGGATTCTGTCCCGGTTGCCCCTCTTCCAGGCCAGCTCTCTGCTGTGGCCCGGGAGTGCAGTGGAGGATGGCCCAGGTGCTTGGGCCCTGCACCCGCAAGGGAGACCAGGAGAAGCACCTGGCTCCTGGCTTTGGATCAGCGCGGTGCACCAGCTGCAGCGCACCAGCCGCGGCGGCCATTGGAGGGTGAACCAACGGCAAAAGGAAGACCTTTCTCTCTGTCTCTCTCTCTCACTGTCCACTCTGCCTGTCAAAAACAACAACAGCAACAACAAAAATAACAGCACCCATATGGGATGCCGGTGCTGCATAGCAGCTTAACCTACCACCCCCCAGCGCTGGCCCCAATGATGATATTAGTCTAAAACAGTATATGGGAAATGGCTGCATTTCTATCCAATGTGTGCTTTTCCGTATTGACAAATAGTTCCTGAAGATGGATTTTCAGGCACAGTAAGTTATTCTAAGATGCTTCAGCCGCACAGACACAGATGCTGGTGCATGTACAATGTGCAGATGATCAGTGGTCTGGGGGCCACGAGGTATCCATCCCTGCCCCTGCTCGGGGTTGCATTTGTAGTCTCAAAATCATCTACACAGATCACCTGTTGCTTCTGTATTGTCAAAGAGAGAGGGGGATAATCTGCCTGTTTTGTTTCCTGGAAGAAGTTTGCAGCTGCTTGGGGCTGATAAGAATGGGACTCAGTCCCCGAAGTATTTGGTGGACGAGTGTGGCGGATGAGGTCCTTCAAGCCCACTGGGGGCAGGGGTGCACGGCCACCCTGGATGGGACTGTGTCCTTGGGTCAGTGGCGAGCAGGCCAGGTCATCCCCATCCCTCCTCCTCCTCCCCTTGGCCCAGCGGGGTGGCAGGTGCAGCAGGGCCCCTCCCATGCTGCCTCTCATTTGCATGTTTGCAGTCTGCACTCTCTCCGCTCTGTAGGTTCCGGAGCCATCGTCGCTGCCATCGTGGTGGTTGTCATCATCATCTTCACCGTGGTTCTGATCCTGCTGAAGATGTACAACAGGTACGAGATGCCCGGGGCCCTGGCGCTGTCCGGGCCTCCAGCCACATCCGAACGAACGGGAGCTGGTGCCTGTGGGAGGCTGTCGAGGGCCGGGGCATCCGTGAGCCACCAGCGAAGGCTCTCTCCCTTCCCGGGTCCCCCGTGAGGTCTGCTCTGCTGGAGAAACTTCACGGTGGCCAGGCACCTCACCCTTGGAGAACTCGGCACTTCAGTGGCAGTGACCATGGCCTTGAGCACTGTGGCAGTCCTGGCATGCCATTTTCTGGTACTCAGGAATGTTTCTGTCCTTTTTCCAGGGAACCCCTCTGCTTGCTTCTCTCGAGTAGGCCACGTGGGGTGTTTGAGGTGACAAGGACTGGCAGCATGTACCCCAACTCCCCCAAACATACACAATTCAATTTCTTTTTTTTTTTTTTTTTTTTTTTTACAGGCAGAGTGGACAGTGAGAGAGAGAGACAGAGAGAAAGGTCTCCCTTTTGCCGTTGGTTCACCCTCCAATGGCCGCCACGACCGGCGCACCGCGCTGATCCGAAGGCAGGAGCCAGGTACTTATCCTGGTCTCCCATGGGGTGCAGGGCCCAAGGACTTGGGCCATCCTCCACTGCACTCCCGGGCCACAGCAGAGAGCTGGCCTGGAAGAGGGGCAACCGGGACAGAATCCGGCGCCCCGACCGGGACTAGAACCCGGTGTGTCGGCGCCACTAGGCGGAGGATTAGCCTGTTGAGACACGGCACCGGCCTATTATCTTACAAGTGGAAGGTGTCGCGGTGGGATCCTCGCGTTAGGGATCTACCGGGGAACACGCTTGTCCGGGGAGTGCCCTAGAGCAAAGCGGCGAGATGTGTGCGGCCAACTCCCGAGTGTCGCGTGATTTTCAAAAGCTGCTCAGAGTGTGTGGTTGCAGGTGCAGGTGGAGAGAGAGGGGAGCGGGGAAAGGAGACACCGGATGTGGCAAGTTGTGAGAGGTTGGTGAACTGTTCACGGAAGGGGATGGGGGGGTTAATTTTACTATCATGCCCCACCTCTGCGGATTTGCAGATTTGTGACAGAGAGTTATGTCCACAAGAAGAAAGACCACACAGACTCTGGGACCCAGGGTAACTGTTCACTGTGAACGCCGTGACGGGACATGGGGGCAGGACCTGCGTTCAGAGAGCATTCTCTCCGCACCTGCGTGAAAAGCTCGGCCTATTTCTAGCAGTGAACTTGGCAGCAGGACGAGCTGCGCCGTTTCACTCGCACGGCAAACCTGAGCAGGTCGTTTCGTCCTGAACGCAGCTGCCTCTCTGAGACGTCACTCGTTCAGGAATAGGAACCAATAAGATGACTCAGCTAATCTGAGTCCAACAGGAAACAGAAGGGTCGCCCTAGCTGGTGCCTGAGGTCCCTTCTTGGTGATCCGCGGCTGGCAGTGAAGCAGTGTGGTCTCGTGCTGTCTCCCCTGATCTCGTCACCAGAACTGCGGTCACAGATCCATTTCTCATGGCCAACCCCGGGGAAAACTCACCCGTGTGTGCTTGTCTCATTGCAGGAGAATGAGGATGAGGCGGGGGCTGGAGCCCAAGGGCCCCAAGCCAAGTGCCCCTTCTGCCCCGGACCCAAACAGCAACAGCAGCCAGCACCCTGCCACGGTGACCTTCGGCCCAGTGGACGTCCACGTGGAGACCTGACGACCCCTCCCCCAGCGCTGGCTCGCCGGCTGTCCCACAGTCAGGCCCCAGGAGCTCACTTCTCCGGCAGCTTCCCCGCGACTTCCCCCCGGGCGGCTCCACGGAGGGGTCTGTCACTCACTCCCTGATGCTTCAAGCACCCTTGCCCTCATTCGGCCGCGCGCCACCCCCCCCAGCTGTGTCCGCATCCCTGCTGCCCTCCTGCCAAAGAGCTGGGGCACAGTCCTTTGTCATCCGGCGAGGCAGAGCTATGTTGGGAAGCCGGTGGTGTGGATTTGGCTCTGTCCCCCCAGACTACAGCTAGACAGACAGACACGCAGCCCAGGAGACTTCTGATTGCGTCAAGGTCGGGGTAACAGACAGCAAAGCGCCCCGCCCCGCGGTCAGACCCGGGGAGACCCACACGGACTAACCACCCAGAACACCAACTTGTTAATTTACTGCCTCTTCCTGCCCCAGATGACCCCGGCACCCTTCCCAACCCCTCACAGAGAGATTCAAGCCAGAGCGTGCCACGGTCACCCACGGTTTCTCTGTAGAGAGCCGGCCTCTGACCCCTGAGCCTGGACAAGCATCTGAGAAGGAGCAGCATTTTGGAGATAAGATGACCTGCCCTCTGAGCCCTACTTCCTGCCTGGTGGCCTTGGAAAAGTGACTCCACCCCCACAAAAAGTGTAAAAACAGAAACCAAAAAAAAAAAAAAAAAAAAAAGTGGCTCAACCTGCCCAGGGTCAGCTTCCCAGCTGTGAAGCGGATGCTAACGTGTGCCTGGCTGGGCGGGGAGCTCCAGCCCCGGGTTCAGTACCGCAGCTCAAGTGCAGGGCCCAGCACCCAGCAGGTGCTTCATATGTGAAAGCCAGCATATCACCACGGCATTTCTTTAATTACAGGACATACATGTGTTCCCATTGCAATAATTCTAGTATCAGAATGTGTCATAATTTATGGGTCCCTTAGTGCCATTATATTTCTTTTCTTCATCTTCCCTCTCCAAAAAGCTGCTTCTTAATCAATCGTGCGCCCTTGGAAACAAGGGGATGCATCCCTACTGCGCTGCGGTCGGTGGCACTGTGACCTTTCCCCTCAAACCCTGGCGTCTCTCCCTTCCAGGGTCAGAATTTGCCTTCTGAGGGGAAGTTGAGGGTCACAGCGTTGGTTAAGAGGACTGACCCGGGTCGCTCCTGTCGCCGCACTAGGGAACACCCAGCTGGAGAGAGCTGGAGCAACACAGGCAAACTCTTCCTCCGTGGTCATCTTCTCTCCCTGCTGTGTTTAAATTCCACCAAGTACCAGGCTCTTTGCAAAGTGCTTTCCCGGGAGTTATCAGCTGGGTTTCCATTTTCCTCACCACCCTAGGTGGTGTTACCTTCTTCCATTCCCAGATGAGAGTCTCCAACTCAAAGAGAAAGCGCTCTTGCCCAAAGTCACGTGGCTAGGAGGTTGCAAGGAAGGACTCAAAACCAGGTCTGTTTGCTTCCAGGCCCGTCTTTTTGTCCCATCACACTCTTCCCGCCATCCTGGCTCAAAGGAGCATGGGTCCTTTCGCGGGCTGCACAAGAGGACAGGCGGCTTGTCCACGTGTTTGAGGGGCAGTCAGGGGTCTGGCTTCCGGTCACCTCCCATTGGTAGCCTAAGGACCCCATTATCAACCCTTCCTGGCACTAAGGATTTCCGCTGCATTCACCCTGCCGCTGCGGCCCGCGGAGCAGGGGCCTCTGAGCAAAGCAAAGCCATTTCTGTAAGGGCCCAAACCTCCAGCAGACGTGCCCCACAAACACATTCTGCTTCCGAAGAAAAGTCATCTGGAATATTCCAGCCCTAAAACTGAACCCTTCAGCCCACAGTGCAGTCTCCCTGGAACCCCTCCAGTGCAGGTTCCTATCTGCCAAACACCAGGGAGGGGGTGGAAGAAGGAGGGAGATAGAGTGGGGGGAGAGGCAGATAAGAGGCTTTCAATGTTTTGTGTTTAACCGATAAAAGTAATTCAACAGACGTCCTGCAAGGCTCCCAGGGGCAGGAGCTGAATACAGGCAAAGGCGAGGTCCTAGCTCTCTGGAGTCAGCGCGGTCTCCTATGATCAGGACCCTCTGAGAAGTGTTTCATTCCTGACGGCGCCTTTAACTGAGCAGGTGCTGCCTTATTTGGCCTCTGAGTCCCTAGGAGATATAAAACGCTTAAAGACAAACACTTAAAAATTAAAAGATTTAAATCAAACATGTGTTGAGTTACTTTGAATTAAGTTTAGAGCTAACAAAGACCTTTTCTAGAAAAGTCCTTTCCTTGACAGTGGACGCCGGCTCGCGAGGGAGAGCCTGGATGGTTTCCCACGTTGTGCTGTTGCTTCTCAAGACGCTGGAAAAGGTGGGCTGTTCTCAGCAGGTGTCTCTGCGACTTCGAAAATTGAACTTGCTCAAGGGCGACAAAAGGAATCCCTTTCACAGGCTGCACTTAAACTTGAACCCCCGATCACCAATACTATTTTCTACCATATACTGAGCTCCTACCACGTGGTGGGCATGTGATGGGCCCTTTGTACACAGCAGCTCCACCACGACTGCTATCCTTAGGCCAAAAAATGGACACTTGGTATTCTCCTGCTGACCGCCATCATGTCTGGGGAGTCCTCCGCTTTAAGAGGTGAGGCCACCTCCTGCTATAGAAGTTGAAAGGAGGCTGTGGTGGTGGCGCACCGCACAGTGCTGCCTGCAACAGCTGCATCCCACATGGGCACTGGTTCATGTCCCAGCTGCTTCACTTCCGATCCAGCTCCCTGCTAATGAGCCTGGGAAAGCAGCAGAAGACGGCCCAAGTTCCTGGGCCCCTGCACCCACTTGGGAGACCTGGAAAAGCTCCTGGCTCCTGGCCTCAGCCTGGCCTAGCCCCAATTATTGCAGCCATGTGGGGAGTGAAACCAGCAGAGGAAAAATTCTCTCTCTCTCCCTCTCTCTGTCACTCTGTCTTTCAAATAAATATATCTTTGGGGGGGAAAAAAGCTGAAAAGACCTGATATTCATTTTCCCAGAGTCCCTTGCAGCCAGGGTGAGGGCATGTCACCTAGACTCTGCCCAGCAGACACCCCTTCTGTGGACGTTGAAGCTAACAGCTGGTCACAACAGGGCAGGAACTGTCCGCCCGTCTCCCCTGGCGGCAGGGCAGATTCACTGCTGAGGGCCCGGACCCAGCGTGCTTAGACCTGGCTGTGTGATGGGTGTGTGCCAGCCTGGCGCTTTAGGATGACCCTCGGCTTCTTCCCGGGCAGCCCACCTCTGGGCCTGGCTCTGGACCCCAGGTCTCCAAAACTCTTGCTCTTTCTATGCAGGTGCTTCTAGGTGAGGCCAGGTCATCCCAGGATTCCACAAAGGGCTGAGGACTCAGAGAGCAAATAGAGTCACTGCCAATCACAGCATCCCAGTAGCTGTGACCTTGTGACTATCAGTGAAGGGCCTGGGGAAATGGGTAGGGTTTTTTTTTTTTTTTAAACTTTACTTATTGAAGTATAACACACACACACGCACACAGCCTGAAAAACGCTGAAGCTTAAAAGATTTTTCACACACAGAGTAACCACCATGAAGATGAAGAAATAAAACAGGGCCGGGGCCGGTGCTGTGGCATAGCAGGTAAAGCCACTGCCTGCAGTGCCGGCATCCCATATGGGCGCCAGTTCGAGTCCCGGCTGCTCCACTTCTGATCCAGCTCCCTGCTAATGTGCCTGGGAAAGCAGTGGAAGATGCCCAAGTTCTTGGGCCCCTGCACCCACATGGGAGACCCGGAAGAAGCTCCTGGCTCCTGGCTTTGGATCAGTCCATCTCTGGCTGTCCCAGTCATTTGGGGAGTGAACCAGTAGATGGAAAATCTCTCTCTGTGTCTCTACCTCTCTCTGTAACTCTTTCAAATAAATAAAATGAATAAAAAAAGAAAGAAAGAAAGAAAGAAAGAAAGAAAGAAAGACAAAGAAACAGATAGATAAAGCTCTTCCACCTGCTTCTTCACTCCCCAAATGCCCACACAGCCAGCCGGGCCAGGTCAAAGCCAGGAGCCCAGAACTCAGTCCAGGTCTCCCATGAGGGTGGCAGGGATCCAAGCACTTGAGCCATCACTCGCTGCCCCCAGGGTCTGCAGCAGCAGGAAGCCAGACTTAGAAGTGGAGCCAGGACTCAAATCGGGCACTCTGATATGGGATGTGGGTTTCCCCAGTGCCGTCTTAACTGCTAGGCCAAATGCCTCCCCCTGTCAATATTTTTAGCGTTACAAAGAACCAACTTTTGGATTTATTAATTTTTCTCAATTATTTTTCTTTCATGTGTCTGTCTTTTGAAATCTTTTTAATGGTTTCTTTTATGAAAACGAGTTTTCTATCTGAATGTTAATTTATCAATGTTTTCCTTTATAATCAGTGCTCTTTGTATCTTGCTTAAGGAATCTCCGGTTATAAGGATTTTCTCTTATGTTTTCTTCCAGAAGTTACGTGGCTCACTCCCTCTGTGCAGGTACACGACCCGTCTGGCGTCAGTTTGGACCTGGGTGCCAACTTCCCGTCTTCCGTGGGGATGTCCCGCGGAGCCAGCCCCGGCTGCTGCGGGACTGGGCTTCCTGCACGTCGCCGAGGGGCCTTATCCAAAACTGAACGACTGCGCACGCGTGGTCTGTTAACCACAGGAGCAGGCGTGGCAGACAAGTCAGGCAGGCGCTGGAGAAGCGCGAGGAGAGCGTCCGGGAAGAAGGTTCAGTGCCCTCGTTCCTCCCTTCCTACGTGCGCACCGCGCGGGAGTTAACAGCACTGGGCAGCACAGGTGCCGTCCCTGCCCTATGCGGGCTTCTCACCTCTCGTCCCCCGGGGAAGACAGACCATCAAGCGAACAGTGGTGGTCTAGAGTTTGTGTAGAACCCAGCTGTTCTCAGTGAAGGGACGAAGCTCCAGGTGTTGTGTAAACCGGCTGCGGAGACCAGCTCAGCCTGGAGATCATGGTGGGGAGGCGCCGGCAGCAGGCCCCCGCAGGAGACGTGTGCACGAGTGAGTGGCATGAGTCCAGGGGGCCTGGGAGGAGACAGGGAGGGGGCTCTGCAGGAGGCTGCAGCCTGGGGCTCGCGCAGAGACAAAGGGGCTCTGTGTGATGGCTCTCTGATGCTTGGTTATTTAAAGGCAATGGGGAGCCTTAGACAAGGCTTGAGTGGGGAAAAGACAAGATCAAGTCTGTGCTTTCGGGAGATGATCCTGCTACCATGTGCGGAATGAGTGGGCGGAGGGCCTGGAGGCTTCCAGGACAATTTATAGACTGTGGCAAGAAGTGACAGGCACATCTGTCTGTCTGTTAGTTTTAAAATGCCTGCTCTAGATAACCCTCTGAGTGTGGAGTTTTGTTGCTCTTTTTTAAAAAGTGGCTGTTTGTGGGTGTGCAGTAACCCAACAAAAATGTCTCCAGGAATCATCTCGGCCCCCGGATGGGAGCGCACAGCAGGGTATTGTCTTAGTTCTGTGCCCTTTTGTCCCAGGGCTCCCTTTGCCTGCACAGAAAAATGTCCTGGCAAAGAAGCCAGCGGCTGCGGGTCAGCAGCCACCGCCAGCCGGGGCTCCGAGAGTCAGCCGCGCTCCGGACAGCAGGCAGAAACCAGGCGGCTCTGGGCACGCGGGCGTGACACCCTCTTTGACAACAGCCGGGTCTGAGCGGGGAGGGTCCCTGTCAGCCTGGACTCCAACCTCTCGGAGGGGATCTCACTTGGCCCCCCATGCTCTCCCAGAACCCTGCAGTGCCTTCGTGGAGCTCAGAGAAACGTAACATGCAACTTCTCCGTGCTCCCAGCTCGCCAGCTCCTGCCTGGGAAACCCATGGGGATTAAGGGGGTGGGAAAGTTCGGGAGAAGTCACGCCCTGGAGTGGCAGCATCTGAGGAGTGCGCGTTTGCTGGGCGCAGTAAAGGCCCAAAGCGGAGGAGAAGGTGCCGCCGGCTTCCCACGGTCTGCTGCCCCCTCTCTCGGCTCTCTGCCGAGATGGCTCCACCACCATTCTCTTCAGGCTGCGCACACCGTCGCCTCCCCAAAGCAAGAGGTCCTCTTGCTTTAGAATTTCTTCCACTCCATCCTAAACCCTCCCCCCCACCCCAAAAAAAAATACCCTCTTCCCCACTAACATATCTAAGGTCTCAGGCTAAAGACAAACAGATAAAAAGGCTCCATGGACCCCTCAGGGCCCTCACCCAGTCCGCCCCGCCCCCATCTGCTTTCCTGGGCAGAATTGTTCTGCATCTCCATGGCTGCACCTGCTCTCCCCTGTCCCCACTGAGCCCCCTCTAATCAGGACACCGAGGGTCCTTGCCAAGTGTCCTCGTCCCCATCTTACTGTCTCAGGAGAACTGGGCACAGCCTTTCGCCCTGGCCTTCTGGAAATACTTCCACACCTGGCCTCCTGGGCCCCACCCCCTGCCCGTTCTCTTCCATCTCCTCCGTGGTCGCTTTCTTTTCAGTCTCTGGCTGGCTCCCCATCGCCTCCCTCTGCCAAAGAAAATCTGGTCTCTGGCTTCCCGACTCCTTATCTCACTCCGTTGGTGACTGCATCTAATCCTGTGATCCAAAATCTAGCTCTGGCCGGCGCCGCGGCTCACTAGGCTAATCCTCCACCTTGCGGTGCCGGCACACCGGGTTCTAGTCCCGGTCGGGGCGACGGATTCTGTCCCGGTTGCCCCTCTTCCAGGCCAGCTCTCTGCTGTGGCCCGGGAGTGCAGTGGAGGATGGCCCAGGTGCTTGGGCCCTGCACCCCATGGGAGACCAGGAGAAGCACCTGGCTCCTGCCTTCGGATCAGCGCGGTGCGCCAGCTGCAGCGCGCCAGCCATGGCGGCCATTGGAGGGTGAACCAACAGCAAAGGAAGACCTTTCTCTCTGTCTCTCTCTGTCACTGTCCACTCTGCCTGAAAAAAATCCACCTGACATTGCGACTACTTTTGCTTTACACTTAATTGATGTTTCAAGAATTTAAGAACATAAAGTTGGCTTTTTAAATAGCCATCCTTGGGGGCCAGGGTGTTGTGGGGCAGCAGGTTAAGCTGCTGCTGTAGTGCGGCATCCCCATACCAGAGCAGAGCCCCAGCTGCCCCACTTCCAATCCAGCTTCCTGTGAGCGTGCCTGGGAAGGCAGCAGCTGATTCCTGAAGTACCTGGGTCCCTGCTACCCACGTGGGAGACCTGGATGGAGTTCCTGGCTTCTGACCTTGCCCTGACCCAGCCCTGGCTGTTGTGGTTATTTGGGGAGTGAAGCGGCAGATGGAAGATTGATCGCTTGCTCTCTCTTTCTGCTTTATGGCATTCTGCCTTTGAGTAAATAAATATCTAAAAATAATAACTAGACTGTGGTCATTTATTTACCATTTGCAAGGTTCTCTCTCCCTAACCCTAACATGTTCTAAGGGCTACTATTTCCTTTCGGCCTACAGAGCTTCCTTTAGAGTTTCTTCTGGTGTGGGTCTGTTGGTGACTCAGTCCACTTAGTGACTTAGTCCACTCAGCTTCATTTATCAGGAATATTTATCTCAGCTCCACTCGTGAGGGACATTCCTGCACGGAATAGAGTTCTGGGTTGTCTTAGTGCGTCCAGCACTTTGCAAACGCAGTTCCATCATCTGCCAGCCTCCGATCAGATGAGAAGTCAGCTGTCATTCTTCTCACTTTCTGTGTGCACTGCATCTACTTTCTCTGCTGCCTTTAATATTGCCAGTGGGAGGTGGCCCAAACCTTTGAGGGTTTGTGACTAAACAGGGGCACTTCTTAGGGGCGTTGCAGTTTCTGTTTTCGGGAGGAAGGGCACACAGTTTATTTACGTGTGCAGGCTGCACTAGACTCGGGTCTATGGGTGTTGCAGTTTGAGGAGGCGAAGATTCCACGCTCTGCTGTCAGAGTTCCCCAATCCTTGCTCTGAGGTTTGAGAGAGGAGGCTCTGGTGTGCCCCGGAGATACCACACTGTGCCCACTCCACAGGAAGAGGAACTGAGGGAAAGGGTTTAGAGGAGCGTGTTTGTACAGGCAGCCTCTGGGGAACGTGACAAAGGGTTCCCTGGAGTCAGCTCTCGGGGTCTGCTTTGTAGTAGGGAGTCAGGAGATTGGGGGGGGGGGATCTTTCAAGGCCCTGAGAGGTTAATGTGATCTGCATAGAAAAGGGCTCCAGAGGGGTGAGGGAGTGGAGAGGAAGAGCGGCAGAGCCGCTGCGGGTGTGCGGAACGGAGCCAAGCGCAAAAGGATTTTACTAAGGATCCCTCTGCCGCTTCTGAACGTGCAATTGGATTTTGAAATTATTTTTTCTTTTTTTAAAAAGGACTGATTTAGGGCTGGCGCCTACAGTACCAGCATCCCATATGGGCACCAGTTTGTGTCCTAGCTGCTCCACTTCCAATCCTGCTCCCTGCTCCCTGCTAATGGGCCTGGGAAAGCAGTGCAGGATGGCCCAAGTGCTTGGGCCCCTGCACCCTGATGTTTTTCAAATAAATAAAATAAATCTTAAAAAAAAAGAAAAAAAAAAAGGACTGATTTATCTCTTTGAAAGATAGAGTGACAGGCAGAGAGGGAGATGCAGCAGCCAGGCTGGCCGTGCCAAAGCCTGGAGCCTCGAGCTCCATCTGGGTTTCCCACGTGGGCGGCAGCCGCTGCTTTCCTGGGCACATTAGCAGGGAGCTGGATCAGAAGCAGAACAAACAGGACCCAGGCCCAGCTCTCTGACATGAGATGTTAGCATCACACATGGGGGTTTAGCGCGCTACACCACAACGCCAGGTCCTGGAATTAGGTTTTCATGACTTTCCAGCACTGAATTCTGTTTGAGTGTGTGAGACCACCAGCGGGGCCATGAAGGACCCGCACTTCCTCAGGTACTCAGATACATCGAGCAGAGAGCACTCGTCACTCCTTTATCGCCATACTTTTCACTCAGCAGTGATTTATTGAGCACTTACTATGCCCAAGGCTCTCCGGAAACTCAGACTCTAGTGAGGACTCAGACAAGAACAGTTTTCAGGTGGAATTGGCGCTTCCTAAACTAAGTTGGACATTGCCTCCCGGGACCAAGAAGAGCTAACTGAGGAGCTCATGGAGGTGACGGCAGACTAGAGGGATAGAGAATTTCTTTTCTTTTCTTTTTTTTTTTTTTGATTTATTTATTTATTTGAAAGAATTACACAGAGAAGGAGAGGCAGACAGAGAGAGAGAGTCTTTCATCTGCTGGTTCACTCCCCAGATGGCTGCAATGGCCGGAGCTGCTGATCCGAAGCCAGGAGCCAGGAGCTTCCTCCAGGTCTCCCACGTGGGTGCAGGGGCCCAAGGACTTGGGTCATCTTCTACTGCTTTCCCAGACACATTAGCAGGGAGCTGGATGGGAAGAGGAGCAGCTGGGACTAGAACTGGTGCCTATGTGGTATGCCAGTACAGCAGGCAGTGGCTTTACCTGCTACACCACAGTGCTGGCCCCGAGAATTTCTAGAAAAGTTACAACAAAATGAAACTGGAGAAACTGAGCCTCTGACAGAGACGAGCCTGGCTGCTGGAAATCGGGGGGAAGCTGTGAGGGATGCTCAAGCAGTGCTTGGTGGCATCTCAGGGAGTGACGGAGTGTGGAGTGCGGAGCCAGCTCAACCCACTCTTCACCATCAGTCGTCAGAGCAGCTCACCCCAGCCCGCGTGTGCATCCGTACCCCAGCCCCTGTCTGCATCTGTACCCCAGCCCGCGTGTGCATCCATACCCCATCCCCTGTCTGCATCCGTACCCCAGCCCCTGCCTGCATCCGTACCCCAGCCCCTGTCTGCATCCGTACCCCAGCCTGTGCCTGCATCCGTACCCCAGCCTGCGTGTGCATCTGTACCCCAACCCCTGTCTGCGTCCGTACTCCAGCCCCTGTCTGTTATCTGTACCCCAACCCCTGTCTGCGTCCGTACTCCAGCCCCTGTCTGTTATCTGTACCCCAGCCCACATCTGTATCTGTACCCCAGCCCACATCTGTATCTGTACCCCAGCCTGTGTGTGCATCCGTACCCCAGCCCGTGTCTGCATCTGTACCCCAGCCCTTGTCTGCAACTGTACCCCAGCACCGTGACAGACGACCCCCAACCACTTACAACATCAGTGACACAGTCCATGTGATCCCCCACACCCTGTGACCCGAGGAGAAAATCTCTTTCCAAACCCCAGAGTTGTGTGCGTGTGCACGCATGTGTGAGTCCTTAGAGATATGAGGACTTTGCTATTAAAAATGTCCATGTCTTTGGGGGAAAAAAAAAAGGTTGAGTGGTTCTGGGCTCCTGGCTTTGGCCTGTCCCAGCCCCAGGCTGTTGTGGGCATTTGGGGAGTGAACTTGCGAATGGAAGACCTTTCCCCTCTCCCCTCTGTAACTCTTTCAGATGAGTAAATAAATAAATGTTAAAACAGGGAGATTAGCCCAGGGCTGGCAGAGCAGTGATAACATGGAAGTAGTGTTCTCGGGGAAAATCATCCCCACGATTACGGCCCGGTGGCTCTGGCTAGGTGACGCAGGGGCCGTCTTGCTCAGGGGTCACCTGCAATTTTTTATTATGGGGTTGTGTAACAGAATTGTATTAGTTTTTTTTTTTTATCTTCAGTGAAATGTCTGCAAGGAGCTTCTTGGGAAGGAAAAGATTTATTTCCGCTTGCAGTCTGGAGTTCAGGATCGTGTGACCCTTCAGTCTGGCATCTCTCTGGTGGAGGCTGGTGATGGCAGAGCAGGTGCAGAGAAAGGATCCCATGGCGAGCCAGGAGGTAGAGAGAGAGAAGCCAGGACAAGCATGGCTTAAATAACCAGCACTCCCACTCCCATAGAGGTCGGCCCCCAGTGGCCTGAAGACCTCCCACCGGCCCCGCCTCCTGGCTGCCATAATTAGATCAAGTCTCCACCCTAACCCATCAATCCTTAGCATCAATCTACTGTTAACAGAAGACTTTGGGATTTATTGTTATTTCTTTTAAAGATTTTTTTAAGATTAATTTTGTTTATTTGGAAGGCAGAGTGAGAGCGAGAGTGAGAGAGAGGGAGAATCTTCCGTCTGCTGGGTCACTCCCCAAATGACCACAATGGCCAGGGCTAGGCCAGGCTGAAGCCAGGAGCTTCTTCCGGATCTGCCACGTAGGTAGCAAGGGTCTAAGCACTTGGACCATCCTCTGCTGCTTTCCCAGGCACGTTAACAGGGAGCTGGATCAGAAGTGGAGCAGTCAGGACTCCAACCAGCACTCATACGGGATGCTGGTGTCACCTGGGGTGGCTTAACCCACTGTGCCACAGCACTGGCCCTGATTTTGGGGTATAAATGTCTGCTTCTGTTTGGGATGGCAAGTCCTGTTCAACCCATAACAACAACCATACTTAACACCTACCTATCTGACACTAACATTTCTAGTAATACACAGACCACAATTACATATATGTTCTCACTGGGTTAGCAGCCACAGCACCTTAGCCAGGTGGATGCCTTGTAGGCATGGAAGCAACTCATTCGCTTTCCATCTGCTGCCCAGGGGTGAGGAGAGTGGAGGGAGAGCAGGCACTCCTGTGTTGGGAGGCATGGGGTCAGGAAAGCTTGGCCTTCCACTCTGTAGTCGAGGGTGCCCTGTCTGTGGTTGGTCCCCATCGTGAGGGTGCCGTGCACCCCATGCTGGATGCGACTGGCCTGGGCACACTATGCTCAGCTCACACACCGGCTCGCCCACCCTCGCTCAGCTCCGTGTAGGTTTGACTTCTAAGCTAGACCATGCTGGTTTGTCCATGCTATTAAGGTGTGGTGGCCTTCCTCGCCATGACAGCAACCCTCATGGGCTAGACAGGGGACTTCAAGTCATAACTCAGGTACTCACACACTTCACACCCACCTGGCCTAAGGGTCTTTCTCCATCGCTCATGGGAAACTGGACCACCATCTCCCAGTAATTCCACCAAAAGGGTTGCAATCCAAATTTCAGAAAAAGGTAAAGCTCTTGGAAAGACAGAGCAGTGATTTATTTTAAAAAATCGCTGTCAACAAATTGGTATTTGTTGAATGGCTCCCTGTGTCTTGTCTCCAGCCAGCCCTTTGTAAGACAGTGTGATTTGGGTGTGGGAGACAAGGAGAAAAAACGAAGACCCCTGGGAGCGGGCTGTTGTTTGTTTGTGAGCAGAGATGGTAGGAATAGTTCAGACGTGAGACAGAGGAGTGGTCAGCAAGGCCAGGCTGAAGAGCAGATTTGCGCCTCTGCAGACGGGTGTGAGCGTGCCCAGCCATCCCGGCTGGGTCTATAAGGGTGTGGGGGCCACTTATCTCCCCCAGTCCTCTTCTCTGGGCTTCCTAGGTGAGAAATAGGTGAAAATCCCTCCCAAGCTTTTATTACTCGGTGTTTTCAGACTGGGTAGTCCACTTGGCACTGGGCAGGGAGGATTCGCCCTTCTTGTCTTGGGGGAAAGGCTTGGATCACCTATAAAACCAGTGGATTATGGAAAAGACTTCGTAGCGTAAAATACTGGGCTGCTTCCAGGGCTGCCACATTCTTTTCAGCAGGTGCTTTGTTTTCCTTAGGCGCCTTTCACACACAAAATGTATTTAATTGAAAGGCAAGAGTTACAGAGAGAGAGAGAGAGAGAGAGATCTTCTATCAGCTGGTACACTCGCCAAATGGCCACAGTGCCAGGATCTTTTGGCTGGGCTGAAGTCGGGAGCCAGGAGCTTCTTCTGGGTTTCCCATATGGGAAACTTGGGCCATCTTCCTCTGCTTTCCCAGTCACATTAGCAGGGAGCTGGATCAGAAGTGGAGCAGCTGGGACTTGAACTGGTACCCATATGGGATGCCAGTATCACAGGTACAGGCTTAACCTGCAGCACCACAATGCCAGCCCCTAAATTGTTTCTTTTGAGGACTGACTTTTCATGTAATTTGCCCATTTTAAAATTGTATTATTTAAGGGTTTTTTTGTTACTGAGGTTTTGTAGTTCCTTATGTATTCTAGATATTAATCCTGTGTCACTGGAGTGGCTTGCAGAATTCTCTTCCACTCCGTAGTTTGTCTCTTCACTGTTGATACTTTCTTTCTTGTTCAGCATCTTCTTAGCTCGACAGGATCCCATTTGTCTGTTTTTGCTTTTGTTGCCTGTGCTTTCCGGGAGTTATATGAAATAGAAAACATTGCCCAATCTGAGGTCTTTCTTGACGCATTTCCCCTGTTTCCCTCTGGTAGTTTCCTAGTTTGGGGCTTGCCTTCAGCTCTCCGATCCATTGGAGTGGACTTCTGTGCAGGGTGAGAGGTGGAGGGGGAAGTGTCGTGCGCCTTGTTTCAGTCTCCTGCATGTGATGCCTGGTTCTTCCAGCACTGTTCACTGAGAGGCTGTCCTTCCTCCAGCGTGTGTTTTTGGCACCTTTGTCCAGAACCAGTTGGGTGTAGACGCACGGACTTAGTCCTGGGATCTCTGTTCTGTTCACTTGACTGTGTGTCAGTTTTATGCCGCTGCCATACGCCTTAGCTACTGCAGTTCTGTCCCAGGTACTGAAATCAGGTACTGTACTGCCTCTAGCTTTGTTTTTGTTCAACATTGTTTTGGCTATTGCAGGTCATTTGTGTTTCTATATAAACTTAAGGATTATTTTTGCTAGTTCTGTGAAGAATGCCACTAGCCCTTATCTTAAAAATATGTTAAAATACATACATATATATATAATGCCTGACTAGGAAATCTATGAGGTCTTTTTGGGATGAAGGCAAAGCAGCCTGCTACATTTTCTTTCATGCCTGTGGCTGCTGTCCTCCTGGCTACTCTAAACCCTCTGAGAACTTTCTTTGGGCCCTTTATTATCCGGGAACGCCATGATGAATACTTAGGAAGGGCTCAGTATAAAGACAACCCAGCAAACCACATACCCTCCTGATCATTCGCTTACTTCTGGTGACAAGTCCTGCCCTAGACTTGCCCTGTACTTCCCGAGAGGGTACAGCGTCATCTAGTGGCACTTGTTATTAGCTCAGGAAAGAGAGATTGCGAAAATCCTAGATTGCTACCTCCACATCTTACCTATTTGTAAATGCAAAAATAAGTGGACATCTCCTCATAGTTTAGAAGCTGTGTATATCACCTAAACTTCTCCTTTCCCAGAGAGTTCTGGCCTTCGTGTGGTTAACCTAGATGGATCTGAATGGAAAGGCAATAAAGAAAAGTGTCAGGCAATTAGCATTGGCGACAGAATGACACAGAACAGGCCATGAGGAAGTGAGGACTCTCAAAGCCCCTGTCTAGGATGAAAAGTGGGCGGCACAGTGACTGCAGGGACATTCCAGGGCTGTGAAATGATTACACCTGCATCATAGTGCCAGACTGAGACAATTTAACTAAAACTGTCACAATATGGCTTTATTCATCTCTGGTGTTTGTTCATACTTTCTGGATAAGTGTATGCTTGACCTGCACAAAAGTCATGGTGTGGCAGGCAAAGCAGCCGCCTAGGACCCAGGCAACCCCTGTGGGCACTGATCCATGTCCCAGCTGCTCAGCCCCGATTCAGCCCCCTGCTAACACACCTGGGAAAGCAGCTGAACACGGCCTGTGCCTGGGCCCCTGCCACCCTCATGGGATACCTGGATGAAGCTCCAGGCCTGGCTCAGTCCTGGCCATGCAGCTATCTGGGGAGTGAACCAGTGGACGGAAGGGCTTTATTTATTTGAAAGCCAGAGTGACAGAGATGGAGGGAGAGACAGAGATCTTCCATCTGTATTCAATCATTCCTTCAAATGGCTGCAGTAGCTGAGGCTGCGACTGGCTGAAGCCAGAGGCAGGAGCTCCACCCAGGTCTCCCATGTGGGAGACGGGGGCCCATGCACTTGGACCATCGTCTGCTGCTTTCACAGAAGCATCAACAGGAAGCTGGATTAGAAGCTGAGCAGATGGGACTTGACTGCTCTGAAACGGGATGCCGGCGTCACAAGCCACAGTCTAACTCCTGCGCCACAAAACCCGCCCCAGACCTTCAGGGCTGACAGAATATCAACACCCCATGCTTCTGCGTTTGCCCAATATGTGTGCTGCCTGTGTGTCTACTTAGAACTTGTTATTTGCCAACAGAGAGAAGAGAGAGACATGGTCCCTTTCTTCAAAGACCATATCTTACAGGGAAAAGGGTAGAGATCAGCAGACATGTGGTTAGAATAGGGCGGAAAATGGACCACAAGAGCATAGGTAAAATACGGGGCGCAGTTTGGGGAGGTCTGGACCCAGAGATCAGCAGGACTCAGCAGTCCTCTGAAAGACATCACAGGGCGAAGTGCTTAGTCCCACTGAACAGAAATGCTCCCTGGGAGAAGTCCCATCCAAACCAAATGGTGCAAGGCGACGGGTGGGGGTGGGGGGGCAAGGGGCTGGAAGGGAGAGAAGAGTTGTCTCAGACCAAGGGGACACAAAGTGCACAACTGACTTCAGAAAGACTTCAGTCCCTCCTAGGCACGTGTGTGCACAAGCTGCCAAAGGCATGTATTTTGAATTTACACTTACATCGCAGCCAGCTTCCCAGATGCCCCCAGCGCCCAGCTCCTCCCCTGCCGGCATTCATGTCCTGGTATAGTCCCCTCCAACAACGAGCAGGGCTGCCTGTGTGGCCACTAGGATACTGTGAAAACCGCGGGGTGTGACTTCTGGGGTTAGGTCATAAAGGACGCGGTGGCTTTTGTTCTGTTCTCTTTGAGATCATTTGCTCTGGGGAAGCCAGCTGCCCATCACTGAGGACACTGAATGGGCCGCACCCATGGGTCGACGTGTCGGTGAATTGACCTCACACCCATTGCCACGTGAGTGAGCCTTCCTGGGTCTCCCAGCCCCCACTGGGCTGCAGCCTTGACTGCATCCCCTTGACTGACCCTGCGCCAAGACCACTCCCAAACGACCCCGGATTCCTGATGCACAGAAACAGTGTGAAATAGCAAATGTCTGATCTAAGATGAAAACTGGCAGGGGAGGGGAGAGGCTGATTACTACACGCACTCACGTGCTCAAAGCCATCCTCCAGGGCCAAGTGCAAACTTCTACCCATCGGTCAGCGTCAGCTCAGCTACCAGATTCCTTGGTAAGATTGTGCTCTGCTTTTGCAGTTTTTCATGAAGATCATTAACCCCATTATATCCAGGAAACACAAAAGCAGAGTTGTAAAGAGGCAAGTGGCAGAGACAAAAGTGGAGACTACAAAGAGGAAAGTGATGAAAAAAATTACAAAAGCTGCATCTGCCTATAGGATGAGTTTTCAGCAGAAGGCCACCTGTGATGCTGGAATCCCATACGGGCGCCAGTTCGAGTCCCAGCTGCTCTGCCTCCGCTCCAACTCCCTCCTAGGGACAGCAGCAGAAGACAGCTCAAGTATTTGGGTCCCTGCCACCAACATGGGAGACCTGGATGGAGTTCCTGGCCAAGCCACAGTTGTTGTGGCCATTTCGGGAGTGAGTCAGTTGGTGGAAGATTTCTCTGTAACTCTGCCTTTCAAGTAAATTAATAAATCTTTTTAAAATGTGGGGGGAGGGGATTCGAATCTGTGCCTTGGATCAGCACCAAGACTGGACACCTATCTGATCTCAGCATTTTCTGAGCCCAGCCTTTGAGGACTTAGAGGTCACAGCGAGCAAAAGAGCACTCGTGGTTTCACTAGGCTATCTTGTCGGCTTGAGACCTATTTTGTTCTGCACAACATCAAAGTTGGCGGGAGGTGGTGACTACAAAAACCTTCACCGCCAGCTAATTCTCCACTGCACCTGCAGGGGTCACCAGGGAGGCACATTGTGCCTCAGCCGCGAAGGCTGTTCGGATACAATCAGTGGCTGCCACATTTCAAGAACCTTTTCACTAATTGGTGGAAATGCTTTGGGGGGCTGAGCCTTAGAGTCTGATTCAGACATTCACTGCAACAAACAACTACTGGATTCCAAAAACGGGTAAGACCCATGCCTTTTTAAAAAATGTTCAAATGTTTTAAGATTTATGTATTTGAAATCACAACTTCAGAGAGAGAGACAGAGATTTTCCATTAGCTGGCTTATTCCCCAAATGGCCACAACAGCCACAGCTGGGCCAGGCTGAGGCCAGAAGTCTGCGCTTTATCAGGGTTTCCCACGTCTTCCGCTGCTTTCCCAGGGGCATTAGCAGGGAGCTGGATTGGAAGCAGAGCAGGTATAACTCGAACTGCAGCTCCAATATGGGATACTGGCACCTCAGGTGGCAGCCTAACCCGCTGTGCCACAACACTGGCCCCCATGCCCTTTTTATTATTTTTTTAAGTGGGGAAAGACAGTAAATACACAAAATAAATAACAAGGTCAGCTGTGGGGCAGGCATTTAGCCTAACAGTTAAGACACCACGTCCCAAGCAGGGTACCAGAGCTTTTGTCCCCAGCTTCCTGCCAGCACAGACCCTGGGAAGCAGCAGGTGCTGGCTTCAGTACCTACTTCCTGCTGCCCTCGGGGAGACTAAGAATAAATTCCTGGCTCCCAGCTTCAGCTAGCCTCAGGCCCAGTCACTGAGAGCAGTGAATCACTGGATGGGAGCTCTTTGTCTTTGAATTTAAAAAAAAAAAAAATTAAAGATTTTTAAAAATTTATTTGAGAGACAGAGTTAGAAAGAGGAAGAGACACAGAGGTCTTCCACATGCTGGTTCACTGCCCAGCTGGTCACAGCAGCCAGAGCTGAGCCAATCCGAAGCCAGGAGCCAGGAACTTCTTCCAGGTCTCCCACGAAGATGCAGGAACCCAAGCACTTGCGCCATCCTCTACTGCTTTCCTAGGCCATTAGCAGGGATCTGGATTGGAAGTGGAGCAGCCAGGACTTGAACTGGTGCCCACATGGGATGCTGGCACTGCAGGCAGAGGCTTAACCTACTACACCACAGCACTAGCCCCTAAAAATTTTTTTAATTAAAAAATTAAGTGGTCAGCGCTGTTGTATAGAAGGTTAAACCTATGCCTGTATCCCATGTGGGCACTGGTTTGTGTAGTGGCTGCTCCACTTCCCATCCAGCTCCCTGCTAAGGCGCCTGGGAAAGGCAGTGGAACACGGCCCAAGTGCTTGGGCCCCTGCACCCACATAGGAGACCTGGAAGAAGCTCCTGGCTCCTGGTTTTGGTGTGGTCCAGCCCCAGTCATTGAGGCCATCTGATGAGTGAACCAGCAGTTGGAAGATCTGTCTTTCTCTATTTCTGCCTTTCAAATAATAAATAAAAAAATGAATAATTAAGACATCGGGTAATAGAAAGCACTATTAAAAAACAACAAAGCGGGGCCAACGCTGTGGTGCAGTAGGTTAATCCTTCACCTGTGGCACCGGCATCCCATATGGACGCTGGTTCTAGTCCCAGTTGCTCCTCTTCCGATCCAGCTCTCTGCTATGGCCTGCGAAAGCAGTAGAAGATGGCCCAAGTACTTGGGCCCTTTAACCCATGTGGGAGACCCAGAAGAAGCTCCTGGCTTCAGATGGGCCCAGCTCTGGCCACTGTGGCCATTTGGGGATGGAAGACCTTTCTCTCTATCATTCCCTCTCACTGTCCGTAACTCCACCTGTCAAATAAATAAATAAAATATTTTTTAAAAAAGTTTAAAGGCCGGCGCTGTGGCTCACTAGGCTAATCCTCTACCTGTGGTGCCTGCACCCCAGATTCTAGTCCTGATCGGGGAGCCGGATTCTGTCCCGGTTGCTCCTCTTCCAGTCCAGCTCTCTGCTGCGGCCCAGGAGTGCAGTGGAGGATGGCCCACGTGCTTGGGCCCTGCACCCACATTGGTGCAACGCCGGCCGTAGTGGCCATTTGGGGGGTGAACCAATGAAAGGAAGACCTTTCTGTCTCTCTTTCTCACTGTCCAAAAAAAAAAGTTTAAAAAAAAATCAAGCAAGGTAGGATAGAGTGAGGAGACGGAGGGTGTTAGTAAAATGGCGCAGTCTTATCTGTGGCATCACCTATGCCTTGGATGCCTTCTTATGCCCTGGCCCTGCCGCCATGTTGCACAGTAGGCTTTGGTCCTAAGCCGCCTCATGGCCCACCCACCAGTGTGGGATTCGCTGTGCCCCCAGCAAAGGTTTAACAGGAACTGTTCCCGAACACGTGCTCTCTTGCCCTCTCTCTCATGCTCTCTTACCCTCTTGCCCTCTCCGCCTGGCCCGTCGGGCTTCCCCACCCGACAATAAACCCTTCCTCTAACTCGGGTGTTTGGTGTGTTTGGTGGCAGCCTTACAGAGGGTGTGTATTTATGGGAAGCTGGTGAGAAAAGGTCTGAGGGGTGACAGCGGTCACTGATGACTTTACGCTGACCCATACACAGACTACACAATGGCCATCTGAAATCTAACCTGCTCACAGCCCTGTGTCTGTTGTGTGGCAGCAGCTTAGAAGTGAGGTATGGGGGCTAGTGCTAGGCCTGCGGCGCCCGCATCCCACACAGGTGCTGGTTCATTCCCGGCTGCTCCATTTCCAATCCAGTTCCCTGCTAACGCACCTAAGAAAGCAGCAGAGGATGGCCCGAGTGCTTAGGCCCCTGCACCCACGTGGGAGACTGGAAAGAGGCTCCAGGCTCCTGGCTTCAGTCTGGCCCAGCTCCAGCTGTTGTGGCCATTTGGGGAATGAAGCTCTCTCTCTCTTCATCCTCCCTCCCCCAGTAACTTGGTCTTTCAAATAAAATAGATCTTAAAAAAAAAAGTTTAGGAATCCCACCTCTTCAAGAAACTTAAAAAAAAAAAAAAAAAAAAAAAAAGGAAGTGAGGGGCGGGGAGAGGGAGGGTTGGCCTGTGGGGCTGAGTCTGGAAAAGGGAGCAGACGGCAAATCAGAAGGGCTTCACGGGCACAGCGAGCGGTATGGCCTTTATCTGGAAGACCATGGGAGCCACTGAGCGGTTTTAAGTTGGGGGTTGACAGGATCCGGATTATCACCTCAGAAAATCACTCCTGGGGTTGGCCTGTGGCGCAGCGGGTTAAAGCCCTGGCCTGAAGCGCCAGCATCCCATATGGGTGCAGGCGTGAGTCCCAGCTGCTCCTCTTCCGATCCAGCTCTCTGCTGTGGCCTGGGAAAGCAGTGGAAGATGGCCCAAGTCCTTGGACCCCTGCACCCACGTGGGAGACCCAGAGGAGGCTCCTGGTTCCTGGCTTTGGATCGGCACAGCTCCAGCTGTTGAGGCCATCTGGGGAGTGAACCAGCGGATGGAAGACCTCTCTGTCTCTACCTCTCTCTAACTCTTTCAAATAAATAAAATAAAGCTTGAAAAGAAAAGAAAAGAAAAGAAAAGAAAAGAAAAGAAAAGAAAAGAAAAGAAAAAATCACTCTGGGTATAGGGTGGAGATGTCAACCCTGGAGGCAAGGAAAGTGCTTACTAGACCCAAGGATCCAAGTGGCCTGGAGTGAAGAGGTAGGGAGGCTACAAGGAAGCTGCCCGATTCACAAGCCAGGAAGAGCCGAAAAGGCACGTCTCGGCGGTTGTGGAGCATGAAGGGAGGACGGCACTCAGCAGGAGAACAGGAGGCTGACGGCAAATGGAGGTGATGAATTCCGTTGGCGAGCTGCTGACGAAAGGTCATTCCGGCGATGTGTCAGCAGGTCTGAGGCAGACGAGTGCCTGAGATATATGTTCCGGATGCAAAAGGCAATAGGAGCCAAGAGGACACGGACACAGCACCATTGTCAAGGGAAAAGAGGGCCAGGGAAACCAGCAGTCAGGATTGGCAGCAAAAGCGCAGGGACAGAGCAGGAAGGCAAAAATCCAATGGCGGGCTGGCGCTGTGGCATAGCGGGTAAAGCTGCTGCTGCAGGGCCGGCATCCCATATGGCACCAGTTCCTGTCCCGGCTGCTCCACTTCCGGTCCAGCTCTCTGCTGTGGCCTGGGAAAGCAGTGGAGGATGGCCCAAGTGCTTGGGCCCCTGCACCATCACGGGAGACCCGGACGAAGCTCCTGGCTCCTGATCGCGCAGCTCCAGCCATCTGGGGAGTGAATCAGCGGATGCAAGACTTCTCTCTCTGCCTCTCTGTAACTCTGCCTTCAAATAAATCTTAAAAAAAAAAAAAAATGACAAGCAAGCACAACAGCGAACAGCCAGGGAGACGTGGGCCGTCGCTGTCAGGTCAGCTGCATCCGGTAGAGCCCCTTACTGTCGTGCAGGCCCAGTCACTCCACAGCTTCACCCTCCGGCTAACCTCTCAGTCAACAGTTGTTGTGTGTGTGTGTGTGTGAGTCTGTACTACATGCCACTGTCCTATTGCTAGGGACACATTAGTGAAGAAGAAGCAAGCAGATGAAAAGCTCTTCTCTAGGGAGCTCACATCTTAGCGTGGGAACATTTAAAATGCGTTAGCCCCGGTGTTCGGCACAGCCATCACGGCACTGTTTGGGACGCCTGCATCCTATGTGGGAGGGCCTGGGTTTGAGCCCCCGCTCTGCTCCTGACTCCAGCTTCCTGCTGCTGCACACCCTGGGAGGCAGCAGGCGATGGCGGAGATGCCGGAGTCTCTGCCACCCACGTGGGAGACCTGTGTTGACCGAGCTCCTGGCGCCCAGGCATCTGGGGGAGGAGTGCACCAGAGGAGGGGAGGCTTCTTTGTCTCTCTGCCTCTTGAATAAAATAAAGAATATAGGTTAACAGAAAACAATACAGTAAGGGGCACCAGGATGTAAAGACAGCGGGCAAGCAGTTTCCACGGGGCAGTCAGGGTGGGCTCCACCGAATGACAGCGGAGTGAAAACCCGGAGTTTCCCAAGCAGCTTTCAGGGTAGGGCACCCTAGGCGAAAGCTACAGCCAGCACAAGGCCTTGGTGCAGAGGCAAGCTTGGGAAGCTCGAGCAGTCAGGCAGGGTGAAGGGATAGGACAGGCCAGAGAAACAGGTAGCCAACAGGATTTTGGCTCTTGCTCTATGAAAAATGAGGAGGACATTTGGCCTAGCAGAGGGTGCTAGGAAAATGGTGCAGTTTTATCTATGGCGCCATCTACACCCTGGCACCATCCTAGGCCCTAGCCCCGCCGCCACATGGCCCGACCACCGGTGTCAGCTCCACCCCCACCCTAATGGGATTGGCTGCTCCTGCTTCCCTGCCCGCCCTCCAGCAAAGTTTCAAAAGGGCCTGTTCCTGAGCACGTGGCTCTCTCGGCTCTTCTCTCCCGCTCTCCGCTCTCTCTCCTGTCTTCTCTTATACTCTCCTTCTCTCCCTTTTTCCCTCTGGTCTGCTGGGTTTTCCGCAATAAACCTTTTCCCTTACTCCGGCGTTTGGTGTGTTTTGTGACGGCCTCACAGAGGGGACACTGGTTGGGGGCAGGCAGCCCATAGCAGAATGCTTGGGTACAACTCCTGTCTCCCCTGCCACCCACCTGGCAGACCTGGATTGAGTTCCTGGCTGCGGGTCCAGTCCTGCGGTCGGGGGGAGGCTGTGGATGGGGGAGCAAACAGCAGGTGAGAGCCTCCCTCTGGCTCGCCTGCAAACATATATGTATATATTTTAAAGAATCTGGGACGCTGGAGTGGTTTCCACGGAACAGGGTCACTTGACCGCTAGTGTAGCCAGCATGGGTGGCAGCAGGGAGAAGAGCTGAGAGCCCCGGAAGGTACTGGGCGGGCCGCCTCCGCCTTGGCGAGCTCGACCTTCAGGGCTGAGGCTGCTTGTGCCACAGCGCCCGCCACTGCCAACGCCCCAAGCGGGTGGAGTCCCCGCCGCTCCACTTCTGACCCAGCTCCCTGCAGGTGCGCCTGGCAAAGCAGCAGATGGCCCACGTGGGAGACCCGGATGCTGCTGGCCCAGACCTGGCTGTTGAGGGCAGGAGGAGTGAACCAGCAGATGGAAGATTCTCTCTGCCTTTCAAGTAAATATTTAAAAACTCAGAAGCCCGAGCTGGAAGCACTCAAGGTCCCCAAGAGCGGCACAAGTGGGGCCAGGCACTCGGGCGGGCGGTAGTTAGAACAGCCGGCTGGGAAGGCCTTCTGGGGAAGGGACAGGCATTCCCTGGGAGGAAGGGGCCGGCAACCCCAGTCCTCCCGTCCCTGCGGCCTCCTCCTTCAGTCCCCGCCCGTCATGCAGCCCCAGGGCGCGCGGTTGTCGGTAATTTCGTTTTTACTTCACTACACAGCTCGACTGCTTCACAGCCGACCTTAATAACTGGTACGCTCGTCCAACGCGCACACTCGCAACTTTTTAGAATAACAGGCTAGGCCTCAGGCTTCTAATCTGCGCGCAGGCCGCCTCCCTAGCGTCACTCTGAGGTAACTGCCTTTTTCCTTAATCGCTCCATGGAACCCCCAGGGCGGGAGCCCCCGCCCCCCCCACTACGGGTAGAAGGATGGGTCATGTCACACTGCAAGAACAAGGCTGGTCACGCGCCACAAAAGGATTCGCAGGGCGGGGCGATCCGGCGACGCCCCCTGCAAGCTCCCATTGGCTGCGGCCGCGGCTCGCCTCTCTCACTGGCTGCTGGGGAGCCTTGGCCTCAGCAGGAGCCCGCCCCTACCAGCACGCGTACGCACGCGCACAGCGCTCCCAGCTCACTGAGCAGGCGCAGCCTCGTGTCGGCGGCGGGGGCGGGTGGAGCGGCGCGCGCTGCGTCCCGGCGCTCGGCTTTCCCTCTGCGGGTCCCGCCCTCCGTCGCGGCGGCGCGGTGCACCCTGGGATAGGGAGCGATCTCCGAGCGAGGCAGCAAGATGGACGCGGGATTCTTCCGCGTAAGTAGAAACGCGGGGATCTAGGGTGAGACCAGGGGCTTCTCGGTGAGGCCCGGCAGGAGGCCTAAACTCGGGGCTGGGCGACCGGCGAAGAGAGGCTTCGGGAATCCTGAGGGGTCCCTGTGCGGGCGGACGCTCCCCCCTGTGCTGCGGCGAGACCGGTGCGCCCCTGCGCAGTCTCCTCCTCCGGGATCGTCCCCCCTACGCGGCGGCGACGGTGGCCGGAAAATGGCGGCGGGAATGGGCCGGAGCGGTATCTCGCTGCCCGCCTGGCGGGGCCTGCGGGCCGAGCCCCGCGCCCGCCGCCGGGGCCTGGGGCCTAGCGGAGCCGCGAGGAGGAAGTCCTTAGTGGGAAGCCGGCGGGAAGCCTGGAGGTGACTGGCGGCCGGCGGGCCCGGGGAATGCGGCCTGGGCTGCCCCCCGGGAGTACTCGGCGGGGAGAGCGGGGCAGGAAGCCACTGTGGGTGGCTCTTCTGGAGGAAGCGGGCGCCCTCGCTCCCGGCCCTGAGCCTTGGCGGAGGCGCCGGGTCAGAGTTCGCGCCGCCGCTCCCGCCCAATTTGATAGCCCTTCGGGCAGCGGGGCTCGCAGGATTTGGAGTTGGGCTCTTTGAGGGTAGGCGGTGCGACGGAAAGTCGGCGCGCGAGTGGAGCGGATCGGCGCCTTCCCGCCCTCCGGGGCCCCGGGCGAAAGGTGGCTCTCTGCTGTGTGCTCCCGGCGCCGGCGGGCGCGGCGGTTACCTCGTGGTGGTCGGTCCTCGGGGCCCAGCCTGGGCCAGGCTCGTGCTGGAGCCCGTTTGCCCTGTGTTCCGTGCCTGGAGCTCAGAGGGGCAGCCGAGCGAGAGCTGCACGGGCGGGGGCGAGGGGCCCGGGGCTAGGAGGCGCTCACCGGTCCCTTTCAGGGCTGGCAGATTCTCTTAATGCCCGTGGGCCACAGAGAGACCAGCTGGTCGAAAGCCAAGAGCGCGGCTTCGTGTAGTACAGGTTGGCTGTGTCCGCTCCCCGGAGGCTGTTCTTTGCAGTTTTTCTGTATTTTAAAGGAGAAATTAGAGGAGGGAAAGCCTTTTGGTAACTAGACGGGGCGTTGAGATTCTTCGTTAACTTGGGTAGTCAGCCGGCTTTTCATCAAAAGTTGGAATACTTGTCCAGGCATTTGACCTAACCAGTTCTTTGAATGTTTTGGTCATGTAAACAGTGATAGTTATTTATGGAAGGGTCATTTCCAATGAGCTTAACAAATCTTCACACTGCTGGTGAACCGTCAGCTCTCCATTAAAGTATTTTGTAATACTCAGTTTTTCCTGTGGTGCAGAAGTGATTATTCCAAACAAGTAAAAGCCTATCTTTTTTTAAACCGTGGTCGAGGTATTTCCCATGGAGAGGAGTTCCATTTAAAAAAGTGGTTGGATTCTAAAATGAAATTTGCTTTTGATGTTTGTAAAGGTCTGGGAGGTTTTATTTCTTTTATACTGCTCCTGCAGTGTGTGACTTCACTGGATTTAAACTCGGTGAAGATTTTAGGGCGGTTACCTTTCCATTTCCAGTACACTGCCAACCCAAGTGATGAACTCATCAGTTAAGATGCAGGTGGTTTCTTCCATTTCCTGAGCTTGTGCCACATGGCAGGTACCTTACCTGTATCATTTCTGATAGACACAGTGACCTGCAAGATAGATTTCATTGTCCCAATTTAGCAAGTCGGGAAATGTCCTGGGTTAGGTTAAGTCACTTGCTTTGAGAGGGTATGGCTAAGAAGTGACAGTTGGAATTCTAATCCAGGTTCTTTATCTTCCCGAACAAAATTTTCTTGATCACTTTCCAAGGGACTGTGGTCAACTCAATGGATCAATCAGTACCCCTCTGATCATACGGCCAGTAATTTCTATGATTAATCAGGCCAATTAAACGGGAATGACAAAAGATAATTAGTAGTTGCTTGATGATCTAACATAGTATTTGTGAGATCATTTACCCAAGTTTTTCAGTGAAATTGAGTTTACTAAGATAAAACCTATATTTTTCATGCATTTCAAATTCTTAAACTAGTAGAAAACTAAGTCATACGTGTTCCTTTTTTTTTTTTTTTTTTGTCTTCCCCATTTGTATGCTTCATCACAGTAGGTTGCAAGCAGTGCTTCTGGCTCTCAGAAAATGGAACCTCATGTATTTCAGTTTTCATTTAAACAAAAGCCTTGTGGTCTGTTACAGGGCAAGTCGTGAAAGGTTACATGTGAGACAACATTGGTTTGGGAAAGGTGTTAGCTTTAGCTGTGTTCTGTTGTACTTGACTCATGAAGATGAACGTGCATTACCTTTGCATTTTTTAAATAGTCAAATGTTCAAAGTTGGGAACAGGGTATGCATTTTGTGTCTGAATATTAGTTATATGTTGGTAGATTTTAATGGTAAAGGTCATAGCCATTGTTAACTGTTAAGAACTTTGGACCATTGAAAAGTTGCATTTGTCTTCCTACAGGGAACAAGTGCGGAACAGGATAATCGGTTCAGCAACAAACAGAAGAAACTACTGAAGCAGCTGAAGTTTGCAGAATGCCTAGAAAAAAAGGTATTCTGGATAAGACTGTTTTGCATCTGTGGCTCTGTTTTTAATTTTCCTTAGTTAATTCACACATTTTGAGCTTGTTGCTGATGCAGTGTAACTTGAATACTTAAAAAAACTCAAAATGGAACGTTTGCCAGCTTTCCTCCACTACACACAACTACCAGTCAAGTAAGAATGTTCAGGTTGTGTCGTGATAAGCATAAAAAAATTAATAAGCTGAATGGAACTTTGTTAGAACTCTTACTTGAGCTTTCTTTGGGGAT